>NC_092125.1:69783177-70408177 GCF_043159975.1 Macaca nemestrina | reverse complement strand
AAATAGGATCTATTAAGGAACTAACATGCAAATAATGACAGATAAGATTGTGTTAACAGACTCTTGTAAGAAGTTTTATATGAGCACCCAAACCAAAAACTACCAGTGCCTTCAGGGATCCAGAAACTTCACCAAGGAGGATGCCCAGGAAAGGAACTGAGGCCCAGGGAAGCTGCAGGCCTGGGAGGCTACATGGTTTCTCCACTGAAGGCAGGCAGCGCTGGTTTTGCAACCTGACTTTCCCCTTGCTAGCGTGGGACTACAACCAGTGACACATCTTGGCATTCCCAGCCTTTATTTTCATTGTGCAGCTGTCTGATTGGGTGGGTCCCTACACTAAAATGGAAAAGATAATGACTACAAAATTGAATTACACCATAGACAGATTCTTTATCACCACCATCAAGCACTCACCGATTACCCAGCTCCTTTTAGATTGAGTGAGTTTGACCAATGGAGTGGAGGCATATACTAAGTTCAGCATCTCTGGGTCCCTCCCCACTGTAGCTAAGTTCCCAGCCATGGTACTGTTGAGGCCCTAAGTTCCCAGGGTGAAGATCTGACTGTGGCACCAACAGGCACATCAGGATAACAATAATCTTAGTCCCATACCAGTTGTTTCTCAACAGAAGCTAACAACTTACATTGATTAAATGTCTGCTAAGCATCAGGCACTCTGAGGAGTGCTATACATACATTGTATATATACAATGAATCAGGTACATTATTATGCCAATTTTTTTTTTTTTTTTTTTTTGAGACAGAATTTTGCTCTTGTTGCCCAGGCTGGCATACAATGGCTCGACCTCGGCTCACTGCAACTTCTGCCTCCCGGGTTCAAGTGATTCTCCTGCCTCAGACCCCCAAGTAGCTGGGATTACAGGTGTGTGCCACCACATCTGGCTAATTTTTGTATTTTTTGTAGAGACAGGGTTTCACCATGTTGGCCAGGCTAATCTTGAACTCCTGAGTTCAGGTGATCCACCTGCCTCAGCCTCCCAAAGTGCTGAGATTACAGGCGTGAGCCACCATGCCTGGCCTATTATGCCTGTTTCACAGATGAGGAAATTTAAGAGATTAGGTCACTTGCTTAAGGTTCCCTCACTGAACCGTGAACTCCAGGAGACTAAGGACTGCTTTATTTCTGGTGCCTCCCTCACACCCAGAATGGTGCTAGACACAGGGAAGATGTTCAATTAAAAAAATGCTAAATGGATGAATGAACAAGTACTAAATGCTGACGTAAAGAGGAATGTGTTCTCCAGAAAGAGAATGAGAAATATAAATGACCAAGCAGAGAGGAAGATATTCTCTAGGCTAACTAGAAGAACTGTAATTACAGCTCTTTTAACCTTCCCTTTCTCCGTGTAGGTTTCCCATTGAGTGTTTTCAATGGGAAATGTCTAACTGCACTGTGGGTGTACACCACGGCCGGTTGCTATTTTTGGAACACTTGTGAATCCTGGGCCCAGAGTCATGACCAATACTGGTGAGTCATACTCCCCATACAGAGCTCCCTACACACTGGCTGTCAGAAAAAAAAAAAAAAAAAAAAAAGCAAAACAGAAGTTGCCATCTCATCCTGTGCTCCAGCTGTCTCATTTTACCTTCTGAAATGATGGAGGAAGTTCTGCTGAGGATGGGGTCAGGGTAACAGCAGACTTCTGAATAACTCTGCACCCCCAGAAACCTGCAAAGGACACAGGCCCTCTTGGTGGTCTCCTCCTGGATACCTTGCTTTCTCCTGGAAGAGCCCTCCCTTCCACCCCGGATATCACTGTGAACCTGTAAGTGGCAGTACCTTCTTTCTGATAGGCAATGTCTGCTGTGCCATCCTAGGCAGGTATAATACATAAAATAACCTGTCACCTGGGACCATTAGCCTCTTTAACAAAGGACAAATTTCATTCCATACTGGAGAGAAAGTGTCCTGGAGAGAGGAAACATGTTGACTTAAAGTCACACAAAGGTGCAAAGACCTGATGGTAGTCCTTTTTGGGGCAGAAAGAAAGCAGAGAGTTCAGGAGGATAGAACTCTCGATCACAGACTTGGGTACTTGTGAACTCTCATACAGGTTGGGGGTTATTAATTTTTTTTTTTTTTTTTTGGAGACGGAGTCTCACTCTGTCCCCCAGGCTGGAGTGCAGTGGCGTGATCTCGGCTCACTGCAACCTCTGCCTCCCGGGTTCACACCATTCTCCTGCCTCAGCCTCCCAAGTAGCTGAGACTACAGGTGCCTGCCACCATGCCTGCCTGGCTAATTTTTTTGTATTTTTTAGTAGAGACGGGGTTTCACCATGTTAACCAGGATGGTCTCGATCTCCTGACCTCGTGATCTGCCTGCCTCGGTCTCCCAAAGTGCTGGGATTACAGGCGTCAGCCACCGCGCCAGGCCCGGTTGGGGGTTATTCAGACTCCTTTGCTTAGCTATGGTAGATGGCTAAGTTTTTGCTTCCAAGTTCTCTTGACCATGAGACATGTAGAGCCAGGGAGGAAAGAGAAAACCCAAACCAGGTCACTGTTACGTGTGAATAAACACCTTGATCGAGTTCTGAGAAGAGGAGTTATGATACTAAAGGTTAAGTGGAGGTTTTCACTCCTCTTCAGATTTTGACTTTCATAACTCTGCCGTCCCTTTACTATAGAGAACTGAGAAAGAATAGTATTTGGGCATGTGAGGAGATTCCAGCTGCATAAGCAGATCATGAATGTTCCCAGTGCCAAGTCCTCAGCGAAGAGTGCCCCAGGAGTTTCATTCCTACTGACCGACCTGGGTAACGCAGGCATAAGAACAGAGAGAGAGGTGGTGCTTTTAAAAATAGATCTGACTTAGTAGTCTTTAAATAACTAAGGATTATGATATGGGAGAGGGCTACTTTGCATCTCTATCTCTGCTAAGAGGAGAACTTGACAAAATGGGCATGAAACTAAAGGGATTTGGGTTTGCTAAGTATAATGACTTCTAAAAGGTAAGAAAGCTGCTGAAGAAGAGTATTTGCTTCTCTGTAGCAGGATGGACTCTTACTTGACTGTGATGGTCACTGAAATGTAGCCTACCTTGACATAGAGTAAATTCTTGCTCTTCAAAGTGTGGTCCCCAGATCAGCAGCAGCAGCATCACCTGGGAACTTGTTAAAGATGCTGAGGCCCCACCTTGACCTCCTGAATAAGAATCTCCTCTCAGCTGGGAGCGGTGGTTCACACCTGTAATCCCAGCACTTTGGGAGGCCGAGTTGGGCAGATCATGAGGTCAGGAGATTGAGACCATCCTGGCTAACATGGTGAAACCCTGTCTCTACTAAAAAATACAAAAAAATTAGCCAGACTTGGTGGCGGGTGCCTGTAGTCCCAGCTACTTGGGAGGCTGAGACAGGAGAATGGCGTGAACCCGGAAGGTGGAGCTTGCAGTGAGTCGAGATCGTGTCACTGCACTCCAGCCTGGGCGACAGAGTGAGACTCCGTCTCAAAAAAAAAAAACAAAAAAAAACAAACAAACAAAAAAAAACTCCTTTCTAACAAAGTTCCCAGGTAAAATGCCTGAACCTTATGAACTGAGAAGCACTGGGCTAAATGATCTTTGCAGATTCCTCCTGTGATGGTTAATATTGAGTTTCAACTTAATTGGATTGAAGGATGCAAAGTATTGTTCCTGGGTGTGTCTGTGAGGGTGCTGCCAAAGGAGATTAATATTTGAGTTAGTGGGCTGGGAAAGTCAGACCTACCCTCAATCTGGGTGGGCACGGTCTAATCAGCTGCCAGTGTGGCCAGAATAAAAGCAGGCAGAAGAATGTGAAAAGACTAGACTGGTTTAGCCTCCCAGCCTACATCTTCCTCCTGTGCTGGTTGCTTCCTGCCGTCGAATATCAGACTCCAAGTTCTTCAGCTTTGGGGCTCGAACTGGCTTCCTTACTCCTATTATGGGACTCATCTTGTGACTGTGTGAGTCAATCCTCTTAATAAACTACCCTTTATATATAAATCCATCCTATTAGTTCTGTCCCTCTAGAGAACCTTGACTAATACACCTCCTATTTGAGGATTTCATGAGCTGCCACTAGTTGAGAAATGGTGCAGCCCCTCTGGGGAGGGAGGCCTGGCTGCTAAGGAAGTGGGAGGCACACTGGTATTCTCCTCCCAAGCCACAGCTCTCCACATGCCTGTTGTACAGGGGAGAAAGTACACCTTCCTCCTCAGCCTCAAGGGTACCATAGCTTCGGGTCCTCTGAACACACGAGACCCCCTGTAGCAAATACCTGGGAGCCCAGACAGCTTGTAGAGATGATCTGTGCCTCCCTCAGACCCACGGAAGACTCCCAGAGCAAGGAGGGAGGTAGGCAGTCCAGTGGTCTCTGCAGATCCCAGCTCTCCTCTCACTTGTAAAAGCCATCTTCTTGCCTCCCTGGGGGCCACAGGTGACAGGGAGTGCCCAATTTCTCATCTATTGAAGAATCATAAACCAACTAATATGTTTTTTCCAGAAGGTTTTTAAAAGTCATTTTTATGTAAATTGTTCATAAATACCAATGAGAAAAAGAACACCCAAAACTAATATAGAGAGTGAAGGGTCTCAAGACACAGTCAACAACCCTTTTGACTAAGAGGATCTAGTTCACAGACACACACACAGAAAGTGTAATCACCCTGCTGCTGATATTAACTACTGCCTTAGTCAGCTCAGGCTGCTGTAACACAATACCATAGGCTGGGTGGCTCAAACAACAGATATCAATTTTCTTACAGTTCTGAAGGTGTCTTATAGTCCAAGATCAAAGTACCAGCAGATGTGATTCTTGGTGAGGGCTCTCTTCCTGGCTTGCAGATGGCTGCCTTCTTGCTATGTCCTCACATGGACTTTCCTCGGTGTATACCCATGGAGAGAGAGAAAGAAAGAAATCTCTAGTCTGTCTCTCTTCCTGTTCTTATAAGGGCACTCATCCAATCATGGGGCTCTGCTCTCAGGACCTCATCTATTAATAGTACCACCAGGTTGGGGATTAGGTCTTGAACTTACGAATTTTGAAGGGACACAAACATTCATTCCATAACAACTACCAAAGTAGTAGACTTCAGAGCAATTATTTTCTAATCCATATTTTTCCCCTTAAATCATATGTTCCTGGCTAATACTGAGTGTCCTAAGACTACATGTTAGAGAAATAGAAAATTTTAGATTATCCATCTTCATAATAACTAGTAGTGCTGTAGAAATGCAGTTTGTCAGTCTCTAGGGTCTCTCTATTCTACCGTTTCAGGTAGGCTGTGGTTCTATGGTCAAGTCAAAGAGAAGCTGCACTGAGTATTTATTCACAGTAAGAACAGCAGTTGAGATCAGGGGCTCTAGAGCTAGAATGATCTGGGTTCAAATGTGATTCTATGACTCCCTACCTGTGACCTTTCTAAACTTTGATTTCCCCATCTATAAAATGGAAGGAATGATAATATCGTTTATCATTGTATATCACTATGTAGTTGTGAGGGTTGAGTAATACATGAAAAGCCCTGCCACAGGGTAGAGACTAAATACACAGTGGCTATTACCATTGTTGCAGTTGGTATCATCGGATGTGATACTTATGTTTTTCTAGCTCATATGTGCTTTTCTACTATCACGCCGAGATCTCCAAAGAGCAGGGATTAAGCTTCCCTCAACAGAATTCTTCTTGTCTTCTTGAGGTTATAAAAGGTCTCCTGCTTCAAGTAACTCAGGGAGCTGCCAATGTAAGGCTCTGCCCTTGTGGGGCATAAGAACTGTTGTGGTCACTTGCCTGTCTACTGGCCCAAAAACTCCTCCAGAGTCCTGGGCATAGCACAAGTTAGGCCTTCTTTTTAGGAAGCCAAGAGTCCTCCTCCACCTCCCCAAGCCTCTTTGCCCCACTCTAGTGAGCAGTGATCTTCACTCACACCTTGACTACCCACCGCCCATTTCCCCTTACATGACTCTTCACCCCTGAGCACATATATGTCATGTACTGGCCTTCAAGAGTGATCTTTCATTTCAGCTTTCATTTCTTCCAGGATTCCCCAGGATCAACCATCTGAGCAGATACCTTAGAATGTCCCCAGATTTCAGAGGTAAGTCACTAGTACTTTCCCAGAGTAGTAGACATCATTTCTGCCCTGCCCCTGTGGTCCTAACCATATCCAGTGACATCAAAATCTGGTGTCATATCTCATGGAAGACCCACACCCCCAAAGCCCTTCATCCTATTATACTGGATCCCTTTATCCAGTGCTCATAAACCACGTGAATGGCCTGGCCTGCTTGGTAAAGGCCTTGAGCCCAGCTCCTCTTTCAGCCACTCCCAATCAATCTGCCAATCATCTCTTCCAGGAAGCTTCCTGCCTTCTCTTCCAAGCCAAGCTGGATTAGGGACCCCTACATTGAGCTCACCCTGTACTTATCTCTGTTGTTAACCACAGTACTGGAATGATCTGTGTCTCCATCTGCCTCCCACACTAAACTGAGTTCCAGGAGGGCTGGGGCCATGTGTTATTCATCTCTGCATCTCTGGCATTTAGACTGTGCCTAATATATAGTAAGCATGCAGTACATGTTGAAAGAAATAAATAAAGGTGGGAGGAGGAAGGGAGGAGGGAAAAAGAACGATAGAAAGCAAGGAAGAAAAAAAGAAGAGGCCGGGCGCGGTGGCTTACGCCTGTAATCCCAGCACTTTAGGAGGCTGAGACAGGCGGATCACAAGGTCAGGAGATCAAGACCATCCTGGCTAACGCAGTGAAACCCCATCTCTACTAAAAATACAAAAAAATAGCCAGGCGTGGTGGCGGGCGCCTGTAGTCCCAGCCAGTCGGGAGGCTGAGGCAGGAGAATGGCGTGAACCTGGAAGGTGGAGCTTGCAGTGAGCCGAGGTTGCACCACTGCACTCCAGCCTGGGCGACACAACAAGACTCCGTCTCAAAAAAAAAAAAAAAAAAAAAAAAAAAAGAAGAAGAAGAAGAAAAAGAAGAAAGGAAAAAGGAGGAAGGAAGAATAAGGAAAGAATCAAAGTCATAGGAAGAAGGAAATAATGAGAATAGGCTGGATCGAATTCTGTAGAATAATTCCCAATGGCCTTGAACAGTGAAGCTAAAGCCCATCCTCCTCTATATTTAATCTTCCAACATCTCCTTCTCTGTTATTAATATAAAAACAGAGTAAGTTTATATGGGCCCACTAAAATCATTGGCCAAATAATCATGATGGTACCTGGAGCCCTAGGTCATCAGAAACCCCTATAAAGTCCTATGTACTGACAGCAGGACATAAAACTATCATCAAACACAAACACTGAACCTTTTCCTGGTCACAAATACATGCTCCACTCAGCGGCCAAGGTCAGTCACTTCTTGTGTACATGAACCCTCCCTGGTCCGCCCCTGCTGACAAACATTTCCACACACATCCAAGGAGAATGGGAGAGGGACCAAAAAGCTCTTAGGAATTCAGTGACATAATCACCTTACAGGTATCACCACAAATGGAGAGGGGCAGGAACCCAGAAAGGCAAAAGGCAAAACAGAATAGCCAGATAATCAAGAAAATATTCACATGTGTACACACACACACCTACTCAACAGTTTAACTTCCCTAATAATGTTTTGCTCCGATTAATAATTAAATGGCCTGTGTACTTTGAATAGACGCCAACTACTTCTCAGCACGGAGAAGTGGTAGAGTGGTAGGACAGCCTGGAATGAAAATGAGCCAGTCCACCACATAGATAATCAAGAGCTTCTTGCATTCATTCCCTATATCTGCTCAAAATTTTTGACTCAAATTTTGTTTAAGTCAAAATTTTAGAGATTAGAGATGAGATGTGGAGAAAGTTCACTTTACCAACTTTGGTCTATTCCAGCCAATTCAGTCATTGTTCTCTCCACACAGAATAGAAGCAATAGTTTGACCCTTAAACCTGAGCTGAACTCTGTTGATTGTGTTTGGAGGACAGCTCCCCTTGGCTTTGTAGGCTAACCCCCATGTGTCCACTCTCTCCCTTCAGCAGATGCTCCCTTATGGATACCACTCCATCCCTCTGAACACAGTATATATTCCTCATGATTCATTGTGGTCAGGAATTTAATTACTGATCATAAATTATGTAGGAATTACCTTCCAAGGAATTGGGAAAATGAGTGTGATTGTAGGAAAAGATAATCTATTATAGATTACTTTTAAAATAATGTCAAATGTTAATCTTGTATATGGGAAGAGAGGAAAAGACTAAGTTAAAGTTAGCAGAAGGTCTGAGGGATCCCAAATAGTGCTCAGGTAAGGAGGGTGGGAAAGAGGGAAAGGAGAATGTGAAGGAAGAAGGCCTATTTGGACAAAAGGCACATCCCACATGGAATCATCTTCCCCAAATCAAAGGAGGGTGGGTGCTTCCCAGGAGGGCACAGTGTGACTCTCCAAGCACCCACTGGGCATGGAAGAAGGTGCCTGCCAGTGCCTGCCTCTTTCCCATTCTCCTTTTTCTTCCTTCTTCCCCTCGCCTCCTTTCCTTCCATCCACTTTCTTTTTCTTTTTGAGATGGAGTCTTGCTCTGTCGCCCAGGCTGGAGTGCAGTGGCACAATCTTGGCTCACTGCAAGCTCTGCCTCCCATGTTCAAGCAATTCTCCTGCCTCAGCCTCCTGAGTAGCTGGGATCACAGGTGCATGCTACCATACCCGGCTAATTTTTGTATTTTTAGTAGAGATCACCATGTTGGTCAGGCTGGTCTCGAACTCCTGACCTTGTGATCTGCCTGCCTTGGCCTCCCAAAGTGCTAGGATTACAGGCATGAGCCACCGTGCCCGGCCCCTTCCATCCACTTTTATTGACCACCTGTGTGTTAGGTGCTGTGAAGGTGGTGGGAATATAAAAATAACAGAAAAGTCTCTAATGTCCAGTCATTAAGCAGTAAAGCTAGTAACCAACAAGTTCAGCAAAGCAAACTATGCAACCATATCACAGAGCCTGTGTTAATAAATGTGGCCCAGTGTGCCTCAGTGGAGGCAGCAGCCATTTCCACCTGGCAGCCAATAGCTGATTTCAGTAACAATGTTGTTCTCAAAATTTCCCCACACCTACTGCTCTAGAATAAAATAAAATAGAGACATCACAACCAAATGCAAAGTAAGAATTTTGATTGGATCTTGTTTAAAAAAAACATCCAAAGTGCATTGACTTTGGAGACTCACAAGGGGGAGGATGAGAGAGAGGGGTATGGGATAAAAACTACATATTGGGTACAATGTATACTACTTGGGTGATGGGTGTATGAAAATCTCAGACGTCACCACTATATAATTCATCCACGTAACCCAAAACCATTTGTACCCCAAAAGCTACTGAAATTTTTAAACACACACACACACACACACACACACACATATCTGTTAGAAGACATATTGGGAAACATTTTGGAAAATTTTATATGATTTGGGAATTGGGAACCAGGGGATATTAGGTAATTATCATTAATTTTCTTAAGTGTAATAAAGGTTACTGTGAGTACATCAAAGGATGTTCTTATTTTCAAGAGATGTGTGTTGAAGTATTTAGGGATGATGTCTGTATCTTACATTGAAATAGTTTAGTAAAAAACATATATTTGGTAACATGTATATAACTGTAGAATCTAGATGAGGGATTTCAGTGTCAACTGTACTATTATTTCAACTTTTCTATACATTTGAAATTTTTTATAAAAAAAAATTTGAGGCCGGGCACAGTGGCTCACACCTGTAATCCCAGCACTTTGGGAGGCCGAGGCAGGCATATCATGAGGTCAGGAAATCGAGACCATCCTGGCTAATATAGTGAAACCCCGTCTCTATTAAAAATACAAAAAATTAGCCGGGTGTGGTGGCGGGTGCCTGTAGTCCCAGCTACTCGGGAGGCTGAGGCAGGAGAATGGCGGGAACCCAGGAGGCAGAGCTTGCAGTGAACCGAGATCGCACCACTGCACTCCAGCCTGGGCGACAGAGCGAGACTCTGTCTCAAAAAAAAAAGAAAAAAAAAGTCTGAATAAAAAATTATCTCCACTTGCTAGCCTGTTGTAATAAAGCCTTTAGTAGAATAAAGTCTTCTGTGTGTCAATTAGCTAATAAATAATCATAACTAACATTTGTCATGTGCCAGGCAATGCTGAGAGCTAGCGTGCAATAACGGCAGTATGAGCTTTGCTTTACAGAGAGGGAAACCGAGGCTTGGCAAGGTTAAGTTCTTATCCCAAGACACACAGATAGTAACTGTCAGGGCCAGATCCCAGCCTGGCTTTGATCTGGTTCTAAACTACCCACTCTTAACTGCCAGCTTCTACTGACAACCTTCTAGAAAAAACGCTGACATGCAATGTCTGGGTGAAGTAATGGTAACAGGAATCATTGCCATGAAGGGCAGTCTGTCAACTTGTGCGTGCAAACAACCATTCTAAGAGCCTTTCTTGCTTTGATAGGGAGAAAAAAGGCTTCGGGTGCTGCCAGAAGAGAAGAGGCCATCAGTGAGTGAGGAAAAGGCATGGAAAGAGGAAGGGGGGAAGGGAAACAGCCTCACCTTATAGACCTGCAGTTCTGTGGGGCAAATTAAAGCTGTAAAGCAGGTATTTTTGACTGGAGCAGCAGACAAATGTTTCTGTTTAGTAGAAAAGTTACTGCAATCAATGCTGTTCCACATCACTAATGAAGGCTGAAAAAAGTCACAGCTGAAAGGTATAATGGTGCTTTCTTCCAGAGGGCTGCTTAAGCAAGGTCTCATTGTGCCTGAAGTCTGTATTGCTTACTGGCCATTCGGGACGTGCAATGCGATTTAAGAGAGTGGTGCTGCAGTGAGCCAGCTATACGCTCTTACTCAGTCCCCTGTAGAACAGGGCCAGAGAGAGTGGAGGGCAGGGTGTGCCCAGCCAATTGGCCTCTATAGGAATTTCAACCATGACCTCAACCTTATTTGCTCTCTGCTCCAGTCTCCTGACTAACCAGCCTGTGCACGGCAGAGCCTGAGTTCCACAGCCAGCCTGGCAGGGCCACCATGTAACAGTCCAGGGTCAAGTTGCATTTTGCTTTTGGTGTATAAAATGCAAGAACTGGAGAAATCATGTAAAAAGTCAGGAGGAGGTAAGCATTCCAAGCACCAGCCTCCCTGGAATTCAGCATTAGAACAAAAGCCACTTCCTTCAGTGCCCTTTTCTTACAGAGCAGTTTTTCCTGTGAGGAGAGAGTTACCGCATAACACCTCCGTTAGTGGGATGTTCTGAGTTGTCGGGATTAACCATCGAGGCGGTGGGGTGAAGGGTCCCATTATGCAGAATGTGGGGACTGCCCCTGAGATGTTTTTGTTTTTAAAACAAACACAATTGTGCCAGCTGATCTCAGAAAATGTTTCTAGAAAATTTGCAGCCTGTGACATCACAGACCTTCCTTTCAGCCTCGGACCAGCAGCAACACACTCTGAAGTAGGTCTCAGAAGACAAAAAGCTGAAATCAACTCATGCTTCCTGCTACACAGAATCCACTGAGAGGAAAAGGAAATTTTACCCAAACGTCAGAAAGCTACAGAAATGACACCCATTTTCACAATCCCAGAAGGAAAGTTGCATCTGAGGGGAATAAAAACAGAGCAATGGAAGAGTATTTGTTAAAATAAATGGCTTTCACAGGGCATTTTCTCTAAAAGTCTCCCTCGCCTCAAAGAGTGCTCCTGTCTGCAGTCCCTCTTGCACATCACACAGCTGTGGGTTCCTGGGAGCTGCTGCCATCTCCTTGCCTAAAAGCCTCAGTGCCCCCACCCCCAGCCAACCCACCTGCCCCACAGCTGGTCTCCCTTTCTCTGGCTTCTTGGAGCAATAAGACCCCCTTCTCCCAGTGAGGCATCTTTCTGAAAGGTAAGTATGAACCCACTCCTCTCCTGCTCAAAAATAGTGGCCGGCTCTCGATCTCCCAAAAGATAGAAATGCACACTTTGGTCTGGTGTGGCGGTTCATGGTTCATGCCTGTAATCCCAGCACTTTGGGAGGCCAAGGCAGGCAGATCACCTGAAGTCAGGAGTTGAAGACCAGCCTGACCAACATGGTGAAACCCTGTCCCTACTAAAAGTACAAAAATTAGCCAGGCATGGTGGCATACACCTGTAATCCCAGCTACTTGGGAGGCTGAGGCAGGAGAATTGCTTGGACCCAGGAGGCAGAGGTTGCATGAGCTGAGAACGTGCCATTGCACTCCAGCCTGGGTGACAGAGCAAGACTCTGCCTCAAAAAAAAAAAAAAAAAAAAAAAAAAAAAAAAAGAAAAGAAAAGAAAAGAAAGAAAGAAAAGAAAAAGAAATGCATACTTTATTTGGTACCCGGGCCCTCATGACCTTTCTCCTGCCCACTTTTCCCAGACTGTCTGCTACCACATGGTATGTACAGCCTTTCTCCCAGTCACACGGACTCCTCTGAATGCTTGCCTGTCTTTCCCGTGTGGCATCTGCCTGTGCCCTTCTACTCACTGTCCACATGTCTAAAATGCTCTTCCTCTAAACCCACAGAGAAAACGTAACCCAAATGCCACCTCCTCGGTGGAGCCCCTCTGGAAGTTTCTTTCTCTCTCTGTCTCTCTCTCCACATACACGCTGCTTACCTTCCCAGCCACACAGGTATCACTCCCCTTTTCAGGGCTTTGCTCTGTTCTCTGTTCACAGATCTGCTACCCACACTAGTCTGTGAGCACTCCTTTGGGGACAGAGCCCATGAAGTGCTCATCTTTGTGTTTCCAGTTCTTAGCCCAGTGCCTGGCACCTAGTAGGTGCTTCATAATCTAAGTCCCCCAACCAGCAAGACCAAATTCTGCTATTTCCAAGTCATCCTCAACACTCCATAGGAAAGAGTTCTGCTACCACAGAACAATGTATTCTATATTGCCTAAAAATTATTACATTTCTCTCTTCCTGGAGATACACACACACACACACACACACACACACACGTATATATAGATATATAGGCACCTGGCCTATACAACCTAAATCTTATAGAAACTCTTGGCTTCTGTGTGAGGGACAAATGGAGTCAGTCTTTAGGCTAATATTTTTTCTATAAACTAAGATTTTAAAACAATTGATGTTGATATCTTAAAGGGTCAGTCAACAAATTAATCAACATTATCTCCTAAACAACAGCCAAGGACCAGTGGAAGGGTGGGAGAGAATAAAAAATGTGACTTCCCTAAAGTATATTATAGTTTAGCAGGACAAAATTTTTTTAATTCGATAATTTAAAAATTTTTTTAGAGACAGGGTTTTGTTCTGTCACCCAGGCTGGAGTGCAGTGGCACCATCACGGTTCACTACAGCCTCAAGCTCCTGGACTCAACACAATCCTCCCATCTTAGCCTCCCACCTTAGCCTCCCAAGTATCTGAGACTACAGGTGCACTGCAACTGCACCCAGCTAATTTTTAAGAATTTTTTTGTAGAGGCAGGTGTCGCTATGTTACCCAAGTGGGTCTCGAACTCCTGGGCTTAAGTGGTCCTCCTGCCTTGGCCTCCCAAAGTGTTAGGAATACAGGCAAGAGCCACTGTGCCCTGCCTGCATCCTAGAATATACTCTATATATACACATACACACACACACACACACACACACATTGCACTCCAGCCCAGGTGACAGTGTGAGACTCCATCTCAAACAACAACAAAAAAGATTTAGGTTGTATATTCAGAAGTTGCAGGAATGCTGTGGCCTAATAGGATAAGAAGTCCTGGCACTGTGCCCTGGCCTCCTTCCCCATTGTCTGTCCTCTTGTTCGGCCTCTTTTCAGGCTGGGCTCTGCTCTCCCTTCCCAGGGCCAAAGGATTCAGAGGCAACCCAAGATTTACACATCGAATTCCTCGCCAATTTTCTTGCCATCACCCTTGTGGGGTCTGGCTCTCTGCTGTTGCAGCAATTTATTTATTTATTTATTTATTTATTTATTTATTTATTTATTTATTTTTGAGACGAAGTCTCACTCTGTCACCCAGGCTGGAGTGCAATGGCATGATCTTGTCTCACTGCACCCTCCGCCTCCCAGCTTCAAGCGATTCTCCTGCCTCAGCCTCCTGAGTAGCTGGGATTACAGGTGCCCGCCACCACTCCCAGCTAATTTTTGTATTTTTAGTAGAGACGGGGTTTCACCGTGTTGACCAGCCTGTTGCAGTAATATTAATACTTCATCAGCAGGACCTGCCACTCTTTAACCTGCCATGGTTCAGTGGCTGTAAGGAGAAAATTAATATACATTGCTTCTTCCAAAGTGACCCTGGAGAAACTTCTTTCCCCCCAGCTGTCACTACTTCAGAAATTCTAAAATGAGATTGGGGAAGATGAAGGATGTGTGAAAAATTCTCCCTTGGCTTCCACCTGCCACTTGTTATCACCAGCTATCTGAAGAGTCCAGTTGCCTGGAGGCCTTCAGCTGGGATAATGGTAATCTTTTTTTTTCCTTTTTCTTTTTTTTCTTTTCTTTTTTTTGAGACAGAATCTCGCTCTGTCGCCCAGGCTGGAGTGCAGTGGCGTGGTCTCGGCTCACTACAACCTCCACCTCCCAGGTTCAAGTGATTCTCCTGCCTCAACCTCCTGAGTAGCTGGGATCACAGGTGCATGCTACCACACCCGGCTAATTTTTGCATTTTTAGTAGAGATAGGGTTTCACCATGTTGGTCAGGCTGGTCTCGAACTCCTGACCTTGTGCTCTGCCCGCCTTGGCCTCCCAAAGTGCTGGGATTACAGGCATGAGCCACCACGCCCGGCCTGGGATGGTGGTATTCTATGCAGTGTCTCCAGGCTGCCAAGTAGAGCAGTTTCAGAATGGCCTCAGGGTTGATGTCAACCAAAGGAAAGCAGCTGGTGTCTTTATCCATGACCCTCCTTCCATCTCCATGACCCTGCATTATCCTCCCATGGCCATCCTGCCACAAACTCCCCCTCAAAGGCCTTAGCAGAGGGCCAAGAATTTGTTAGTTGAGGGAAAAAAAAACTTGTTTCAATGTCAAACTGACATTCCTAAGGGCTCCTGCAGCCTCCCCTACCGGAATCCTTCAGATCCTGGGCTTGAGTGTTGGTGAGATGGGAATCTAATCTGTGCAGCTGTGCAGTCAAGGAGTGGCCAGGTGTTTAGGACATGAGGACAGGGTCAGAGACTAGTTACTGGAGAGATGGACACACACGGGCCCAGGCCAGCCTGAGAAGGCCATTAAAAGTCCTGGTGTTGTGCCCCAGCCACCTTCCCCATTGTCTTTCTTAACAACGACATGATCACTGTTAACCAATGGTGGCCCAAACTTTTTTTTTTTTTTTTTTTTTTGAGACAGAGTCTCGCTCTGTCACCTGGGCTGGAGTGCAGTGGCCGGATCTCAGCTCACTGCAAGCTCCGCCTCCCGGGTTCACGCCATTCTCCTGCCTCAGCCTCCCGAGTAGCTGGGACTACAGGCGCCCGCCACCTCGCCCGGCTAGCTTTTTGTATTTTTTAGTAGAGACGGGGTTTCACCGTGTTAGCCAGGATGGTCTCGATCTCCTGACCTTTTGATCCGCCCGTCTCAGCCTCCCAAAGTGCTGGGATTACAGGCTTGAGCCACCGCGCCCGGCTGATGGTGGCCCAAACTTAATTCAAGGTCCTGAGAACCCCTTCAAAGAAGGGGAGGAGCCAAGCAGGTAACAGCATCTCAGGGGTTTCAACAGCAGGGATTAGAAGTCAGACTGGGAGTGTCTGAGTTTTGGGGCAGGAAATAAAATACTGAATCTTAGATGGGAAATGCTGAATTATTAGGCAGGTGTTTGGTCAGAGCAGAATATCATAAAGCAGACTGGGAACAAGGACTCAGGATACTGAAGTCAAACCAGGCTTACGAGCTGCAGAACTACCTTGTTAATGGGCTACAGGCTGAGAGTATCTCCTTCCTCCTACCTGGAACCAGGTCTGCTCCTAGACCTGGAGGCACAACTGACTTTGCAGGTGGAGCCCTCCCTATGCTAGAGGTCAGCACCTTAAGGATCAGAACCACGCCTGGCTCACTCTCCACTCAGTGAGTGCCTGATACATGGTAGGCACTTGATGAACACTTACTGAGTGAATGACCATTATGTATGTTTTTGGGAAGCTGGATCAGGATGTAGGCACAGCCTCTCTCCCCTAGAAAAGCAGAGTCTGTTCATCCTGAAAGTTTCACCATTACCAGATATCTGCCTGGACCTGTACAGCTCGAGCCGCTGGATTTATCCTGTTTTAACAAACGCATCGTGCTTGCCATGTGCAGCAAAAATACACCAATTTAATGTTCAACAATCCTTTGAGGTAGGTATTTTTATTTTATTTTATTTTATTTTATTTTATTTTATTTTATTTTATTTTATTTTATTTTCTGAGACAAATTTTCTCTCTGTTGCCCTGGCTGGAGTGCAGTGGTGCGATCTCTACTCCCTGCAAGCTCCGCCTCCCGGGTTCCCGCCATTCTCCTGCCTCAGCCTCCCGAGTAGCTGGGACTACAGGTGCCCACCACGGTGCCCGGCTAATTTTTTGTAGTTTTAGTAGAGACGGGGTTTCACCGTGTTAGCCAGGATGGTCTTGATATCCTGACCTCGTGATCCACCCACCTCGGCCTCCCAAAGTGCTGGGATTACAGGCGTGAGCCACCGCGCCCAGCCTGAGGTAGGTGTCTTTATTAACCCCGTTTAATAGATGAGACAACAGGCACAGAGAGGACAAGTAACTGGCCAAGGTTACACAGTGATGGAGCCTGACTATGACCCCAGGCATTCTGGCTCTAGAGCCTATACTCACAGAGACAAGCATAAAGGCCAGAGGGTCCAAACCCACCGCTATCCATGGTTTAGAATTGAATTTTGCAGCATGGATCTCTACGACCTTCTAAAAGCCATTCACCATCCCTAGACATCCTGACAAGTCTGAGATGCTGGCGGTGACTCCGAGATATGGAAACAATTCCCACTGCCTTTGCTTGTCTCTGAAATGCAAACAAGACATGCATTGGTAGAGCATGACCTTGTAGGACAAGGTCCCTGGGGACTCCTAGACTCGGCCACCCATTGCACATGGCCAGTTTCACAAAGGCAGGCATGTAACCTGTGGAGTCACACAGGTCTCTGTGCTTTGAAGGGCCTTCTGCTTGGTTTGATGCACTGCTATTGCCATCTTGAAAATTCCCAATAATTTTTGAACAAGGGCTCTGAGATTTTTATCTTGTACTGGGCCCTGTAAATTAGGTCCTGCCTATGCTTGTGTGTTGTCCATTAGATTCATCCTGATTTCCTTTCTCTTGCCTTTCCTCTCTTGCCCACAGGAATCAGCCTCTTATAATCTCTGTAAATTCTTGACATTCTTAGGTGTTAGGAGAGCATGCAGGTCAACTCCAGTTCTTAAGAGTCTCTTATTCTAATCTGTTTCTTCTGAAGCTGATTAGGATTTTTTTTCATAACATCTTAGGCATCTGATACTCACTCCATCCCTCCCGTGCTCTCCCCATGTTGACTTCATTCCTCCTGCTTCTGATCTTTCAGCTCCCTGCCAATCCAGGAGCGAGATAAGGACTGTGAGGGCTGAGGCAGGCTGTTGGTAAAGGAAGCCCCAGCTGAAAGAGAACATCCACAGTCTAGATTAAAAGAGATTTAAAAGATATTAATGTGAGGATCTTGTTTAGATTCTGAGTCAAAGAAACCAACTGCAAAAAGACATTTTTTTAGACAATCAAGAAATTTTGAATATGAACTAGGTGTTAAAGAATGTTGACAAATTATGCTCTATTTTGTTGGGTATGAAAAGGTGTTGTGGTTACATAAGATATGCCCTTATTTCCTTTAGATGTCTGTATTGAAGTACTTAGGAGTGCTATAACATGGTATCTAGGATTTGCTCTAAAATGCTTTAGGAGAGAAAAACTTAGGGTTGAGACGGAGAGACATGAAACAAATGTGATGAAGCACTGATGTTTTTTGAAGTTGGTGATGGACTTTCTTAAACTCTTTTCTTCATGTAGGTTTGGATGTTTTCATAATAGTTAAAAGCAAAAGAGCAGAGGAGTGACAGACAGAGCATCCAGACCACAATGTTTCCAGAAGAGTAGAAGCAGATGTTTACTGTTGTTCTGTTTCAGTGGCTCAGAGGAATCTCTCTGGTCTCTAAATGAGCCGTTTTTTGCTTGTGTGGATGACACAACTTTGCAGTTTCCTCTGAAACATAACCTTTTGGAGCTGTTTCAGTAACAGTAGGACTGGCTCCACTGAACCATCTCCCCTTACTCTCCTGCCTACTTTCTCTTATGATAAAGAGCTTATGAGGATTTGAGTAGAATAGGAACTACAGATGAGCAAACTCATGACCTTAATATATTAGCCTCCCTACAAACTGCCTCTAAATCCTGCTCCTCCTCTAAATCCTTGCCTCTAAATCCCGCTCCTCCTCTGGACCTCACTCAAGTGCTACCCGCTATGACCTTCTGTGACCACCTGATTTATCCTAATCCCTTCTTCCCAGTCGCCATGGCATTTGCAGCCCAGCATCTGGTATTTCACCCTCTATTTGGTTCTGAGTTGTTCTCAATCATTTTGTACGACCCAGTCTTCACTCCCCACCAGGTTGCAGTTTTCCATATCTGCTACTCCAACAGGTTTTTAAGCAGGCCTATTCCATGCTGAGCACATTGCAGGCCATTCATTCATAGGCTCATCCATTTATTCCTCCAATTCTGAGCGCTTACTCCATGCTAGACATTGTACTAGATGCTGGGAATTCAGCAGTGAACAAGAAAGACCCAGTCTCTGCCCTGGAGCTCCTTTGGTTGAGGTTGAGAGAGAGAGAGGAGACTGATATTAAACAAATAATTGTACAACAAAGTAATTCATGACAGTGGTGGTACGTGCTGTAAACACAGCATCTGTAGTGCCCTGAGTGTGTAGAACAGGAGACCTGGCCTGGTCTGAAGAGTCAGGAAAGGCTCCCTAAGGAAGTGACTTTAGGAAGGGACTTAAAGGAAATATAATAATTAGCCTGGCACGGAGAGGGGAGGAGCATTCCAGGCAGAGCAAACAGCATGGGAAAGGCTCCTGGGGGAAGTAGCCTGGCATGCCAAAATAAGTTAAGTTTTACTGGCATGCAGAGACCATAGTTGAAAATGAGCATACTTTTTGAATTGAGATGAATGTTGAGATTTCTAAGCACGCTGGAAGCTGGATTCTTATTATCAGCTACATTAGGTTGTTACGGTAATACCCTCCAATTTATCTTGTCTCTGCATGCACGCTCCTTTGCAATGTGATTTTGCCCCTCTTCTCAAAAAGCAGTAGAGTCTGTTTTTCTACCTGCTGAATCTGGGCTTGGCTATATAACCTTCTTTGGCCAATGTGATGATAGCAAATGTCATGCAAACAGAGGCTCTTGCTTGTGGGAACCCTTGTGGCACCATGTCAACAAGCTGTTCCTGGCAGTACTACTTGAAGACGAGAGGCACTACACAGAAAGAAGCTCCAGCCATACCCACAGTCCTGGGATTCCACTGAGGCCAGACATATGAGCGAGGCCGTTCTAGACCATCCAGCCCCAACCAAACCAGTTCAGACCAGAAGAGTCACCCAACTAGCCACAGAATCAAGTAGAATAAACATTTGTTATTGTTATAAACTGAATGCTCTAGGCTTCCCAAAATTCATGTATTGAAATCCTACCCCCTAATGTGACGATAGTGGGAGATGATATTTGGGAGGTAATTAGGATTAGATAAGGTCCTGAGGGTAGAGCCCTCATGAATGGGATTAGTGTCTCCGTAAAATATGCCCAAGGGAGTTCATTCCTCCCTTCTACCAAGTGAGGACACAGCTAGAAGGCACCATCTATGAACCAGAAATCCCTCACCAGACATCAAATCTGCTGGTGACTGATCATGCACTTCCTAGCTTCCAGAACTGTGAGAAATACATTGTTGTTTAAGCCACCCAGTTTATGATTTTTCGTTATAGCAGCCCAAGCTGACTAAGACAGCTTTTTTTTTTTTTTTTTTCAGATGGAGTCTCGCTCTGTCACCCAGGCTGGAGTGCAGTGGCGTGATCTTGGCTCACTGCAAACTCTGCCTCCTGGGTTCACGCCATTCTCCTACCTCAGCCTCCCGAGTAGCTGGGACTACAGGCATCCACCACCACGCCTGGCTAATTTTTTGTATTTTTTAGTAGAGAGAGGGTTTCACCGTATTAGCCAGGATGGTTTTTTTTTTTTTTTTTTTTTTGAGACAGAGTCTTGCTCTGTCGCCCAGGCTGGAGTGCAGTGGCGCGATCTCGGCTCACTGCAAGCTCCGCCTCCCGGGTTCACGCCATTCTCCTGCCTCAGCCTCCCGAGTAGCTGGGACTACAGGCGCCCACAACCGCGCCCGGCTAATTTTTTGTATTTTTAGTAGAGACGGGGTTTCACCGTGGTCTCGATCTCCTGACCTTGTGATCCGCCCGCCTCGGCCTCCCAAAGTGCTGGGATTACAGGCGTGAGCCACCGCGCCCGGCCTGCCAGGATGGTCTTGATCTCCTGACCTCATGATCTGCCTGCCTCGGCCTCCCAAAGTGCTGGGATTACAGACATGAGCTACCATGCCCAGCCCATTTTAGAGACTTACATAAACAAACTGTGGTATAGTCATATGACAAAATACTATATTGCAATTAAATTGGATGAATTAGATATTTACATGTCAAATGGATATTCTCAAAAACATCAGGTAACTGTAGAAAATACATAAAACAAAATTATCTTCTGTATTTCAGTGTCTATCCAACTAGTCCAAGTAAAAAACATGGAGGCCAGGCATGGTGGCTCACATCTGTAATCCCAGCATTTTGGGGGGCCGAGGTAGGTGGATCACGAGGTCAGGAGATCGAGACTATCCTGGCTAACATGGTGAAACCCCGTCTCTACTAAAAATACAAAAACAAAATTAGCCGGGCATGGTGGCAGTCGCCTGTAGTCTCAGCTACTCAGGAGGCTAAGGCAGGAGAATGGCATGAACACAGGAAGGGGGGCTTGCAGTGCCAACGCTCTCCAGCCTAGGCAACAGAGCGAGACTCCGTCTCCAAAAAAAAAAAAAAAAAAAAAAAAAAAACCATGCATGGAGCAAATGGAAACTCACCCAACTCACTGTATTAGTTTCCTATTGCTGCTGTAACAAATCAGCACAAATGTAATAGTGCGAAACAACACGGAAGTCTACAGTTGGTAAGCAGGGCTGTGTTCCTTCTGGAGGATCTAAAGGAGAATACTTGCCTTTTCCAAATTCTGGAGGCTGCCTGCATTTCTTCGCTTTTGGATGCATCTTACCAGCCTCTGCTTCATCATCACCAACCTCATGCAACACCATGACATCTCCTTCTCTGCCTCTGACTTCCTGCCTCCCTCCAATAAATGCCCTTGTGATTATATTGGGTCCGGCTGGCTAACCCAGAATAATCTCCCCCATCTCAAAATCCTTAATTTAATTACATCTGCAAAAATCTCTTTTGCCATGGCAACATATTTACAGGTTCCAGGGGTTGATAAGTGAACATCTTTTGGGCGGGGGAGTTGGGGGCAGGCATTAGTCAGTCATGATAGCGTTTAACTGAAGAGAGAAGGAGGAAAATAGGATTAGAGTGATGAACTAAGAGAACTTCATCTGCCAGGTTTTCTTTACTTTAAAAAAACTCATCGGCTGGGTGCAGTAGCTCACACCTGTAATCCCAACACTTTGGGAGGTCGAGGCAGGTGGATCACCTGAGGTTGGGAGTTCGAGACCAGCCTGACCAACATCGTGAAACCCCGCCTCTGCTAAAAATACAAAATCAGCCGGGTGTGGCAGTGCATACCTGTAATCCCAGCCACTCGGGAGGCCGAGGCAGGAGAATCGCTTGAACCCGGGAGGTGGAGGTTGTGGTGAGCCGAGATCGTGCCATTGTACTCCAGCCTGGACAACAAGAGCAAAACTCCGTCTCAAACAAACAAACAAACAAACAAAACTTAGCCAGGTGTGGTGGTGTGGGCCTGTAATCCCAGCTGCTCAGGAGGCTGAGGCAGGAGAATCACTTGTACCCAGGAGGCAGAGGTTGCAATGAGCCGAGATCACGCCATGGCACTCAAGCCTGGGCAACAAAGCAACACCCTGTCTCAAAAAATAATAATAAAAGTAAATAAAAAAGTTATCTGAGACAAATATGTCAAATTGTCATTTTATGATTATGGGTGGTGTTAGAAAAAAACTGCCCCCAAAAGTTTCTTGGTACTGCCGACACTCCTCCTCAAACCTCACCAAGCTGCCCACCCCTCCCTGTAATGCTCTGCAACTCTTCTCCTTCCCACAAGCCACTTTACATTTCTAAGCCCTTATCTAGGTGCCTTGGTGAAGCCCGCAGACTTCACTTTTTGCCGCGTCCTGGGAAGCATAAACAAACTAACTACACCCTCCTGTAATAAACGTCACAAGGTGATATGTGGCAAAATTAACCAGCAAACAACCCGGGGATGTGGCCACACCAAAGAACTCCATCAAACTCCCCTCCCCAATAGAAACCCCTCATTCTGTAAGTTTGGGGCTGCCTCCTTTCTGACTGTTAAGCGGGCAGCCGGCAGGTTAATAAACTTCCTCGCCTAACCTCGGGTCTCTCTCTTGTACTTTGTCTTGGCTAACCTTACAGGTGGTATGAGTTGTATTATTCCCCGTACCATTCACTATCTTTTTTTCTTATTTATTTATTTATTTTTTTTCCAGAATTCCAAAGAAGATAGAAACGGGGTCAGGAAGGGAATTTTTGCCCTCCTGGTTCTTGTCATCCTTCTCCACTTCAAGGTATGTTGTGTTACTGTGTGAATCCACAAGGGAGGAATCAGACTTTCTTTTTGATAAAGGCAGAGCAAGACTTTGTGTTTTAGATCTACAATGCCTTAGAGAGCAGCTAGGTCAATGGTTATCAAATTGCCCTGGGAAGCCCCACCTAGGGCCATACTTCAAGAGGCTGCTGTGGCCAAAGATAAGGATTTCAAAGATTCCTCCTGCTCTTCCTCCACTCCTTCCATGCTCACCTTCCTTCAGTTAAAGCCCTTGCCTTGACCTGTTTTTATGTTGAAGTGCCACATAAGATGTCAGCATTTGAAATAATGTTCTGTTGTTTAACATGTAATAGCTCCCACGTAAAAGGAGGAGAGGCAAGTCCTTCAAGCTAGATGCCTTGTAGGAAGAAGAGACTGTACTGAGTCAGGTGCCCCTGTGTGGCAGGGAAGGAGCTAAGTCATTGCCAAGGGGACAGAGCCCCTGTGAAGGAGGGTCATATACATAAACTATATACAATGTGCATAGTTTAATATGCATGTACATACATACAAACGTACATACACTCAAAACCACGAATCCATTCCAACCTTCACCATTATGAGCCTGAGGAGCCTGGATTGAGACGGATAAAGTGACTTGCCTCACGTTGAGTACATAAAAGGTGTTACTATCACTTAGTAAATCTCTTTTACTAAGTCAGAGGCCAGGGTCAGAGGCCAGGCTGTTGTAAACCCACAGAGGAAAGCCTTGCAATTTTCCAGTAACTGGAATTGTTTTATCTGAAAATATTTCCTGGAGTCATGGATTCCTAGGGCAGGGGTGTGGAACTGAGGAAGGAGGGGGTGTTTCTTGAGGAGGAAAGATCCTTTGTTCATCCTCCTGCCTCAAGACGAATAAAGCAGCTGCTGAAAAGAGGGCTATCAGGAAGGAGAGGATAAGTCATAAATCTTTACATTTTAAAAAATAGCTTTAGAGGCCAGGCATCGTGGCTCAAGCCTATAATCCCAGCACTTTGGGAAGCCGAGGTGGGCGGATCACCTGAGGTCAGGAATTCGAGACCAGCGTGGCCAACATGGTGAAACCCCTCTCTACTAAAAATACAAAAAAATTAGCCAGGCGTGGTGGCGGGCGCCTGTAATCCCAGCTACTTGGGAGGCTGAGGCAGGAGAATGGTTTGAACCCTGGAGACGGAGGTTGCAGTGAGCCGAGATCATGCTATTGAACTCCAGCATGGGGGACAAGAGCGAGACTCTGTCTCAAAAAGAAAAAAAAAAATAGCTTTAGAAATTCTGATTCCTCAGAGCTCCAGTGGACAGAGAGATGTCTGCCCTTTGCCTCCTTTTGTTCTCCCTTGCTTTTGTGAGCATATATGTGTTTTCTCATTCTGTCTTTCTGAGTCTGCTTTTTGTCTGCCTGTCTTTTGTTTTCCTTTCATATTTATTATATTTCATTTGAAGCGAAAGGACAGGGCCGGGAGTCATGCCTCCCCAGGCGTGAGGCGTGTGTGGGCTGTATCCCAGAGGAGATTTTCTTTGCCAATTGTGGAATGAAGACTGTATCAAAGTTCAGAGGATCCGCCAACACAGAAGAGAGAAACACCAGATGCTTGGGGCCTCTAAGCAGAAGGAGCAACCCACCAATCCCAAGATACCTGCTTGGCAACGTAATGTGCTGTGCAATGTGCGGCAAGTTGTGAAGAGCCAGCATCTACTTCTGGAAGCTGTCCATCTGAAGTTTCTGAAAAAATTTTCATCGGCACCTGTCAGATGACTTGATTTCTGAGTGAAGAACTGCATGAAGATGTGCCTTCAAATCAGTCTTTTACATCACATTCAGGTGTCACTGAGAAAAGTGATGACTAACATTTCTTGGACATATACCTGCTGGGTATTAATCTTTATACTGGGCATTCGCAGATGATAGTGGAACCTATGGGTGGCCTACTCAACTTCTACTTCTCCATTCTTCCTTTTTAGCTAACAGAACCCCAATTTTGTGCATCTATTATTTCCTTTTGAAACCCAGAGAAAGGTGACCCCATTCCAATTCCAAAAGTAAGTATTGATTAGTCTAAGCCAGTCATGATATTTCCATCTCCCTTGCCAAGGACTTGTTGAGGAAAGGTCAAATAACAGAACACTGCCCAATGAAGCATGAAGGAAAGTTCTGGAAAAGAAAGGTTCTGTGAAAGAGACACAGAAAGAGATGACCTTTCTCTCTGTTTTTTTTTTTCTAGATGAAATTCCTGAAATTCCTACAGTTATCTTGTTATCAACCTAAGGATGAATGTAACACCTACAGGAGGGTGGAACTGAGTATTCTCCCCTGGAGCCTGAGATATCTCTGGACTTCCTAGCATGTCATATAATAATTTCTTATTGTGTTATATCATACTAAGTTGGGGGCTCTGTTACCTGCATCAGAAATCTTCCTCATAGCCATAGGTTGGTTTATTTAATCTTCACTGCTGTCCGTGTGGTATGTATCTCCATTTTATAGGTTAAAAAATGCATTTATCTTAATACAGCTAGTAAGCAGCAAAGCCCAAATTCAATCCAGTTCTGAGTTTTAAAAATCCCTAACATGTGGCTGGGTGCGGTGGCTCACACCTGTAATCCCAGCACTTTGGGAGGCTGAGGTGGGCAGATCACGAGGTCAGGAGTTTGAGATCAGCCTGGCCAACATGATGAAACTCCATCTCTACTAAAAATACAAAAATTAGCTGGGCATGGTGGCATGTGCCTGTAGTCCCAGCTACTTGGGAGGCTGAGGCGGAATAATCACTCGAACCCAGGAATCAGAGGTTGCAGTGAGCCGAGATCGCGCCACTGCATTCCAGCCTGGGCGACAGAGCAATACTCAGTCTCAAAAAAAAAAAAAAAAAAAAAAAGAAAAAAGAAAAGAAAAGAGAAGCCCTAACCTGTGTGTCTTAGTCCATTTTATGCTGCTATAACAGAATACCACAGGCTGAGTAATTTGTAATGAACAGAAATGTATTTGGCTCACAGTTCTAAAAGCTGGAAAGCCCAAGGTTCAGGGGCTGCATCTGGTGAGGGCCTCCTTGCTGCAGCATAACACAGTAGAAGACATCACATGAAGAGAGTGAGCGCTCAGACTGGCAGCAGCGAGTCTTTTCACAGTCAGCATTAATCCATTCCTGACGGTGGAGCCCTCATGACCTAAACGCCTGCCATCAGGCTGCACCTCCCAACACTGTTGCATTGGGAATCCAGTTTCCAGCATACGCTTTTTAGGGGACATATTCAAACCATAGAAATGTGCTCATTTTATATCTGTAGGAGAGTCATGATTTTATCTTTTTTTTTTTTTTTTTTTTTTTTTTTAAGTTGCTCTTTTTTTTCTGATAAGAGTCTCACTCTGTCGCCCAGGCTAGAGTATGTGCAGTGGCATGATCTTGGCTCACTGCAACCTTCGCCTCCTGGGTTCAAGTGATTCTTCCGCCTCAGCCTCCTGAGCAGCTGGGAATACAGGTGCACGCCACCACGCCCGGCTAATTTTTGTATTTTTAGTAGAGATGGGGTTTCACCATGTTGGCCAACCTGGTGTTGAACTCTTGACCTCATGATCCACCTGCCAAAGTGCTGGGATTACAGGTGTGGGCCACTGTGCCCGGCCAAGTTGTTCTTAAATAAGAAGTATAGGCCAGACACTGTGGCTCATGCCTGTAATCCCAGCACTTTGAGAGGCCAAGGCAGGCGGATCAGCTGAGGTCAGGAGTTCAAGACCAGCCTGGCCAACATGGTGAAACCCCATCTCTACTAAAAATACAAAATACAAAAAAAAAAATTATCTGGGCGTGATAGCACACACCTGTAGTCTCAGCTACTAGGGAGGTGAGGCGGGTGGATCACCTGAACCGAGGAGGTGGAGGTTGCAGTGAGCCGAGATCACCCCACTGCACTCCATCCTGGGAGACAGAGCGAAGTTACTTAAACATTCTGTGTCCCAGTGCCCCCATCTGTAAAGTGAGGATAACACCAGATCCTACCTGGTGGGATTCTTGTAAAGATTAAATGAGTGAATATATATATAAATCACTTGGAATAGTGCCTGGCCTATTTGTAAAAGCAAGTTTTAGCTGACACTATTAGTTTTTTCCTCCTACAACACCTATTATTAATAGAATAGACACTGATAATTGAAATCACACAGTCTCCATGATCCATATGTTGCTTCGACAGAGATTGTATTTAGTTAATTGTCTCCCAGAGTTGGTGGCCAGTACCATTGGGTGCAAATGAGGACAGCCCAAAGAAGGGAGCCGTTCACAGACTGGCCTGGGGGTGTCCTGAAGCCAAATGAGGATGCCTTCCATGTTACTTCAAACTAAAAAGATGAAAGACTTTGGGCTGTTTTCGCAACAGAAGCACCTATGACACCCCTGGGGTGGGTGCTGTCTATGAATGGCTCCCTTCTTTGAGCTGTCTTCACACCACTCCTTTTACATCTTGATTATGTACTTCTTGAAACACCTCACACTGTGCCTAGGACATAGTAGGTGCCTAATACATTTGAGCTACAATACTATGAACTCACCAAAGAAATCACTTTATGAAAAATAATAGCTGTCATTCACATATTTCTTTACAGAGCATTTTCCAAAACCTTATTTCTTAAATTGTCACAGCTTCTTTGATTATAAGGCAGGAAGGGAAAAATCTTACCATATTTTCCAGGAAACAAATAAATAAACTGAAGTCCAGTGGGCTTGAGTAGATGGCCCAAAGTTCGTCCAGTTAGTAGAAGTTTGGTCTCCTGAATGCAGGTTTCAGGTTCCAAATCCCAGGTGTTTCCTATTGCCTGGAGGAAAAACTGGGAAACTGTTGATTCCTCTCCTCCCACTATCCCATTTGCCCTCTGTTCAGTCAAGCCAGATATGGACAGAGCCACCTTTTAGAGAAACCATAACAAAGCCACTCTTCTTTAAGTGAGTCTCACTGCCAGTGCAATCATAAGCCACTCCACACAGTCAACAATCATGGAGGAGATGCCAGGAACTGTGCTAAGTACTGGGGATATAAAGAGGAATAAGTCAGGCCAGGAACTACATTCTAGCACACCTGAGAGACAGAGGTGAGGCGTGTGCTCCCAGAGACAGGGTAGGAGGCAGCAATGGCCAGAATAAAGGCAAAATGTCAACAACAGCTCAGAAACAAGGAAACTCATAATGTAAATAACAAGGAAACAACTGCAAAGAAAGCTGAACTTGATTTCCAAGCCTCCCTCCTCTGTCCCCATTCCCAGGATCCGCTGTTAGAATGTCTTATGGCCAAAAAGATCTTGTAGTTTGACCATATCCTGAGCTAGAAGCAGCAGGGGAGATTTCCTCTTTGAGGGCTTCCTCCTCACCTGGACAGATGGGGGACTACTGCAGGGTATTTGGGGGTGGAATATGGGAAACAGGGAGGAGAGAATCACTGTGTCTGTCATCTCTGTAGACTAAGTCTCAGATCTCTTCTGGCTTGCCTGTGAATTATTGGTTTTGTATAATGTGTGTGAATCTGTGCATTTAATGCTGAGAATTAAATTGTTCCATTACAAGACTGTAAATCAAAGATTGAATGGAGGGAGATTCCAAAGTGATTCTTCCTCCTGATGGGGTGGGAGGGACCACCAGCACCACCACCACCACAAGGCCCACCACTCATAGGACTCATCCACCTCTTCAAAAGGGTGCAGCCTACGCGGGAGATTTTTATTCTACTGGCATGAAGGGAATACTCCTTAGGTTAATATGAAGGGTTCTAACTCCCAGAAATAGAAGGAGTTTATTCTGTAGTAAACAAGAAGCCAATGGACCCCTCCCTATGGCCTGTCTCTGTTCCAACCAGCTTCTCCACTACTGATATCTCTGAGCTGGCATCAATCCTCAGTGACCAGCTTACCAATGACCTGGCAGCTGTTCCTCCTGTAGAAAATTCAGTTCCATTCAGTGCCAGCTGGACAGCCCAGTTGCTCCCAAGGATGTTCCCAGAAGCTCTATTTCCCATGTTGTGAGAGACCTTGGTGTCAAACGAAGTGAGGGCTCCATCCTGATCACACTGGCTGACCACTGGGCACTGCTGGCCCTAAATTAATCCTTGCCACAAGCAAAAAGACAGCTATAATGATTTCCATCGCACAAATAGGGAAACTGAGGCTCAGAGAGATGAAGAGCCTTCCCCAAAGTCATATAACCAGCAAGGGACTGGGCCGAGTTTCATCACAGACCTGTCTGACACTGAAGCCCGTGCCTTTCCCACGACATCACTTGGCCTCTTGGTATTTTTGGCACCACATGGCTAAGGACTTAATATTCTGGTACACCAATGCCAGCCAAGGCAAGGGACAAATGTTGCTTGTTTGTAACCCTTCCCCCTCTTGGGAAAATAAGCCTGGGTCCTTGTATTTTAAGGAACTCTCCTGGTGATTCAGTGGTTAAGGACCACTGAATTGGGCATTCATGCTATTGCACCGTAAGATTAGAGCGCTGACTCTTCAGGAACTTTGTATTCCTCATCTTGTTTAATCATCCTGAAAATCCTATCATGTAAAACTAGTTTTATATCCTATTTATTTATTTATTTATTTATTTATTTTTTGAGATGGTGTCTCACTCTCTCGCCAGGCTGGAGTGCAATGGTGCGATCTTGCCTTACTGCGACCTCTGCCTCCCGGGTTCAAGTGATCCTACTGCCTCAGCCTCCCAAGTAGCTGGGACTACAGGCACATGACACCACGCCCAGCTAATTTTTTTTTTTTTTTTTAGTAGAAACAGGGTTTCACCATGTTGGCCAGGATGGTCTTGATCTCTTGACCTCGTGATCCGCCTGTCTCGGCCTCCCCAAGTGCTGGGATTACAGGCGTGAGCCACCATGCCTGGCTATATCCAGTTTTTAGATGAAGACTCTGAGGCAGAGAAATTTCAGTAAACTGTCCAAGGCGGCTCATCTGGAAAGTGGCAGGGCAGGGTGTCAAACACAGGGAATACAGCCCCACAGACTACAGGCTCAGCTGCTATTCCACCTGGCCTCCCCATTAGGCCTGCTTCATTTCAATGCGGTCTTCTGGAGAAAACGCCTTTCCTCTGGTGAAATGAATTACCTGGTGGGAATAACTCACTAATTACAGGACTGAGGTTGATAGGATATTTTGAGACAAACAAAATGTGTGATATTTCCCTCCTCTTCCATCCCAGATCAGATGCCACATTCAGCCAACTCCTATACAGAGAGCCAGCCCTGCTGATTTCTGGCATTCACCTCCTACTTCTTTGCTATCTGAGTCTCCCATTTTCCCATACAGTTTTGCTCCCAGGAGTCCACCAGAAATAGTGGATGGGTGAAAATGAATAGCAAAAAAAAAGATTAAGAAGCAACTAACTGTGTTGGGAAGGAGTGATACTGTTTTAGATGGAAATTTGCCTGAAAATAGACCATTCAGTCACATAGGCAGTAATAAGTTGTATGTAACCGCCAAACAATCATGCACATTTTATGCAAAAGTTCATATGCCCTCTGTGATATTTGGAGATGGCATCAGAATTTCCTAATATAGCCCAGTGGTTAAGAAATAGGTATTGAGGCCAGGTGCGGTGGCTCACGCCTGTAATCCCAGCACTTTGGGAGGCTGAGGCGGGCGGATCACAAGGTCAGGAGATCGAGACCACGGTGAAACCCCGTTTCTACTAAAAATACAAAAAATTAGCCGGGCGCAGTGGCGGGCGCCTGTAGTCCCAGCTACTCAGGAGGCTGAGGCAGGAGAATGGCGTGAACCCGGGAGGCGGAGCTTGCAGTGAGCCGAGATTGCGCCACTGCACTCCAGCCTGGGCGACAGAGCGAGACTCTGTCTCAAAAAAAAAAAAAAAAAAAAAAAAAGAAATAGGTATTGAGGCCAGGTGCGGTGGCTCACGCCTGTAATCCCAGCACTTTGGGAGGCCGAGGAGGGCGGATCACCTGAGGTCAGGAGTTCGAGACCAGCCCGGCCAATATGATGAAATCCCTGTCTCTACTAAAAATACAAAAATTAGCCAGGCATGGTGGCAGGTGCCTGTAATCTCAGCTACTCAGGAGGCTGAGGCAGGAGAATTGCTGGAACCCAGGAAGCAGAGGTTGCGATGACCCAAGATCGCACCATTGCTCTTGAGCCTGGGTGACAACAGCAAGACTGTCTCAAAAAGAAAAAATAAATAAATAAATAAATTGGTATTGAAGTCCATCAGACCTGAGTGTTGAGCACTAGCTTTGCTGATTACTAGCTACATGACCTCAGGCAAGTACATGACTTCTCTGCCTGGGTTTCCTCCTCTATAAAATGAGAATAGTATAGTACGTGCCTCATGGAGAGGCTGTGAGAACTAAGTGAGTAAAGCACCATAGACCCTCCTTCACAGGGACTTTGGAGGGAAATCGTGACCCTAAGGAGAACCATTTCTCTTCTCTGCTTTTCTCTGTCCCCTTGGCAATGACTTATCTCCTTCCCTCTCACATAGGGGCACCTGACTCAGTACAGACTCTTCCTTCAAGGCATCCAGCTCAAAGGACTTGCCTCCCCTCCTCCCCTCGTGGGGAGCTATGTTCTTGGCTTTGAGACAGATTTCTTAAATTGTCTTCCACAGTTGCAAGTGACTCAACCGTTGCTTAGGGATTTAATTAACCAACAATAGAAGGCTTGAAAGAGGCAAGCCTCTGGGAACTTTGTCCCTTCCCTGGTTGGTTGGGAGTAGGGTGAGAATGAAACAAGGAACCTTCTAGAACCACACTATCCAATATGGTAGCCACTGGCCATATGTGGCTATCAAGCACCTGAAATGTGGCTGTCTGAATTAAGGTGTACTATAAGATACTCACCAGATTTGAAGAGTTCTATGAAAAAAGAATGTAAATATCCCATTAATAATTTTATATATTTATTACAAGTCAAAATGATATTTTTGATATATTGTTTTTATTTATTAAAACGTTTCTACTAAGTCATTTAAAATTATGTATGGAGCTGTTGAATGTCACTGTTCTAGAGTGTTCATGATTTAATAATGAATTAACAACATATTAACACTTTTTGAAAGTGACTTTAACACAGATCTATGTCTTAGTTTTGTGCTGCTATAACAGAATATTTGAGACTGAGTAATTTATAAAGAACATAAATTTATTTTATCACAGTTCTGGAGGTTGGGAAGTCTAAGATCAAGGCACTGGCATCTGGTGAGGGCACTCCTGCTTCATCCTTTCAAGATGGAAGATGGAAGGGAAAAAAGTTGGGAGTGGGGGATGGGGAGAGAGGAAAGAGAAAGAAAGGTGAGAGGAAGAATCTAATTCCATGAGCCCTTTTTATAACAGCATTAGTCCATTCAAAAGGGCTTGAAAGAGACAAGCCTAGCCGGGCGCGGTGGCTCACGCCTGTAATCCCAGCACTTTGGGAGGCCGAGGCGGGCGGATCACAAGGTCAGGAGATCGAGACCACGGTGAAACCCCGTCTCTACTAAAAATACAAAAAATTAGCCGGGCGCGGTGGCGGGCGCCTGTAGTCCCAGCTACTCAGGAGGCTGAGGCAGGAGAATGGCGTAAACCCAGGAGGCGGAGCTTGCAGTGAGCCGAGATCCCGCCACTGCACTCCAGCCTGGGCGACAGAGCGAGACTCCGTCTCAAAAAAAAAAAAAAAAAAAAAAAAAAGAAAGAGACAAGCCTCTGGGGCTAAACACAGCCCATTATGCCCCGCCTCCCAACACTGTTACATTGGGGATCAAGGCTCCAGCACATTAATAGGCAGCAAAGCCACAACCTATTCAGTGTTTAGACAATCAGCAGGCTTCCTTGCTGGGACAGATCTGAGCTGAGAGATAACCAGATGGAAGAACACTGACTGAGAGAGCAAAGCATCCGGCTTCTCAGGCTTGCTGTACTACTAAATTGCTGTCTGACCTTGGGCAAATTACTGTCCCTCAGATTCTTTACTTAAAAAATGAAGAGATAGGCTGAATTGGAATTTAAGGGTAGGAAACTAGTAGCCTGCAGGCTAAATAAAGCCAGAGATTTGTCTGTGTGTTTTGGCCACCTTTATTTATTTATTTATTTATTTATTTATTTATTTATATACTTTTAGGGAGGAGACAAGCACTCTCCTACAGACTGGGGTTCCTACCACTCCCCTCAGGTCCCACCTACAGTACCAACCTCAAAACCCTGGAGGCATTTGAGTTTGCAACCTTTGGCTGCCAATTTTAAACTCCAGGTGAATATGGAGCAATTGCTGACTTACTTCCACTTATGCTAATGCAGACCATTCAAAGACCTGTCCAGACAGAAAAGGGTCTTAGATGGTAGTTGCCAGTCTACTCCAGAACAAATTTCTATTTCTCTGTCTAATCCTCTTTTTATATGCTACCATCTTGAATTTCCAACAAAAGCAGCACCATATCCTCCTGTAGGACCAAGGAATATTAAACTCGAAGGAAACTTAAAAATAATCTATACAGGGCAAATCTTCCATTGTACAGATAAGGAAACCAAAAGAAACAGGGTGTATAGTGCTTTTATACTTGCATATGTCAGTGATTTTATCATCTTTTGGAAAATAAGATAAATAAGAAAATACAATTATTTTATGCATATGTGCAATTCTTATACTTATCTGCAACTCCTTCATGTAAAATATTTTTTACATCCAGGTAGAATTTTTCTTAATAAAAATTCAATGGGATGACTGGTTAGAAAAAAGAAATAGTAGTATAGAACTGCTTCTTTTTCTTTGTGATTAAGCTATATAAAACTCGCAGCAAAAAATAGGTAAATGTAACCCACGCAATGAAAGTAAATAGCAAAAGGATTGTAAAGCTCTGAAAGAAGTCTTTTTGCAGGGATAATAGCAATTTGGATGTAAGCTACTGCTTTTGCATATTAAACACAAGTCTTTGTCTCTGTCACCTCAGTAATGGGAGAAAGCAAAATCTGATTTGATGGGGGGAAAGGAAAGACCATAAATAAAGGGTGTGTTGTTTCCTGGGGGACAACCTTCCTAATGGCATTTTGCCCAGATGCCCTTTCTTCTTGGCTAAATCTCTTGGCCAGGATAAATTGAGTAATCAGATGAATGGTTGAGACCCCAGAAGCTCAAGAGAGACCAGAAAGTTGATCAATGCCTTCAGGGTCCAGACTTGAGCCAGTTCTGACTCTGTGGCCAGACTGGTCAGTGTTGCTGTTGAATAAACACAGTCATGGAAGCCCCACATGTGATCTCTTTCTGGAGAAACTCAAGGTCAGTGATGGAAGACAGTCGCCAGCAGGAGTTAGCTAGTCAGGAGTATCCCAGAAGTGTTTGAAGATGGGATCACTGCCGAAAACTATCCCCCACAATCTCTTGCCATGAGGAAAGTCTAACCTTAGATGCAAGGAGTAACTCCTTTTATTTTTCCCAGGCATACTGCACATCACAGTCATGACTTCTACACTCAGGAAGCCAGTGCCCCAAAAGGCAAAAAGACAGATGTTTCTTGTCACAGAAATAAAGAAAGGTAAATGCTGGAGATTGCCCTGGAGACTTAAGGAGTGACGGCAAAATGGCAAAAAGCAATCAACCAACTGAAGTTCAGGAGATATGAAAATCAATAATAAAATAGCCTGGGAGATATAGGTTTTCCCAACATGCTGAGTTCCATTTTTCCTCTGCTTATATACAGTCTCTCTAGCAGTGGGACCTTAATTATCTCCATTTCTCCAACAATCTACCCATCTTTCAGGATCCATCGGGAATCCTACTTCTCCCACGAAGCTTCCTCTAACCTTCCAACTCACGGGATTTCTGCTTTTATTATCTATATTGTTCACTTGCTGATATATTTAAATGTGGCCTCAAACTGCTTTTTAATATATTTATACATATGTACCTTACCTTCTCAACTAGACTGTAGGCGCTTCACAGGCAGAGCTGAGTCACAATGACTAGCTAGCTGAGCACAAGAACTTTCAAGAGGAACCTGGAATAGCAGGCTCTCTAGCAGCCACGGTCCCTAGGCTTTTCCATTTCCCCTTCCCTGCATGCCCTGGGCCTCTCTGCTTCCCTCCCAGCATGCCGTGGGCCCCTCTGCTTCCCTTCCTAGCATGCCCTGGGCCTCTCTGCTTCCCTTCCCAGCATGCCCTGGGCCTCTCCATATTGGCAACTTCTTTTTGGTTCTTTCTTATCCTGAGAACAGCCTTTCTCTGTGCAACTTCTTTCCTCACTAGAAGGCAAACAGAACCAAAGAGATGTTTATCTTTTTATATGAAAGATAAGGTATCAGAGAAATAATGCATTGTCAACTATGTAGGGAGGTTTAGACAGCAATTATCATTATTCAGATTATTGGAATTTTCTTAGAAAACTAAACCTTTTCCTGAACAGAGCTGAGCCATTAAAAAAAAAAAGAAAAAAAGAAAAACAACACAACGTTCCATAGCTTTCCTTTGGGTGTGGTTACCAGGCATCTGATAACTTAAAAAACAAAAAACAAAAAACAAAAAACGCTGGGCGCAGTGGCTCATGCCTGTAATCCCAGCACTTTGGGAGGCCAAGGCGGGTGGATCACCTGAGGTCATGAGTTCCAGACCAGCCTGACCAACATGGCAAAACCCTGTCTCTACTAAAAATACAAAGATTAGCTGGGTGTGGTGGCGCGTGCCTGTAATCCTGGCTACTCAGGAGGTTGAGGCAGGAGAATTGCTTGAACCCGGGAGGTGGAGGTTGTTGTGAGCCGAGATCGTGCCATTGCATTCTAGCCTGGGTGACAGAGCGAGACTCCGTCTCAAAAAAAAAAAAAGAGAGAGAGAGAGATATGTACATGTGGTGTTTACATAGTCCACAAGTGAAATGCAGGTGGGCCCATAAAACAAGCATTAACAATAAAAATACAGCCTGTACTGAATTGTACACTTAAAAAATGGTTACAATAGTAAATTTATGGTATGTGTATTAGATGAGGAATAAAATGACCATTAAAATTAACGATGGAGTAAAGGTAGGCATTTGTTAGAAATTAAAATTGTACTTGGAACTCAAATGAAATTGAATATATAACTAAGTGCTGTATTTACTAGATGTCTGCTTTTATTTACATATTCTCTGCCTCTGAAAAAGAATATGAGGTGGCACTGAGAACAATAATATTATATAGTTGAATGTGTAACTTCATCTTTTTTCCTTAAGTCAAAATCAGAATGTGCGAAGTATTGTAGCCTGACTAATGAGGTAATGAACAAAGGAAGGAAATGGCCAACTCTGGCTGGGTGTCTTTGATGGGCACATCTGCAGAGAAAGTAAAACACTAGAGGCAGACCCTCCCTACTCAAACCCTTTTTAAAAACTTTCCCATTGTTTGTTGCAGCATTTCTCAGGCATATCTGACTTCACAACACTTTTTGTGTAAAAAGAAAAATTCTGGTAGAAGCTCATGAACTACATCATAGCAATGATAATAGCTAGCATTCACTGACTGATATTTACATGCCAACACTGTTCTGAGCACTTTATATACATTGCTGCACTTAATCCTTAAGGCAATCTGCAAGGTGGGCATTATTAACATCTCTCATTTTATAGATGAGGAAATGGAAGCACAGACAGACACAAAGTAAATTGTTCAAAGTCACAAAACTAGTAAGGGGTTAAGGTAGGATTTGAATCAAAGTAGTTTGGCTCCAAAGCCTGGGGGTCTTCACTACTGTTATGGACTTAATGTTTGTTCCCAAATATAGCTTTTGTTCCCCAAATTTATATGTTGAAGCCTGAACTCCTATGTGATGTTATTTGGAGATGGGGCCTTTGGAAGGTAATTAGGGTTAGATGAGGTCATTAGGCTGGGGCCCTCATGATGAGATTAGTGCCCTTATAAGAAGAGACACCTAAGAGCTCTCCCCAAACCCTGCATGTGCACTTAAAGAAAAGGTCATGTGAGCACAGTGGGATGGTAGCCAAGAGAAGAGGACTCAGAATGAAACCTTCCTTGTCAGCACCTTCGTATCAGTCTTCCCAGGCTCCAGAACTATGAGAAATAAACTTCCGTTTAAGCCACCAGCCTATGGTATTTTGCTGTGGCAGCCAAGTGAACTCAAATAACCACTATCCCACACCCTCTTTCTACCCATCATGGAATTTCAGGGAATGGGTGTGTAAATATTTAGTCTACAACAAATCCTGACTAGCGTAACAATACATGCTGAAATTGCACAACATAATGTGATTGACAAATACTACCCAGTCAGGTGATCAGGGAGAGATGATCACTGATTGGTAAGTGTTGCCCCCTCCCTTAAAGTTCCCACTATGCACAGGCATGGATACTTACTTCACTCACCATGCTTATGTGGACATACCATTTGTTTTTCTTTTTTTTTTTAGATGGAGTCTGGCTCTGTCACCCAGGCTGGAGTGCAATGGCGTGATCTCAGCTCACTGCAACCTCTGCCTTCCGGGTTCAAGTAATTCTCCTGCCTCAGCCTCCCAACTAGCTGGAATTACAGGCACCCACCATCAGGCCCGGCTAATTTTTGTATTTTTGTAGAGACGGGTTTTCACTATGTTGGCCAAGCTGGTCTTGAACTCCTGACCTCAGATGATCCTCCCTCCTCCACCTCCCAAAGTGCCAGGATTACAGGCATGAGCCACCACACCCAGCCGTGGACACACCATTTCTAAAGGCAAGTGGATACTGTAGGGTAAAAACCATTTAAGTGTATGCAGTATCTTTTAAAAAAAATACATCATTTTTAAGAATAATTTTAGATTTACAGAAAAATTACAGATAGTATAGAGAGTTCCCACATATCCACACTTAGTTTCTGCTATTAATGTGTATATCAGTATCATACACTTGTTACAATTAATGACCCAACACTGATATATTATTATTAACTAATGTCCATACTTGATTTGTATTTTCTTAGGTTTTACCTGATTTTTTTTTTTTTTTCGGTTGCAGGGCTTATCCAGGATGTCACAAGACATTAGTTGTTGTGTCTCCTTAGGCCCCCCTGCCCTTTTTTTTTTTTTTTTTTTTTTGAGATGGAGTTTTGCTCTTGTTGCCCAGGCTATGGGGCAATGGCGCAATCTCGGCTCACTACAACCTCTGCCTCCTGGGTTCAAGCAATTCTCTTGCCTCAGGCTCCCGAGTGGCTGGGATTACAGGCATGTGAGACCACACCCAGCTAATTTTGTATTTTTAGTAGAGACAGGGTTTCACCATATTGGTCAGGCTGGTCTCGAACTCCCAACCTCAGGTGATCTGCCTGCCTTGGCCTCCCAAAGTGCTGGTATTACAGGCATGAGCCACTGCCCCCGGCCCCCTTAGGCCCCTTTTAACCATGATGGTTCCTCAGACTTTATTTGTTTTTTGTTTGTTTGCTTTGTTTTGAGATTTTTTTTTTTTAGATAAGGTCTTGCTCTGTCTCCTAGTCTGGGGTACAGTGGTGCAGTCACAGCTTACTGCAGCCTCATCCTCCCAGGCTCAGGTGATCCTCCCACCTCAGCCTCCCAGCTAATTTTTTTTTTTTTTTTGAACTTTGTATGGGTTCACAGTATATTTTTGACGACTTTGATTGACAGTTTTGAGGAGTACTGGTCAGGTATTTTGTAGAATGTTTCTCCATTGGGATTTGTCTGATGTTTTCCTTTTTTCTTTTTCTTTTTTTTTTTTTTGAGATGGAGTTTTACTGTTGTTGCCCAGGCTGGAGTGCAATGGCGCGATCTTGGCTCACTGCAACCTCTACCTCCCGAGTTCAAGCAATTCTGCTGTCTCAGCCTCCCAAGTAGCTGGGATTACAGGCTCGCACCACCACCCCGGCTAATGTTTGCATTTTTAGTAGAGACAGGGTTTGACCGTGTTGGTCAGGCTGCTCTTGAACTCCTGACCTCGTGATCCGCCTGCCTTGGCCTCCCAAAGTGCTGGGATTACAGGCATGAGCCACAGCGCCCAGCAAAATTAAATTTCCAAGTGAATTCCTCCCTAGCACTTCTGATAAATACTGTTGAAGGACAAGCTGGGGTCCCTCAGAGGTAGAGGCCACTTGAAACTTTTATTCATCTGCTCACTCATTCATTCAGTATGTGAACTGCACCTCTGTGCCAGGCCAGCTGTTGTGTAAATACTTTATCTGCATCATTGTGTCATTAGATTTTTTTTTTTTTGAGTCTCACTCTGTCGCCAGGCTGGAGTGCAGTGGTATGATCTCGGCTCACTGCAACCTCTGCCTCCTGGATTCAAGTGATTCTCATGCCTCAGCCTCTCGAGCAGCTGGGATTACAGGTGCCTGCCACCACACCTGGCTAATTTTTTTGTATTTTTAGTAGACATGAGGTTTCACTATGTTGGCCAGGCTGGTCTCAAACTTCTGACCTCGTGATCTGCCCACCTTGGCCTTCCAAAATGCTGGGATTACAGGCGTGAGCCACCGCACCTGGCCTAAGTTTTGTATTTTTAGTAGAGACAGGGTTTCACCATGTTGGCCAGGATGGTCCCCATCTTCTGACTTCGTGATCCAGCTGCCTCGGCCTTCCAAAGTGCTGGGATTACAGGCGTGAGCCACCGTGCCCAACCTTTTTTTTTTTTTTTTTTTTGAGACAGAATCTCCCTCTTTTGCCGAGGCTGGAGTGCAGTGGCACGATCTCAGCTCACTGCAACCTCCACCTCTCAGGTTCAAGCAATTCCCCTATCTCAGCCTCCTAAGTAGCTAGGACTACAGGTGCTTGCCACCATGCCCGGCTAATTTTTGTATTTTTAGTAGAGACAGGGTTTCACCATATTGGTCAGGCTGGTCTTAAACTCTTAACCTCAGATAATCCATTCACTTCTGCCTCCCAAAGTGCTGAGATTACGGGTGTGAGCTACCAAGCCCAGCATAATTTTTGTATTTTTAGTAGAGGCAGGTTTCCCCATGTTGGCCAGGCTGGTCTCGAACTCCTGACCTCAGGTGATCCATCTACTTCAGCCTCCTAAAGTGCTGGGATTACAGGCGTGAGCCTCTGTACCCAGTCTGTATCACTGTTGATTTGGACCTTGATCACCTCCACTGTAAAGTTACTCCATCTCCTGCTTTTCATATTGCATTCTTTGAAAGAAAGTCAGTACAGTTGACCCTACAACAATGCAGGTTGGGGCACCAGGCGTGATGGCTCACGTCTGTAGTCCCAGCACTTTGGGAGGCTGAGGCAGGCGGATCACCTGAGGTCGGGAGTTCGAGACCACCCTGACCAACATGGAGAAACCCCGTGTCTACTAAAAATACAAAATTAGCCTGGCATGGTGGCACATGCCTGTAATCCCAGCTACTCAGAAGGCTGAGGCAGGAGAATCGCTTGAACCTGGGAGGCAGAGGTTGCGGTGAGCCGAGATCATGCCATTGTACTCCAGCCTGGGCAACAAGACAGAAACTCCATCTCAAAAAACAAAAACAAAAAAACAAAAAAACAATGCAGGTTGGAACTTCACAGGTCCACTTAAACACAAATTTTTTAAAAATAAATACAGTCAGCCCTCTGTATCCGCAGGTTCCACATTCATAACCAAATGTGGATGGAAAATACAGTATTGGAGAAATTTGAAACCAGCAGATAGGGAAGGCTGACTTTGTGTATGGCTGAGTTCTTCAGGGCCCACTTTGGGACTTGCGTATGTGTGGATTTTGATATCCGTGGGTATTTTAGGCCATTCTTGTGTTGCTATGAATAAATACTAGAGACTGGATAGTTTTTAAAGAAAAGAGGTTTAATGAGCTCACAGTTTTGCAGGTTGTACGGTCATGGCACTGACATTTCTCAGCTTCTGGAGAGGCCTTAGGGGGCTTTTACTCATGAGAGCCAAAGCAGAAGCAGGGGAATCCCATGGTAAAAGGAGGAGCAAGGGAGAGAGAGTTGGGGTGGGGTGGGGATGTGCCACACACTTTTAAATGACCGAATCTCATGAGAACTCACTATCACAAAGACTGCACACAACGACAGTACCAAGCCATGAGGGATCCACCCTCATGATCCAGACACCTCCCACCAGGCCCCCCTCCAGCATTGAGGGTTACAATTCAACATGAGATTTGGGCAGGAAAAAATATCCAAACCATATCATTCTGCCCCAACCTCTCCCAAGTATCACGTCCTCACATTGCAAAATATAATCATGCCTTCTCAACAGTTCCCCCAAATCTTAACTCATTCCAGCATTAACTCAGAACACCCAAGTAAGTTCAAAGTGTCATCTAGAGATGAGTTCCTTCACCTATGAGCCTATAAAAATCAAAAAATTATTTACTACCGTGATACAATGGGAGTATAGGCATTGGGTAAACATTCTTATTCCAAAAGGGAGAAATCAGCCAAAAGAAAGGGGCTACAGGCCCCTTTCAAAACCCAACAGTTCAAAACTCCACAGGGTAATCATTAAAAGTTAAAGCTCCAGAATAATCTCCTTTGAATCCATGTCCCACACCCAGGGCACAGTGGCGCAAGGGGTGGACTCGGAAGGCGTGGAACAGCTCTGCCTCTGTGGCTTTCTAGGGTTCAGCCCCCATGCCTGCTCCCATGGGTTGGAGTTAAATGTCTGCAGCTTTTCCAGGTGCAGGGTGAAAGTTGCCAGTGGATTTATCATTCTGGGGTCTTAAGGATGGTAGCTGCCTTCTCACAGCTCCACTAGCAGTGCCCAGTGGGAACTCTGCTGGGGGCCTGCAACCCCATATTTCCCCTCTGCACTGCCCTAGTAGAGGTTCTCTGTGAGGGCCCTGCCCCCATAGCAGGCTTCTGCCTTGACAGCCAGGCTTTTCCATATATTCTCTGAAATTTAGGGGGAGGTTGCCAAGAATCCACCACTCTTGCACTCTGCATCTGCAGGCTTAGCACCATATGGAAGCTGCCAATGTTTAGGGCTTGTATTCTCCAGAGCAGTGGCCCAAGCTATACCTGGGCTCCTTTGAGCCATGCAGGAGCTGGAGTGGCCAGGATGTGGGGAGTGGTGTCCCAAGACCATGCAGGGCAGTGGAGCCCTGGGCCCTGTCCATGAAAGCATTCTTCCTTCCTAGGCCTCTGGACCTGTGATAGGAGGGGCTGCTACAGAGGTCTCTGAAATTCCTTCAAGGCCTTTTCCCTCATTGTTTTGGATATTATCAATTTGCTCCATTTTATTTATGCAAATATCTATAGCAAGTGGTTGCTCCATAGCCTGTTTGAAATCCTCTCCCAAAAAAGCTTTTTTTTTTTTTTTTTTTTTTTTTTTTTTTTTTTTTTTTTTTTTTTTTTTTTTTTGAGACGGAGTCTCGCTCTGTAGCCCAGGCTGGAGTACAGTGGCCGGATCTCAGCTCACTGCAAGCTCCGCCTCCCGGGTTCACGCCATTCTCCGGCCTCAGCCTCCCGAGTAGCTGGGACTACAGGCGCCCGCCACCTCGCCCGGCTATTTTTTGTATTTCTTAGTAGAGACGGGGTTTCACCGTGTTAGCCAGGATGGTCTCGATCTCCTGACCTCGTGATCCGCCCGTCTCGGCCTCCCAAAGTGCTGGGATTACAGGCTTGAGCCACCACGCCCGGCCAAAAGCTTTTTCTTTATCTGCTGCATAGCCAGGTTACAAATTTTCCAAACTTTTGTGCTCTGCTTCCTTTTTAAATATAAGTTCCAAATTTAAGTCATTCCTTTGCTCCCACATCTGAGCATAGGTTGTTAGAAGAAGCCAGGTTATATCTCGAACACCTGGCTGCTTAGAAGTTTCTTCTATCAGGTATCCTAGGTCATCACCCTCAAGTTCAAACTTCCACAGATCTCTAGGGCAGGGATATGATACAGCAAATTCTTTGCTAAAGCACAACAAGGGTGATCTTTGCTCCAGTTCCCAGTAAGTTCCTCATCTCCATCTGAGACCTCATCAACCTGGCCTTTGTCCCTACCACGCTCAGTATTTTGGTCACAACCATTTAACAAGTCTCTAAGAAGTTCCAAACTTTCCCTCATCTTCTTATCTTTTTCTGAGCCCTCTAATGTCTTGTATTCTCTGTCTGTTACTCAGTTCCAAAGCTGCTTCCACATTTTCCGGTATCTTTAAAGAAATGCCCCACTTCTGGTATCAGTTTTCTGTATTACTCCATTCTTGCATTGCTATAAAGAAATACCTGAGACTGGGTGGGTACTTTATAAGAAAAGAAGTTTAATTGGCTCTTGGTTCTGTAAGCTGTATACGAAGCATAGCACCAGCATCTGCTTCTGGAAAGGCCTCAGGAAGCTTTTACTCATGGCAAAAAGTGAAGTAGGAGCAGGAACATCACATGGCCAGAGCAGGAGCAACAGAGAGCGGGGGTGGGGAGAGGTGCCACACACTTTAAAATGACCAAATCTTGTGAGAACTCACTCACTATTGCAAAGATAGCACCAAGCCACAAGGGATCCACCCCATGACCCAAACACCTCCACCAGGCCCCACCTCCAGCACTGGGGATTACAATTCAACGTGAGATTTGGGCAGGGATAAATATCCAAACTGTATCAGAAGGATCCTGGGATAAGTCCCTCTAATACATCAGAGGATGGGATAACTGTATATACAGCCACACGTAAGAAGCGGGGATTTATGCTCCCCATCCTTTGGGGTGGAGTAACTAATATACATTGTTTGAAATTCTGCATGGGAGATTTGTCTGTTATCCTCTGTTTACTTATTCACAAGATCTTTTGGTCTTAAGTAGATTTTATTATTTAGAGCAGTTTTAGATTCACAGTAAAACTGAGCAAAAAGTACAGCTAGCAAAAAAACCCAAAAACCAAAAACAAACAAACAAAAAACAACCACAACAAACAACCCCCAACTAAAAGATGGGCAAGGGGTCTGAATAGACATTCCTCAAAAGAAGACATACAAATGGTCAGCAGGTTTACGAAAAGATGCTCAACATCACTATCAGAGAAATGTAAATCCAAACCACAGTGAGTTATCACCTAATATCTATTAGAATGGTTACTATAAAGAAGGCAAAAGATAACAAGTGTTGGTAAGGATGTGGAGAAAAAGGAACCCTGGACACTGTTGGTGGGAATGAAAATTGGTATAGCCATTATGGAAAACAGTACGGAGGTTTCTCAAAAAAATTAAAAATAGAACTAACATATGATCCAGCAATCCAGTTTCTGGGTATATATCCAAAGGAAATGAAATCAGTGTCTCAAAAAGATATCTGCACTTTCATGTTCATTGCAGCATTATTCACAATAGCTAAGATATGGAAACAGCCTAAAGTGTTTGTAGATGGATGACTGGAAAAGGAAAATGTGGGAGAGGGGTATGTGTGTGTATTCCATTGTGTGTATATGCACAATATATGCAATATAATGGAATATTTTTCAGCCTGCCATTTACCACAACATGGATAAACCTGAAGGACATGATGCTAAGTGAAAAAAATTAGATACAGAAAGATAAATATTGCATGACTTCACTTATATATGGAACCTAACAAAGTTGAATGCATAAAGGCAGAGTAGAATGATAGTTGCTAGGGGCTGGAGGGGTTGGGGGAAGGGTGTTGGCCAAAGGGTATAAAGTTTCAGTTATGCAAGATGATATGTTTTAGAAATCTCTTGCATAGCATGGTGACTATAGTTAAAAATACTGTATTGTATATTTGAAATTTGCTAAGAAAGTGCATCTTAAGTGGTTCTCACCACACAAAAGGTAACTGTGTGAGATATGCATATGTTGATTAGCTTGATTGTGGTAGTCATTTCACAATGTATAGGTACCTCAAAACATCACATGGTACACAATAAATATATACAATTTTTGTCAGGTGTACTTCAGTTAAGCTGGAAAAAAAAATACACAGTTTTCATATACTTCTGTCCTCTCTCCGGCAACATACAGCATTCTCCACTGTCAACATCCCATTCTCAAGTAATATACTGACACTATACCACCACACTGACAACATCATTACCACCCAAAGTTCATAGTTGACGTTTATTCTTGGTTTTGTACACTCTATGGGTTTGGACAAATGTATAATGACATATATTCACCACTAAGGGATCATATAGAATAGTTTTACTGCCCTAAAAATCCTCTGTGCTCCACCTAAACATGACACGATCATTACGGCCCAAAGTTCATAGTTCATGTTTATTCTTGGTATTGTATACTCTATGGGTTTGGACAAATGTATAATGACATACACTCACCATTATGGGATCATATCGGATAGTTTTACTGCCCTAAAAATCCTCTGTGCTCCACCTAAAGATTGCTTTCTCTCCCTTCCCCCCGACAATGACTGATGTTTTTAGAGCCTCCATAGTTTTGCCTTTTCCATCATGTCATATAGTTGGGATCATATAGTATATAACGTTTTAAGATTGACTCTTTCACTTAGCAATATGCATTGAGGTTCTTTCATGTCTGTTCGTGGCTTGATAGCTCATTTCTTTTTATCACTGAATAATATTTCATTGTCTGGACATGCCACAGTTTATCCATTCACCTACTGAAGATGTCTTGATTACTTTCAAATTTGGGCAATTATTAATAAAACTGCTGTAGACATACTTGTGCAAATTTTTGTGTACACATAAGTTATCGGTTCATTTGGATACATACCAAGGGCTTCAGTTGCTGAACTGTATGTTAAAAGTACGTTTAATGTTTAAGAAGCCTCCAAACTGTCTTCCAAAGTAGGTGTACCATTTTCCATTTCCACCCGTAGTGAATGCAATTTCCTATTACTCCACGTCCTTGCAAGCATTTGGTGTTGTCATTGTTTTGAATTTTGGCCATTCTAACAGGTATATAGTGGTATCTCACTGTTGTCTGAATGGCAATTCCCTAACGATGTATGATGTTGAATATCTTTTCATATCCTTATTTGCCATCTATATATCTTTTTTGATGAGGTGTCAGTTCGGGTCTTTTGCTCATTTTTAATTGAGTTGTCTTTTTATTGTTGTTTTAAGAGTTATTTAATATTTTGGATAACAGTCCTTTATCAGATGTGTCTTTTCAAATATTTTCTTCTAGTCAATGGCTTATATTCGCATTCTTTTGACAATGTCTTTTGCAGAGCAGAAATTTTTAATTTTATTGAAGTCTAGCTTATCAATTATTTCTTTCATGGGTTGTGCCCTTGGTATTATACCTAAAATGTCATCTAGATTTTTCTCGTATGTTATCTTCTGGGAGTTTTATAGTTTCAGGTTTTCAGGCACACACCACCATGCCTGGCTAATTTTTGTATTTTTAATAGAAACGGGGTTTCAACATGTTGGCCAGGCTGGTCTCGAACCCCTAACCTCAGGTGATCCACCCACCTTGGCCTCCCAGAGTGCTAGGATTACAGGCGTTAAACAACGCACCCAGCCAACAAATATACTTTTAGAATGACCTGGAAGAACAATTTCAAATGTAAATTCTTGAATTTCTTGGAGTCCTGCCCTGAAATGTGGTGGCACAGGACACAATAACTTCCTTCCTCCACTTCTCTTCCTGCTTCTGGCTCTGTCTAACGGACCTCATGTGCAAGCCTGTGGATACTCCAGAATGTGGTCCAACCTCTGTCCACATGTCCTGCCAACAGCTGCCCCGAGGCCACCTCTCAGGCCCAGAGATCTCATGGTGGCAATGAGGCCATCCCTAAGGGGATGGGCCACAAAAACTCTGGGGGCAGGGTCAGACAGGGCCAATTGTCCAGAGCATTCTGGTGTCCCAGCTACCTGGAGAATGATTAGAAGGGAAGGTGGGCGCTGGGTGGCCACGTCTCCTTGGCCAGGATCATGCATCCAGTGAGGAGAGACACAGCTGGAGGAAGCACAGTTCTCTGACTTTAATGCACATGTGAATCACCTGGGATCTTATTACGTAGGTATGGGGTGGGGCCTGATAGTCTGCGTTTCTCCCAAGCTTCCAGGTGCTGTCGATGCTGCTGGTACAAGGGCCATACTTTGAATAATTAAGGTCTAAAGCAGAGGCCCAAGGCGGGGGTCCTTTTCACCTTGGCAGAGGTGAAAAGGATGTGTTTGATAATTTAATCACTCCCGTGGATAAATTACCAATAGAACTTAGTATGCACTTAAAGTTACACAAAAACAATATATGTGCAACACAAATTTGAATGTAGCACCAATGCCTACATGGAGAATACTTTAGCACAACCAGGTGTCTCACAGTCTTTGACCCTATAAGTTATCATGTTCTTCCCCTTCTTGTACCCTCTGACCCCTTCCTGTGTGTGGGTTCACACTGCATGACTCACTGACCAGGTACTTACATTTCTAGTAGTCTTCATTGTTCCTTCCACAGATCCGTACAAACCCATTGCTTATGTTTCTTTTTGTTGTTTTTTTTGTTGTTTTTTTGTTTTGAGACGGAGTCTCACTCTGTCACCTAGGCTGGCATGCAGTGGCATGATCTCAGCTCACTGGAACCTCCGCCTCCCAGGTTCAAGCATTTCTCCAGCCTCAGCCTCCAGAGTAGCTGGGATTACAGGTGTGCGCCACCAGGCCCAGCTAATTTTTGTATTTTTCATAGAGACGGAGTTCCACCATGTTGGCCAGGCTGGTCTCGAACTCCTGAGCTCAGATGATCCACCTGCCTCGGACTCCCAAAGTGCTGGGCTTACAGGCGTGAGCCACAGTGCCCGGCCGCATTTCTCATACTTATTCATCATTTACTATGCTCTTTTCTCTCATGTGCTTCACCGCACTCACAGTACGTTACTCCCGGCACTTTCTGCAACAGACTTGTTACTTTTCCAGGCCCTTTTGCCCTCAGCCCTCAAGCCCACTGGGCTCAGCTGGTGCTGGTGCTGCTTCTCCGGCAGCTGCTGCCTCCTGTCTCTGAGCTCCCTGATACTGGAAAGAACCCTCCCGAGGCTTCCTTCTGGCACGTGGAGGCATCTTCAGCTAATTCCATGTGGCAAGTGAATCTATTTATACCTTTTGGAAACCTCATCATTTGGGCAGGAAGTGACCAACTTCCTGGCAAAGAACTCCCAAGAACATCTTCCCAAAGGGAAAAGAGAGAAAACGTATCTCTGACGTACATGTATGGTTTCCTCACTTTTAACTGGTCCCAGCCCAGCGGTGCGCCTCCAGACTGAAGAGCCTCTGCTAGGGACAGAAGCCCACCCTGGCTCAAGGACTTAGATGCAGCAGGTGTTTAGTCAGCCTCGATTGAATCTAGTTGAATTTCCTGCAGCTGGAAAACTGTTTCCTATTTACTTTCTGCTCCTGCCAGTCCTTTCACAGGGCACTGTCAAATATTGGTTAATGCATGAAGATCACCTTTTGAGGGCCAGGTGCAGTGGCTCATGCCTGTAATCTTAGCACTTTGGGAGGCTGAGGCAGGTGGATCACCTGAGGTCAGGAGTTAGGCCAACACAGTGAAACCCCATCTCCCCATCTCTACTAAAAATACAAAAATTAGCTGGGCATGATGGCGGGCCACCTGTAATCCCAGCTACCTGGGAGGTTGAGGCTGGAGAATCACTTGTACCCAGGAGGCCGAGGTTGCAGTGAGCCGAGATTATGCCACTGCACTCCAGTCTGGGTGACAAGAGTGAGACTTTGTCTCAAAAAAAAAAAAATCACTTTTTGCCTCAACTGAGGATTCAGTGTATGTCAGAATGTTCCCTGCTGACTCAGAGGGCTCATGTAATGGGTACAGAGAGCGATGCAAACTTTCTTCTAGACAGGAGGGAATAATATGACATGGAGCTGGCACCCACCACCCCCACCCTAAACAAACTAACAAAAAACTCCTGCATTGACTGGAACACATGAGAACTTTGTCTCTGGAGTATGTAAAAGATGACTTTAGGGGTCAATAAACAGGCTGTTTCTGCATGGTGATGTATTGTAGAAGAACTGAAAACTACTGCTGCCTCTGTGACTGCTACAAATGCTGTGAGAGCTTACACTTTGGTAATGACTGCAGGTGAAATTACTGCTTACTTTGGTATCGTTTTGAGTTTTACAATATATATTTTTTTCAAATCTGCTACGCCATATTCTAATAGTCAAAGATGTGTCTCCAACTCAAAAAGGAAAAAAACCTGCACGTCGTGCACATGTACCCTAGAACATAAAGTATAATAAAAAAAAAGAAAGAAAGAAAAAAAGAAAGAAAGAAAGAAAAGAACCACTGCACTACTACCTTACAGGACTGAGCAGGACTAGCGCCAGGGGCAAAACTGGAACAGGAGAGTTGGTCTCTTCTTCCTGCTACGACCTTCTTGCCCACTGTTGCTGGCTTCATCTCAACAATGCAGAAAACTTACTGTTCAACTCTTCTTTCTCCCAGGGTTAATGGTTTCAAGGTACAGTCCTGCTAACGTTAATGTGATTGGCCCTCCCTCACATTCCCTGTACATTTTCATGATGGCTCTCTGGTGCTTGTTGGGGTAGAAGACAGGTGAGGAAACCTTGGTGTGGGAAGTACTTCTGCACAGATAAGGTCTCGGGACCCTCCTATTCTATCCTGGCGTGGTGGTTTTTTTCTCTACGCAAGTGGTGCTTACTGCTGCTATTGGTCTGATGGACTCACCCATTGACTGAATTTCTGGGTGACAAATGAAGGTCCAAGGTTGATGTTTTATTTTATTTTGATACAGGGTCTCACTCTGTCACCCAGACTAGAGTGGCATAATCTCGGCTCACTGCAACCTCTGCCTCCTGGGCCCAAGCAATCCTCCTACCTCAGCCTCTCCAGTAGCTGGGACCACAGGTGTGTGCCACCATACCTTAATTTTTTTTCTTTTTTTTTCTTATAAAGACAAGGTCTCACTATATTGCTGAGGCTGGTCCCGAACTCCTGACCTCAAGTGATCCTCTTGCCTCTGCCTCCCAAAGTGCTGGGATTATAGGCGTGAGCCACCACACTTGGCTCATGTTTTCTATGTTCCTCAGCATGTGAAGCATGTTTATAGTAGCTGTTTTTAATGTTCTTCTCTGCTAATTTCATCATCTCTGCCACTTCTGGGTCTGTTTTCACTGACTGACTTTTCTCCTAGTTAAGGGTACTATTTTCCTATTGTGATGCATGCTTGGCAAGCTTTGACTGGTTGCTGGATATTGTGAATTTTACCTTGTTGGATACTAGATTTTGTTGTAATCCTTTAAATAATGCTCTACTTTGTTCAGTTAAGTTACTTAGATTTAATCTGATCCCTTCAAGGCTTGCTTTTAAGCTTTGTTAGGGTGGGTCCAGAGCAACAGGTAGTGTAGGGCCATTTAGTCCCACCACCACGACCATACCCTTCTGTGGACTCTTACTCAATGCTCTGTGTGTGATGAGGTCTTTCCACTCTGCCTAATGGGAACTGAATTCTGTGACCTTCCAGAATGTGAGGTGTTCTTGCTTTTTTTTTTTTTGAGATGGAGTCACTCTGTCGCTCAGGCCGGAGTCAGTGGCGCAATCTCGGCTCACTGAAACCTCCACCTCCCAGGTTCAAGTGATTCTCCTGCCTCAGCCTCCTGAGTAGCTGGGACTACAGGTGCGTGGCACCATGCCTGGCTAATTTTTATATTTTTAGTAGAGACAAGTGTTCACCACATTGGCCAGGCTGGTCTCAAACTCCTGACCTCATGATCCTCCCAGTTTGCCTCTCAAAGTGCTGAGATTACAGGTGTGAGCCACCGCACCCAGCCCGGTGTTCTTGCTTTCTATTGCCTGTATGTTTGTTTCACACAGTTTCATGTTGTTTTCTCTCCTACATGCACAGATCAGTACCCAGTCAAATTATCGACCTGCAGATCTCTGGAGCTCTCTTGCAGGTCGGATTCCTCCTCTCTGATATTTTGCCTCTCAAATTCTCGCCATCTCAGCATCCCTAAACTTCAGTCTCTCAACTCAGTGAGACCACGAGGCTCTGCTTGGGTTCCTCTTGCCCACACTGCAACCGGGAAACTGCCTGTAACCAGTTAAACTGAAGCAATCATAGGACTGAACTTGGTTTCCCCCTCCCTTCTTTCAGGGACACAATCCTGTGCTAACTAACCAAATCCTGAAACCGTTGTGTCATATAGTTTGTTCAGATTTTTAGTAGTTTGAGGTAAGAAAGTAAATCCCTGGCTGGGTGCGGTGCCTCATGCCTGTAATCCCAACACTTTGGGAGGCCAAGGCGGGTGGATCACCTGAGGTTGGGAGACCAGCCTGGCCAACATGGTGAAACCTCGTCTCTACTGAAAATATAAAAAATTAGCTGGGCATGGTGGCAAGCGCCTGTAATCCCAGTTACTAGGGAGGCTGAGGTGGGAGAATTGCTTGAACCCAGGAGGCAGACCCAGGTGAGCCGAGATGGCACCATTGTACTCCAGCCTGGGCAACAAGAGCGAAACTCCATCTCAAAAAAAAAAAAAAAAAGTAAATCCATGGAATGGAATCTATTATTTCATCATGGTGAGGAACAGAAGTTCTCTTAACACAGATCTAATTATATAATACATGACATTTTACATCATGATCTTTTCACTTAACAGTAGATTTTGGTCGTTTTTCCATTGTATTACACAATTGTAGTAGACATTATTTTAAACTATGTACTCATTCATTATCTTATTAAACAACTACCTACTGAGTGTCTTCTATGCTCCAGGCACTGGATAAAGCAGTAAAACAACAACAACAACAACAAACCCAAATAAAAACAAAACAAAACAAAACAAAACCGCAGGTAAGGTCACACTGTCATGGAGCTTTTACTCTAGTATAAAAGTAGAAGTAGCTACTACTTCCTAGTAGTAGGAAGATGGGAAAAAGGTAAGTAAACAGATAAATGAGCAAACCTTACAGCGGTAAGTGCTATAAGATAGGGTGAGTGGGCCGGGCATGGTGGCTCACGCCTGTAATCTCAGCACTTTGGGAGGTTGGCGGGGGCGGGGGGGTGGATCACAAGGCCAGGAGTTCGAGATCAGCCTGACCAACATGGTGAAACCCTGTCTCTACTAAAAATACAAAAATTAGCTGGGCGTGGTGGTGTACACCTGTAAACCCAGCTACTTAGGAGACTGGGGCAGGAGAATTGCTTGAACCCAGGAGCCGGAGGTTACAGTGAGCCAAGATTGTGCCATTGCAATCCAGCCTGGGCGACACAGCAAGATTCCGACAAAAAAAAAAAAAAGAAAAAGAAAAAAGATAGGGTGAGTTTAGAGGGTGACTAGGACAGTTATTTAAGATGAGTGTTAACGGATCACGAGGTCAGGAGATCGAGACCATCCTGGCGAACACGGTGAAACCCCGTCTCTACTAAAAAATACAAAAAACTAGCCGGGCGAGGCGGCGGGCGCCTATAGTCCCAGCTACTCGGGAGGCTGAGGCAGGAGAATGGCGTAAACCCGGGGGGCGGAGCTTGCAGTGAGCTGAGATCCGGCCACTGCACTCCAGCCCAGGCGACAGAGCCAGACTCCGTCTCAAAAAAAAAAAAAAAAAAAAAAAAAAGATGAGTGTTAAAATCATAGAAACCTTTCAGGTTTCTTCTAGAGCACTCCTCCTCAAAGTCACCTGCACAATGATCCCTGCATTAGATCCTGCCTCTAGGGAACCTGACCTCAGACAGAATATGCACCTTCTGAAGATTCCTGATTTACTACATCCTTATTGCTTAAGAATTCTATTTTTAGAAATACTATGTGCACTGGAGATAATTTCAAATTTACTCAATCACAATGAAAAGTAGGAAGCAGTTGAAGGTGTGGGAGGTGGCAGATGGGTAATTGAAGGGTAACTAAAGATCCTGAGGTAAAGAACTAATTGCAGCTTGATATGGTCTGAATGTTTGTGTCCCCCAGAACATTCATATGGTGAAACCTAATCCCCAGTGTGATAGTATTAGGAGGTGGTGTCTTTGGGAGATGATTAGGTCATGATGGTAGAGACCTCACTGATGGGATAGGTGCCCTTAGAAGAGAGACCCTGAGAGATCCCTTGCCCCTCTGCCATGTAAGGATGGCCATCTATGAACCAGGAAGCAGGCCCTCACCAGACACTGATTCTCCCACATGTCATGATCCTGGACTTCCCATAACTGTGAGAAATAAATTTCTGTTGTTTATAAGCCACTCAGACTATGGCAGTTCATTATAACAGCCCAATGGACTAAGACACAGCTGATGGCTACATGTAGAATTAGAGTTCTCTTGGGTTTGAATGGGTTAGGAACAGAAGTCTGTGAAGACTTTGGAATAACCATACCTAACTTTAAACCAGAGTAGGCCATTCGGAATCATCCAGGTGAACATGTTGTTCCTTTTCCTCAGCAACTATTAGAGCCTGCAGGTTACCTCTCTGGTCCCAGAACACATATCCCATTTTCCTTTAAAGAAGTCTGCCATTTGATCCAGAGGCCCGGTGGTTTAAGATCTAAGGATAAAAAAAAAAAAAAAAAAAAACAAAAAAACAAAACCAGAAACACGAAAGCCAAGGGTGTGAGCAATGGTGAAAAGAAAGAAGGGGGCAAATTGAGAAACAAGAATGAGGCTACAGACTAGAGAAGGAAAACTCAGGGTAACTTGAAACTTCAGTCACAATTCTTTCTTTCTTCTCTGTGGGAGAAGATAGTCAAGCGGGAAAGTTGAAGATCGGCAGTGGCAAATGCCCCACCACTACCCTTCCCCACTCCCTACCTCCCCCATCACCCCACCATCTACTCACTTTCTGAAGAGAGGAGCCTGGGCAGAGTGTTTGGAAGTGCTCTCTTATTGAGAGTCTGGGCAGATTCCAACCTGGCATTCAAGGTAGATGGTAATTCCACTGCCAAGCTTTCTGAAGAGGCCAATATCTGAAGAGGCTGCGATCTAGAATCATTAACAAATTCAACCAAATGTTAAGAAAATGAGAAAGGACTCCATGCAGGTGGGCAGTCGGTCTTCCTCTGGGTTCTTGTGCTATCTTCATCTTCGTCAGAATCAGAATAGTAATGATTAAGTACACACCTGAATATACCCCTTAGGCGCTGAGAACATACAGTCCTTCAAATGCTGCCCTCACGTTAGGGAGGGCGTGCCCTTTGAGTTCCATTTTCAGGACTGTGATTGGGTTTTACAGGGCCAGTCACGGGTTATGGTAATAACTAACAATTGAACAGGACATTACAACTTCCAAAATACTTTCACAAATATTATTTAGCTGCCACTATCTTAGTCCATTTGTGCTGATATAACAAAATACCAGAGGCTGGTTAGCTTATAAATAGCAGAAATGTATTTCTCACTGTTCTGAAGTCTGAGAAGTCCAAGATCAAGACACTGGCAGACTCAGTGTCTGGCGAGGGCTTTCTGGTTCATAAATGGCAGTTTCTAGTTGCACCCTCACATGGTGGATGGGATGAACAAGCCCCCTTGGACCTATTGTATAAGGGCACTGATTGTATTCATAAGGGTGTGTTCTCATGACCCAGTCACCTACCCAAATGCTCTACCTCCTAATATCATGACCTTAGGGGTTAGGATTTCAATATATGAATTTTGCAGGGACACAAATATTCAGATCATAGCAACCACTCATCTGTATGGTAGCTACTCTTACTATTGTTGTTTTCGTTTTTTCAGACAGGTGCACTAAGGGTCAGAGCAATTCAGTAATTTGCCCAAGATCCCATAGCCAACAAGAGGCAATCCTTTTCTTCTGGCCTAAAATCTATACATTTCACACTCCATCCCCCTGCCCTGTCCCAATATCTGTTCACTGGAGTCTTCTTGTGTCCTGATACCCAGAGACAAGAGTTCTAAGATCCTAGAAAGGGCAACAAGGAACTGGCCATCCATGGGCTCCCCAAAACCTACACTCTCTCTCAAGGGAGACTTCCCATACTTGCTGGAAAAGGAACATTAAATCCCACCCTTTTTTTACTTTAAGGACAACTCTCAACTTTCTGGGCACAGAAAGCACTTCACTGTCTGCCTGATTTGCCCTCTCTCATTCCCAGGATGGAAGACCTCTCTAGCCAATGGGAAGATGGCAAGATGTGTGAATGTACCCTTGGGAGCAAAATCACGGAGGCTGTGTAATCCTCTATACATGTAGGGACTGAGTGTGGGTATCTCTGACCAGTGTGGATGTTGAGCACATTGTTTCATAACCCTGCCTCACTGGCTCCTCTCTCCCCTACCTCCAGAACTGCCTATCTAACTCATCTGTGGTGATGGAATGCTATTTCTTTCACATTACCCTAAATTAAGTATCATTAGAAAGGTAACTGCTATGTTTAAAACAAATAAATCACCTAACACATTCCAGAGATAAATTCAAATTATTTTTAGATAATCCATCCTTTTGGATTACCCAAACAACTGCTGCTTCCCCTAGTAGGAATAATTGAGAACTGAGACAAAAAGAAACTTAACCAAAATTTAAGCCAACTTGCAGACCAGCTATAAGGCTTACTGCGGAAGAAAATATATAATGATGGCATTTGGGAGTATGTGTCATCCCTAGGAACATGGTGGTGGTAATTTCAGCATTCGCAAAGCTCTGACTCATAGCAAAGCATGCTGTGCTGAGGGGATAGACCCAGCTCTGGATTGGACAGTTTCTAAGACACAGTCACCCAACAGGCCCGGGAAGCTCATTAATCCTCATCAGGGTGTGATTACTGTTGCTAACCCAAGCCAGCAGTGAACACAAATGCCCTGCTGAGATTCCCAGGCTGGGACGTGTGGGGGCAAGACTTGTCCAGGAAGGGATATAGAAGAGTCTCTACACTACACTATACTATGCTACAGATCCTCCTCCCATGCTTACAGAATAGAGACAGCTTAGTTCAGGGTAGAAAGGGCACCAGGCTGGGGTGGTGGCATGGGGGACAGGGGTCAGAGGCAGGATGGGTGGCTTCATCTCAGCCTTAGAGTAGTCATGCCTGCCATTCCTCAGCACTACCAAAGTGGGGTAAAGCAGCTATGCCTGTACCTGCAGGACTGTTGGCAAAACAAAGAGGACCCTCGAGGGTGATTGGAACTGGAAAATTCTGCTCCCCTCGTCAACACCACTGAACGCTGATTTTGGAGATCCTTGCATCAGTTGTGGAGGCAACCAGGCAGAAGTACAAGGGAAAGTGCCTACCCACTAGGAACTGTTGCTGTAGTGTGAGGGGAGTTCTGGGTCAAATGCCAAAGCCGCTAAAGGGGTTTGGGAACAGGCTGTGGAGGTTCTCCACAAACGAAAGCGCTCTTAAGTTCCTTCCATTCCTAACATTATGTGATTCTGATTTAATGGGAGACTGGAGAAACATATGTTGAAAACACACAAATGCTAAGCAGCAAGAAATGTAGTGACAGAGTGAAGCCTTGACTTCCTGCCTTAAGCATGATCTTTATAGGTTGTGGTCCTCAGCAGGGCCCAGACCACGCATAGCAGAGTCGAAGACAGGAAGACAGTGAGGTTGGACATGGGACAAAGGGCGTAAGCGTAAGAAAAGACAGGTGGGTCTAGCTGAAAGTTCAGAGAGCTGTTGTAAAAGAGATTGGAAAGAGGAAACTCCAAAAAATGACTTCTTTTTTTTTTTTTTTTTTAAACTCAGAGGCTGGAAATCTCTTTTCTCCTGGAGAAGAGAAACTTGGCTGTTGTTTCATTTAGATATGAAGTTCTTCTAGGCTAAGATGATTCCACTCTTTCCCCTGAAAATGGTTTTTGGTGAGAGAGAGGTGGGTGCAGAGGATTCAGCGCTTCTTTGGACCTTGTCTGCAGTGACTGAGGCATCCCAGGACCCTGCCTCCTGTGGACCAAAAACCTGGACGGGTTCCTCTCCTGCAAACACATATGCCGTTGTCATGTGGATGGACTGAAGATACTTTTGTGACTGCTCAGTAAATGTCTCAAGGGAAAATCATTTGGTGGGTAAGCTAGGAAAGGGGAGAGGTAACTAGAGTGTTCTAAAGCTAAGCAGATTCCAGCAAGCAGGAAGGTTTTCTAGAAAGGGGGAGTTCAAATCTGCTTGACTGATGAAGGTGAGCTGTCTTCTGTGTCACGCATGACCTGCAAATGCATCCCCGTGTGTACTAACCTGATCTGCTATGGTGGTATGGCTCTTAAACATCCAAGTTGGTCAAATCTCCTTTGATGGATTAGAGCAAGCTAAGGATGTTTATTAAGCACCTCCTGCCTGAGGAGGCTTCATAGTACCTTGGAAAGTGCCTGAGTTCTGTGGCCAAAAGGATCCGGGTACAAGTCCTGCCCGGGCCACTTACTAGTCACATCTCCTTGAATAAGTTGCTTGATCTCTCTGATCCTGCAGGGTCCTTAGTTATAAAATGGGGACAGCCACTCACTTCACAGGGTTGGATTGAGAATGAAATCTGACTAAAGCCCAGAGGTAGTGCCTTGGGCATGTCGGTTGTGTTTCTTCTTGGCATTCATACTAAGAGCTGAGAAGTGAAATTTCGAAAGGAGAAATAGTAGCTAAGATCACACGAATAAAACTTCCAGTAGATAGATTTTTATTTTTCTTTTCACATTTCAGTATTATTTGTGAGTGTTCTTATATGAGAATGTTTCTGTCAGGGCTTAAATGTGTCAAACAAGAAAGAATCAGAGGAACCAGAAGTCTGGGTTTCTGCTCCAGCTGCTATTAACTGAGAGACCTTGGGCAAAAGCTTTCATCTTGTTGAGCCTTGATGATCTCATCTGTAAAATGGGAAGACTGGGGCCTCTCTCAAAGGGTTGTGGTTAGGATCAAATAAAATCATAAATGTAAAAGCCCTTGATGAACTGGGGGGAATGTGACACAAATGGAAGCTAGTTTTTGCATGTCAGATGTTCATTGATCATCTGCTGGAAGCATACATATTAACTGGGTTGATTTCCGAGGCAGTCTTATCCAGAATTTTTTTTTGTTGAGACGGAGTCTGGCTCTGTTGCCCAGGCTGGAGTGCAGTGGCGTCATCTTGGCTCACTGCAAGCTCTGCCTCCCGGGTTTATGCCATTCTCCTGCCTCAGCCTCCCGAGTAGCTGGGACTACAGGCGCCCGCCACCACACCTGGCTAATTTTTTTGTACTTTTAGTAGAGACGGGGTTTCCCCATGTTAGCCAGGATGGTCTCGATCTCCTGTACTCGTGATCTGCCCTCCTCAGCCTCCCAAAGTGCTGGGATTACAGGCGTGAGCCACCGCGCCCAGCCAGTCTTATCCATATTTTGGCTCACTCCAAGCTCCACCTCCTGGGTTCAAGTGATTCTCCCGCCTCAGCCTCCCAAGAAGCTGGGACTACAAGCGTGCACCACCACACCCAGCTAATTTTTGTATTTTTGGTAGAGACAAGGTTTCACCATGTTGGTCAGGCTGGTCTTGAACTCCTGACCTCAGGTGATCCACCCACCTCGGCCTCCCAAAGTGGTGGGATTATAGGCATGAGCATCTGTGCCCGGCCCGCCTGCTTTTTCTTTGATCCTTCAATCCTTATCTCAGTCTCATCCCTCCACCAGGTTAAAGGGACTGAGACGCTGTTAACCTTATTGTGCCTCGGGCAGGCCAGATATTCCTGAATGGTCATTAAGGACTCAGGACCATGAGGATGATCACCACTTGATGGTGAAAGGGGCTTTTTCTGCTTGCTGGGAAAATCCTTTCAGGGCTCATGATGCTATAGCCAGCACTCCTTTGCTGTTCCCTGCCTTTTCTTCATCAAGCGTTATTTTAGGATAAACAAGGAAAGAAAAGATTCATGGGATATAGGTAATAGGACGTGACCACCAAGTTACTCCACCAACAAACTGTGCATGAAACACCTGAATACAACACAAAAGAAATGGTAGTGTCATTCTCCAAATCTCTCTTTGCTTTTTTCTCTATGCACCTCCCTGTCAAAAACTGCAGAGATTGTAGAGAAGAAGACTATAGCTATACAGCATGAAAACAAAAGAGGGGTGCAACTCCCAATCATTCTGCATTAATATGAGTTTACTGTCACTTGTTTATCTTGCTTTGAGCATAAACTACCTTGTCCTATCTATTTGTTTGTTTATTTATTTATTTTTTTTGAGATGGAGTCTCCCTCCGTCACCCAGGCTGGAGTGCAGTGGCACGATCTTGGCTCACTGCAACCTCCGCCTCCCGGGTTCAGGCCATTCTCCTGCCTCCGCCTCCCGAGTAACTGGGACTACAGGCGCCCGCCACCACGCCCAGCTAATTTTTTTGTATTTTTAGTAGAGACGGGGTTTCACCGTGTTCGCCAGGATGGTCTCAATCTCCTGACCTTGTGATCCGCCCGCCTCGGCCTCCCAATGTGCTGGGATTACAGGCGTGAGCCACCGCGCCCGGCCTTATTTATTTTCTTGAGATGAAGTCTTACTCTTTTCCCCAGGCTGGAGTGCAATGGTGCGATCTCAGCTCACTGCAACCTCCACTTCCCGGGTTCAGGAGATTCTCCTGCCTCAGCCTCCCGAGTAGCTGGGATTACAGGCGCCTGCCACCACGCCCAGCTACTTTTGTATTTTTAGTACAGACGGGGTTTCACCATGTTGGCCAGGCTGGTCTCAAACTCCTGACCTCAGGTGATCCACCTGCCTCAGCCTCCCAAGATGCTGGGATTACAGGCGTGAGCCACCGCGCCCGGCTCCTATCCATTTATTTGCATTAAAAATTAAAACCTTTTCTGGCCAGGTGCTGTGGCTCATGCTTGTAAACCCAGTAGTTTGGGAGGCGGAGGTGGGCAGATCACCTGAGGTCAGCAGTTCAAGACCAGCCTGGCCAACATGGTGAAACCCTGTCTCTACTAAAAATACAAAAATTGCCAGGTCATGGTGGCAAGCACCTGTAATCCCAGCTACTTGGGAGGCTGAGGCAGGAGAATCACTGAACACAGGAAGTGGAGGATGCAGTGAGCTGAGATTGGGCCACTGCTTCCTGGGGACAGAGCAAGACTCCATTTCAAAAAAAAAAAAAAAAGGCCTTTTCTAAAAATAAAATTATACATCCTTGTAGGAAATTTAGAAAATAAAGAAAATGATAAGGAAGAAAAAAAGAACACTTATAATTCCACCACTGATAATGTCTAGGGGTTTGCAGTCATAAAATGTAAATAATCTGTCCACAGTTTTCTATATTTTTTCACTCAGTTTTATGACATGAAAAATTTCCGATAATGCTAAAATTATCAGAAAAACAGACTTTAATGACTGTATAATGTCCATTATACTGATGAATCATAAGTTATTTACTAATTCTCTATTGTTCAACGTTTTTATTTTTTTCTCCATTAAGAATAACACTGCTATTAATATCCTTGTGCATAAGTGTCCGTGTCTCTGATTATTTCCTTAATATACATTACTAGAATAGAACTACTGGGTCAGAGTCAGAACATTTCTGAAAGTCTTGATATATGATGCCAATTTACCCTTAAGGAAATATGTACCAATTTACCCTCCCACTAATAGTGTATAATAGTAATATTTCAGCACCCCCTACTAAGAAGGCTGCATATTATCTCTATTTTAATATTTTCTATTTTAATGAGTGAAACTGATTTGCTTTGTTTTTATGTGGCCACCTTGCCCTGTCACTCCAGCTGTGGTACTCGTTTCTTTGTTACCTGTTGGTTAAGTGTGTATGCCCTGTCTACCTCCAAACAGAATTTGAAGTGGTTCTAACTAAATCATAAGCCCTTAAAGCTAGCAATTTCCCCTCTTTTTAGCTTAAGGTTTCTGTGGCTGGCACAGTGGGTTTCACATATTCAATATTTGATATGTTTGGAGGTTATTTTTGAACTCTATAGAAATATCCACTAACAGAATATTTTCTCTTTCGTGGATGCATATGGCTCTATTATGTCCCCTTCTCTCAACTCTCATCGTCCTTACGGATATATTATGTAATTTAACGTTTCATTTTATATGTGTATAATTATGCAGTAGTTTGTTGGGAGGAAAAAACAAACAACAACCCGAAAAACCCTGTCTCCCTAGCTGGATTATCAGTTACTTGAGCTCAGGGAATATGTTATTTATTTCTCTTAGAAAAAACGAGCACAGCATTGAGCACATGCAAACACTGTGTGTGTGTGTGTGTGTGTGTGTGTGTGTGTGTGTGTGTGTGTGTTTCTTTGATTTTTTTTTTCTTTTTGAGACAGAGTCTCACTGTGTTGCCCAGGCTGGAGTGCAATGGCACAATCTTGGCTCACTGCAACCTCTGCCTCCCGAGTTCAAGCGATTCTCCTGCCTCAGCCTCCCGAGTACCTGGGATTACAGGCATGCACCACCACACCTCGCTAATTTTTTGTATTTTTAGTAGAGATGGGATTTCACCATGTTGGCTAGGCTGGTTTTGAACTCCTGACCTCAAGTGATCCACCTGCCTCAGTCTCCCAAAGTTCTGGGATTACAGGCGTGAGCCACCGCACCCACCCTGATGTTTATTAAGGCATGACTTATCAGTAAAAGCTTTCTCACATTTATTGCAATCATAAGGTTTCTCTCCTATATGGGTTCTCTGGCAAACACTTTTTTTTTTTTTTTATGAAACATGATTGTTTGTTATGTGTCAAGCACTGCACTCAGTGCTGAGGAAACTAGTGCACAGTCTGATAGAAGAGGTGGCATGTGGGGGCACGAGGAATGTGATGAGAGCTTTAGGAGAAACCTGAAGCCCCAGTTGGAGGAATCAAGGAGGACTTCCTGAAGTAGGCAGTGACTCACAAGAGTTAGCCAATAAATAATACAGCTGAGAGATTGAGCATTTCAGGAAGACAGAACAGCATATGCAAAGTTACAGTAGACAAAAAATTTATTACTGGCTGGAGGAATATATTCAACATATTCAGAACAGAGAAAATTGCAGGAGGTAAGGCTGGAGAGGTGAGCAAAGTCCATTATGTGCACAGTGAGAATGGAAGCCACGGGTTTTGGCCTTCATCAGTGTGTATAGTGGTGATCCCATTAGCGTGAATACCCAGCTCTCACAAACTCTTGAGTCTCACTGGCTTAACTAAAAGAAGTCAAGATCCATGCAGGAAATCAAAGTTATTTTCAGAGTTTTTCCTACCAAATACTTAGGGAACTCTTTGGGGAGTACTTTTATGTTTTCATGAACCCATCTAGATTACCACTTGCTACCATGCCTAGCCAGGCTGCATTTCTGCAGTTCCAAGGCTTATTGATTTAACAGGGTACCAACACAAGGTTGGAACATTTTTCCTATTATTGGCATGAATACCTAGACAATTAGGCACATAATGTTGAAACTGGAGCATCACTGCTGCATCTGAAGACCAGACTTTATTGCCACTGCTCTAGTCAAGTGTGAAGGAAAATGCTCTGATTGGCTACAGGTCAATTAAGGTTCCATGGCAAGCCTGCTTTGGCTCCAAAATAACAGCTCTTTAAACCTCCATACAAGCCCCTGCAATGGTTGGAATGTTTGTGTCTCTTGAAAATCCATGTTGAAACTTAATCCTCAATGCAAGAGTATTAAGAGGTGGGGCCTTTCGGGAAGTGATTGAGTTATGAGGGCTCTGCCCTTGTGAATGGCACTAATGTCCTTATAAGAGAGGCTTCAGGCCGGGAGAGGTGGCTCACTCCTGTAATCCCAGCACTTTGGGAGGCCGAGGCAGGTGGATCACCTGAAGTCAGGAGTTTGAGACCAGCCTGGCCAACATGGTGAAACCCCATCTCTACTAAAGTTACAAAAATTAGCCGGATGTGGTGGTGGGTGCCTGTAATCCCAGCTACTTGAGAGGCTGAGGCACAAGAGTCACTTGAACCTGGGAGATGGAGGTTGCAGTGAACCAAGATCATGCCATTGCACTCCAACCTGGATGACAGAGTGAGACTCTGTCTCAAAAATAAATACATACACACAAACATACATACATACATACATACATACATACATACATACATACAAGAGGCTTCAGAAAGCTACCTGGCCCTTTTTGCCTCCTTTCCATCATGCGAGAACATAGCATTTGTACCTTCTGCTTTGTGAACACACAGCAAGAAGGCGACATCTTGGAAGCAGAGAGCAAGGCTCTAAATCTGCTGGCATCTTGCCCTTGGACTTCCCAGGCTCTAGACTGGAAGAAATAAATGTCTATTGTTTATAAATTACCCAGTTTTATAAATTACCCAGTCTGTGGTAAATTACCCAGTCTGTAAGAAATAAATGTCTATTGTTTATAAATTATATTGTTTATAAATTACCCTGTCTGTGGTATTTTGTTATAGCAGCAGCCCAAACACACTAAGACACCCATTTTCTCTCAGCACCCACATAGGCTGCCAAAGCAGCTAGGTGAGACAAGTTCCAGTACTGGGTTCCACAGTGAATCCAGAACTGCTTTTGGACATTCTGGCTCAAATGCTAGGTTGGATCCAAGGGGCCAGATCCCTTCTGCTCTATGATAACCTACTTTTCAGCACCACCCACACCACCACCACTTTAATCATGTCTCCCTCAGGGCCACCCCAGTCCATCAGATGACTGAAATCCAACCAAGAACAAGGTTCAGACCTTTTCCTCATAGACCATACTGTTTAATCTGTGAGTAAATCAACGTATGTAAATGGACACATGGGGAGAAAGGAATTGAGTTGCCTAACTGTCCTTATCAAAGGCATCTGAACAGCATCTCCTGCCCAGACAACATACTTCACTTTGTTAAAACACCTGGACTTGGCCGGGCGTGGTGGCTCACGCCTGTAATCCCAGCACTTTGGGAGGCTAAGGTGAGCATATCATGAGGTCAGGAGATCAAGACTGTCCTGGCTAACACGTTGAAACCCCGTCTCTACTGAAAAATACAAAAAAGATTAGCCAGGCGTGGTGGCAGGTGCCTGTAGTCCCAGCTACTTGGGAGGCTGAGGCAGGAGAATGGCATGAACCCAGGAGGGGGAGCTTGCAGTGAGCCGAGTTCGTGTCACTGCACTCCAGCCTGGGTGACAGAGTGAGACTCTGTCTCAAAAAATAATAATAATAATAATAAAAACCTGTACTTTATTCCGTAGGCAAAGAACAGTCAATAAAGTTTTTATGTAGTATGCTAGAATGCTAATTATACACATTAATTGCTGATTGATATTGATAATACACAAAAACTCTCAGAAATTGATTAGAAAAGACAAAACTAGTAGAAATAGATGATATGAATGAAATGTAATTCATAGAAGAGAAATTCTAAGGATCTGATATTTATTTATTCATTTGAGACTGGGTTTCCCTCTGTTGCCCATACTGGAGTGCAGTGGCGTGATCATGGCTCACTGCAGCCTGACTTCCCTGGGCTCCAGTGATCCTCCCACCTCAGCCTCCCAAGTAGTTGGGACCACAGGTGTGGGCCACCATGCCCAGCTAATTTTTGTACTTTTGGTAGAGATGGGGTTTCGTCATGTTGCCCAGAGTGGTCTTGAACTCCTGAGCTCAAGTGATCCACCCTCCCTGGCCTCCTAGAGTATTAGGATTACAGGCATGAGCTACCATGCCTGGCTAATAAATAGATTTAAAAGATGCTCAATATGACTATCAATCAGGGAAATGAAAATTAAGGTAATAACATAATATTACTTTGTACCCTTCAGATTGGTAAAAATTAAGAGTGAAAACATCTCCTATTGATAGAAAGAATGAGGAGGAAATAGGTACTCATGTATTGCTGGGTGCAGTATGAGTTGCTACAAACCTTTTGGCAATTAGCAAAGACTATAAAATTTTAATACATTTGCCCTTCAACCTAGTAATCCCACTGCTGGGAATCTACTCTATAGAAATAAAAGCACCAACACACACAAAAAACGCATGTACAAAGGTGTTTATTGCTGCATTGTTTGTAGTTGGCAAAACACTGAAAACCAAGCGAAGCCCATCATTAGGGGAATGAATGAATAAATTATAGTGTCTTATACATGGGGAATTGTGTAGCCATTTAAATATATGTTAGATCTATATTAATGGACTTGGAGGGATTTCCATGAAATGTGATTAAATGGGGAAAGCTATATGCAAAGGTACTCTGAACCAATTTTCAGAAACTGATGACATCTACCAACAGCAAAACAAAAACCCTAAAACCGTTTGTGTGTGTGTGTGTGTGTGTGTGTGTGTGTGTGTGTGTGTGTGTGTTTAGGTACAGCCTGCTAGCTGCCTACCTAAATCTTTTATTTCTTTCTTCCTTACTAAGAGAACCTCCATTATTAGCGGTAGCAATGTGCTCAAACGTTTCTCTTCTTGCAGACAGGAATGGCCAGTGAAATTTAAGTGGAAGTTTTGGATGAAGTGTTGGATGAAGTTTAGGTAAAGCTCTTTTTGGCCGCTGGTCTTCCCCATTTCTTACCTGAAAAGGATGCATGGCTGGTGCTTTTATAGTCATTGTTTGACTTTGAAGATATGACAATGTGAAAGACTGCCAGGCACACAGTTTGAAGGAAGCTGGCTCCCTGATCACTTTGTGTAACCACCATAGCAGCCCTGGATGCCTACATACAAGAATAAACTCTAAAGTGATTAAGCCTGTGTTGAGTCGCTATTATGGGGAGCCAAATGCAACATATGATTATATGAGCATGAAGAAAAGGTATGAAGGTACACATACCAAGTTATTAGCACTGGTTACCTAGGGTGCAGGTGAAGCTGCAAGGAGTAGAAAAAGACAGAGGAGGGAAGGTAAACAAAAAAGATTACTTAAATAGAATGTTCTTGTAGCAGATTTTGCGCAGTAAAAAAATATTTAAAAAAATAAGATGTGCCCCTCTTTGAAAACAAAACAGCATTATGATTGTACTAGTGCATTTTCTGTTGCTTATAACAGAATACCTGAAACTGGGTAATTTATAAAGAAAAGGAGTTCATATCTTACAGTTACGGATCTTGAGATAGTCAAGGAGCCACATCTGGTGAGGGTCTTCTTGCTTGTGGAGACTCTGCACAGTCCTAAGGTGGCACAGGGTATCACATTGCAAGGGAGCTTAGCATGCTAAGATGCTAGCTCAGGCCTCTTTTCCTCTTCTCATAAAGCCACCAGTTCCCCTTCCATGATAACCCTTTAATCCACTAACCCATTAATCCATTCATCCATGAACAATGGCTCTGCCCTCACGATCCATTCATCTTTTAAGGCCCAAACCTCTCAGTATTGCCACACTGGGGATAAAGTTTCCAACACATGAAACCGGGGGAGGCATTCAAACCATAGCAATTAGATTTTGCCATCTGTTTACGATTATATATACCCTCTTTCTAGGCCTTCTTTGTTCCTAATTAAAATTGTTCCTCTTTCAAGGCCACTCTCTGACATCTGAATCCCAATGAAGATCACAGTTCAGACCCTTTTCTCATATGACTGATCAACATAAAAAGGTGCATGAGGCCGTGCGCGGTGGCTCATGCCTGTAATCCCAGCACTTTGGGAGGCCAAGGTGGGTGGAACCCAAGGTCAGAAGATCGAGACCATCCTGACTAACACAGTGAAACCCCATCTCTACTAAAAATACAAAAAAAATTAGCCAGGCGTGGTGGCAGGCACCTGTAATCCCAGCTACTTGGGAAGCTGAGGCAGGAGAATGGCATGAACCCGGGAGGCAGAGTTTGCAGTGAGCCGAGGTCGCACCACCACTGCACTCCGTCCAGCCTGGGTTACTCTGTCTCAAAAAAAAAAAAACAAAAAGGTGCATGAAAGGATAATCACCAAAAAGTTAGTGGAAGAATGAGGGTATCTTAGGGCGGTGGGATTTCAGGTGATCATTTCTCCCTCTTATTTTTGCGATTCTTTTTGTTTTTATGTTGACCTTATAGTATCTACATAATCAGAAAAAAAAAAAAAACAATAAAGCTGTTTTCAGTGTGAAACAACAACAACCTAAGGATTGGAGTGAGGCAAGACTGGAGGCAGGGTCAACTACAATGGCATTTTAGCAATCCAGGTAAGAACTGATGATGGGCTGAGTGCAGGTAATGACAATGGACATATAGAGAGATGTAGAAACATTTAAAAATAATAAGGCAGTAGAATCCACAGGACACAGTGATTGATCGGGAGAGAGGAAGAAGGCAAGCTTTCTAGCTTAAGTAAGTGGGTGGAGATGTATGCTATTCTCTGACAGGGAACACAGGAGGAAAAGCAACCACTGAATGGAGGACATGAAGCATCTTCAAAATATTGAAGCCCGGTCCCCACTTTGAATACTTTAGGCAGTTATTTCCAGTGATTCCTAGCCACAGCCAGGGCTGAAAAATGCTGGTGAAAACCCCAACATGGGGCTCTCAGGGGGCCCCACACTTGAAGTGTGGACTGAGGACCAGGAACTTGGAGGCTAAGAAAACATGGCCAGGGAAAGAAAGGGAAACCAAAGAAAAGTATATCCTGGAAATGGACAGAGGAGGAAGTTTCTGCTGGTGCTCAATAAATATTGACTAGATGACAGAAGGAAGGAGAGTACAATGGTGTCAAATAATCCTGAGGAGTTGAGAAAGAGAAGGGTTATAATGTGTCCAATGGAGTTAGCCTCAAAGAGGTCACCTATGACCCTTCTGGATCTGTTTCTGTTGTTGAGTGAGAAGTGAGGGCAAAAATCAGTGGTTTGACAACTGAATGGAAGAGGACAAGCTATCCTATTGAAAAGTGTGATAATACCTTAGAAATTACATTTACAAAACATAATTTGTGATATTGAAAAATACTTAGAATATAACACTAAGTGAAAAGCAGGATATAAAACATTACCTAAAATATATGATTCCAATTCTGGTATAAATTAGAGGCATAAGGAGCAGGGTTAAGATCTCGCCCTCTGAAGCCAGACTCCCTGGGATCAAATCCAGACTAGGCCACTGACTGGATGTGTAACCATGGTAAAGTCCCTCACTGGGTGGTGGTTAGCCTGGCATGCAGAAAGCGTTCAGTAAAATGTTAGCTACTAAATGCTGAACATAGATATATACACATAGAAGCAAAATATCCTCAGGTGGGGCAGGGCGCTGTGGCTCACACCTGTAATCCCAGCACTTTGGGAGGCCGAGGTGTGTGGATCACGAGGTCAGGAGATTGAGACCATCCTGGCTAACACAGTGAAACCCTGTCTCTACTAAAAATACAAAAACGTTAACTGGGCGTGGTGGCACGTGCCTGTAATCCCAGTTACTCGGAAGGCTGAGGCAGGAGAATGGCGTGAACCCGGGAGGCGGGGCTTGCAGTAAGCCGAGATTGTGCCACTACACTCCAGCCTGGGGGACAGAGCGAGACTCCGTCTAAAAAAAAAAAAGATATCCTCAGGTGGAGAGATTCCAAAATGAGTGGCAGGGTTACAAAGTTTTTTTGTTTTTTTTTTTGTTTGTTTTCTGTACAGTTTTCTTTGTTTTCTAAATATTCTGTAATGAACATGTACTACTTTTATAAGTAGAGAAAAATGTAAAACAGTATTTAACAAAAAACAAGCTTTGCTGTTAAAGGAAAGAGAAAGAAAAGGCATTTTAGTCTGTTTTGTGCTACTATAACAGGATACCACAGACTGGGTAATTTATAAAGAAAGGAAATTTATTTCTCACAGTTCTAGAGGCTGGGAAGTCCAAAATCAAGGTGCTGGCTCCTTATGAGGGCTTTCTTGCTGCATCCTCACATGGAAAGCAGAAGGGCAAGAGAGAACCAACTTCCTCTTCGAATCCCTTTATTAGGATACATAATCCCATTCAAGAGAAGGAGCCCTCATAGCATAATAATCTCTTAAAGGCCATGCCTTTTAATTCTATCACATTGACAACACCTGATTTTTGGAAGGGACCCATTTAAACCATAGAATTGAGCAATAGCTACAGGGTATAGGATTAATGCTTCAAGTGCTCATGATGAGACTTCTGTTCACAGTTTTTGGGAAAGATCCTGAAAGGAGTTGAGGGTGACAACTGATGTAATTATTATTATTATTAATATTTTATTTTATTTTTTTCGAGACAGTGTCTTGCTCTGTCACCCAGGTTGGAGTGCAGTGGTGCAATCTCAGCTCACTGCAAGTTCCACCTCCCTGGTTCACGCCATTCTACTGCTTCAGCCTCTCGAGTAGCTGGGACTACAGGTGCCCGACACCACGCCCGGCTAATTTTTTGTATTTTTAGTAGAGACGAGATTTCATCGTGTTAGCCAGGATGGTCTCGATCTCCTGACCTCGTGATCCACCCGCCTTGGCCTCCCAAAGTGCTGGGATTACAGACGTGAGCCACCATGTCTGGCCGTAATGATGTTTTTGAGGAAAAAGGAAAGCATGAATGTGGTGTGGGGAATTAGTCTTTAATAGGACATCTCTTCCTGTGATTGGGGAAGAAAGAATTTGTGAGTAGGTATAAATACAATAATTTGTAGGTGCAGAAACAGGAGGCTGAGGAAGTTCATGACTGATAGCCTTGATGTTAATCACTGAAGCCAGCAAGGCTGTCCGCTAAGAGGGGGGTGTCTGAATATCCACAGAGGGGATGAAGGAGGAAACTGACACACAGCTGCATTGCCAAACAGCACTGAGAGGCTGGTGCTGCCTGGAGACGTGACTCTGCTAAGGCCCTGACCTAGGTCACCCCCAGTGCAGCAGATACAGCCACGGTTCTGTCACACCGTTCTCGTGTGCTTGTGGCTTGCTCTAGATCCTTAACTGAGTTGCTTCCCATGGGAATTCCACTCCTCCCTCTCACATACAGAAATCCTACTCAGTCTGCAAGGCTAGCTCAGGTTTGTTTATTCAACTATTCAGATATTAATTTATCCAATTTCCAGTTGGTCTCTCAGAACCCCATGGCTTCTGGGTTCAGGAACTTGCAAAAGCTCCATCTCTGTCTTTTCTCTTTGATACCTGTGCTATCTGATCATGAAAGAGTCGTTTCAGGACAGAGGGCTTGCCTTGAAGTCTGACTTCCTGATGATTTTTGATTGGGGGCCAGTATTATATTCAGTCTGTGTGTGAGTGTACATGTGCTTCCTTTCCTTCTGCTATTAGGGGTTTAATTTACTGGAGGGGAAGCACCTGTAATCCCTGTTTGGAAAAATGTCTGCTTAATGGCAGTTCTCCCGGATGTGACCCACTTGATAATAAAAGTTCCAGTGGAATCGGTTCTCTCTGTAGCCCAGTTCATGTGAAGATATAATCAGGCATTTGGCCAGCTATTCTTCGATTTTATCAAGATTTCCAGCACTTCCACCCCTCCATTTTCTACCAACTCAGTGCATCTCCTGGCACATTTTTTTTTGTACAGCCCGCCTGAAACCCATGGCATATTTTCTGGCATTCTTGGTATCCAAACTCTCTCATCTTCCTGTCACATCTACTTTACAGAGTATCAGCTGTGAATCAATCCTGACATTCCTCCTGCTTCTTCGCCAAGACTACTGGGCCCTTCATCAGGGTCTAGGCTTTGGCTTCAGCATGGCCAGCAGCAAATAGTGAGGGAAGAATTTAGTCCTGATGTCACTGGCGGGAATCAGTGGGGCACCAGAACCAAGGACTGGCTCCAGAGTGGCCAGAATACTGGTTATATACAGGAAGATTGAGCAAATATATAAATGTACAGAAGATAATGAAAGCTGATTCTCTCACTGTGAATGAATAGAGTTACAAATATGGAAAGGGTCCTGCTGAGGAGCACCAAAGGAAATAAAAGTTAAAATTAAAAAGACAAAAATGGAAAGGGGAAGGCTAAAATAAACTCTGTGATGTTGGATTGGAATTGGAGGCATTGGTGAGGGCTCATGGTTTTAATAGATAGTTGTAGAAACAGATACAGGTGTGCATGTGTACATATATGTGAGTATATACATATATATGTACACTTCCTAGCTCTGTCCACTGAGAGGACAGGGGCCTAGAAGTAATGAATGATACTCTAGCAGCAATGAGCACACTAGTACCTAGATCCTGCTTTGTGAATATCACTTTCCACAAAAAGAATCAAGTCTCCTTAGAGAAATGGCTGATTTCAGGGGAAGGGCAGAAGACTATAAAATGAGCCTGGAACCTACTACCAGAAGTAACAAAGTGCTCAAAGAATGATGGGAGACATATCAAAAGGACACAAGAAGTAACTTAAAGGGATTTCCATTGACCAAATCTGGGATGATTTGAAGACTGAAAAAATAATAATAATAGTAATAGATCATATCACTGAATAAAATAGGAATCTGTGAGTCTATACAATTTTAACCAAAAGTTAACAATAATTTGTGGAGTTTATAACATATGTAGAAATAATAAAAGGCATTATAGCAATAGAAAAAATACCAGAAAGGGAATAAATATAAGTATGTTGTTTTATGTTTCTTATCTTACACATGAAGTGGTATAATCTTACTTTGAGATATACCTGTGATAAGTGATGGATGCATATTATAACTTCCAGAGCGACCACTAAAACAAACAAACAAAAACCACCTGAACTAGCTCAAGAGTCAATAGAGGAGATAAAATGAAACCCTGATAATTTTCTTCTTGCTTTATACAAAAGAAAGCAGGAAAAGAGGCAAAAGGAACAGAGAACAGATAGGCTAAATTGAAAATAAATAGCAAGATAGTGGACATCAACTGCATCAATAATTACATTAAATATAAATGGTCTTAACACTATAATTAAAAGGCAGAGTGGATAAATAGGATGGTCTAGGAAAGCCTCGCTATGAAGGTGACAATTTAAAAAATACTGTAAGAAGAAGGATCAAGGATGCAGATAATAACTAGAATAAGAGTGTTCTAGACAGGTAAACACATACAAGATCCTGAGGTGGGTGCATTCCTGGTATGACAGAAGAACAATGAGCAGGCCAGTGTGGTAGAGCTAAGTGAGTGAAAAGGAGGTGAGGTCAGCCAGCTAATGGGGTAATAGATTAAACAGGACCTTGAAGGCCATTGTAAGAACCCCAGATTATACTCTGAATGAAATGGGAATCCATTTTTGATGGTTTTGATCCAATAAATGGCATAATCTAATTTGCATTTTTAATCTTTATTGCAATACAATTTTTTTGAGACAGGGTCTTGCTCTGTTGCCCAGGCTGGAGTGCAGTGGCACAATCATATCTCACTGTAGCCTTGACCTCCCAGGCTCAAGCAATTCTCCCACCTCAGCCCCCTAAGCAGCTGGGACTATAGGCACACACCACCACATCTGGCTAATTTTTTATTTTTTTATTTTTTGTAGAGACAGGGTCTCACTATATTGCCCAGGCTGGCCTCAAACTCCTGGGCTCAAGCGATCTTTCCACCTTGGATTTCCAAAGTGCTGGGATTATAGGCATGAGCTACCATGTCTTGCAATATAATTTGTACATAATAAAATTTGCCAATTTTAAGAGTACCATTTGATGAATTTTGACAAATGTATGGACTCATGTAACCACCACCACAATCATCATATAGAACATTTCCATCACCCTACTCTGGATCCTGTGCTGAGAAAGACTGGAAGATGGAAGCAGAGAGACAAGCTGAAAGGTTACTGTGGTAATCTTGGTGAGAGATAACCATGGCCTAGATCAGGTGGCAGCAGTGCAGGTGGTGAGAAGTGGTCATAATCTGAATATATTTTGAAAGTAGGAACAACAGGTGTTTCTGAAAGACTGGCTATAAGGTCTACAATAAGTCGCAAATGGCTCCAGGGTTTTTGTCCTAGCATATTGAAAGGATAGAGTTGCCATTCATTGAAACAGGCAAGACTGTGGGAGGAGCAAGTTTGGTGGCAGAAGATGAGTCTGGGGTATTTTCCATTTAAAATGTGTAATGGATATTCAAGTGTAGGTAGTTTGAAACACAAATAAAGTGTCCAATTCATTGGAACAATCTAAGCAGAGGAGAGGTGTGAGTTAGAGAGAGATTTGAGAGAGAAACTATATCGGAAATAAACTACAATGTACCATCAGGAAAGGACAGCACTCTCGGGGTGTTTGGTGGTAGATACAGACTATTTCAACAAGGGAGTTGATTAGCAGACACTGTCCAGAAGAGAGGCTTCCTGGATTCTCAGTGACTGAAACATTCAGAAATATTCTTAGACTGTATATTGGTAAGTTATTACGTCCTCAGAGATTTGTAGGAATATCCCTCAGAACACAACAAGTTCTGATTCTTGAATAGGCCTTTTCCGAGTTGATTATTCCACACTTTACCACAAGCCCCTTGTGGAAAAGGTGCCCAGTTTATGGTGATAATTATTACAGAGTTGTAGAGTTAGAGCTTGGAAGATATCTTAAAGGTTCTCTTGGTCCCAGCCTCACACCCATGGCATGGCTGATAGATAATTAGAGTCACATCCAATGGAAATGATCTCACATCTCCCAGGCCGACTCTTCCCCTGATGGTCAACTCCATTAGAAAGTTCTGTCATGTCGGGCATGGTGGCTCACGCCTGTAATCCCAGCACTTTGGGAGGCTGAGGCAGGTGAATCACCCGAGGCTAGGAATTCAAGACCAGCCTGGCCAACATGGTGAAACCCTATCACTATTAAAAAATACAAAAATTAGCCAGGTGTCGTGGAGCATGTCTGTAATCCCAGCTACTTGGGAGGCTGAGGCAGGAGAATTGCTTGAACCCAGAAGGAGGAGGTTGCAGTGAGCTAAGATTGTGCCACTGCATTCCAGCCTGGGTAAAAGAGGGCAACTCTGTCTCAAAAAAAAAAAAAAAAAAAAAAAAAATTCTTTCTTGCATGAAGCACAAACATGCCTCACTGTCGTTACATTTTTTTCTGCGTCTAAGAGACCCCGATGAATGCCTTACTACATTTAGCAAATGAGACTCAAAGTGCAAGAGCGTCAATGTGACCATAAGTTTCACCTTCATGGGGCCTGTCAAATGGTTTAGGTTTCAAAACTTAAGCCCTTGGCCTTCACTAAACCTTCCCAATATCTTCTGTCAAGAGGCTTCCTGGACTTTTGAAGAGAAAGTAAACCAAATGGGTGTTTGTTTCTCATCAGTGAAAGCAACGTGCTTGCAGAGGCCAGCTGGTCTATTTTTGTCTGTGGGTGGTGGATGGTTGCCAGGATTGAGCAGAGGTGTTTTCCTGTGGTAAAGACCAAAGATGGGGGTTGCTGGAGATGGTTCTTGACGCAGGAGAAGGAAGATTCCTGAACAGGATTCAGAACCTGGGAGCCTGTTGAGATGGTCCTAGGTCTACCTTCAAGCTCAGACCCCTCATTCGCTACCTCACTTGCATCCTTTTTTAATGTGTGCTCAGGGACTGCTAAGAGAGTCATTCCTCCCCTAATGGGCAGTAGCTATGAGGCTTTTAGTTGGGCCAGGTCTTGCAGGACACTCATCCTTCTGTATGATGGTCTCATTGCTGGTACCCTGGGTCCAAGTGTCCCCTACCCATCCTCACTAACAGGGCTCTGGCACTGCTTGTTTGGATGCAAATGTCTGGGGTAGGAGGATGTAACCACCTATAGTGGCACGAAATGCCCAGGAGTCAAGTTAATCGTAAGGATTCGGGGACTAACTCAGATGCAAAGCCTGAGAAACACGTTGTCCACAGGCCCAAAGAATGTCTAGGGTTTTAGAGCCATGGATTTGAGACCCAGTAGAGCTGGGACTAAATGAAAGCAGTTTGGGAACAAGCCAATGTAGGGTCCTGGGTTATTTTAGCATCTGCACTTTCTTTAAGGGCCCACGTGTATGTGGGATATTCACAAGTGTGAATTCAGGGTGGTTTTTTTTTAAATCGAGATTTTTAAATATAGATTTTAAAAATATAGATAAAAATATGGATTTCTGGGCCTTGTCCTTAGAAATTCTGATTCAGTGAATCTGAGGGGGACTCAGAAAGCTGTCTTTTGAAAACTTTCCCAGATGTGTGTTTGCGAATCATCAGCTTAACGAATTAGAGGTGGGGCAGACACTTGTCTGTCAACATCCAAATTTCCTGTCCTCAGCCTCGGTGGTGCGCTTGTCTTCGCGTTTCTTTTGCCTACCTGGATGAATCCCGCTGCTTGATTACCTCCCTGCCCAGTCTTAGCAATTCCACAGGGTTGCTGTGAGGCTTAAGTGAGCTAATGTGTAAAGAGTGCTTAGCATAGGGCCAGTACTTAGTAATCACTCAATAAAAGCGGGTTGTTATTCTTATTATCTGTGGTTAAAATGATATGACAGGCCTGAGCTGTATGACTCATTGGACCAGGCAGTAATATCCCCTGAACACAGTGGAATTAGCTCAACCTCCTACCACCACTAATCCTGGCATCTCTCCTCCCCCAGTGAGCTTCCTATTTGGCCCTGTTGGGTTCTCACTTGGTGCCAGTCTGACTTTCTTGGGTTTGCTTTCTATTCTTTTGGCAGGACCCAGAGCAGGTGCAATCCCCTTTGTGTTTGTTTAGAAACTGCTCTTCAGCGGTTGAGAGGAGTTGGGCCTCCCAGTCACAGTGTTTTGGTGGTTTGTTTCCATTCCTCCTTTGTGGTTGTGTTTATGACTGTGGTACAACTACTTGGAACTGAAATGTAGTTTCTTTGGAGACAGGGGTATTCTGTAGACACAGTGAAATTCCTTGGACTTGGAGGGTCTCCAGAATGCAATACAATATCTCTAACTGGCTCTAGAACTACCCAGAGTGAATAGGATTCTATTGTTACAGCTAGAACTAGGGTGAATGAATGCAGGATTCTTCATTTATTCAGCCAATGTGTGTGAGCACTTCTAATGTGCCAGGCACTATACTAATACTGGGAAGAATAAAATAGCCCTGACCATTCCAGCCGAGATTTTCTTTGTTCCCTTTCCAGTCCATCAAGCACAATGCTGCCAGGTTAACCTTCACACACTCAGACTCACAGGTATTAACACTTACTCTATGTTAGGGTAAAAAGTTGGTTATGGGGCTGGGCGCAGTGGCTCACACCTGTAATCCCAGCACTTTGGGAGGTTGAGGCGGGTGGATCACCTGAGGTCGGGAGTTCGAGACCAGCCTGGTCAACATGGCGAAACCCCATCTCTACTAAAAATACAAAAAAAAAAAAAAAAAAAAAAAAATTAGCAGGGCGTGGTGGCAGGTGCCTGTAATCCCAGCTACTCGGGGGGCTGAGGCAGGAGAATAGCTTGAACCTGGGAAGTGGAGGTTGCAGTGAACCGAGATCACACCATTTTACTCCAGCCTGGGCAACAAGAGTGAAACTCCATCTAGGAAAAAAAAAAAGGTTGGTAGGGTATAGTCCCTGTATCTCAGAAACACAAAATTATCCTATTTTAAGGCCTGTTTGGAATGAGTGAAATACATTTATTCTACCAAGTGCTTGGGACTAGAATAGAGTTATTATAGAAATGCATGGAGAGTACAGGAGCATGAGAACTAAATCTACTGCAAAGGAGTCATTTGCTGAATGCCTACTACATGCGCAGCGATAGAGAAAAACAGCTTTGGCTTCCGAGCTGAGATGTGTGGACTTTTGAGTAAAAGAAACCTGAGTTTGTAAACTGGATCTACCACTTAACAGCTGTGTGACCTTGGGCAAGCTCTTTATCCTCTCTGAGCCTCACATTTCTCGTCTATGAAGTGGAAGAAATAATGTCTACCACAAAACATTATTGGAAAGGATAAGGGAGTTTTTTTTTTTTTTTTAAAGCTTTCAGTCTGGTAGCCTTTTGTTCTCATTTACCACCATATATGAGTTCGTTTTTTGGTGCCTGACGGTTGCCCTAGACCACGAGCTTTCCAAGGGTGGCGACTGTCCTATTCAGTTTCGTATCTACTGTGACTGTTGCTTGTTGAAGTGACTGTTTCCAGCTCACCTCTGGTTTCAGAGTCTGCCTACCAGAGACCCTCACAGTTGTTGCTCATGCTCGCATGCTGCGGCCCATGAGCCTGTGGTTAGGCTGAGTTGATTCTCACTGCAGAGGACAATATCAGTACTGGGTCATGGTGCAGGAAGCTGCCTCTGGTTAAGTTGCTCCTCCTCTCCTGCAGGTTTCTGATGTGCCCCTTCCATTTCAACTTCCACTCACACCAGGTTCTTGAACCCACTTGGCCCCAACCCCTCTCTTGGTGCCCATGTGGGCACTGTCTTGTCTACCTGCTGCTGACTTCCTGCCTGGCCTGATTCACCAAATCCAAGGTCACCTGGCTCCCTGGTAGTCTGATTGGCAGCATTGTGTGCTTCAGAAGTTTGTGGTCACACAGGAGCCACCCCAACTGGGCTCTAGATCTCTGACCCAATGACCTACTGATCACCTTGTTATCAGCTTGGCTGCCCTAGTTGGACTCTGGTTCCACCCTGACCCACTCAACATACATGCATTGAATTCTGAAAGTGTACCAGGCCCTGTGGTAAGCAACACGCAAATGAATGACATGGTTCTTGCCTTGAAAGACACCTGTAACTGTCCCTGTCTTCAACATCCTCAGGCTAAAAATGATGTTAGAAAAAGAGTCTACCGCTGGCGAGATGACTGGTTGCGGGAAAACACCCTTTTCACAGTCACAATGAGGTTTCTTTGCCTGCTTTGATGAGTAGATAGCAGTGTGCCGTCTGGCAGAGAACTAGGGTGGGATCCTTTACCTGACCTGAAAGAACGCACAGACATGAAGCCGGTATAACGGAAGTGAGATATAGGCCGGGCGCAGTGGCTCACACCTATAATGCCAGCACTTTGGGAGGCCAAGGCAGGCAGATCACTTGAGGTCAGGAGTTCGAGACCAGTCTGGCCAACATGGTAAAACCCCACCTCTACTAAAAATACAAAAGTTAGCTAGGTGTGGTGGCACACACCTGTAATCCCAGCTACTTGGGAGGCTGAGACAGGAGAATTGCTTGGACCTGGGAGGTGGAGGTTGTAGTGAGCTGAGATCACTCCACTGCACTCCAGCCTGGGCAACAGAGCGAGACTCCATCTCCAAAAAAAAAAAAAAAGGGAGATATAATTTCTGTCCTCACAGAGCTTGGAGTCTGTGGTAAGCAGAATAACAGCTCCTGGAGACGTACACATTCTTATCCTCAGATGCTATGAATTTACTATGCTACATAGCAAGGGGGAATTTAGATTGTAAACGGAACTGAGTTTGCTAATTAACTGACTTTGAAATAGGGAGATTGGCTGGGTGTGGTGACTCAGACCTGTAATCACAGCACTTTAGGAGGCTGAGGTGGGAGGATCCCTTGAGGTCAGGAGTTCAATGACCAGCTAGGCAACATAGTGAGACCTCGTTTCCACAATTTTTTTTTTAAAAACTTAACCTGGCATAGAGGCACGTGCCTATAGTCCTACTTACTCGAGAGGCTGAGATGGGAGGATTGCTTGAGCTCAGGAGGTCAAGGCTTCAGTGAGCCATAATTGTGCCACAAGCATTCCAGCCTGGGCGATAGAGTGAGACCCTGCCTCAAAAAAAAAAAAAAAAAAAAAAAAAACACACACACACACAAAACAGGAGATTATTCTGGATTATCCAGGTGGGCCCAGTGGTATCACAGGGCCCTTAAACATGGAAGTTCAGTGTTAAATGATGTGATATGAGAAAGACTTGATCAGCAACTGATGGCTTTGAAGATGGCCAGGGAACCTAGGAACAAGGGCAATCTCTAGAGGCCCGAAAAGGCAAGAAACAGTTTCTCTCCTAGAGCCTCCAGAAAACACAGCCCTACTGACGCCACGGTTTTAGCCCAGTGAGAATCATTTCAGACTTCTGAACTTTAGAACTATAGAACAGTAAATGTATACTGTTCTAATCCACTGAGTTTGTGGTAACTTCTTATAGCAGCAGTAGGAAATAAATACAGTCCAACTGGAAAGATGGGAATTAAAGAAAGGATTACAATTCCAAGTGATGTGTGCAGGGACATGAGAAGTAGGGAATTCTGTGGGGATCCCCAGAAGGTCCCTCCCCCAGTCTTAGTGGGCACGGTGGTGGAAGAGTCAGCCAATGCGTTCTGGAGGAAGAGGGCTTGGTACCCTCAGGAGAAGGAAAGGAGCCAGGCAGGAAATCTGCTGGAACTGTGTGAGGAGGGCAATGACCTGATCTGTCCAAAGAGCTGTAGGAGGACCCGGGCTGTGAGTGAGGCAGGCGTGCAGAGCTATCTAAGTTGGTTCACCTGGGTTGACTCCTCTGCCTGAAGTTCCTCCCACATGAAGAGGAATTTGGCTGGAGTTCAAAATGTCAACGGTAGATTAATAAATTGGCATATTCATACAATGGAATGCAGTAAGTCTTTACAACTTCCCCGGTAGGTTCTTGGAAATTGAGACTTTAAGTGAAAAGGAGTATAATGAACCGAATTTTACCATAGGCTAATGGGTATAAACAAGAGTTAGGTTCCTTTGGCATATTTCTGGTCACAGAAACAGCTTCTAAATAAAGACAAAAACACTTCTAATATGAAATGTCTAAATAAATGTGAGCTATACGTACATTTAAGGAAGATTAATAAAATCAAGTAAGATCACTATTTACCTGTTTATTCCAGTTCAGGATCTCCGGTTGCCAGAGCCCATCCCGGCAGTTTGGGGTACAAGGCAGGAACCCACCCTGGCCAGGACACCATCCTATCACAGGACACACTCACACACACACCCACTCTCACCCAGACGGGGACCACTGAGGCACATGAACGAGCCTCACAGGGACAGCTTTGGCATGTGGGAGGAAACCGGAGTACCCGGAGAAGGCCACGCAGACATGGGAAGAACATGCAAATTCCTCACAGACAGCAGCCCTAGCAGAGAATCCATTTTTTTCTCATCAGTGTTATAATGAAACAACAACATTCTATGAAAATCTGCCATATTACACTTCAATTAAAAAGTTAATAAAAGTATTATTTTGGCCTGGCATGGTGGCTCATGCCTGTAATCCCAGCACTTTGGGAGGCCAAGGTGGATGGATCATTTGAGATCAGGAGTTCGAGACCAGCCTGGCCAACATGGGGAACCCCGTCTCTACTGAAATTTTAAAAAATGAGCAGGGCGTGGTGGTGCACGCCTGTGGCCCCAGCTATTTATTATTTATTTATAAATAAATAAATAATATTATTTTACAAAAAAATGTAAAAGGCACAAACTCTTTGACCCAGCAATTTTCACTGCTAAGATTTGCCTTCCACATATGCTCTCACAGGGGTTCAAGGGAATGAGGAAGGAGGCTCCTGCTGAATTCTTTGTAATAGTTAAAAACTAAAGGCCGGACATGGTGGCTCATGCCTCTCCAATCCCAGCACTTTGGGAGGCTGAGGCGGATGGATCTCTTGAGCCCAAGACTTTGAGACCACCCTGGGCAACCTGGCAAAACCCCGTCTCTACTAAAAATACAAAAATTTGCCGGGCCTAGTGGCGAGCCCCTGTAATCCCAGTTACTCCGGAGGCTGAGGCGAGAATCACTCGAAACCGGGAGGCAGAGTTTGCAGAGGTCATGCCACTGTACTTTAGCGTGGGAGAGAACAAGCCTCCATCAAAAAAACAAACAAACAAACAAAAAAGCAAAACCCCAAAAAACAAAAAAAAACGAACTAGGAATAACTATTCATAAATAGATGATTTAGTTACAATTGAGGTATCTGTGATGTGCCATTTCATGAAACTTACTAAAAGCAAAAAGGCGGATTCATTTTGCCTGATAAATAGAGTGACTATGAGATTTATCCAAACCAGGATTCTTTTGAGAGTGGGAAGGGATTCTACTGGTAACTATACTGGGACAAAAACTGTAAACCAGGACTGGCCCAGGCAAACTGGGACATATGATCATACTGCTGATAAAGAGTGATTGCCAAAGAAGATTTTTAGGTGAAGAAAGCATATGTATAACAGTATGTATAGCATGATTCTGTTTGTGTTGTGTTGTGATTTTTTTTTTTTTTTTTTTGCAGAAAAGATACATTCTTATATTTGCATACATACTTTTTTATAAAAATGTCGCTTACCATGGTCGTATCTGAGGAGGAAAACAAATTCTACACTAGGCATTTATATTTATTTTACACTGGGTATTTAAGTTACTTTTATTACACTGAGTAATAAAATATGTGTTAGCTTGGGCTGCCATAACAAGATACCACAGACTGGGTGGCTTAAACAACAGAACAATTTTCTCAGAATTCTAGAGTTTGGAAGTCTGAGGTTAGGGTGCCAGTATGGTTTTCTGGTGAGGGCTCTCTTCCTGGGTTACAGACAGCCACCTTCTTGCTGTGTCTTCACATGGCAGCGAGAGAGAGAGAGAGAGAGATTTCTCTCTCTCCCTTCTTTTTATAAGGCCACCAATCCTGTCTGATTGGAACCCCACCCTCTGACTTAATTTAATCTTAATCTCCTCCTAAGAGCCCTATCTCCAAGTGCAGTCACATTGGGGATTAGAGCTTCAACATATGAATTTTGGGGGGACGCAATTCAGTCCATAACATTCCCTAAGAAAGCTGATTATATAATTCCAGTCCAAAAGCTGGCAGGCTGAAGACTCAAGAAAAGCCAATATTTCAATTCAAGTCCAAAAGCAGGAAAAGATTGTTGCCCCAGTTCAAGCAGCCAAACAAGAGACATTCCCTCTGACTTGCAAGAGGGTCGGCATTTTTGTGCTATTCAGGCCTTTCATTAATTAAACAAGGCCCACCTGGATGATGGAGAGTAGCCTACTTGACTCAGTGTACTGACTCAAATGTTAATCTCATCCAGAAATACCCTCACAAACAAACCCCAAATAATATTCAACCAAATATCTGGGGACCTCATGCCCCATTCAAGTTGACCCATAAAATTAACCATCACAAAATAGAAATTTGAATAGGTGCATATATTATTTTCAGGTTTTTTTTTTTTTTTGGGACTGAGTCTTGCTCTGTGGCCCAGGCTGGAATGCAGTGCCACAATCTCACATCATTGTAACCTCCACCTCCTGGGTTCAAGCGATTCTCATGCCTCAGCCTCCTAAGTAGCTGGAATTACAGGTGTGCACCAACTCACCCAGCTAATTTTTGTATTTTTAGTAGAGATGAGCTTTCACTGTGTTGGCCGGGCTGGTCTCGAATTCCTGACCTCAAGTGATCCACCCACCTTGGCTTCCCAAATTGCTTGGATTACATGTTTGAGCCACTCTTTCTGGCCACATATATTATTTTCATAATTTAAAAATGCAAATTTAAATAAATCATAGAAAGTCAAATACACTTTCATTTAGCAGTGTGCCCCAATCTTTCTCTGTTTCATAGGTTGGCTTCCTTGCCAATCTTTCCCCTCTTAATCCCAGCCTCATCTCCTCACACACCACCCAGTATGAATTGCAGCAGTTGCAACAGGAGGTGATGGGAAACATGTAGTAAATAAATAAACAGCTCAACCTCACAGATGATAAAAATCTCCCCCGGTTTCCAACTGGGACAATTAAAAAAGTAGAGGCTAAAATTTCCAGGGAAAGGTATCTTTAAAGCTACAACTCTTCACTCAGGTTGTTCATTTTTAGAAAATATTTTTCCTCTATATTCTAAAAACTACTGCAGGACAGTAAATTCTTCCTCCCACTCCTTTTTACCTTCTGCACTGAAAAGGGAGCACGTTTTAAAGCTTTTCTCCTTTAGATGATAAGTTCCTTCCAAGAAGAGAGCGGTTGAATTTTAGGTCATGTGTCTACCTACTTCCTGAAAGGAGGTCACTTCCTTAGTCCTTATTATGTCCCTGCCTGAGAGCAAGGGACGGGGACTGTTTCTTGGCTTGTTGGTTTGGTCAAACTGCCTTAGAGGGATCAAATTTGTCTGAAGACCTATTGATGTCCATGGATTTTTTTCTTTTTTAACCTTGAAACCTCTCTCAAAGAAAAGGAGAGGATAGAAACACCCAGATCAAAGGACAGAGAGGGTGGAGGTTGTTTGACTATTTCTATTTCCCTGAATAACTTTTTAATAGGAAGAATCCCTGTCAGACTCATTATGTTTCTGACTTTTCCCTACTCCTCATGATCACTTAGCTTTTCTGGCCTCAAAGAGCTTTCCCTCACAGTGAGGGGCAGGCGGTGGAGGGTGGAGGTAATAGCAGCAGTAAGTGGCTGAGCTAGGGTTTGACCAAGTCTGTCCTCCTCAAAAGCTTGAGACATCTCCACACATCCGGCCTATACCAGTTCGTTCTCTCTTCTCCTTTTTTTTAACCCCCTTTTTTTAGGAACAGGGTCTGTCCATTGCCTAGGCTGGAATGCAGTGGTGCGATCATGGCTAACCGCAGCCTAGAACTCCTGGACTCAAGCAGTCCTCTCATCTCAGCCTCCCGAGTAGCTAAGACTATAGGAGTGTGCTACCACACCCAGGTAATTTTTAATTTTTAGAGACAAGGTGTTGCTATGTTGGCCAGACTGGTCTCAAACTCCGGTCTCCAGTGATCCTCCCGCCTTGGCCTCCCAAAGTGTTGAGATTAGAGGCACGAGCCATTGCACCTCGCCCCCTCTTCTCCTCATGAGAATTCAGTATTCCTCCCTTCATGCCTTTCCTCAGCTCCTGTGTGTCCCTGCACCTTCTGCCCTCCACACCCCATTCCCATCCTCCCTTCCAAATACCATTCATTTTTCAGGGTAGACCAGTTCTATCTCTTATTCTTTCATGAAGATTTCCCTGAGCATTGATGTTATTCTAAAAAGATAGTGGATTTTAAAAACTAAAAAATGTGCAAAAGATGTTTATTGTTATCATTCATAATAGTAAAGTCATTGACTAGCTGTGGCTCACATACAAGCTCCCGGTTGAGCCCAGTGGCAGAGAGCCTGTTGTAGAAGCATTGGACTCTCCAAGCTGTTTTTCCAAACTGTGACCTAGAACAGCAGTAGGCAGGGACCAAACAGCCCAATGGACCCAGTAGCTCTTCACTCAGGGTGAAAGCCAAGCCAGTCATAACTGGCCTGATAGCAGAAGGTACTGGGAAAGAACAGGCTGCAGTTTGCACATCAAACCCCAAGCTGTTTTGCCAGAAATACAAAGGAGTCATTTTCTAAGAGGAAGTCAGCTCTTCCCGCTGCTTATCTGGTGCTACCAAAACAACTGTTGCTTGATTTATCAGGGCACAAGGGGATGGTGTGGTCTCAGAACAGAACCTGGCTGGACATTCATCCAGCCTGCTTCTCTAATTAGAGCATTCTGGCCTTTACCACCCAAACCCATGAGTTCTCATTTCCAGCTGTGTTCAGTGGAAAGAGAATCGGAACTTGAGTCAGATCATCATAAAATGTTAAGAAATAGAAGAAAATCAACAGGAATATTTGTCAGTCTTCCAAAAAATGACAATAAGGACAAAGTAGTCTCCTTTTATTTTTAGAATACACTGAATAAAACAAACGAAATTTATTTAATTTAAAAGATGAGCTCTTAATTTTGATATCATGGTCTTCCTTGTTCTTAATATTAAAATGGCATTTCTTTTGTGCAATGATGTTGATCATAGATGGTAGCTGATTTTTAAAACTCTTTTTTTTTTTTTTTTGAGACGGTATCTCGCTCTTAACTCCCAGGCTGGAGTGCAGTGGCATGATCTCAGCTCACTGCAACCTCTGCCTCCCAGGTCCAAGCGATTCTTCTGCCTCAGCCTTCCGAGTAGCTGAGATTACTGGCACCCGTCACCATGTCCAGATAATTTTTGTATTTTTGGTAGAGACAGGATTTCACTATGTTAGGCAGGCTGGTGGCAAACTTCTGATCTCAGGTGATTCACCCACTTCGGCCTCCCAAACTGCTGGGATTACAGGCATGAGCCACTGTGCCTAGCCTAAAGCTCTTTTTAAAGAAAGTAATGACTAAACTCCCTCTCTACTAAAAATACAAAAATTAGCCAGGCGTGGTGGCCTGCACCTCTAGTCCCAGCTACTCAGGAGGCTAAGGCAGCAGAATCACTGGAGCCTGGACGGTGGAGGTTGCAGTGAGCCCAGATGGCACCACTGTACTCCAGACTGGGTGACAGAGTGAGACTCTGTCTCAAAATAAATAAATAAATAAATAAATAAATAATAATAACTACACTTGTAATCACAAAGTTTGGATACTGTAGAGTTAGGTAACTCACTAAAGACCATAGACATCTAGTCAGGAACAAAGCTAGATTTGAATTTCTGTTACTAATTGTGTTCTTCTAAGCCACAGAGATACTAAAGGTATGATTGGGGCAAGTGATTTTATATCCTGAGCTTCATATTTTGCTTCTGTAAAATGAGGGATAATGAAATCTGCCCTGTGTCACCAAGTAATAAAGAGGCTAAAATGAGATAATGGAGATGAAAGTGTTACAGTAGGTAGCCAAGCAGACATGAGCAGGCAGGAGAACACTGTCCCCCACCCCCACCAGGAAAGTCAGTGATCATCAGGTGATGGTCAGGCAGGTGTTAAACTCTCGCTCTCAGATGATAATTGGCCACAGCTGGCACCAGGGAAGGGCAGTCTACCAATAGATAGAAATACCTGAAATTGGTGATCAGCAGCTTCCTGATAAGATCTCAGGAGGTGGGTGAGTGGGCTCAAGCATGAGCACTAAGAGGTAAATTGATGGAGTTGTTTTTTTTTCGTTTCGTTTTGTTTTTGAGAGGGAGTCTCACTCTGTCACCCAGGCTGGAGTGCAGTGATGTGATCTGGGCTCATGGCAACCTCCGCCTCCCAGGTTCAAGCGATTCTCCTGCCTCAGCCTCCTGAGTACCTAGGATTACAGGCACATACCACCACGCCTGGTTAATTTTTGTATTTTTAGTAGAGACGGGGTTTCACCATGTTGGCCAGGTCTCGATCTCCTGACCTCATGATCCGTCCGCCTTGGCCTCCCAAAGTGCTGGGATTACAGGAGTAAGCCACTGCACTTGGCCTAATTTTTTTTATTTTTAGTAGAGACAGGATTTCACCAATTTGGCCAGGCTGGTCTTGAACTCCTGACTTCAAGTGATTCGCCTGCCTCAGCCTCTCAAAATGCTGGGATTATAGGCGTGAGCCACTACACCCAGCCGAAATGACAAAGTTCAACTGGCATATGACCTTTCTCTGGGAACACTTGACTGGTAAGGGAAGAATGCTCAAGTGAGCATGTGTACAGCTCCAGTAAACACACTACACATGTGGCCCTCCCAAGTGCTAGCAGGCCACTACACATTCAGACAGCCACCCCAAAGGAAGAATGAGGGGAGAAGGCCCCCAGAAGCGTGCCAAGGTGTAAAATCCCAAGTCAAAAGTCAAAACATGCACTTGGATGTCTCAAGTCACCCGCTTGGCCGTTTTCCAAGTGTACTTCCTTTCGTTCCTGCTGTGAAACTGTTTTTTTTTTTTGCTTTGAGATGGAGTCTCACTCTGTCACCCAGGCTGGAGTGCAGTGGCGTGATCTCGGCTCACTGCAAGCTCCGCCTCCTGGGTTTACGCCATTCTCCTGCCTCAGCCTCCCGAGTAGCTGGGACTACCAGGCGCAACGCCACCATGCCCGGCTAATTTTTTTTTTGTATTTTTAGTAGAGACAGTTTCACTGTGTTAGCCAGGATGGTCTCGATCTCCTGACCTCATGATCCACCCGCCTTGGCCTCCCAAAGTGCTGGGATTATAGGCGTGAGCCACTGTGCCAGGCCCCTGCTCTGAAACTTAAAATAAACTTTCACTCCTACTCTAAAACTTGCCTCAGTTTCTCCCTCTGCCTTACACCCCTTGGTGGAACTCTTTCTTCTAAGAAGGCAAGAATTGAGGTTGCTGCAGACCTGTACGGATTAGCCGTCACTAACAAAAGGACTTTGAGAAGTAAAGTTTTTACATTGTACAGGAGCTTGGTGTGATTATGTCAGTCCATCCATTTTTGAGGCTCCAGCTGTGTGCAGATTATTTGCTTTGAAGGCTCTATTAGTTTCCTAGGGATCTCCAAACAAAGTTCCACAAACCAGATGACTTAAAGCACCAGAGACGTATTCTCTCAGAGTTCTGGAGGCTAGAAAGTATTGGCAGGGCCACGCTCCTTTATAAGACTGTAGCAGAGGATACTTCCTTGCCTCGTCCTGGCTTCTGGTGGCCTCAGGCATGCTTTGGCTCTAATCTCTACCTATGTCTTCAGGGGCTGCCTTCTCCCTGTGTGTTTGCCTGTTCTCTCTCTCTCTCTTTTTTTTTGAGACAGTCTCTCTCTGTCGCCCAGGCTGGAGTGCAGTGGTGCAATCTTGGCTCACTGCAAGCTCCGCCTACTGGGCTCAAGCAATTCTCCTGTCTCAGCCTCCTGAGTTACTGGGATTACAGGCGCACGCCACCACACCCAGCTAATTTTTTTGTATTTTTAGTAGAGACAGGGTTTCATCATATTGGTCAGGCTGGTCGTGAACTCCTGACATCAGGTGATCCACCCACTTCAGCCTCCCAAAGTGCTGGGATTACAGGTGTGAGCCACTGCACCCGGCCCTGCCTGTTCTTTTTATAAGGACACTGGTCGTACTGGATTATGGGGCCCACCCTACTCCAGTATGACCTCATCTTAACTTGAATTCATCTGCAATGGCCCTATTCCCAGATAAGCTCACATTCTGAGGTACTAGAGGTTAGGACTTTGACACATCTTTTGTTGGGGGGACACATTTTAACCCATAACAAAGATGACGTAAATTTTAAGTTGCATTTTAATGAACACCATCTGCTCTGACTTTAAGGAAAACAAATTTCTCCCTACCCTTCTAAGAAGAAACACTATAGGCCGGGTGTAGTGGCTCACGCCTGTAATCCCAGCAGTTTGGGAAGCCGAGGCGGGTGGATCACGAGGTCAGGAGATCCAGACCATCCTGGCTAACATGGTGAAACCCCGTCTCTACTAAAAATACGAAAAATTAGCCGGGCGCGATGGCGCACGCCTGTAGTCCCAGCTACTTGGGAGGCTGAGGCAGGAGAATCACTTGAACCCAGGAGGCGGAGGTTGCAGTGAGCCGAGATCACGCCACTGCACTCCAGCCTGGCATCAGAGTGAGAACCCGTCTCAAAAAAAAAAAGAAGAAACACTGTGAGGCAGAAACAAAGGGAACTGGGGTGGGGCAGGAGTGTGGTGGGAAGTTGAGTTTTAGTGGCAAATTGAAGCAGTTGGTTAATGAACAAACAAACTCCTTGGCTCCTGAGAGACGAGCATTTTAAAGCCCGAGTGGCAAATCAGTAGTGACCAAAGCTTAAAAGCAAACTCTAGGCAGCACTTACTCCACGGAGAGCTCTCAGCTGGAGGTGGCTCCCGGAGATTAATCTGCACTGCCAGGGAAGGGTGAAGGAACCACAGTTTCTTAAGTCAACACTCTTGGGCTTGAAGCAATATTTACTCAGGAGGATCTGAGTTGGGTTCTGCTCTGCCCAGAACTGGGCTGTGCAGTCCCACCTCGCCAGGCCCTGGGGCCAGTGAAATGACACCAGCGCTCTTCTTTCCTACCTGCAGGCCTCCGCTTCCTTCCCAGAGAGCTGTTTTGTTTTTTATCCTGCCTCAAAGGATAAAGGCAGCTGTGTTCAGTTCTCCAAAGGACTGGGCCAAGGGAGGACACGGTCAAAGCAGGGATTCTGAGACCTTGGGGGAATAAACGGTCCCGTCTCCAGGAAGTTTGTGGACCCTGAAACCTGTTACTTAAGGAAGTCAGGGCCGCATTGTAACTTCTGCTAGCCGTCGGCACTTATGCCTTTTACGGGTCCTTCCTCCATAAGAACATATCAAATTATATTTTATATAACTGGTATAAAGAATATGATCCAGGCTGGATTCATTATTATCTATCCATTCTTATTACATCCTTTGTATTTTCCTGGTTTGAAATCAAATTAAAACATTTTTGTTGGCCCCTAAAATACTCTCCACGCTGTGCCCACTGTGCCTATGGACAGGTCAGCCCTGGAGAGAGGCTATTCTATTTTTAAGCATGTGGGTGTGGGGTCCAGTAGGAGGGGTGTGTGTGTGTTAGATCTGGGAGATGATTTGAAATCAGTCCAGTCTAGGCCAGGTGCAGTGGCTCACACCTGTAATCCCAGCATTTTGGGAGGCTGAGTCAAGCGGATCACTTGAGATCAAGAGTTCGCGACCAGCCTGGCCAACGTGGTGAAACCCCATCTCTATTAAAAATATAAAAATTAACCAGGTGTGGTGGCAGGAGCCTGTAATCCTGCTACTCAGGAGTCTGAGGCAGGAGAATTGCCTGAACATGGGAGGCGGAGGTTGCAGTGAGATGAGATTGCACCACTATACTCCAGCCTGGGTGACAGAGTGAGACTCCATGTTAAAAAAAAAAAAAAAAAAAAAAAAGGCCGGGCGCGGTGGCTCACGCCTGTAATCCCAGCACTTTGGGAGGCCGAGACGGGCGGATCACGAGGTCAGGAGATCGAGACCATCCTGGCTAACATGGTGAAACCCCGTCTCTACTAAAAAATACAAAAAACTAGCCGGGTGAGGTGGCGGGCGCCTGTAGTCCCAGCTACTCGGGAGGCTGAGGCAGGAGAATGGTGTAAACCTGGGAGGCGGAGCTTGCAGTGAGCTGAGATGCGGCCACTGCACTCCAGCCTGGACGACAGAGCGAGACTCCGTCTCAAAAAAAAAAAAAAAAAAAAAAAAAAGAATTTAAAAAACATCAGTTCAGTCTAGTTAGAGGGGAATGATCAAGATGACCTCTTGAGACCCTTGTAAGGTGAAGGAATAAAGTTTAAGGTATCGAGCTGTTTCTCTTCATAGTTAGATGCTCCCATTTCCTCCTATGGACCCAGATGTATGTTCAAATATAAAGTGCATCTACCTTGTCAGTGGTTCCCTGTTGTCCAACTGTAGTATCTGGGTACCTTGCTCCACATCAGGTCAAAAAAGTGGATGAGGTTGTGCAAACAGGGCAATGAATGGGGAGAAAGTTGAGAGGAATTACCTGGACCACTGATCTGAACAGGGGCCCAGGATCTGACATTATTGCGTATCACCACAAATTTTTCCTTGCTGGGGTCCTAAAAAACATTTTTTCACTAGGACCAGAACTATTCACAGTTTTGAGCACAAAGCATTTCATCTTCCATCTAACCTTGTACTCACCTCCCTTCTCCTCCATCAAGGAAAACTGTGTCAGCTCTACGGAGTCTAGGAAGCACTGATTGAGTCACTTTAGACTAACCTAGAGATTGGCAACTTTTTCTGTAAAGGGCCAGATAGTACATGTTTTAGACTTCGTAGGCCTTACGGTCTTCGTTGTAACTACTTAACTCTGCTGTTAGAGTGGACAAGCAGCCATAGACAGTATGCAAATAAATGGGCATGGCTGTGCTCCAATAAAACTTTCTTTTAAAAAACAGACGGGGCCTGGTGTGGTGGCTCATGCCTGTAATCTCAACACTTTGAGAGGCCGAGGAAGGCGGATCACGAGGTCAAGAGATCGAGACCATCCCGGCCAACATGGTGAAACCCCATCTCTACTAGAAATACAAAAATTAGCTGGGAGTGGTGGTGGGCACCTGTAGTCCCAGCTACTGGAGATACTGAGGCAGGAGAATCGCTTGAACCTGGGAGGCGGAGTTGCAGTGAGCCAAGATCGCGCCATTGCACTCCAGCCTGGTGACAGAGTGCGACTCCATCTCAAACAAACAAACCAACCAAACAAAAAAAAACAAACCAGATGGAGGGGCCAGGCGCGGTGGCTCATGCCTCTAATCCCAGCACTTTGGGAGGCTGAGGCGGGTGGATCACTTGAGGTCAGGAGTTTGAGACCAGTCTGTTCAACATGGTGAAACCCTGTCTCTACTAAAAATATAAAAATTAGCTGGGCATGGTATGGGTGTGCACCTGTAATCCCAGCTACTCGGGAGGCTGAGATACAAGAATCACTTGAACCCAGGAGGCAGAGGTTAGAGTTAGCTGAGATCATGCCACTGCACTCCAGCCTGGGTGACAGAGCAAGACTCCATCTAAAAAAAACAAAAAAACAAAAACAGATGGAGGGCCAGATTTGGCCTGTGGTTTATTGTTTGCTGAACCCTGAAGTAACCCATCTTTTATTTCCTGACCACATCATTTTCCTTCTTTCCAGAATATTTTTTTGAGTGTCTTTTATGTGCCATGTACTATGTTAAGTATGAGGCCTTGTTTTTTATATATATATATATATTTTATATATATATATATAAAAATAATTTTTTTTTGTTTTTGAGACAGTCTCATTCTGTAGCTTATGCTGGAGTGCAGTGACGCGATCTTGGTTCACTGCAATCTCCACCTCCCGGATTCAAGTGATTTTCCTGCCTCAGCCTCCCTGCTAGCTGGGATTACAGGCATGCTCCACCATGCCCGGCTAATTTTTGTATTTTTAGTAGAGACGAGGTTTCACCAGCCAGGCTGCTCTCGAACTCCTGACCTCAGGTGATCCACCCACCTCAGCCTCCCAAAGTGCTGGGATTACAGGTGTGAGCCACTGCACCAGGCCAAGGCCTTGTAATAGTTAAGTTTTCCTATCCTTTTTCTGGTTTCTTCAATAGCCTCAGTGGCCTTGTTTTCTTCCATACTCACCCTGAGGCCTAATGCAGTGCTGAGCTGAGCATACTCTGGCTTCTTAGGATATTTATTGCTTACATTCTTCTAGTCTCAAAATCAATGAGGAAGGCATTAGTTAAATTCACTAAAACCCACCTATTGGTTTTTGGGGTTCAACCATCTTTCCTCTCAGGCCTCTGCTTTCTTTATGGAGCAACCTTCAGCTCTTGCCTGCAAGGCTTATCCTACAGAGCTTTGCTCTCTGTTAACTCTACTTGCCATTCATTTATTCAGTCAACAAATATTGATTGAGTGCCTACCAATATACTCTAGACAATGCTAGTAAATGTGAACATTTCCAAAACAGAAGATACAATCTCTACCCTAAGTGTTTATAAACTGTGGTCAACATTGATGGCCCCCAATAAACGACATCTTCTGCTAGTCATATCCTTTTGAAGACCTTTCCCACATTGACTTGGGGATTTTTGTTTTTTTTTGAGATGGAGTTTCACTCTTGTTGCCTAGGCTGCAGTGCAGTGGTGTAATCCGGGCTTACTGCAACCTCCACCTTCCTGTTTCAAGTGATTCTCCTGCCTCAGCCTCCCAAGTAGCTGGGATTACAGGCACCTGCCACAACATCTGGCTGATTTTTGTATTTTTAGTAGAGACGGTGTTTCACCATGTTGGCCAGGATGGTCTCAAACTCCTGACCTTGTGATCCACCCATCTCAACCTCCCAAGTGTTGGGATTACAGGCGTGAGCCACTACACCTGGCCATGACTTAGGGATTTGTTGTGTGACTTCTTGGCTAGTGAGATCCTAACAAACATGAAACAAGTAGGTAAGCTCTTGCATATGGAGGCTCAACTTTTTGAAATACTCTCTTTTGGAATTCAGCCACCATGCTGTAAAAAAGTCCAGGCTAGGCCGAGCGTGGTGGCTCACGCCTGTAATCCCAGCACTTTGGGAGGCCGAAGTGGGCAGATCACGAGGTCAGGAGATCGAAACCATTCTGGCTAACACGCTGAAACCCCATCTCTACTAAAAATACAAAAAATTAGCTGGGCGTGGTGGCAGGCACCTGTAGTCCCAGCTACTAGGGAGGCCGAAGCAGGAGAATCACTGGAGCCTGGAAGGCAGAGGTTGCAGTGAGCCGAGATTGTGCCACTGCACTGCAGCCTGGGTGACAGAGCGAGACTCTGTCTCAAAAGAATAAAATTTAAAAAGTCCAGGTTACCCTGCTGGAGAGAGAGGCTCATGTAGAGAGGCCCTGGAAGATGAGACCACACATGGAGAGATGGGACAATTAGTCCCTCTCTGTTATAATCTCCTCAGCTGAGGTGTCAGACAGGTGAATGAAGCCCTCTGGGATCCTCCCACCCCTGCTGAGCCTCCAGATGACTGAAGCTGCATGAGAAACATCAAGCCAACCAGCAGAAGAACCACCCATCTGATCCCAGCCTAGTCTAGGAGTAAATCAATAGTTGCTACTAAGTTTGGGGGTGGTTTTTCATGCAACAGTAGATAATTGACAGACTAATCAGGAAGAGAGGGGATACACACACACACACAGAATCCAGCCAAGAAGCCACACAAGGCCATAGCTACTACATCAAATACATGTACCAGCAATACAGAGCCCAAAGAATAGGGCAACAGAGCAGAGTAGGCTGGAACGAAACCATTGAGGAAGTGCACCGGGCCCTGACTGACAGCTAGGATTTGAATATATGGAAAAGAGCAACCTAAGCAGGGGACAGCTAGGGCAAAGGGTCATTGTCCCTGGATTATGTGCCTTTCAATGGAGATTCTGGGGGCTAAATGAGTCCCTAAGGACTGACTCTAATAATAGAGAACAGCGATGTGAGGAGTCATTTTTGTATACGACTGAGGCACCTCCCCATGTCTCTCAGAACACACACGTAGGTAGCAACCTACTCCACTTACTCATAAAGTCAGCCCTGATAAAAAATAATCTCTTACCATTTTAGAAACCTCCTAGAGCTAAATCCCCAGGACCCTAATAGAGGCTTCTCTTAAGAGAAATAGCCAGGAACAGCTAGATTTCTACCTTCTACTATGTAAAATTGCTGAAGGCCAGGTCTTAGGGTCCCATTTTTCTCTCTCCTGGTCCATCTTATAATATGCTTTGGTTTCATGTTGTTAATCTCCTCTGTGAAGGCTAAATGCTTCTCTATCCCCTGACTTTTTGGTTTCCCAATGGCAACACCATCAACTGAGATGCAGAGCTGGACGATTACCACATTATATTGTAGTTGACTATCCACTTCTCTTCATCCTTACAAGATCCTCAAAGGCAAAGATGTCTTATTTCCAACTTTGTGTCTCTAATGCTTATATAGTAGCCAGCACATAGTAAGTGTTCAATAAATGTGCAATTAATGACTGAATTAGTGAGGAACCCAGAATACAGCCACCATAAAACCAGGCAAATTAGAGTGGAAACATCACCAGGCACAAATATCACTAACATTGATTGGCACAACTTTGTTGCAGATTCTGTGCTAAGCAGTTTATGAACCTTTTGTTCTCTCTCTCTTTTTGTTTAGAGGGGTTTTATTTCAATTTGGAAAGGTTAAATTATTTATCTGCAGAGCTGGAATTCAACTAAGCCCTTCTGTTCCCAAGTTCATGCTAGGTTTTCTTACCCTCCTGGATACTGAATACTGCCCAACTGCTCCTATGTAAGGGTTCACCAAATAGGGGCAGGAGATAGAGGGGAGATTCACAGGGAAATCTGAGAGAATTTTTGCTTAGGCCTCAAGAAAGAACTTAACCCTGAGTGCCAGCTGAGGAGGATTAGGATGCAGACAGGAGAGGCCCTGAGAGTCTTTGCATTGGCACGAGGAGAGAGGCCTTGGCACCCAGCTTCAGTGGGAATAATAAGGATGAGTTCTTCCCAGGCTGCTCTTTTCTTTCTGAGGAACGAGTTCATGCTCTCTGCAAGGACCGACAGGCAGGAGAGGGCAGCCAGATCTGCCTATTCATAGGGTGGGGTGTTACCACTTAACCTTATTTCCCCAAAGTTTCATGATTAAGACCTGGAGCTAGGGGTGGGGCAGGGGCTTGGCACTGGGGATGGAGTAGACAAGGCACATTTGGGCTCATGAAGGGCAGGGTGGAGCTGGGCTGACTCAGTGGGGCTGCCTTTGGCAGGCAGAGGCAGATCTGAGGAAAATGTCTAACCGCACATTTGTGCCTGTAACTTTGCAGGCCCCATTTGGCAGCTGCAGTGTGCTAAGGTCATCTGTGGCTTGGTCTCTGACATCCTAGGCTCAAATTTTAGCATGGCCATTTACTATCTTTGGCTCTGCCAAATCATTTAACTTTTCCAAGCTCCCATTTCCCCTTTTATAACCTAGGACCAAAAAGCTGGGCTGGGGTGACAAATAAATGGGAACACACACTGAATATCAGTTTCCCTCCATCTCCCTGTCCTGACCGGCTCTTGCTTGATATTAGCCAGAGGCTTAAAGGGGAGCTTAGTCAGGGCCACACTGTCAATTTCATGGGTCTCTTTTGCCTTCCTGGTTGCTTTCTCCATTAAAAAAAAAAGAGAGAAAGAGAAACTGTATTTTATGACTACACTGGTATAAAGATGATTATAATCCCAACTGGATTTATTACCTCATATTAATTATTATGTTCATTTTTCTTCTGATTCTAAAATAAATTGAAATATTTTTGTGGGCCCCTAAAAGTGTCAGGAGTCCTTGGTGCTAAGTTTCCTGTGCCTAATGGACAAATCAGCCCTGGTGTCAGGCCACAAGCTATTCCTGCAGGCTCCAGTCTTCTCTTTCTTTCTACATCTTTGAGTCCCGTTGCAATCCAGGTAGTTCAGGACAGTGAATTCACAAGTGAGGGGGCCTTTTTCCCTCAGGTCAGTGAGTGTGTTGTTTCCCATGGCTGTCTGGCCGTGCTGTGTTTCTTTTTCTACCTGGGAGTGTTTCTATGGTTGTTTTGGTGCATCTGCATTTCAGGAGGTAGCTGTTTTGGAGTGGAGTGGGGTAGTGTGAATTCCTAGACTATAAAGTCCCTGAAACTTTACCTGTTCATTCAACAAATTATTTTGCATATTGACTACATGCCAAGCACTGTTACAGGAATTGGAGATATCGTGCAATAAACAAAAACACAAAGTCCCTGGCTTCACGCACGTTACATTCTAGTGGAGGCAGATGGATAGTAAACAAAAATTGACGGCAGGTGGTAAGTGCTAAAGCAGGGCAAAGGGGAATAGGGGGTGTGGGTGATGATAAGATGGGAGTAGAGGGCCAGGCACGGTGGCTCATGCCTGTAATCCCAGCACTTTGGGAGGCCAAGGCAGGTGGATCACCTGAGGTCAGGAGTTCAAGACCAGCCCAGCCAATATGGTGAAAACCCATCTCTAATAAAATTCAAAAATTAGCCAGGCCGTGCTGGTGCATGCCTGTAGTCCCAGGTACTCAGGAGGCTGAGGCACAATAATTGCTTGAACCTGGGAGGTGGAGGTTGCAGTGAGCCGAGATCGTGCCACTGCACTCCAGCCTGGGTGACAGAGCAAGACTCTGTTAAAATTAAAAAAAAAAAAAAAAAAAAAAAAAGATGGGAGTAGAGTTTGTTATGACTTATGTGATGGTCTGGAAACATCTCTGTGTCAAGGTGATATTTGAGCCAAGTCCCAAAGTAAGTGAGGGATGGAGTCATGCGGCTATCTGGGAGAAAAGCTTTCCAGGCAGAGGGAAAGGCAAGTGCACAGGGTCTGCGGCAGGAGCGTCCTTGGTGTGCCTGAGGAGCAGCATGGAGGCCAGAGGCTGGAACAGGGCTGGGGGAAGAGTGACAGGGGAGGAGGTCAGACAGGCGGCCCAGCGCCAGGACATGGAGGGCTTTGAAGGCTCTCGTAAAGACTTTAGCTTGTAGTCTGAGTGTGATGAGAAGCCACTAAAGGAATTTGTTAGAGAAGTGACATGAACAGACTTAGCTCTTAACAGGATCACTTTGGCTGCTTGCTTGGAATAGACGGGGCGGGGCAAGTGCAGAAGCAGGGAGGCCAGCTGGGGGGCTATAGTGTGTTCCAGGTGAGAGTTTATAGGGATTTGGACCAGAGGGTTAGCAGCGGTGTGCTGAGAGATGGTCAAATTGTGGAGGTGAAAGCAGAGCCAACAGGATTTGCTGGCAAATTAGATGTGGGGAACCAGAGAAAGAGAAAAGTCAAGGAAGACTGCAAAGTTTCAGACTGGACAAAAAGAATGGAATTGGCATGTACTGAAATGGGTTTACGTTTAGAGAGAGAGACTTGGCTGTGAACAAGTTAACTTTGAGATGCTTTTTAGACAGAATTGCCTCAATCTGAGGCACTGGGCAAGGCTTTGTAACCCCATATGGACCAGTCTTTGGATGTGGGCTGCCCCCAGTGAGGGGGTGTAGCATTGAGTCAAGGAAGCTCCCTTCAGCTGCCAGCAATTGCCCAGAGAGGGACACAGCTGTGAGCCATCAATAGTCAACACTCTTGGATGCTGAGGAGATGAGTGTCTTAGTTCTGAAGGGGGAATTTGGATGTTCTATCGCAGAGTCCCCTACAAACCACAAACCACTCCTTTCACCATTCACATCCATTTGCTTCTTATAATAAATTCACTCCATCTGGGAATAACTTCTCTAGGATTCTGCTTCGTCTATTTCCTTGGGAAACTTAAAGGTTAGCGGGACGAACTAGCCACTGCTTCCTCCGTCCCCTCTGCTGCAGCTAGTCTTGAGGCCACATCAACATTCTTCATCTCCCTCCTCTACTACCCATTCTAGAGTTCCCTCACCCTTCGCTAGCACCTCTGCTATTCCATACCTTGTGGTATGACCCAGACCTTCATCCCTAAGAATTCTTAGCCGTGGGTCACCATGCCCTTCTCAGATCAAGGCTGCACTTCTCCACTTACCTCTATAATTAGGAAAGGAAGTGTCAGGAGATATCTCAGTGGATTACATGAATTTGAAATTCTTCTCTGCCCTCACAGCATAACACAGCCTTATCGCCTTATGATCAGGGTCAATTACGTCAGCCTGTGTGGTCACTCCCTTCCTTATGTGCTGGTCTCTTGGCATGAGGAGTTTAGTGACTGGGCAGCAGCCATAGCTTAGTTTACTGAAACTACTATACCTCCTCCTGGTGGAAGCATTCTCCCTTTGGGAACTAGGACTTCCAGAGTCACAGAAGCCAAAGTTGCAGAAATGGGACGCACAAATTCCTCCAGGAGGTCACTGGAGTGATGATAAGTGGGTCTACGCCTTGGTTCCTGGACCTATGTATTCTGCCCACTGGGGACACAGTGTCATATCATGGTCGTTGATTTAGGATGACACCTGGAGGATGACACCTCAACTTTGTAGGATATCAACTCCAAGTTGGTACCTCAGCTGCATCTTTTTAAAATTTTTTAGTTTTTAATTTGTATGGATACATAGTATTTATTTATGGGGCACATGAGATATTCTGATACAAGCATACAATATGTAATATTCATATCAGGATAAATGCAGTATCTATCTCAGCACCATAGGAAAGGTTTTAAAAAATGGAGTATCTATCACTTCAAGCATTTATCATTTCTTTGGGTTAGGAACCTTCTAATTGTACTCAGTTAATCTAAAATGTACAACAAATTATTGCTGACTGTAACAACCTTGTGCTATCAAATACTAGATCTTATTCATTGTATCTAACCATATTTTTGTACCCGTTAACAATCATTTCCCTCTCCCCCTCCTGCCACGACTTTCCCCACTACCTTTCCCAGCTTCTGGTAATTACCCTTCTATTCTCTATCTCCATGAGTTCAATTGTGTTAATTTTTAGCTTCCACAAATCAGTGAGAACATGTGAAGTTCGTCTTTCTCTGCCTGGCTTATTTCACTTAACATAATGTCCTCCAGTTCCATCCATTTTGTTGCAAATGACAGGATCTCATTCTTTTTTATGGTTGTACTCCATTACGTGTATGTACCACATTTATCCATTCATCTGTTGATGGACACTTAGGTTGATTCCAAATCTTGGCTATTGTGCATAGTGCTGCAATAAACATGAGAGTGCAGATGTCGCTTTGATATACTGATTTCCTTTCTATTGGGTGTATACTTAGCAGTGGGATTGCTGGATCATATGGTAGTTCTATTTTTAACTTTTTGAGGAACCTCCAAACTGTTCTCCATGGTGGTTGTACTAGTTTACATTGCCACCAACAGTGTACAAGGGTTCCCTTTTCTCCACATCCTTGCCAACATTTCCTATTGCATCTTTTGGGTAAAAGCCATTTTAACTGGGATGAGATGATATCTTACGGTAGTTTTTATTTGCATTTTTCTGATAATCAATCATGTTGAGCACCTTTTCATATACCTGTTTGCTATTTGTATGTTTCTTTTAAGAAATGTCTATTTAGATCTTTTGCTTATTTTTAACTAGATTATTAGATTTTTCCCTATTGAGTTGTTCGAGCTCCTTATATATTCTTGTTATTAATCCCTTCTCCGATGGATAGTTTGCAAATATTTTCTCCCATTCTGTGAGCTGTATCTTCACTTTGTTGATTGTTTCCCTTGCCATGCAGAAGTGGGGTTTTTTTGTTTGTTTGTTTGTTTTTTGTTTTTTAGAGATGGGGTCTCATTATGTTGACTAGGCTGGTCTTGAACTCCTGACCTCAAGTGATCCTTCCATCTTAGCCTCCCAAAGTGCTGAGATTATAGGCATGAGCCACTACACCCAGCCCTGTGCAGAAGTTGTTAATTTGAGGTGATCCCATTTTTGCTTTGGTTGCCTGTGCTTTTGGTGTATTACTTAAGAAATCTTTGCTCTGACCACTGTCCCCAATGTTTTGTTTTAGTAGTTTCATAGTTTGAGGTATTAGATTTAAGTGTTTTCTTTTTCTTTCTTTTTTTTTTTTTTTTGAGACAGTCTTGCTCTGTTGCCCAGGCTGGAGTGCAGTGGCACAGTCTCAGCTCACTGCAACCTCTGCCTCCTAATTTCAGGCGATTCTACTGCCTCAGCCTCCCGAGTAGCTGGGATTACAGGCGCACACCACAGCGCCCGGCTAATTTTTTTTTTTTGTATTTTAGTAGAGATGGGGTTTCACCGTGTTGCCCAGGCTGGTCTCGAACTCCTGAGCTCAGGCAATCTGCCCGCCTTGGCCTCCCAAAGTGCTGGGATTACAAGCGTGAGCCACTGCACCTGGCAAGATTTAAGTCTTTAATCAATTTTGATTTGATTTTTGTATATGGTGAGAGATAGGGGTGCATATCCTGCATATGGATATCCAATTTCTCCAGCACCATTTATTGAAGATATTGTCCTTTGCCCCATGTATGTTCTTGGCACCTTTGTCAAAACTGAGTTCATTGTAGATATATGGATTTATTTCTGGTTTCTCTACTCTGTTCCATTGGTCTATGTATCTGGTTTTATGCAAGTACGATGCTGTTTTGGTTATGATAGTTCTATAGTATAAGAGGTTGGGTAATGTGATTCCTCCCACTTTGTTCTTTGTGCTCAGGATGTCTTTGGTTATTCAGGGTCTTTTGTGGTTTCATATAAATTTTAGGATTGCTTTTCCTCTTTCTGTGAAGAATATCATTGATATTTTGATAGAGATATAGAGAGTTCATTAAATCTGTAGATTGCTTTGGGTAGTGTGAACATTTTAACAACATTAATTCTTCCAATCCATGAACATGGAATATCTTTCCTTTTCTTGTAGCCTCTTCAATTTCTTGCATCAATGTCTTATAGTTTGCATTGTAAGGATCTTTCACTTCTTTGGTTAAGTTTATTCCTAGGTATTTTATTTTATTCATAGTTATTGCAAATGGGATTACTTTCTTGATTTCTTTTTCAGGTTGTCCACTGTTGGCATATAGAAATGCTACTGATTTTTGTGGGTTCGTTTTGTGTCTTGCAACTTTACAGAATTTATCAGTTCTAATAGTTGTTTTTTTTTTTTTTTCAGCTGCGTCTTTAAGCAGTCACTCCATCACTCTATCAGGCCAGGAGCTTTGGGGTATGAGATAGAACTAGTGCATACCATGGTCATGTGCCCACTTCCACACACCTTTTGCTGAAAAGTAAGGCCCTTGGTCCAAGCCAAGGTTATACTCAATCTTATGTCAGTGGAACAAATGTTCTCTGTAAACCCCTGGATACTGGTGTTGGCTGAGGCTTTACTGGTAAGAAAGGCAAATTCAAATTTGGAAGATCAATGTGGAATATGTTGTTTTAAAATTAAACTTTTATTTTTGAGATAATTGTAAATGCACATGCAGTTGTAAGAACTAATACACGTACCCTTTTTCCAGTTTCCCCCAAAGGTAACATCTTGCAAAACTGTAGTACAATATCACAACCAGGAATATGGACATTGATACAACCACCCAAACTTATTCGGATTGCTCCAGTTTTACTTGCACTCATGTGTGTATGTGCATGTGTTTAATATCAAATTTTATCACATGGTAGGCTTGTATATCCACCACCACAGTCAAGGTACAGAACAGTTCCCTTCCCACAAGGATCCTTGTGTTTGCCTTTTATAATCACACTCACTTCTTCCTCCCTTTCCTGTCCCTAACCCTTGGCAACCACTAATCTGTTATCCATTTCTACAATTTTGTCATTTCAAAAGTATTTTAGAAAAGACTTAAAAAATGTTTAAGTTCAGGGGTACATGTGCAGGTTTGTTACATAGGTAAACTCATGTCACAGAGGTTTATTGCACAGATTATTTTGTCACCCAGATATTAAGCCTAGTACCTGTTAGTTATTTTTCCTGGTCCTCTTCCTCCTCTCACCCTCCACCCTCGGGTAGACCTCAGTGTCTTTTGTCCCCCTCTTTATGTCGATGAGTTCTCATCATTTAGCTCTCACTTATCAGTAAGAACACATGGTATTTGGTTTTCTGTTCCTGCATTCGTTTGCTAAGGATAATGGCTTCCAGCTCCATCCATGTTCCTGCAAATGAAATGATCTCATTCTCTTTTATGGCCACATAGTATTCCATGGTGTATATGTACCACATTTTCTTTATCCAGTCTAGCATTGATGGACATTTGGGTTGATTCTATGTCTTTGCTATTATGAATAGTGCTGCAATGAACATATGTGTGCATGTGAGAATGCTTTATGTTCCTTTGGGTATATACCAAGTAATGGAATTCCTGGGTTGAATGGTAGTTCTGTTTTAAGCTCCTTGAGGAATCACCATATTGCTTTCCACAATGGTTGAACTAATTTACACTACCATCAACAGTGTATAAGCATTTGTTCCTTTTTATCTGCCCTCTGCAATCTTGCTAGCATCTGCTATTTTTTTACTTTTTTTTTTTTTAGATGGAGTCTCACTCTGTTGTCCAGGCTGGAGTGCAATGGTGCAATCTTGGCCCACCGCAAACTCCACCTCCCGGGTTCAAGCAATTCTCCTGCCTCAGCCTCCCGAGTAGCTGGAATTACAGGCATGCACCATCAGGCCTGGCTAATTTTGTATTTTTAGTTAGACGGGTTTCTCCACGTTGGTCAGGCTGGTCTCGAACTCCCAACCTCGGGTGATCTGCCTATCTCAGCCTCCCAAAGTGCTGGGATTGCAGGCATGAGCCACCGTGCCTGGCCTATTTTTTGACTTTTTAATAGCCATTCTGACTGGTGTGAGATGGCATTTCATTGTGGTTTTGATTTACATTTTTCTAATGATAAGTGATGTTGAACTTTTTTTTTTTTTTTTTTTTTTGAGGCAGAGTCTCACTCTGTTGCCCAGACTGGAGTATAGTGGCATGATCTCTGCTTACTGCAACCTCTGCCTCCTGGGTTCAAGCAATTCTTCTGCCTCAGCCTCCTGAGTAGCTGGGATTATAGGTGCATGCCACCACACCTGGCTAATTTTTGTATTTGTAATAGAGATGGGGTAATAGAGATGTAATAGATTTTGTATTTGTAATAGAGATGACCATCATGTTGGTCAGGCTGGTCTTGAACCCCTAACTTTGTGATCCACCCACCTTGGCCTCCAAAATGCTGGGATTATAGGCATGAGCCACTGTGCCTGGCCCAATGTTGAGCTTTTTAAAAAACGTTTTTATGAAATGTTGGAACCATACAGTACAGAATTGACTCTTTTTATTCAGCATAATTGCCTGAAGATTCGTCCAAGTTGTTGCATTCATCAATAGTTCATTCCTTTTTATTGCTGAGTATCCCATGGTATGAATGTACCAGTTTGTTTAACCACTCGCCCACTGAAGGACATCTGGGCCGTCTCCAGTTTTTTGGCTGTTATGAATAAAGCTTCTATGAACATTTGTATACAGGTTTTTTTGTGAACATAAGTCTTCATGTCTCTGGGATAAATGCCCAAGAGTACACTTGCTAGGTCATATGGTAATTGCACATTTGGTTTTATTAAAAACTGCCAAACTGTTTTCCAGAGTTTCTGTACCATTTTACATTTGCACCAGCAATGTATGACTGATCCAGTTTCTCCAAATCCTTGCCAGCCTTTGATGTTGTCATTATTTTTTAATTTTGTGTGTAGTGATATGTCATTATTGCTTTAATTTGTATTTATTTAATGGCTAATGATACTGAATATCTCTCTTCATGTGCTTATTTGATGTCTACATATTCTCTTCAGTAAAATGTCTGTGGATATCTTTTGCACATTTTCTTTTCTTTTTTTTTTTTTTTTTTTTGAGACGGAGTCTCGGTCTGTCGCCCAGGCTGGAGTGCAGTGGCCGGATCTCAGCTCACTGCAAGCTCCGCCTCCCGGGTTCATGCCATTCTCCTGCCTCAGCCTCCCGAGTAGCTGGGACTACAGGCGCCTGCCGCCTCGCCCGGCTAGTTTTTTGTATTTTTTAGTAGAGACGGGGTTTCACTGGGTTAGCCAGGATGGTCTCGATCTCCTGACCTCGTGATCTGCCGGTCTCGGCCTCCCAAAGTGCTGGGATTACAGGCTTGAGCCACCGTGCCCGGCCTATCTTTTGCACATTTTCTAATTCAATTTTTTTTTTTACTGTTGAGTTTTAAGAGTTCTTTATGTATTTTAGATACCAGTCTTTTGTTGGATATGTGCTTTGCAAATATTTTCTTCCAGTTATAGCTTGTCTTTTCATCCTTTCCACAGGGTCTTTCACAGAGCAAGTTTTTAATTTTGATGAGGACAAATTTATCAAATTTTTTTTTATAGATTATGCTTTTAGCATCAAGTCTAAGAACTCTTTCACTAACTCTTGGCAGAGCCCAAATATATTCTCCTCTGTTTTCTTTTCTTTTCAGATGGAGTCTTGCTCTGTCACCCAGGGTGGCACGATCTCGACTCACTGCAATCTCCACCTCCCGAGTTCAAGTGATTCTCCCACCCCAGCCTCCTGAGTAGCTGGGATTACAGGCATGCACCACGACACCCGGCTAATTTTTGTATTTTTAAAATAGAGACAGGGTTTCCCCATGTTGGTCAGGCTGGTCTTGAACTCCCAACCTCAGGTGATCCACGTGCCTCAGACTCCCAAAGTGCTGGGATTACAGGCATGAGCCACCGTGCCTGGTGGTCTCCTCTGTTTTTTCTAAAAGTTATATAACTTTACATTTTACATGTATATCTGTAATTCATTTCGAGTTCATGGAACAGGTTTTAATCCCTAGTCGAGGTAAACTGTTATCTCTTCCAGAGTGAAGAAGACCCAGTGTAGTCAACTTGCCACCAAATGATTGGATTGTCTCCTCAAAGGATGGTGCTGTATTGAGACTGAGTAAGTTTCCGTTTCTGGCAGGTTGGGCATTTGCAGCAGCAATAGCTAGACCAGTCTTCGAGAGTGGCACTAATGAGTCCCGTGACAGAGGCTATCTGACATCAGCTGGCTGAGCCATTCTGCCTGCTTGGCTGATGCTTTCTTGTGGGAATTAACTTGTGGTGCGAAGATCTTCACACTTTGTAACTGTCTTTACACACACACACACACACACACACACACACACACACACCCCTCTCAGACCTCCTTGCCCCCAATCCAATGTTTCACCTTCTAGGACCCTGACCAATACAGTCAAGCCCTTCACCACCACAACCTATGAATCTTTGTACTTTTTACCTCATGCAACTTCTCTTCCCTCATCAATGAATGACAGATGCATAGCAGCACTGTCTACGGGGAAGATTTCCCCTCACCACTGTCTTTCAGAGCTGCCCTGAAATGGGCTGAGAGGCAGTACCATCTGTGGCTTGACCCATACGTGAACCAAGGCTGGTGCTTTTTCCTCCTCTGTTGGCCGATCCTAAGGGACCACCCAGGTGGTCACAAGTGCGAGCTGCGGGAGAGGTGGTAGATGACACTGGTGTCTGGAAGCTTCACTGCCTTTCCAACCGAGGCTCAAAGTCAACACAGCTTCATTACCATATTCAATGGGTAGAAACAATCATAAATTTTCCCAGATTAAAGGAGGATGGAAATAGACTCCACCTCTTAGTGTGGAAATAACAAGGTTGCAAGATTGGAACTATCGGTCCGTCTTTGGAAAATACAGTCTGTCACAGGGTCTCTCTACTTTGACTGGTCAGAACTTGAATGATCCAAGCCCTACATGAGCTCTAAGGATGTTTGGCTTCCATCTCCTCAGTCATTGTTATTTCCCCTGCAGTTGTTTTTTGGTCTGGCCTTGTGGAGTGTCACCCTACGCATGCACTACTGGTATTCAGCTAGAGACTCAATGTTTTACACGGAGCTCTTTCTCTGTGTAGCTCCCTCCTCGCTGGTATTTTATCTAGCAAATTCTAGCTGATTTGGCTTCCCGGTACTCCAGTCTCTGACTCCTCAACTTGGGAAGACCACGGGGCTCTTTCTAAGTTCTCCTTTCCTGTATTGAAATCTGGAAGTTGCCTCCACAACTGTGGGCTAACCTCATTTGTTCCCTTCCCTGAGTGGTCACAGTCCTGTACTGCCTTTTGTCTATGTCTGGAAATAGCTGTTTCGTGTGTTTGATCCAGCTTCTCAGTTGTTTAGCAGGAGAAAGCAACTCCTGTTTCAGTTATTCCTCCATGAGTGGAAGCAGAGTCTGAATATATTGTGAAAATAAAGCCAATAGGGCTGGGTGCAGTGGCTCACGCCTGTAATCCCAGCACTTTGGGAGGCCAAGGCCTATGGATCACTTTGGGTCAGGAGTTTGAGACCAGCCTGGTCAACATGGTGAAACCTCGTCTCTACAAAAAATACAAAAATTATCCGGGTGTGGTGGTGCACACCTGTAGTCCCAGCAACTCAGGAGACTGAGGTGGGAGAATTGCTTGAACCCAGGAGGCAGAGGTTTCAGTGAGCCAAGATGGCATCACTGCATTCCAGCCTGGGCGACACAGCGAGACTCTGACTGAATAAATAAATAAATAAATAAAGCCAATAGGATTTGATTATGAGTTGGATATAGGTTGTAAGAAAAAGAAAGATATTGGCCAGGCGCGGTGGCTCAAGCCTGTAATCCCAGCACTTTGGGAGGCCGAGACGGGCGGATCACGAGGTCAGGAGATCGAGACCATCCTGGCTAACACAGTGAAACCCCGTCTCTACTAAAAAAATACAAAAAAACTAGCCGGGCGAGGTGGCGGGTGCCTGTAGTCCCAGCTACTCAGGAGGCTGAGGCAGGAGAATGGCGTAAACCCGGGAGGCGAAGCTTGCAGTGAGCTGAGATCCGGCCACTGCACTCCAGCCTGGGCGACAGAGCGAGACTCCGTCTCAAAAAAAAAAAAAAAAAAACGAAAAAGAAAGATATTAAGGATGACTTCAAGCTTTTGGCCTGAAACTGGGAGAGGGGCATTGCTATTACCTGAGGTTAGATCACATTTGGGGTTGTGAGGGTGGGTAAAATTAGGAACTCAGTTTTAAACATGTTAAATTTGAGATGCCTGTTAAATATCCCAGTGGGGATGTCAGCTTTGCAGTTAGCTATACAGGCCAGGCATTCAGGCTGGAGGCCAGGCTAGACACATAAAATCGGGAATTGTCTGTGTACAGCTGGTATTTGAGGCTGAGTCTGGATGAGCTCAATAAGGAAGTGAGTGTAAAGAAAAAAGACAGAAAAGATAAAGCCAAGCACTGAGCCCTGGGCAGTCTAATATTAAGTTATTTGGAGAGATGAAGAGGAACTCTTGACTGTGCCAACTCTCCCCCACTCATTGTCTCTTACACCCATGACTCTCCCCATCCTGTCTGCTCGGTCAGCCTTCTCTTGCCACCTTTCTGGCACTGACTTCTGCTGACCTGCTTTGTTCTGTGGCCATCCAGCTCCAGGCCTGACCAATCAGTTCCAGGGCTGGTTCCGGGCCTTGGAAACGGACTCTATCAGGACCGGTTTTCTGCCAAAGTATAGCCTGGGAATAAGGCAAATGGTCTGTGACTTCCAGAGTGAGCAGAGCCTTGTCCGGAAGCCCTTGCCAGTCTGTCCGTGGTGATGCCTCTCACGGTGAGAGCGCCAAAGAACAGGAAAAGGGAGATATATCACCCTAGACAGAGCAAGTAGTTTTTTTCTTTTTTTTTCTTTTTTGCCTCAGATTCTGTCCTGGACAGTGTTCTGGTGTGGTTGCTTAGTAGTTGCACTCCATGTTATTGACCTCAAAAGATTAAGTGTACATTCTAAACATCCCCAGTTTCCCTATAGTAATTTATTACTGACTGGATAGTGGTAATTAATGTTAGCATTATTCATCCTGTCACATCATATGTAAAAAGAACCAAATGAGGACGTTTGCTGCAGTGCTATTTATAAAGGTAAAAATATTAGAAACTACCTAAATAACTAACAATGGGGGACTAAGTAAATAAGTATGACAAATCCATAGTATGCACTTAGTAAATAATTCTGCAGATATGGGAGATGTTTGTAACATGTTGCAGATTTAAGCTTTTTTTTTTTAAGAGATGAGGTCTGTCACCTAGGCTAGAGTACAGTGGCACAATCATAGCTCACTGCAGCCTCAAACTGGGGCTCAAGTGATCCTCTCACCTCAGCCTTCTGAGAAGCTGGGACTACAGGTGTGTGCCACCATGCCTGGCTAATTAAAAGTGCTCTTTTTGTAGAGACAGGAGGGTCTCACTATGTTGCCCAGTTTGGTCTCAAACATCTGGCCTCAGCGATCCTCCCACCTAAGCCTCCCCAAGTGCTGGGGCTGGGATTACAGGTGTAAGCCACCACACTTGGCAGATTTAAACATTTCAATGGAGCAGTACAGTGTGGTGTTTAAGAGCACTTTAGCATAAACAGACTTGAGAATGCCATGACTTGAACTCTAACAATTAATGACTAGGTAGAGAAAATGAACCTGCAAATGAGACTGAGCAAGAGTAGTCAAAGACATAGGAATTAAGCAGGAAGAGTGTTTCATCATAGAAGACAAGGAAAGTTTTTTTTTTCTTTAAGAAAGACGAAATGGTCAATCATTCAACAGTGTCAAATGATGAAGAGCCAAGATGAGGCCTGAAAGGTGACCACTGTATAAAACAACACGAATGTCATTGATGACCATTGCAAGAGCTGTTCCAATACAATAATGAGAGCAAAAGTCAGATTGGAGCAGGTTGAGGGGTGAATGGGAGGTGAGAAATGGAAATAATGGAACTAGAAAGTGTAGAACTATTTTGAGGAATTAGAGTGTGTAGAGGCAGAGGATTTTTTTTTTTTTTACAGGGATATCAGCTTCTTTAAATAACCATGAGATGGATCCAATAGAGAAGGAATGATGAAATGCACAAGAGAGGAACTGGGTAATCTAGAGAGAAGGGTGATGAAAAGGTAGGAGAAGATGGGATCTAAAACACAAGTGGTGGAGCAGCTCTTGATTAGACAGAAAAGAAACTCCTCAATTGCAACGGGAGGCAAGGAGGAGGGGTGCAGGTGTGGGTGGGTTTAAGCATTTGGTAACACAAGGAAGAACTCAGATTATGACATCTGTGGAGAGTGGGGGGTGGGGGGAGTGTCAGAGGTATCGGGAGAGTGCAGAAGGTTTGAAATAGTTGATTATAGTAGGAATGTGAGCTATAGTACTACATTTTCAGAGCACAGTTGTCATATTTTTGAGCATCCTTTGGTCCCATGTGGAATTGGTGATTCTGAATTATAGAGAAACCCATCTGCCTTATGGTGACTATCTCTGGTAGTATTTGGTTGCCTTAGGCCAGGCATGGTGGCTAATGCCTGTAATCCCAGCACTTTGGGAGGCCAAGGTGGGTGGATCACTTGAGGTCAGGAGTTCAAGACTAGCCTGGCCAACATGGTGAAACCCCCGTCTCTACTAAAAATACGAATATCAGCCAGGTGTAGTGGTGCACGCCTGTAATCACAGCTACTCAGCAGGGCGAGTCAAGAGAATTGCTTGAACCTGGGAGGTGGAGGGTGCAGTAAATTGAGGTCGCGCCACTGCACTCCAGCCTGGATGACAGAGCCAGACTGTGTCTGAAAAAAACCAAAAAAAGGTATTTCGGAGGCCAGGTGCGGTGGCTCATGCCTGTAATCCCAGCACTTTGGAAGGCCGAGGTGGGTGGATCAATTGAGGTCGGGAGTTCGAGACCAGCCTGACCAACATGGGGAAACCCTGTCTCTACTAAAAATACAAAAAATTAGCCAGGCATGGTGGCACATGCCTGTAATCCCAACTCGGGAGGCTGAGGCAGGAGAATCCTTTAAACTGGGAGGCAGAGGTTGTGGTGAGCTGAGATTGCGCCAATGCTCTCCAGCCTGGGCAGCAAGAGCAAAACTCCATCTCAAAAAAAAAGAAAAGAAAAGAAAAGAAAAGAATAAAAGGCCGGGCGTGGTGGCTTACACCTATAACCCTAGCACTTTGGGAGGGCGAGACGGGCGGATCACGAGGTCAGGATAGCGAGACCATCCTGGTTAACATGGTAAAACCCCATCTCTACTAAAAATACAAAAAATTAGCCGGGCGTGGTGGCGGGTGCCTGTAATTCCAGCTACTTGAGAGGCTGAGGCAGGAGAATGGCATGAACCTGGGAGGTGGAGCTTGCAGTGAGCCAAGATTGCGCCACTGCACTCCAGCCTGGGCGACAGTGCGAGACTCCGTCTCAAAAACAAACAAACAAACAAAAAGTATTTGGTTGCAGGAAAGAAGGAAGAAAATAGTTTCCTTCATCTGGGGGTGGGATTTAGCCAGAGAGAGGAGAGAATTTCTCTGCACTGCTTTGAGACCTGGGTAGATGGAGCCAGCCAGCCACTCAGCTCTTCTGTGGAAGCACAGCCACAGGGAAGTGGGAGAGGGTGGTTCTCCATCCCCATAAAAGGAGGTTCCCTGCAGTTCACCTTCTAACTTCCTGTCCCTGGGAGAGCCCCCCCTTTGTTAAGCCTGACAGATTCCCCATGTAGAGCTCAATCTCCTCATATGCTGTTTGCTGTTTTTACAGGCTTGTCAGGAACAATCCTTTTCAGCCTTCAGAAAGGTCTTTTTTCTTGATCCATACTGTGCTTGGGAATGCACGGGAGGGCCAGGGGTGACTCCCTGAGGAAGGTCACTATTAATATCAAGTGAGGACAAAACAGCCTTCTTTAATGCTCCCAGCTCACATGATACTCCAATACAGCCCATAAGAAGCAAGGGGACTTCTCTTTCCTATGGCCCTTGGCTTCTGTGGGAAGCAAAATAGAATGGAGACACTTACTTTCCTGAGCTCTGTACTTTTTACCCAAAGAGACACAGGGCAGCCAAGTTAGAATTTGTGAATGTGTGGCCGGGCGCAGTGGCTCACGCCTGTGATCCCAGCACTTTGGGAGGCCGAGGCGGGCGGATCACGAGGTCAGGAGATTGAGACCATCCTGGCTAACACGGTGAAACCCCATCTCTACTGAAAATACAAAAAAATTAGCTGGGCATGGTGGCGGGCACCTGTAGTCCCAGCTACTGGGGAGGCTGAGGTAGGAGAATGGCGTGAACCCGGGAAGAGGAGCTTGCAGTGAGCCCAGATTGTGCTACTGAACTCCAGCCTGAGCGACAGAGCGAGACTCTCTCAAAAAAAAAAAAAAAAAAAAAAAAAAAAAAAAAAAAAAGAAAAGAAAAGAATTTGTGAATATGTAACATTCCTAACTTGGTCTTTGGGCCAGAGCTGGTGCTGGGAAGGGAAAAGCTTAGGGAGGAGGATGGGAGGAGTGGTGGCATCAGGTTCCAGCTCAGCCACAGGCTCCAGCCATGCCTCTACTGCTCGGGAGACAGAGGAGTGAGGGCGAACATGGGAGGGTGGCTCTGCCGGAGGGTGGACACTATTCTCCAAGTAGACTGGCCTTGGGGAAGGAGCCAGTCACTCCCACTCCCACCTGGACATATACACCCCAACCGGAGAAAGGCTGCCCTGTGCATCCTGCATGCCTCTGTTACCTCAGGCCAGGCCAGGGACAACCCCATTTAATAAGAAGTCACTGGCCAACTGACAAGGATGGGGAGGTGATTTGTCATCTCTGGGCCTGTTCCTCATTTACAACCTGAAAATTGAACAGGGTAATTTCTTTTTTTTTTTTTTTTTTTTGAGACGGAATCTCATTGGAGGGCAGTGGCGCCATCTCGGCTCAGTGCAAGCTCCGCCTCCCAGGTTCACGCCATTCTCCTGCTTCAGCCTCCTGAGTAGCTGGGACTACAGGCGCCCGCCACATTACCTGGCTAAATTTTTGTATTTTTTTTAGTAGAGACGGGTTTCACCGTGTTCGCCAGGATGGTCTCGATCTCCTGACCTCGTGATCCGCCCGCCTCGGCCTCCCGAAGTGGTGGGATTACAGGCGGGAGCCACTGCGCCTGGCCGAACAGGGTAATTTCTAAGGCTCCTTTACTTCTGGCTATTAGTCTCTGGTTGGTCTGAAATGACACTGGGTTTAAATTATTTTACAGTCTTTGGATATCAAGGTCTTCACATGATTCAGCTGATAAGCACAGAGTTCCGACAACGGTCCCAGGGCTGTGGGGAAGAGAATGATTTGGGGGGGCTCTGCCTTGAAGAAAGGCCCTGACTCTACTTTGTAGGCCTCAGTTTCCTCAACTGTAAAATGAGACTCTGAAGTCTAGAAGATCTTTGAGATCCAGTTGTGGTTCTCTATGCTGAATCTCTGTCTTCAGGCAATTTGGATCCCCAGTGAAAACATACTTCCTGAGCTATTTGCTTGGCATGTGTGCAGTACTAGAGTGGAACACGGTCCCTGTCCTTAAGGAGCTCACAATGTATTTTAAAAAATAATAAGCCACATACATAGGAAAAACTAGTGTAATCCACATCCAAACGAAGAATAGAGACACCAGAGGATGGCTGTCTCTGGGTATACTGCAGGCCGGAGGAAAGCAGGCAGAGGCTGTGACTAGAGCTTGCTCACCCCATGACTTCCTGCTAACTCGGCTCTCAGAGGGGCGTGGTGGAGCCACAGTGTCTGGGTTCAGTCCTGTCTTCACTGCTTGCAAGCTTTAGGGAAGTTACTCAACCTCTCTCAGCCTCAGTTTCCTGATCTTTAGGATGGGGATAATAAAAGCATTGCCTTGCATCTTTGTTGTAAAGATAAAGTGAAATTATCCATGTAAAGTATTTAGCATAGTGCCCAACACATAGTTGGTGCTCTATAATGATTCCTTCCCACCCTGACCTGCCAGGAAGCCCAGCTGTGGGAATGACTCCAGATTAGGGAGGGTTCAATACAGCTGGCCAAGTCCAATATGACCCTGGCTTAGTGCCAGATCACTCAATTCAAAGTCTAAGTCCATGTCTAGGTAGGACTGGGCATCCTACCTAGAGCATACCATTGTCCTCCTGGCCTACAGGTAATCCCTGCTTTTCCAGGAGAAAAATCTAGGTGCAGATGGAGTCAGGGCAGGATGAGGACTACATGCAAATCAAGGAGTGTCAGGGGCTGGGTGAGGTGGCTCAGGCCTGTAATTGAAGCACTTTAGGAGATGGATGTATTAGTGAGGGTTCTCTAGAGGGACAGAACTAATGGGATAGAGAGATATATAAAGGGAGTTTGCTAAGTATTAACTCACACGATCACAAGCTCCCACAATAGGCTGTCTGCAAGCTAAGGAGCAAGGAGACCTAGTCTGAGTCCCAAAGCTGAAGAACTTGGAGACCAATGTTCAAGGGTAGGAAGCATGCAGCATGGGAGAAAGATGAAGGCTGGGAGGTTAGGCCAAGTCTGGTCTTTTCAGATTTTTCTTCCTGCTTTATATTCCAGCCATGCTGGCAGCTGATTAAATGGTTCCCACCCAGATTAAGGGTAGGTCTGCCTTCCCCAGTCCACTGACTCAAATGTTAATCTCCTTTGGCAACACCCTCACAGACACACCCAGGATCAGTACTTTGCATCCTTCGATCCAATCAAGTTGACACTCGGTATTAACCATCACAGTGGAAGTGAGAGGATCACTTGAGGCCAGGAGTTTGAGACTAGCTTGGGCAACACATAGTGAGCCCCCAAGACCTTGTCTCTGCAAAAAATAAAAAAAATTAGCTGGCCATGGTGGCCTGAGGAACATAGAAAGACCTCATGTCTACCAATAACATAACGTAACATAACATAACGTAACATAACATAACATAACATAACATAACATAACATAACATAATAAAATAAAATAAAATAGCTGGGTACATTGGCATGTGTCTGTAGTTATATTCTGTTTTTTTTTTTTTTTCTTTGAGACAGAGTTTCACTGTTGCCCAGGCTGGAGTGTTACAGTGGCATGATCTCGACTCACTGCAACCTCCACCTCTTGGGCTCAAGCGATCCTCCTGTCTCCGCCTCCCAAGTAGCTAGGATTACAGGTGTGTGTCACCACGCCTGGCTAATTTTTTTTTGTTGTTTTGGAGACAGAGTCTTACTCTGTCGCCCAGGCTGGAGCGCAGTGGCACGAACTCGGCTCACTGCAACCTCCACCTCCCAGGTTCAAGCAATTCTCCTGCCTCAGCCTCCTGAGTAGCTGGGATTACAGGCATCTATCACTACGCCCAGCTAATTTTTGTATTTTTAACAGAGGCAGGGTTCCACCATATTGGCCAGGCTGGCCTCGAACTCCTGGCCTCAAGTGATCCTCCTGCCTCAGCCTCCCAAAGTGCTGGGATTATAGGCGTGAGGTGAGCCATTGTGCTTGGCCTTTTTTGTATTTTTAGTAGAGATGGGGTTTCACCATGTTGGCCAGGATGGTCTCAAACTCCTGATCTCAAGTGATCTGCCCACCTTGGCCTCCCGAAGTGCTGGGATTACAGGTGTGAGTCACTGCGCCTGGCCTGTAGAGCTCTTGTGTGCAAAGTTAGCTCAATTATTAGGGAGTCACTTGAGCCCAGGAGTTTGAGGCTGCAATGAGCTATGATTGTGCCACCACATCACCATACTACAGCCTGGATGATAGAGTGAGACCCTGTCTCAAAAACAAACAAAAACAAAGAATGTCAGGGATTGAGGAAAAGAAGCAGCAAGATGATGGAGTACACACGGTAGAGTCAGAACAGGGCTGGGAGCTTGCTTAGGTACCTAAAATAGTTTTATCTGGATTTAGTGTGGAATCCCGGCTCCCTTTTTTAGTTGTTTAGTTCCAGTATTTACTCAAACTTTTAGAGTTGCCCTATTCCAGACTCACATGCCCATCAAAGATGAGTCTGAAACTAAAGTGGCCATAGATGGTAGAGGACCTTAAATTTGTCTCCCTCCAACTTGATTTATGACATGAAGAGATCTTGATGCTGTGGCCAGTGGGATCCCTGGGTGTAGACAGCATCTGAATCAATATCTATGCAGAACAAGATAACTATATTGCCATAGAAGAAGATGCTGGCACCAAATTGTGTCCGTTTGTGTTTGTTTTTGTTAGTAACTTCTTCTTTTTCTTTTTTTCTTTTTTTTGACACAGAGTCTGGCTCTGTCGCCCAGGCTGGAGTGCAGTGGTGTGATCTCAGCTCACCACAATCTCCACCTCCCGGGTTCAAGTGATTCTCCTGCCTCAGCCTCCCAAGTAGCTGGGATTACAGGTACGAGCCACTGCGCCTGGCTAATTTTTGTATTTTTTTTTTGAGACGGAGTCTTACTCTGTCGCCCAGGCTGGAGTGTAGTGGCGCAATCTTGGCTTACTGCAAGCTCCACCTCCCGGGTTCACGCCATTCTCCTGCCTCAGCCTCCCATGTAGCTGGGACTACAGGCACCCGCCACTGCACCCAGCTAACTTTTTGTATTTTTGGTAGAGACGGGGTTACACCGTGTTAGCCAGGATGATCTCGATCTCCTGACCTCGTGATCCGCCCATCTTGGCTTCCCAAAGTGCTGGGATTACAGGCTTGAGCCACCGCGCCCAGCCTATATTTTTTTTTTTTAGTAGAGACAAGGTTTCGCCATGTTGGCCAGGCTGGTCTTGAACTCCTGACCTCAGCCTCCCAAAGTGCTGGGATTATAGGCGTGAGCCACTGTGCCTGGTCAGTTTTTGTTAGTAATTTCTTAAGGAAGGTTTGAGCCTTATGGTAAATAGTACCTAGCACAGTGCTTGATGCACAGTGGACGTTAAATACTTTTTTTGGGCCGGGCGCGGTGGCTCACGCCTGTAATCCCAGCACTTTGGGAGGCCGAGGCGGGCAGATCACAAGGTCAGGAGATCGAGACCACGGTGAAACCCCGTCTCTACTAAAAATACAAAAAATTAGCCGGGCGCGGTTGTGGGCGCCTGTAGTCCCAGCTACTCGGGAGGCTGAGGCAGGAGAATGGCGTGAACCCAGGAGGCGGAGCTTGCAGTGAGCCGAGATCGCGCCACTGCACTCCAGCCTGGGCGACAGAGCGAGACTCTGTCTCAAAAAAAAAAAAAAAAAAAAAAAAAAAAAAAAATTTTTTTGATAAATGAATAAATGAACAAATGTATGATAGACAGTAAATACTGGCTGCCTATCTTGGTTCATATCTTTAAAAATGGAGATATTATAATCATGTGCTTTCTTCCATATATAAAGTTGATATTCCTGATTCACCATTAAAAGAACATCTACTTTGTGGTGTGACATAGGCTGTAGTCCTGACCCTGCCAGTAATTATCTATGTGACCTCAAGTAAATGACTAATATTCTCTTGCTTCTTTTTTTTTTCCTGTTTAATCTGTAAAACGAGGTGGTTGAACTGAGCACATGCTAAACCTCCTTCTTGATCTGAACTTTTGAGATTATTCTATGGTTCTAAGATAAGAGCTGCTGTGTACAAAGTTGGCTCGACCACATAGGGACCAAACCTACCAGCCTTGTTCCATCAGCATTGTGCTTGGGCTTGAATTGGCTTAGAGTAGTTTAAGGCATCTTTAAACAGAGATCTACAAATCTCCCAGACTCCATCAAGGGGCTTTATAGGGTTTACAAACTTGCAGCCCCTCCTCACACTCTTATAAGTAACATTTTGTATATAAGCATCTTGTGAATTTTTCTGGGGTATGTGTCCTTAGGTTTCAAAGAGTCTCAAAAATGTGGATAACCTCTAAAGGTTAAGAAATCCTGCTCTGTCACCCAGGCTGGAGTGCAGTGGTGTGATCCCAGCCCACTGCAACCTCCGCCTCCCGGGTTCAAGTGATTCTCCTGCCTCAGCCTCCCAAGCAGCTGAGACTACAGGACTTGCCACCATGCCTGGTGAATTTTTGTATTTTTAGAAGAGATGGGGTTTTGCCATTGTTGGCCAGGCTGGTCTTGAACTTCTGACCTCAAGTGATCTGCCTGTCTTGGCCTCCCAAAGTGCTGGGATTACAGGCGTGAGCCACTGCACCCAGCCTGTTTCCAACACTATTGCATTTAATCTGATAAATGAGTAAGTCCCAGTTGTAGCCACAGAAAAACTAATGGAATTTAGAACACAGATCTCACCATTTCTATGCTTTAGACATTTTGCCTACAGGGAAGCCTGAAACCCTCTTGATTAATCAACGACAGAGAAAAATATAGAACGCTCTGACTGCAGGACAATTATCTCTGGGCACAATAGAATTCCACCCGATTGGGCTTATCACAGAAAGGAATCTGTCAGAAAGTTCCCCCAGTGTAGTGATGACCATTACCCGATGCAGTGATGTCCAGACTGTCACACAGAAGGGGTCCATACCTGTGGTCACAAGTGGTTTGGGTCTTAGACTGGCACAAACCAGAGATCAGCAGGTGGAGGGTGGGCCAACTGACAGAGGCAGAGACTGTGGGGCTCTAATCACTGCTGGGCTATAAAGTTCTTTTATTTGTTGTTTTTTGTTTTTTTTTTGAGGCAGAGTCTTGCTCTGTCGCCCAGGCTGGAGTGCAGTGGCGCAGTCTCCGCTCACTGCAAGCTCCGCCTCCCAGGTTCAAGCCATTCTCCTGCCTCAGCCACCCTAGTAGCTGGGACTACAGGCACCCGCCACCACACCCAGCTAATTTTTTGTATTTTTAGTAGAGACGGGGTTTCGCCATGTTATCCAGGATGGTCTTGATCTCCTGACCTTGTGATCCACCCGCCTCAGCCTCCCAAAGTGCTGGGATTACAGGCGTGAGCCACTGCGCCCGGCCGCTATAAAGTTCTTATGACCATTCAGTGCAAACCACTCAATCTCACTGGATTCCAATTCCTTTCTTTCTTTCTTTCTTTTCTTTTTTTTTTTTTTTTTTGAGATGGAGTTTTGCTCTTGTTGCCCAGGCTGGAGTGCAATGGCGCCATCTTGGCTCACTGCAACCTCCCACTCCTGGTTTTAAGCGATTCTCCTGCCTCAACTACCCAAGTAGCTGGGATTATAGGCATGCACCACCATGCCCGGCTAATTTTGTATTTTTAGTAGGGATGAGGTTTCTCCATGTTGGTCTTGAACTCCCGACTGCAGGTGATCCACCTGCCTCGGCCTCCCAAAGTGCTGGGATTACAGGCGTGAGCCACTGCGCCTGGCCCCAATTCCTTTATTTCATAAGGGTACTTAATATGAGAGAAATTGAATTCCTAAGAAAAAATCCCAAGGAATCAATAGGACATACTTTTTAAGAAAAAGGTGGGTCAGTATATAAGAAATTAAGATATTAATGGCAACTCACCTAGAGTCCAGACTTGGGGGATCTGGAGGGGTCTAAGGAAGACTGGAGATTTAAGGGAACCAGATCTACTATGCAAGAGCCATGAGTATCCCAGGGCTGAGTCTTTGGTTTTATATATTTAGCAGAAATTAACCCAAAGGCTTGTCTCAAAGGTTCTCAGGGCCAGTTAGCTCAAGTTTCCAGAGCACTGTGCTCAAAGAATCGCAAGTTTGGCCTTTGCATATATGCGACAACTAATGTCACTCTGTTTTCACATTAGACTGAGCCCTAGCTATAGCCAGGAGCATCACTAGAGACACATGGAGGACTTACTGAGAGAGTGTGAGTGGCATCCCTGCCTTTGGAAACCAGCTCAAAGTCCAGTCTAGCTCAAACTGCACGCCTTAACACCTCATGTTTGTATGTGTTCTGCATGTCATCATTTTAGGTGATTTTCAAAGATCAAGTCAGCAGCGAAAGTAAACAAGGCTCACTCCTGAGGGACTTCAGGCTGAGGCACTAGCCCAGTTGGGATGACCAATGGGATTGACTCCTTCAAGAAGTAAGGACTCCTTTAAGAAGTAAAGACTCAATTCTCCCTGTCTTCGGTGAAGTCACATAACTCGTCTTTTTTTACAGGGCCTACCTCTCTGGGCACCTCAGCCAGTGCCTGCAGGGCTGGTTATCCAGACTCGCACTGAGACCTGTCGCTGAGTGTCAGGCACACAGAACCAGAGGGCTGGGCCTTTGACAGCAGCTCCCAAAATAAGGTGCCAGGCCCTGCTTCTCACTTTCCCCTTGTGCCCTGTGAGCTGCTGGCATTGCCTTTGGAGTCATTACTCAGCAGGCTGAATGTAGCAGAAACAGGATGCTGCACTGACTCAGGAGCCCAGATTCTTTCTCGGGCTGTCTTGCAAGCCTGTCCCCTGCACTGCAATGGGGGGGCCCTGGCAGGGCTATGTGGGGCCATAACCTGGCCTCTCACTCTCACTTCCTGGCAGGGCAGTAATCCAGGACAGTGTTTCGCTGCTAACTATCCCTGGGCTTTTGCAGGTGTCTCTGTGACCCTGGGCTGTACAGCACCAGCTATCTGGTGAACACCCTTTCCTTACCTCCTCCATTCTTTTCACACACACTCCTTCCCCCTTCTTATCCTAAATGAAAACCTGGCCTGCCACCAGGCCCCACCTCTCTTCCTCGGGGTCAGAATAGGCTGACATTCTCTAACCTCCTGACCCCAGCTTCTCCAGACCCCAGTTTCCCCTCCCTTCTTGGGCACATCATCCTGTTTTACTGCCGGCTCAGTCCACTCAACTGTTCGCTGGTGGCCAGCACATTCTCTTACCCTCCTCAGTGGCTTAACACCTACCTGCCTTGTAGCTTTCATGGCAACTTAGCTTCATTATTGGTTTTGGTTTTTTTTTGAGACTGAGTATCACTTTGTCACCCAGGCTGGAGTGCAGTGGTGTGATCTAGGCTCACCGAAACCTCCACCTTCTGGGTTCAAGCAATTCTCCTGCCTCAGCCTCCTGAGTAGCTGGGATTATAGGCACCCGCCATTACGCCTGGCTTATTTCTTTAGTAGAGTCGGGGTTTCACCATGTTGGCCAGGCTGGTCTTGAACTCCTGACCTTGTGATCCGCCCGCCTTGGCCTCCCAAAGTGCTGAGATTACAGGCATGAGCCATCGCGTCCGGCCTCATTATTGTTTTCTAAAACCTACAAATGACATTAAATTCTGCCCAACCTGTCATTCACTGTAACAAATACGCTTTGGACATGGGCATTAGAATGGCCCATATCATACCAAATTCTTACAACCCTACTCTGACCACAAACATCTTAGCTTCTTTTTACTTGTCTGCTTCAGGTAATTCTTCCTCACCTGCTCACCCTTCCCAGAATCTCTTGCATCCTCCACATCCAGCCTGGATCCCTTGGCCTGCTGTTTCCAGGTGCCCGTGGGACCCACATGCTTTCACTCTTCCCTGGGTCGCCCCTGATGACTTCCCACCTTGGGTAATCCCTACCTCAGTTTTCTTTGGCTCTGCTCCCAGATTGCTGAGTGCAGCTGAAAACATACAAGCTCTCTGTGGTGTTGGAGCCTTCAACAACCCATTCCATTAAGACCATGTGTGTCTGACTGTCTTCCCCACTATTTGTACTTCAAGGTAGGGACTTTAGCACCCCCAGGATAATCATAAGAAGTTAAAATGTAGTACATGACTGGCACTTGTCTAGGCACCTTACATATAGTAATTCATTTAATCTTCTGATGACAACAGAGAAAGTACTGTTATTGCCTTTGTTTTTCAGTGAGGACACTGGGGTTCAGAGAAATGAAGTCACTTGCATAAGGTCACAAGATCAGTAGATGGTAGAGTCAAGATTATGGGATCTGGGTGACACGTTTATACTGTGTTTTTCACAAGAGCTCCATGGAAAGTTTGTTGACTTTCATCAGAGTTTCTGCTGCAGCTAGCAATCTTTTAAATCATCCCCTGTTCACTTTTAATTGGACTTATGTATATTTCTTTTTTTTTTTTTTTTTGAGATGGAGTCTTGCTCTGTTACCCAGGCTGGAGTGCAGTGGGGTGATCTTGGCTCACTGTAACCTCCGCCTCCCAGGTTGAAGCGATTCTCCTGCCTCAGCCTCCTGAGTAATTGGGATTACAGGCGCGCGTCAACATGCCCAGCTAATTTTTGTATTTTTAGTAGAGACGGGGGTTTCATCATGTTGGCCTGGCTGGTCTTAAACTTGTGACCTCGTGATCCACCTGCCTTGGTCTCTCAAAGTGCTGGGATTACAGGCATGAGCCACTGTGCCTGGTGGACGTATATATATTTCAATTCTGACTCTTTAATACTTCTGTTAAATTTAGACCAGAGAGCATTGCTCTCTGGTCCCAGTGAGCATCTAGACTCTCAGGGCATCCTTCCATGCTCTTCTTCCTTGTGTTTGACTGAATCACCTCCCAGATGAGCTTCCGTCAGGGACCCATGTGCCACAACCCCAGATACCTCCACTGTTCAGCTGGGCTGTGCTGTCCCAGTTCCCATTCTCTAGGGAAGACAGAAGACATTACAATTGTCATGATAGTTATTTAAAGTCATTTCCATGTCAACAGGTTTTGGAGGCTGGGACTTAAATACCCCCTCTGCCACTCACTACCTTCCATGGGCAAATCACTTAAATTCAAAGAGGTTTAGTTTCTTTCTCTCTTCTCTTCTCTTTTTTTTTTTTTTTTTTTTGAGACGAAGTCTTGCTCTGTTGCCCAGGCTAGAATGCAGTGGCATGATACTGGCTCACTGCAACCTCCACCTCCCGAGTTCAAGCGAGTCTCCTGCCTTAGCCTCCTGAGTAGCTGGGATTACAGGCATGTGCCACCATGCCTGGCGAATTTTTGTATTTTTTAGTAGAGACACGGTTTCGCCATGTAGACCAGGCTGGTCTCGAACTCCTGACCTCAAGTAATCCACCCCTTGGCCTCCAAAAGTGCTGGGATTACAGGTGTGAGCCACTGTGCCTGGCCTAGATTTAGTTTCTTTATCTGCAGAATGAGAATAATAATGATACTATTAGGGTTATATTTATTAAAGAGCCTTGCACAGAGCCTGGCTCATATTAGGCACTGTAAATATTAGTTATTTTTCCTTCTCTTACCCCTACACCCCTCTCCTGTCAATTTATTCTCTGCAGATGATCTTTTAGGGTGAATTCTCTTAATTCCCTTTTATTTCTATCAAAAATTTCTCATTTATAGTACAAATTTCTTAAAAATGAGTTGGTACTTTTAAGGCAATTGCCTTTATCAGACTCTTTGTCATAGTAATTCTACTTCTAGGAATCTATTATGAATAAGTAGTTGGATATGTGTGTATAATATTCTATAACATAGTTATATCATCTTATATAATCTGTTATATTTACATATTTTCCATTATAAGACTCTATATTCTGTGTTTTTTTTTTTTTCTTTTGAGACAGACTCTCACTCTGTCACCCAGGCTGGAGTACAGTGGTGTGGTCTTGGCTCACTGCATCCTCCACCTCCCAGGTTCAAGAAGTTCTTGTGGCTCAGCCTCCTGAGTAGCTGGGATTACAGGCGTGTGCCACCATGCCTGGCTTATTTTTGTATGTATGTATGTATACATTTTTTAGTAGAGACGGGGTTTTCCCATGTTGGCCAGGCTGGTCTCAAACTCCTGGCCTTAAGTGACCCACTCACCTTGGCCTCCCAAAGTGCTGGGATTACAGGTGTGGGCCACCATGCCTGGCTTATATTCTGTGTGTGTGTTTTTTCTTTTTCTCTTTTTTTTTTTTTGAGGCAGAGTCTCGCTGTGCCACCCATGCTGGAGAGCGGTGGTGTGATCTCGGCTCACTGCAAGCTCCCCCTCCCGGGTTCACGCCATTCTCTTGCCTCAGCCTCCCAAGTAGCTGGGACTACAGGTGCCCGCCACCATGCCTGGCTATTTTTTTTGTATTTTTAGTAGAGACGGGTTTCACCTTGTTAGCCAGGATGGTCTTGATCGCCTGACCTCGTGATCCACCTGCCTCAGCTTCTCAAAGTGCTGGGATTACAGGTGTGAGCCACCATGCCCGGCCTATTCTGTGTTTTTATACACACAAAGATGTTCGTTGTGAAATTCCTTATCCTGGAAAAAAAAAATGCAAAGCTTCTTTGTATCTCTGCTCATTATTTCTTCATTTTCTCCTGCTTCTGAGAAATAAGTAACCTCTTTCCTCCCTAGTTTCAACTAAACCTTATTTTGTAAAACAACTTTTAAATTTTATTTATTTATTGTTGAGACAGCATCTCGTTCTGTTACCCAGGCTGGAGTGCAGTGGTACAATCATGGCTCAGTGCAGCCTCAACCTCCTGGGCTCAAGTGATCTTCCCACCTCAGCCTCCCAAGTAGCTAGAATAGCAGGCGCTTACCACCACACCCAGCTAATTTTTACAATTATTTTTGGTAGAGACGAGGTCTCAACTATCTTGCCCAGGCTGGCCTCAAACTCCTGGGGCCAAGTGATCCCTTGCTTCAGCCTGCCAAAGTGCTAGGATTACAGATGTGTGCCACTATGCCTGGCCTGGCTTAAAATAACTTTTTTTTCTCTTTTTTTTGAGACGGAGTCTCGCTCTGTCACCCAGGCTGGAGTGCAGTGGTGCAATCTCAGCTCACCGCAACCTCCGCCTCCCAGATTTAAGCAATTCTCTGCCTCAGCCCCCGAGTAGCTGGGATTACAGGCACCTGCCACCACGCCTGGCTAATTTTTGTATTTTTAGTAGGGATGGGGTTTCACTGTGTTGATCAGGCTGGTCTTGAACTCCTGACCTCGTGATTTGCCTGCCTCAGCCTCCCAAAGTGCTGGGATTATAGGGGTGAGCCACTGCGCCTGGCCAAAATAACTTTTTAAAATTACAATATTAACATATGCTTCTTGTAGAAAATTTGGAAAATGCAAGCAAAAGAAAAAAATCACTTGTGGTTTCTACTGACTGTGATTACAGTACATTTCAATGTATGTGTCTATATATAATTTATACCAAGCTTGTCCAACCCATGACCCATGGGCCGCATGTGGCCCAGGATGGCTTTGACTGTGGACTAACACGAATTTGTAAACTTTCTTAAAACGTTATTATTTTTTAAGCTCATCAGCTATTGTTAGTGTTAATGTATTTTACGTGTGGCCCAAGACAATCCTTCTTCCAATGTGGCCCAGGGAAGCCAAAAGATTGGACACCCCTGATTTATACCATTTATGTATTTATTTGGAGATGGGAGTCTCACTCTATTGCCCAGGCTGGAGTGCAGTGGCACAATCTCTGCTCACTGCAACCTCCACCTCCCGGGTTTAAGTGATTCTCCTGCCTCACCCTCCCACGTAGCTGGGATTACAGGCACACCTGCCACCATGCCTGGCTAATTTTTGTATTTTTTTAGTAGCGATGAGGTTTCACCTTGTTGGCCAGGCTGGTCTCGAACTCCTGACCTCAAGTGATCTTCCTGCCTTAGCCTCCCAAAGTGCTGAAATTACAGGTATGAGCCACTGTGCCCAGCCGATTTATACATTTTATAACAAAATTACATATTATACCTCTTATTTTATAACTTATGTCCTATTTTTAAAAAATCATTACAGTAGTATAATTTCTAACAGCCACATTTTAATTTATTTAAACATCCTCTAAGAATGTTGGAACTGTGTTATCCAGTGTAATACCCAATGTAATACCTACATGAAATAGGGGATTTTCTACTCGACCTTAACTCTGATGCCTAAGATCAAAATTCCTCCTCATGACCAAATTGGCTAAGACTGATGGGATCCCAGATGGTACTCACTTTACCTCTGAAGTACCTCTAAGTTCATTATAATCTAATTCCCATACTAAATGACACTCCCACAGCACCATGACAGTTGATCACCATGACGATGACCAGAAGAAACCACAAAAGGACATAAAGGAAGGTAGCACTTCTTTTTTGAGTTCTCTGCCTATTCCTAGAAAAGACATGAATATTCCTCCCCTGGCTTTTAATGCCCAAACCTTTCATTAAATATACCCTGTATCTGTGACTTCCCAGCTCTCACAAGCTGATAAATTGGTTTATGAGTCAAACTCCCACTTCTCAATTCCATGGCCATTGAATAAGGCCTGCACTGCTAGACACTCACTTTTGGTTTTGTGTTTTGGCTTTGTAGCACTTAACAGGGAGAGATCCCATTTTTGGGGCACTGGCTTTGTTGGTAACAGAAACATTTAAGCTGTTTCTGTTTTTCCAAGATTATATATAACACTGTGATAACTTCAACTGCATTTTTGGGCACTTTCTAAATTATTTCTTTGCCCATCTCTGTTCCTGATGCCATCCCTCCCAAACCTCCATTTCTGGGACCCTGAACTACTGCTTCACCTCTCCCATAGCATGGGCCCTGCCTCTGGCTGGCTCCTTCCCTTCTGCCTACAAACATTACAAACTTGGTGCAGGATACCTATTCTTCCAAACCCTCTCAGATTCTTCTGGCCTTTCCTGGCATCCCCAGCCACCCCTCTGGCCTCAGAGGCCGGGCTCCTCCTCCTGCTTAAGGCAAAGTCCCCTTCCTTCCTGCTTCCCTTGTTAACCCCTCATTGTTATCTGGGTCTTTAAAACCTTCCTCTTTCTTGCCTGCTTTCTCCTAGCCCATGAACTGATCTAACCTTTCCCATCCCCAAGTCCTTTCTTGACCATGACCCCCTCCATACCCTCTCAGTGTCTGTTCTCCTCACTTCTCTTCTCAGTCAAACTCTCTGGAAATGTAAACTGCACTTGCTGTCTCCCATTCCCTGACACTGCCACTTGGCTCCAATCTTACCTTCCAGATTGTCAAATGCAATTGACATTATTTGTGCTTCATCCAGCTTGACTTTACTGTTTTACTCCTTGAAACTGTCCTGGACTCTCTCTCCCTAAAATAGCTTCTCAGTCACCTCTGTCAGCTCTTCTTTCTCTACCCATAATGCTGGCCTTTCTCCACACTTAAGAAGACTTTAGTTTGCCATTTCAGGAGCATCTCTCAAAGCAGTAACATCCTCTCATGTGCACCATTGTTTTGTTTCAGGCCCACCTTCTGTACTGCATGGATCACTACAATCACCTCCTGATATGGTTTCACTGTGTCCCCACCCAAATCTCATCTTGAATTGTAGCTCCCATAATTCCCACATGTCATGGGAAAGACTCAGTGGGAGGTAAATGAATCATGGGGACGGGTCTTTCCCGTGCTGTTTTCGTGGTAATGAATAACTCTCACGAGATCTGATGGTTTTATAAAGGGGAGGTCCCTTGCATATGCTGTCTTGCCTGCCGCCATGTAAGGCGTGACCTTGCTCTTCATTCGCCTTCTGCCATGATTGTGAAGCCTCCCCAGCCATGTGGAACTGTGAGTCAACTGAATCTCTTTCCTTTATAAATTACCCAGTCTCGGGTATGTCTTTATTAGCAGTGTTGAGAGAAGAGAGACAGACCCTCTCATATTGTTATATTGTTTTATACTCAGAAAAGGAAAGAGAAGCAAAACTAAAGGCACGTAGCCCGGCACCTAGGAACTAGACCCGAAACCAAGGAACCAGACCTGAAACCAGGCCTGGGCCTGCCTGTCCTAAGCCTGGTAGTTAAAATTCCACCCCTGACCTAGCAACTGATGTCATCTATAGATTATAGAAAGACATTGTAAAACTTTCTGGTCTGTTCTGTTTCACTCTGACCACTGGTGCATGCAGCCCGTCACGTACTCCCTGCTTGCTCAATTGATCATGACCCTCTCATGCAGACCCCCTTAGAGTTGTGAGCCCTTAAAAGGGACAGGAATTGCTCACTCGGGGAGCTCAACTCTTGAGACAGGAGTCCTGCCGATGCTCCTGGCCGAATAAACCTCTTTCTTCTTTAACTCGGTGTCTGAGGAGTTTTGTCTGCAGTTTGTCCTGCCACAGTGTGAGAAGAGACTAATACATCTCCTAACTGGGCTGCCTGCCCAATGTCTGGTTCCTTTACAATCTTTACATTAACCGTTTACATTACTATAGAACCACTTTTCAAAAATAAAAATCTGATTGTGCTTGTCCCCTGCTTGGTCATTCAGTAGTTGTTTAGTGCCTCAAGATAAAGCCCAAACTCAGTATGGTGGCAATGCCAGGCCTTTGTGCCCTACCCCTGCTTACCTCCACAGTCTCATCTCCTGCTGTTCTTTACATGTTCTCTCTGCTGCAGCCATCAGGGAAACTGGAATAACAGAGTTCCTTAGACAGGCCATTCTTTCTCATGTCCTCAAACCTCTGTTCATGCTATTGTGCTATTTCCTTTGCTAGGATAATTCTTCACTTAAACATCTGGAAAATTTGTTTTTTCTCCAGAGTTAAGCTTAGAGTTGGCTTCTGTATGCAAACTTCCTGGGATCTCCAGGCTCATTTTAATATGCTCCAACAGCCCCCAGATCATGCCTTCAGAGCACCTGTCATTGTGTTCTTGTGTTTGTCTGCCCTGTGAGTCCAGGAGCAAATTGAGAATGGGCTCATGTGTTGTCTTTGTTTAATGCAATGCCTGACACATAGTAGATGTTCAGCAAATAGCTGTTTAATAAGAGAAAGACTCCTCTTGTCTTGAAAGGAATTTACATCTACTGCTCATTTCCTAGCCACCTGTATTTTTTTTATTCCCAGCCATCTTTCATATCTATCATCCTACTGAAGTAGGTCTTGAGAAGGACAAAGATGTGCTTAATTTAGCCTTATTTAAGTTATCTTCATCAACTTCTCTGCAGCAGTGAACACCCACTTCTCAGAAACTTCTCTTCCCTGGGCTCCTGAGCTGACGCTATTTGAATTCTCTTTCCTTTTGATCTGCACTTTCACTGGTTGCCTTTCTTCTTCATGCATCTTACAACCACTATGCCAAGCACTAAAGCAAGCACAGGGGCAGACAGGTGGTGGTAGGATATGTGCAGTGATGTGGTGAGCTAGCTCTCCAGAAAAAAATAAAAGACCCCGATTTGTACCTTCTGCCTACTTCCATAGTGTAAATACTCTTGCCATGATTGAGTATTTACTTCTAAGTATCAGCCTACTAACACTTTAACAGCTCACAAAATCCCTGAATATTTAATAATTGGCTGTCACGAGTATAAGCCAGTTCCAGCACAATACTGGGTATAGAGAAATAAGTAAGACCAGTTGGATATTGAGGAGACTAGTCTAGTGGAGGAAATATATAAATAATTCTAAGACAAATGTGCTAAGCACTGTCAGAGTGTTGAAACCAGACACTATGGGGCTGAGTGGAAGGAAGCTATATTAGGAAAATCTGTGAAGAATTCCTACAGGAAGTGGTGGAGGGGTTGAACTGGATCTTTAAAAATGAGGGCTTAAAGGTAGTCCTAAGGTGGGAAAACTATTCCAGGCAGAGAAACATTTTGAATAGCAAAGTATTCAAGTGTTCAAAATATTCAAAATACCAGAATAGCAAAGAATTGAGGATAATGGCTAATAGATCAAGAGGACTGGGTGCAAAAACTGTAGGATACCAGCATGGATTCTGCCACTATCTAGCTTTGCGACCCTCTGTATCTTTAAAATAGGAATTTGATTTCTATGCCCCATTTCTGCATTGATTTGATGGTTGACCTTGAGGAGAGAAAGAAAATACAAGACTGGGGAAGAAGGAGAAAGGAGGAAATGCATATGATGTGGAGCTTTAACAGGCTGCCAAATGCTGCAGTGCTGGCAACGCTACAGGACCTCCCTCTGTTGGCCACCCCTTGCTGTCTTCTGGCTCAGTCCCAGCTATGAAAATCCCAAACCCCATGCTTCAGCCACAGCACATTTTACTGAAGGGAAAATTCTTTTCTTTTAAACTGAATGCATATACTGAATCCTGACAGTACATAGAGAGGCAACTTAGTTTATCCTTCTGCTTTGAGGGAACAGAGGATTCTCCTGTTTTCCTTAGAAAGCATCAAGAAGACCCACAGTCTCACTCCAGTAGCTTATTCCCTTTGAAGAACTGGTAGCAAGTCTATCTAGACCTCCCCAATGCCCACCTCTTGTCTATCTTCTCTAGAGAACTATCTGATCTTCATTCCTTTTTAAAAAAACCTTTAAAATCATGAATCATAAAACATATATAGAAAAATGTATAAAACATAAGTGCAAGATATAATTATAGAGCAAACACCCATATAATCACTAACCAGGGCGAGAGACAGAACCTTGCCATAACCTAGGAAGTCCTTCATGTTACTACCCAAACACAACCCTCCAGAGGGAACTACTGTTTCATTATAATAATCAAATCAGGATTTTGTTTTGCTGTTTACCACCCATGTGTATTTCTCCATACTAGTTAGAATTTCCTGTCTTCTGTTAACACTTGATCTGAATGCAATCATATTGAATACATTCCTTTCTTGCTTCTTTTGCTCAACATTCTAACCATTCATTGGCATTGTCATGTAGCTAGTTCATTCTTTTCCATCTCATTGTAATATACATTTACAATATGAGTATTTCATAGTTTATCCATTCTACTGTGGACAGACATTTGGATTATTTCCAGCCTTTCGCTAGCATAAACAATGCTGCCACAAACATCTTTATACGTGTCCCAGTGCATGTGAGTTTCTCTCGGGTAGAAGGGTGGAATTGTTGGGTCATAGGGCATGTGTATCTTTATCTTCATTCTCTGCCGTCATATTCGGGGGTAAGCCTTTCTTCACTTTTTCTAATTTTAACTTCTGTGCTTTTGTTCCTGTTTTCCTATCACTGTGTTCATCAGTCTTCTTCCTGTGCTCTTATAACACACTCTCAGCACTGATTCTAGCTTCTAGTCCTGCATATTCCCTTCCTTCTATAGTTAACAATTGTTTCTTCTCCTAAGGAATATTTTTTCAAATATTACTCTAGTAGGAAATGTATTTTGAGAGTTCTTCTCTTTTGAATATACTGACAATGGAAAGCACATATTTGATTGATGGGGAGGGCCAGAGGACAGACACTCTAGGATGGGAATTAAGACTGTGGGCTTTGAGTCAGACCAAATCCACAAGCTGCCACTTGCTACATATCCTTGGGCAAGTTATTTAACTTGTGTTTTAGTTTCCTTACCTGAAAAAAAAAATGGGGATAATAATTATACCCATTTATAGGGTTATAAGTGGGTACAGGAGTGTGCACTAAATCAAACAATCTACAACTTTGATTGTTAAGAGGTTTATACAATTGGTCTTCAGGCAGGAAGAGGAAAGACAGGCAGCACTGAGAGTGCCTTCAGGTTGTATAGTGAGGATACATACTATGAGTTTCTATCTAGTGTTTATACCAAGTCTAAACTCTGTCCACTCCTCCTTGTGGAGTGGCTGGCTAGCGCAGGCAGTGAGATGCTGCCTGTGGCCACAGAATACACACAGTGAAATGAATTGGCCCATTTGGGAATGAAACCCACAATCCTGGGTTCATGCACTACTCAAATGAGTACAGTGGCCAAAATGACATAAAAAGGGAGAATATAAATGGGCTTAGAAATGCTGTCAACGTAAACAGGAAGGCAAGAGGACACCACAGGATAACTCAAATTAACAAGCTGCTCTAAACAGCATCCTCTCTTTGTGCAATTTATTGTACAGGAGAGTTGGCTGGAACAGAAACTACTCCTATTATAATTTTTTTTTTATCCTGCAGGCTTTCCATATATAACTTCAGACTCTGTCACTTACATTTCTTGGTTTTAGGAGTTTTCCAAAGCCAGATACTTAATTACACGTGCAGCACTCCAAGGCCAATACCTCATTATCTAATTAGGGAGCTGGGAAGTGTTTATCATAACCACACTCAAGATATTAATGTTCGTTTTAACTTGTCTTCCTCTTTCTGAAGACATTGATTTTTGGACTCTGAGTCTCTTACTCCCATATAAAACTGTCTAAATCCAAAAGGGCTTTTGAGGAAGCAGCATTTCCAACTTGACATTAATGGTTGGGCTGAATGTTGCCTCTCATAGAGGCAACAATGCCCACTGGATTTTAATTTCTCAGTTCCTGAACCACTAATAAGTTATTTCACAGTTACATTTAATAAATCCTCTTTATGCTTCTTTTCAAATAATTCTTGGAAAATTGTGTTTGAATATATTGCAGGAGATGAGGGAAAGGTGGAAGAGAAATTAACAGTCATGCTGAATGATTATCAAGTGACATGGTATAACAATATTTGCTAACTCCACGTCAACATAGCAAGGCCAGATGGTTTAGTTTTGTTTCAGTAACATATATCATATGGTAATATATTGATAGAGAAAGGGTTGATTTGTATAATTGCTTTTAGACCTTGACTTCAGAAGTAAGCAAGGTTGTTACCAAGAAAAAAACAACCCAGCTCTTAACATCTTCATTTGAATTGATAACTGGCACAAACCCATGAAGGGGATACAAGGTGGCAGGACTATTTGCAGAAGCAGATACCAGCTTCTAATAAAAGCATGCCACATTCCTTAAGTTCCTGTAAATTGGAAACTAGGGTCCTTAATAGCATCAGTGGCAGCATAAATTCGATGCTTAGATGACAGCTGAAATCCCAGTGTTGGATTTATACATCAAAATATCAAGCAAACTTTCAGGGCTGGTATTTTCACACTGATGTGAGAATGGCAACAAGTATTATTGGCATCAAAAACAGAGTAGCCTGGGGAAGAATCTCATCAAGTGAGAGCGAAGAATCTAGTCTTCATTATACTTCAATGAAATGTTTTAATCTTCTTTTGTATCCTACTACTAACAGACAGCAACATGGCTTGTTTTCAGCTTTACCTATTTTATTTGTCTGCTCATGAGCAAGAGAGCACAATAGCCTAACAAGGGAGCAAGAGTTGGCTCTTGGCTCTAAAGACCAGCAGCTGCAGCTTCCTCTCTAAAGGTGATCACATCTTAAACAATGAGGCAGAGCTGGGGGCAGCAGTCAGGAAATGGGAGGGTGGGCTTTGTGTGAGCAAAGGCTTTGGTTTGTTTAAGAGTTCAGGATACAGATTTGAAGATTATGGTCTCTTTGAACAGTGGCTACAGGCCACATATGAAATAATCTCTGTAATTTTCATGTGTACCTGGTAGGACAAAGTCATGAATTTCAAACTTGATTTTTCCCCACAGACCTACTTGCTCCTTTTGAAAAGTGCTGGGACTGGGAGGCCCAGGCAACATTTATGCTTTTGTTGTTGTTTTTTAATTACCAGTTGATTCTGATTTGCGAAGACCTTAGCAGACTCTAGCTGTTAGTGGAAAGGGAACAGGAATGAGCTAAACTTTTATGTCCATGTATCGAATATGGATAATAACCCTTGCCCTCCATACTTTACAGCTAACAGCAACTGTTCCAATAAAATATTAGGTATTATGTGCCAGGCACTGTCCTAAAAGCTTTACGTGTAATAACCACAAAAATCCTTTTTTTTTTTTTTTTTTTTTGTGACGGAGCCTCGCTCTGTCATCAGGCTGGAGTGCAGTGGCATGATCTCAGCTCACTGCAACCTCTTGACTCCCTGGTTCAAGCGATTCTCCTGCCTCAGTCTCCCGAGTGGCTGGGATTACAAGCATGCACCACCATACCCAGCTAATTTTTGTATTTTTAGTAGAGACGGGGTTTCACCGTGTTGGCCAGGATGGCCTCCATCGCCTGACCTTGTGATCTGCCTGCCTCTGCCTCCCAAAGTGCTGGGATTACAGGCATGAGCCACTGTGCCCCTCCCCACATAATTCCATTTTAAGGTAGGAAACTGATTCACAGAAGAGTTAAGTAACTTGTCCACTAACACACAGGGCTTGGATTCAAAGCTAGACAGTGTGGCACTAGAGATCATGTTTTCAACCATTATTTATAACCTTGTAAGGAATTTAATAAAAACATGTATCCAAAAAGTATTTTACTTTGAGAAGTTAAAAGTTCTAAGCAGCAGCTGAATTAAGTTCCTGGAGGGAAAAGTAGGCTTCTAGACAGTACTTGCTACATAATAGCTGATTACAAAACAACTTTATTCAAAGGACTTGAAATCTGATCTTTGCTGTTTCTCTCAAATGCTGACTCTGGCCTCCTGAGGTATTATAAAGTGACTCCTTTGGCAACTGAAAATAAAGAAAGGAACTCTTTGCAGACCAGGTGCCTCACACACAGGGCTTGGCACCCAGGTGATATGTAAATGTTGGCTGACTTAAACGCCTTCCAATCAAAGGCATTTTGAAATATGCTATTCATATTTCACAAAATGGCTTGAATATAAATTATTCAGAATGTCAAAACAAAGGGGCATGTGGCAAGTTAAGGAAATTAAAGACAAATGGAGTATAAACGGAATATTAAACCTTTTACATTCAAAATAAGGAACCTGGTTGCATACCCTAAAAACCCTCTTTCCTGGCTTAGCAAGGGATGAACTTTAGGGATCAAATAAGCCTATTCTTTAGTAACATAATATCTCTCATTTGTGATGTTATATGCTTGCTGCAGGCATACCAATATAAACAAGCTGCTTAATATGCTCAGGTGATTTCTTCTTTAAAGGCTGAATTTATCTTACATCATTTCTCAACAACCCCTACACTTTTTAGCTTGTACTCAAACACAGCTCAGAAATAAAACAGGTTTTGCTACCACTTTAGGGATCAAAATGGTTACCTTATAACAAGCTAGGGTTGTATTCCAGGGATGAAAGCATTAAGCTGAAGTCCAATAAAATGTATTCAGCCTGCCTATAACTTCCAACGAATATCTAAAGAACTGATGCATAATCCAATTTTTTTTCCATAATCCCTGATAATTTTATGAGTAATGGGTTAATTGGTAATGTGGCATGATCCAAACCTAGGGCAGGCAAAGAATTCCCTGTGAAGACCTGTGTGAGAAGCAATGAGATCTACCCACAAGAGCTCAACTGGGCCTACATTTAGCCCTTTATGGAATTATGAAGCAGAAACCACTTGTGTTGAATTGCCATAGGGAGGAAATGAACTCAGTTTTTCTAGTACAATATTTTCACTCAGTCTCTCTTCTGACACACATTTGTAAAATGTTGCCCACACTACCTAGTTGTGGAATTGATTTTTCTCTGTGAGACTACTTGGCCTTTGCTTTAAGAGCAATGTAAAAGGAAGTCTGGCCCTCTTGGGACTAGGAAAAGCAGAAAAACAGAGTTAGGAAAAGCAGAAAAAAAGAGCAGCAGTGTGTTGGCTATGACAGGCTCTCAAAAAGCATTTGTTGAACCCACACACGACTGATGTTACGAACATGGCCATAGGCTAATTTCAAGCTGGGAGTTAAAGCTGTTTTAAGCTATTAGGGCTGGGGATGGGGATAATGGGCTGACCCTCAATACAAGAGTAGCTACACATGGTCTTGATCCATCATCAGTTAAATGTGCAGTCCAGATGAAGAAACATTTGAAGGGACTAGTCAGTCATCCTCACAAAATTAAATTAAGGGCCCGTGTTGAAACAGCCAAAAGCAAACTCTTATACGGGATCCTAGCAATAGTGCTTGGAATGTATTCAAATGGAAAAGTTTGTGCTGGAAATACTTGTTTAGAAAAAGAACTACATCACTCCACCCTCCTTTATCAAGTAATCCAAGCCATCTTAAATGCTCAAGGTCTGACCCAGGCAAGATGTTTTTTTATTAAAAGCTCTTTCAGCTTGAAATAGATTATAACTTTGGGAATAAACATTTTATTTAATGAACAAGTAGAAGGGATTCTTGACTACTATAGTTCTTTTGTGTAGACTGCTTCTAGGTAATGCAAAAAGCTCAGAAAAGGACATCAGATAAGGTAAAAGGCTTTATTATTCAGGATCAGCTCAAAGTCTGACACCGACACAGGCAGGGATAATTATCTCATTACAGTTGACCTTTGGCACCCATTTAAAAGTACTAGCTTTCCAAGTGAGACATATTATACCCAGTAGACTCTCGGTATAGTTTCTGACAGCCAAATGTATCCCAATTTCACTCAGTAGTGCTGCCAGGAGATGTGTAGGGATACAAACAAAATCACCTACTTTATCAATCTTTTTCTTTTTCATGGATTTTTCCCCCCATTGGCTTTCAAAGCAAGTGAGATAAACAGCATTACTGGCAGATATTGGTCATAAATAACATCTTTCCAAAGCCCAACAGTCAAAAAACAAACACTAGATATAAGCAGATTTCCTAAATATTCAGTTAAGGCTATGGTGTGCTTGGTTTTGACCAGAGCAATTCTATGGCTTCCTTTTATTTATTTTTCTCCCTGGATGAAACTATGCTTACTTGACCCATGCAATTTCAGTTGTTACAGCTTTAACTTATAAGATCAAAGGAATTAAAAAGTTGTCAGTAAGAATAGATTTTCAAATAATGACAAAAACCGACATAAAGTTACACAGTCCTCAGGGATATGGATAAAACAAAGTTTCATGATTGGAAGGAGGCTCCCTTCTAAGTACGTAGTACATAGAAAGTATGTAAAGCCTCTTTCTGTGAGGTTACAAAGGTGAAAAATATAAAACAATGGTTCAAGATCACTGATACATAATTGTTGCTTAAGGGGAGGGATGTTGAAGATATTTTGCACATTATTAACTTAGAGTCAGTCTATACACTCTCTGTATTAAATATCTAGAGAAAATTCTATTACTTTTCGGCTCAAGGCTATCTATACTAAAAGGCTATTGCTTTTTATGTACATGAAGAGAAACTCAAGGTTTATGTTTCTGGTTCTGGATTTTCAGTTAAAAGCTATATTCTGTTATAAAAATATCAATAAGAAATCATCACTTTTTTCTTAAAATGTGATGACTTATTTTTTTTAAAAACATTGCAGCCCCTAAAGAACCGATGACTACACCTGAATTCAAACCCCAAACTGATTTTATAAAACATCTTCCTCTAGTAAATGGCGAAAATCACAACCTCCTGTAGAAAGTGATGTTGGGTTGGCTGACATACCAGATCGCTTGGTGAAAACATGGGGACCCGAAATCTCATACGGGAGATATATTTGAGAGAAAAAAGACAAACACAGCTTTCTGTTGTTGTTCTCCTAGTTTCTCCAAAGAGTTGACATTTATCACTGCATTTAAAATAAAGATGACTTTAACTCAAGAGACTGCATTTTAACACTGAACTGATATAAATGTACTTATCTGAACATCACATTTTTACACATACTTAAAAAAACCTCCACAAAAGCATAGTGAAAAGATTATGTATTTCAAATAAAATTATACATGTTGGAGGCAGAACAGAACCAGGGGTCTTCAGCAGAGGATTTCTTCAGCAGTCAGCCTTCACAGGCCTCATGCTGCAGCTGGCAGATACTTTTCACTGAGCATAGAAAAGTTTCAGGATAACAAGAAACTTGTTTTTTGCCTCCATGAACCGGGATGTCATTATTGTAGAGAACATGAATAATTTAAAAAGTGAAAACTATTCATTCAAAATGCTAGAGTGACAAATTTACTTTATGAAATTTAAACACAGCATTCATCCTGGGGAAGCTGCATATACATTATGGTAGCAGAACCAGATTAGGTACATTTCAGCATTGAAAATATTTTGTCTAAAAATGAAAAGGCAGCTTTCTTAAAGACCAGAGTTATAGAGTCAGTCTTGTATTTTTCATCTTATTTTAGTGGACCAAAGCTCAGTAACTCACTCAGATTAGAATCTATAATTCTGTTGAGTGTTCAGGACCACAGAAGTCCTCCTGGGACTTTCTATGGAAGTATGTGCAGATTTTCCTCATGGAGCTGGGAGTGATGGTGACCTAGAGGAAGAAAGTTTAGATTTCAGAGATTTCCTTGAAGTTCAACTGTTACCAAGTTATTACTAAGGTGTACCTTAAATTAGGCCGCCAGAAATTTGATTGTTTAGTTAGCCTACTTTCAGCTCCAAATACTTTTAATGGCAATGTCTTTTTGGCTAATTTGTACTGACTACAGTAAAAACTTAACAGATGATATGTAGGGAAAGAAAGCATAGACTTTTTATGTGAAAAGAAAACATTTACTAGCTAAGTCTCCTAATAAGAAATGAAGAAGTTACAATTAACATCCTTTTTGAAATAAATGAATAAATCAGCCCCCCCATTTATAAACAAAATAGGTATTCAAATGGAAGCTGTTACTCTCTTCTGAAGTTGACATTATCATCATATAAAGGTAAAAAATTTTTAAGAAATGTTAGCTTCAAATAAATTACAAGACCAACACACTATTTCTTTTAAAGATTTTAAGATTTATTTATCAGTGAAAGTAGTTTTTCCTTGAAACTACTTTTCTGCTAACACATAGCTGAGACCAGCTCCCTTGAAAAAAAAAAAAAATAGAAATTTTGGCTAGGGATAAAGAGCAGTCACAATTTTGAGAGAAGGAAAGATTCCTTATAACTCTTTTTTCTCCACTTTCTACAGCAAGGTCTTGATTGCAGTTTGTGTACTAAGTTGTCTTTAAAATGTATCAGTTTATTTTTCTAAAATTATGGGATAGGCCTTCATGAGAGCAGGTGGGGGATATGAACACTTATTAAACCAAAACTGGCCTAAGGTTGGTTATCTAGCTTCTGCCCTTTAAAATGGCAGATGATGCTGATCATGATCCCGGATTCTATTTCAATCATCCTGCCACCACTTCCATAACTCATAACAAGAGCTACTGGGAAGTATAGTGGAAACTTGGTTAACCCATCTCCCCTCAACATGCAAACAATAGAAGCTTTTTATTCCCTCTGACAGGTGCCCATAGCTCACCCAATGCTCTCAGCTACTTCTGCCTCCACCACTGTAATGAATCTTGTTTTTCAAGGTTCACAAACCTATTTCTGCCAGCAATCACTGATGACTGATATTATCTAATTTAAATATTAAGTCAGTCAATGAAATGAGTTCTAAAAAGATAAGTGACACTACACTGAATGTTAAAAAGAATAGATATAAGTGTCAAAAGTATTACTGTGGTGTGGCAAGATGATTATAAAAGACTGGGGAGAAGTCATAAAAATCTAGAAAGATTCTGTACTCAAATTGTTCTGTAAGTATCTAAGTTTCACTGTATTTTAAATAATCACAAAATGTAATTACAAACTGGAAATCTACTTATGGATGTTGGCAACTTTCCCATGAACAACAGCTTTATCTATAAAAAGAGGATGGCATACTGTCTAACAGGGGAGGGGAGATATTTTTGAATTGATATCCTGGAGCATGATGAGGGCTTTAGTGAATCAGGCAACAGGGCTGAGGAGTATGGACCCTGACAGGAGGGATTTTAATGGGATTAAGTAGAGTTGCAGATAAAATACAGCACATCCAGTTACATTTGAATTTCAAACAAAAAGTTTCTTAGCATAAAAAATTTTTAGTTAAAATATAGCCCATGCAAAATTTTGTATTTATGTGCTAAATTTGGTAGCACTAGGAATAAATAGATTGCTTTCTTTAAAAAAAAAAAAAGCATCTTGACTTGAGACATCTGGGTGTCTGGCCTCTTTTAAGTTAGGAAATGTATCTTCCCACCACTGCTGACTTACCGGGCTTGGCGATGTCTTTCCGCTCTGTCTCCTGGAATTGGGTGTCTGGGATGATGGACTTCGTGGAGATGGATTCTCAGCCTTCCGTTTGGCTGCCATGGCCAACAACCAGTTTTTATTCTCTGGGGAACTATTCTCTTTGCCTACCATTTCAGACCCTTCTCCACAAGGTCTCAAAGGAAGAGGTAGCGTTCCACAGCTTTCTGAAGCATATGGACTGACAGGAGACGGAGGCTCTGAGATACTTGTACCAGCTCCTTCAATTTTGCTTGATTTGGTAGGACCTAGAGAGTCCTTACTAAGGTCTTCCTGGTTACCAGCAAGGCAGCACAGATCCAAATGAAGATTTTCAACTTGGCCATCAAGCTCAGTCACACAGTTACAACTCTTCACACACTTTTGTTTCACACTCTCCAGACAGCTTGAGTCTAGCCTCCTCTTTACTCTATTTCTAGACTCAGAGCAAGCCTCTGCTTGGGATGACTTCTGGCTCACGGGAATAAGGGCTTTTCTTGGAGACGTGATCTTAGTCTCGGAAGCAGGTGGAGTGATGGGTGGTGATGAGGAAGGTGTTCGGGTCACCCAGTTTCTAATTGACATCTTGAAAGATGAAGGTGGCTTGGGAGAGACGGAGGAGACAGAACCTCTTCTGTTGAGGGGAGACCGGGCCTTGGCAGGAGGGGTTTTAATAGAGAACGTAGGAGTATTTGAAGGAAGAGGGAGGTCTCCAGCACAGCTTGGGGCACAAGCTGCGGATGACGGGGAAGAAATGGATGCATTGCACTTTACCCTGGGGGCTTTGGCAGGAGTACTCTGGCTACTCGTTACTGTTACTGAAAAAGAGGAGAGGATCATGAAAATCAGAAGTGAAAGCCATACAAAGTCCCTAAATTCTCATCAAGAAAAATCATAGTTAACTTATCTAAGGGTCAATTTGCCAGTAAGTAGGTTATATACATCACTTGATTCCAACCATACCCTTTTATCATTTCCAAGTCACCAACCTCCCAACTATCCCATTATAAAATATATACTTGTAAAAATCAACAAAATACCAAAAAACATAAAGAGAAAAAATTTAAAGCGCCTACATAAACCACGTTTAGCATACTTTCTATATTTGTGCATGTGATATATACTACATATCTCAACTTCTTTCTATACAAAAATGAGACTGATAGAAGGGGAAAGCGGCAGATAGGAGGCAGGACTAACTTGCCACTCAGACAGAACAGAACAGCATGTGGAGACTCACATAGTGAACTCTGGCTCCAAGAACTACCGCAGGAACATATCAGAAAAAACAAAAGAATTAACAGATCCTTTGAAAGAAGTAGCTTGCTGCTGCAAAATCCATAAGACAGCAGAAAAATTGAGTGCCCGAAGTGTGAGAGGGCTCCCGAAACTGCATGCTTGGTTGAAGAAGACAACCATCCCTGATAGAGAACTGGTCTTCGGTCAAGGGTATATGAGCAGCTGCACTCCCCTGCTAGAACCTCCAAACAAATTCTCAAGGTCCAAAGTGTGAGAGGGTGGCTGTGCATGGTGGTTCACGCCTGTAATCCCAGCACTATGGGAGGCGGAGGTGGGTGGATCACTTGAGGTCAGGAGTTCAAGACCAGCCTGGCCAACATGGTGAAACCCTGTCTCTATTAAAAATACAAAAATTAGCCAGGCATGGTAGTGTGCACCTGTAGTCCCAGCTACTCAGGAGGCTGAGGCAGAAGAATCGCTTGAACCCAGGAGGTGGAGGTTGAAGTGAGCCAAGATCTTGCCCACTGCACTCCAGCCTGGCCGACAGAGCATGACTCCATTTCAAAACAGAAAACAGTGTGAGGGGTGAAAATCCACCTCTGCACACATCCTCAATGGGGAACCTGAAAATCCAGATCATAGGAGAAGGAGAACTGAAATAAATTTAGAGAGCCAAGCAAAATATATAAGTAGAAGCAGCAGCAGGAAGAGCCCTGTAGGCACTCCTGGTCCCCAGGGAAACCATTTCTGACTATTTCACAGGGGTCTTTGGAGAGGGCAGCCAATGGAATTGGGGAATGACCATAGGGAGAAGGAGACTTTCAGCTGAACTTTGTAATAATTTCAACTGAGCGTGAATTTTCCTGGGCAGAATCTGTGGGGGGGATGGGACAAACAGGAAGTGCACATATGAGCACAGAAGCCGTGGCAGGCAGATGGGCAAGGTCTAAAACCCCTGCTTGCTTTCTCGGGGGGGAGGCGTGTAGTCTAGGGCACGATATCCACCCTGTGCACTGGAGGCATGGATATAAATTTGATTCTGTTGGGCTGTTGGGGAAGCACGGCAGGAGTGAGACTGGCCTTGCTGGCTGTGGCCTGTCACTGCTGGCTTTCTCCTATTTCCCTGGTGATGTGTATGAAGCAGCAGAGGCAGCCATAATCTCCCTTAGAACATAACTCCATTGGCCTGTGAACCACCACTCCCACCACCCAGAGGCCACAGCAAGCCCCACCCAAGGAGTCTGAGCTCAGACACACTATCCCTGGCCCCACCAGATGGTCTTTCTCTAACCGTCCTGGTAGCCGTAAACAAAAGACATAAACTTGTGGGAGCTCTATGGTCCTGCTCATTGAGTAAGAAACCCGAACATTTATCCAGGCAACCTTAGGGCAAGCTTATATCCCCGCTATACTACCACCGCAGTTGATACTCTCTTGAAAGCAACACCTCTGGGCTGGAGGCCAACCAATTCAAGCCATCACAGCAACTCAACAGAACAACCCTGCTCCAAGAAAGGAGAAAATAGCAGCTAATTCTACTGCCTGTAACATCTCTGCCAACCAGAGGTCCTGAGTCTGTCCATGTAATAACTTCAGTGCTAGTAGAACTAGCATTCAAGACAACCAGTGCACTAAACAAAACTACAACCAAATACTCTCACACAGTCCACTTCATCCCCTTGCTACCATCTCCATCAGAGCAGGTGCTGGTATCCATGGCATACAGACCTGAAGACAGATCACATCACGGGACTCTTTGCAGACACTCTCCAGTACCAGACTAGCACCCAGTAGCTCTGCTGAGTGGCTCGACCCAGAAGAGCAATAACAATCACTGCAGTCCGGCCCTCAAGAAGCCCCACCCCTAGGGAAGGGGGAGAGCACCACATCAAGGGATCACCCTGTGGGACAAAATAATTTAAACAGCAGACATTGAATCCCAGATCATCTGATATAGTCCACCCAAACGAGAAGGAACCAGAAAAACAATTCTGGTAATATGACAAAACAAGGTTCTATGACCACCCCTAAAAGATCACACTAGCTCACCAGCAAATGGATCCAAACCAAGAATAAATCTTTGAATTGCCAGAAAAGAATTCAGAAGGTCAATTATTAAGCTACTTAAGGAGGCACCAGAGAAAGGTGAAAACCAACTTAAATTTTAAAACAAAACAGGATGTAGATGAAAAGAATCTCCAGAGAAACAGATATCATAAATAAAAAACAATCATGACTTTTGGAAATGAAAGACACATTTAGAGAAATGCAAAATACACTGGAAAGTTTTAACAATAGAATCAAACAAGTAGAAGAAAGAATTTCAGAGCTCAAAGACAAGGCTTTTGAATTAACCCAATCCAACAAAGACAAAGGCAAAAGAATAAAAACTTCTCTGGCCTTGCTCGAGATCTAGACATCCAAATACAAGAAGCTCAGAGAACACCCAGGAAATTCATCACAAAAAGATCATCACCTAGGCACACAGTCATCAGGTTATCTAAAGTCAAGATGAAAGAAAAAATCTTAAGAGCTGGGAGGCAAAAGCATCAGGTAACCTGTAAAGGAAAAACCTATCAGATTAACAGCAGATACCCTACAAACTAGAAGGGATTAAGGTCTTATCTTTGGCCTTATTAAATAATTATTAGCTGACAAAATAATTATCAGCCAAGAATTTTGTATCCAGTGAAAGTAAGCTTCATAAATGAAGAAAAGATAAAGTATTTTTCAAACGCTGAGACAATTTGCCACTACCAAGCCAGCACAGTTTACAAAAACTGCTAAAAGGAGTTCTAAATCTGGAAGCAAAACCTCAAAATACACCAAAATAGAATCTCATCTCATAGTGGGGGACTTCAATATAGAAAGTCAACATAGAAACAGTGGACTTACACCCTAGAACAAATGAATTTAACAGGTTATTTACAGAACATTCTACCCAACAACTGCAGAGTATACATTCTATTCATCAGAACATTCATGGAACATTCTCCAAGATAGAGACCATATGATAGGCCACAAAACAAGTCTCAATAAATTTAAGAAAATCAAAATTATATAAAGTACTCTCTCAGACCACAGGGGAATAAAATTGGAAATCAACTCCAAAGGGAATTCTTAAAACCATGCAACATTAAATAATTTGCCCCTGAATGAACTTTGGGTCAATAATGAAATCAAAATCAAGCTGGAAATTAAAAAATTCTTTGAACTGAATGAAAAAAGTGACACAACCTAACAAAACCTCTGAGATACAGCAAAAGCAGTGCTAAGAGGAAAGCTCACAGCATTGAGTGCCTACATCAAAAAGTCTGAAAGAGCACAAATTGACAGTCTAAGGTCACACCTCAAGAACTAGAGAAACAAGAACAAACGAAACCCAAACCCAGGAGAAGGAAAGATATAACAAAGATCAGAGTAGAACTTAGTGAAATTGAAACAACAACAAAATACAAAAGACAAATGAAACAAAAAGCTGGGTCTTTGAAAAGATAAACAAAATTGATAGCCCATTAGTGAGATTAACCAAGAAAAGAAAAGAGAAGATCCAAATAAGTTCAATTAGAAATGAAACAGGAAATATTAACAACGAATACCACAGAAATACAAAAGATCATTCAAGGCTACTATGAACACCTTTATGCTCACCAACTGGAAAACCTAGGGAGATGGATAAATTCCTGGAAATATACAACCCTCCTAGATTAAACCAGGAAGAAATAGGAACTCTGAACAGATCAATAACAAGCACTGAGATTGAAATGGTAATTAAGAAATTGCCAACAAGAAAAAGTCCAGGACCAGATGGATTCACTGCTGAATTCTATCAGACATTCAAAGAAGAACTGGTACCAATCCTACTGAAACTATTCCAAAAGAGAAAGAGGGAATCCTCCCTAAATCCTCCTATGAAGCCAGTATCACTCTAATACCAAAGCCAGGAAAGGACATGACAAAAAAGAAAACTACAGACCAATATCCCTGATGAACGTAGATGCAAAAATCCTCAACAAAATACTAGCTAACCAAATCCAACAGTATATCAAAAAGATAATCTACCATGATCAAATGGATTTCAAACCAGGGATGCAGGGTTAGTTTAATATACACAAGTCAATACATGTGATACGGCATATAAACAGAATTAAAAACAAAAATCAGGCTGGGTGTGGTGGCTCACACCTGTAATCCCAGCACTTTGGGAGGCTGAGGAGGGCAGATCACTTGAGGTCAGGAGTTTGAGACCAGCCTGGCCAACATGGTGAAACCCCATCTAAAAATACAAAAATTAGCTAGATGTGGTATCCCAGTTACTTGGGAGGCTGAGGCAGGAGAATCCCTTGAACCTGGGTGGCGGAGGTTGCAGTGAGCTGAGATTATGCCACTGTACCCCAGCCTGGGCAACAAGAGCTAAACTCTAAGAGAAAAACAAACAAAAACACATGATCACCTCAATAGAAGCAGAAAAAACATTTCAGAAAATCTAGCATCGCTTAATGATGAAAACCCTCAGCAAAATCAGTATAGAAGGAACATATTTTAAGGTAATAAAAGTCATCCATGACAAACCCACAGTCAACGTTATAGTGAATGCAGAAAAGTTGAAAGCATTCCTCATGAGAACCGGAAAAAGACAAGGATGCCCACTTTCACCACTTCTATTCAACATAGTAGTGGAAGCCCTAGCCAGTCACAGCCAGTCAGAAAAGAGAAATAAAAGGCATCCAAATTGGTAAAGAGGAAGTCAAGCTGTCGCTGTTAGCAAATGATATGATTGTATACCTGGAAAACCCTAAAAACTCATGCAAAAAGCTCCTAGATCTGATAAATGAATTCAGTTAAGTTTCAGGATACAAAATCAATGTACATAAATCAGTAGTACTGCTATACAGCAATAGCAAACAAGCTGCAAATCAAATCAATAACTCAACCCCTTTTACAATAGCTGCAAAACCAAAGAATATACCTAACTAAGGAAGTAAAAGACCTCTACAAGGAAAATTACAGAACACTGCTGAAAGAAATCAGACGACACAACAAATGGAAAAACACATCCTATGTTCAAGGATGGGTAGAATCAATGCCGTGAAAATAACTATACTGCCAAAAGCAATCTACAAATTCAATGCAGTTCCCATCAAAATACCATATAATTCCTCACAGAACTAGAAAAAACAATCCTAAAAGTTATATGGAACCAAAGAACAGCCCACATAGCCAAAGCAAGACTAAGCAAAAAGAACAAATCTGGAGGCATCACATTACCTGACTTCAAACTATACTACAAGGCTATAGTCACTCAAATAGCATGGTACTGGTATAAAAATAGGCACATAGACCAATGGAATAGAAGAGAGAACCCAGAAATAAAACTAAATACTTACAGCTAACTAATCGTCAACAAAGCCAACAAAAACATAAGGTGGGGGAAAGGACAACCCTATTCAATGGTGCTGGGATAACTGGCAAGCCACATGTAGGAGAATGAAACTGGATCCTCATCTCTCACCTTATACAAAAATCAGCTCCAGATGGACCAAAGACTTACATCTAAGACCTGAAACTATAAAAACTCTAGAAGATAACATGGGAAAAACTCTTCTAGACATGGCCTAGGCAAAGAGTTCATGACCAATAACCCAAAAGCAAATGCAAGAAAAACAAAGATAAATAGATGGGACTTAATTAAACTAAAAAGCTTCTGCACAGCAAAAGAAATAATCAACAAAGTAAACAAAGAACCCACAGAGTGGGAGAAAATCTTCACAATCTATGCAACTGACAAACGACTATTATCCAGAATCTACAAGGAACTCAAACAAATTGATATGGGAGTGCTGGGAAGGGAAGAGCATGGCCCCTTTAAATGATACAGAATGAGGGAAGAGAAGTGCTGGGTAGAAGGTGTGATCCCTGGCTAGGGCTCCATCCCCACGGACCTAGGTGAGGACAGGCATTTCCTGCCCAAATGTTGCATTTCCCAGACCACCTTGGCCTGCCACGCCCCCACCCTGTGCCTATAAAAACCCCCAAGACCCTAGCAGGAACACATGGTGACTGGATGTTGTGAGGAACGCATCAGCAGAAAAAGACACAAGTGGCTGCTCCTCAAGCAGACGTTGAAAGGAGCACGCTGGCGGAAGAGCACGCTGACAAGCTTCCGCAGGCTGGCCGGCCAGCAGGGCATCAACCGGTGGAATGATGCAGTTTGGTTGGGGCAGTCAGAGGAGAACTTGGGCCGCCACGGGCCCAACTCCAGGGGAAAACCATCTCCCTTCTGGCTCCCCCATCTGCGGAGAGCTACTTCTTCTGCTCAGTGGAACCTTGCACTCGAATTCTCCAAGCCCACATGTGATCCGATTCTTCCGGTACACCAAGGCAAGAACCCCAGGATACAGAAAGCCCTCTGTCCTTGCGATAAAGCAGGGGTCTAATTGAGCTAGTTAACACAAGCCGCCTATAGACAACAAAACTAAAAGAGCACCCTGTAACACATACCCACTGCGGCTTCAGGAGCTGTAAACATTCACCCCCAGACACTGTTGTGGGGTTGGAGCCCCACAGCTTGCGCATCTGTATGCTCCCCTAGAGGTTTGAGCAGCGGGGCACTGAAAAAGAGAGCCACACCCTCACTGCACGTCCTGCAAGGGGGACAAGGGAACTTTTCCAGTTTTAAAATCAGCAAGGAAAAAACCAAATAATCCCATCAAAAAGTGGGCTAAGGATATGAATAACAGAAAATTCTCAAAAAAAAAAAAAAAAGATATACATAGGGCCATCAAACTTACGAAAAAATGCTCAACATCACTAATAATCAGGGAAATGTAAATCAAAACCACAATGCAATACCACCTTACTCCTGCAAGAATAGCCGTAATTGGGGTGGATGTGGTGGAAAGGGAACACTTTTACACTGCTGGTGGGAATGTAAACTAGTACAACCACTATGGAAAACAGTACAGAGATTCTGTAAAGAACTAAAAGTAGATATACCATTTGATCCAGCAATCCCACCACTGGTATCTACCCAGAGGAAAAAAAGTCATTATATGAAAAAGACACTTGCACATGCATGTTTATAGCAACATAATTTGCAACTGCAAAAATGTGGAACCAGCCCAGATGCCCTTCAATCAAAGTGGATAAAGAAAATGTGCTGTGTATATATATACCATGGAATACTACTTAGCCATAAAATGGAATTGAAATAATGGCATTTGCAGGAACCAGGATGGAGTTGGAGACCATTATCTTTTTTTTTAAAGCTGTTGTCTCGCTATGTCGCCCAGGCTAGATTGCAGTGGCACAATCTCGGCTTGCTGCAACCTCAACCTCCATCTCCCAGGTTCAAGCAATTCTCCTGCCCCAGCCTCCCAAGTAGCTGGGACTACAGGCATGCACCACCACGCCTGACTAAGTTTTGTATTTTTAGTAGAGAGGGGGTTTCACTATGTTGGCCAGGCTGGTCTTGAATTCCCGACCTCAGGTGATCCACCTGCCTCGGCCTCCCAAAGTGCTAGGATTACAGGCATGAGCCACTGCGCCTGGCCTGGAGACCATTATTCTAAGTGAAGTAGCTCAGGAATGGAACCAAACATCGTATGTTCTCACTTACAAGTGGGAGCTAAGCTATGAAGATGCAAAGGCATAAGAATGATACAATGGAATCTGGGGACTCAAGGTGGGAGGCAGGTAAGGGATAAAAGACTACACATTGGTTACAGCGTACACCACTGGGGTGATGGGTGCACCAAAATTTCAGAAATCACTACTAAAGTACTTATCCATGTAATCAAACATCACCTGTTCCCCCAAAACTATTGAAATTTTTAAAAAAGGAGAGATCACTATATATATACACTATTTAGTAATCTTTTATCTCAAGTCAATTTATTTGTATTATGTATATAGGCTATAATGTGATGTTTTGATACATGCATACATTGTAGAATGATTAAATCAAGCCAATTAACATCACTTCATATATTTTTGCGGTGAGAACATTTAAAATCTACTCAGCAATTTTCAGGTACATAGTACATTATTCTACTCTCTGCTCCTATGAGTTCAACTTTTTAAGATTCCACATGTAAGATCATGCAGTGTTTGTCTTTCTGTGTCTGGCTTATTTCTCCTAGCATAATGTCTTCCAGGTTCATTTCTGTTGTTGCAAATGACATTAACTTTCTTCTTTTTCAAGGCTGAATAGTATTCTATTGTGTATATACATCATATTGTCTTTACTGTTGATGAATACTTAGGTGATTCCGTATCTTGGCTATCATGAATAGTGCTGCAGTGAACACTGGAGTGCAGGTATCGCTTCCACATACTGCTATCATTTTTTTGGATATATACCCAAAAGTGAAATTGCTGGATCATTTGGTAGTTCTATTTTTAATTTTTTGAGAAACTGCCATTCTGTTTTCCATAATGGCTATACTAATTTACCTTCCCACCAGTGTACAAGGGTTCCCTTTTCTCCACATCCTTACCAATACTTGCTACCTTTTGTCTTTTTGATAAAAGCTATTCTAACAGGTGTGAGGGGATATCTCATTGTGGTTTTGATTTACATTTCCCTGATGATTGGTGATGTTGAGAAGTTTTTCATATACCTGTTGGGCATCTGTATGTCTTCTTTTGAGAAACATCTATTCAGGCTCTTTGCCCATTTTAAAATTAGGACCAACCTGCTTCCTTAATGTATCGTGAACATTTCCCACATTAATACAGATTTACCTTATCATTTTTAACAGCTACAATGTATTCTAAGGTATAGGTATTCTACAGCACATTTAATGCTGCCATTAGCATTCTTATATATACTCTTGAGCAATGCTAGGGCAGAAAGGCACTGCACAGTGGCTCTCAAACAGGAACCCACAGATCTAAAATCTGGCACAATCACTTACTATGTGACTTGGGCATAACCCTTTATCTCCTTGGACTCAGATTCTTTATCTGTTAAATGGAGATAGTTTTTCTTTTCACAAGAAGCCATTCAATCAGTTACGTGTTTAGGTTATCAGGCCTCACATGGCTTTCCACTTTATTTTACAAATGACTACTATTTTCCACAAATAAAAAAAAAATTCAGAATCTCAGTGCTTGCTCTCTGTAAATCAAATCAAACTTAGTAAATAGGGTTTCTCTATGTGTACCCATCCCTTTGTTTACATACGATGGCAAGTACTTCAGGCAAATTTTTATGAACTTCATGCTTCTTCCCTCTCAGGCCCTACCACAGACAACACTTTCTCAATTTCCTTCTGAGCTTTCTAGATTGCTGAAATAGCATTCCTGTTGTCAGATAATAAGGGCATTTATTTATTTCTTAGTCACAAAGCCTTTGAATTGTTAACTATGATTTTTACCTAATTGCATTTATATCCAGCTGAATTTAGGATGGGCTGATATAAAAATGCAATCTCTCTTTTAGCAGAAATAAAGATTGGCAAGTATTCACTTTAGTCAGTTAATTATTCTGTCCTTTTTTACTCTGTGCTTTTCACTCCTAAAGCAGTCTTGCCTTGAGAGAGAGAGATTCTACAAATTGACTTTTGCTTAAACTTTTCTCGTCAACCATATGTTTAGAACCAGCCAAAATGATACTGCTCTTTTTAATAAGGATCATTAATGAAAAACCCCATTTTGTCATAAGGTGCTATGAAAAGGACTTAGTAACAGGGACCTATTCATGAAGCCTCTGGTTATGGCTCTCACACTAATGCTCTAGAGCTTGATAACAGCTATTTTTTTCAGCAGAAGGAAGTTTTCATTTGTTGCACTCCTTGGTGCAGGTCAATAGTCACTGCACAGCTGCCACAGTCATCTGTCATCTGTTCCATTTAAGTAGGTCAAAGTGTACATCTAGGGCAGAAAGTTCTAAAATTTTATGAGTCCTATAATATGCCAATTAACAAGGCAGGATTGGAGAAGAAGGAAGAGTTGGGACAGGGACAAACCAGGTATGTAGGTTTCTGAAACTTGCATGGCATACACTGGAAGTATTTACTGATAGGGCTGGTATAAAATTGATGTGTTGGAAAGTTGGGGCATTTCCTCTTCCTTCAGGATGTCATGGTGAAAGAGGAAATGGACCATGGGGGTCAAAGAGATTTTGTTAGCTTTGAAGGTTAGCAAACGCTGGGTCAAATTTAGTGTGTGTGTATGTGTTTTTTAAACAGTAACTAGATTATAACAGTATGAAAGTTAATGGTAAAAAAAATTCAACCAGTACAGAGGGGACGAGGGTAGAAACAGGATCCTCTTTTCAACTTTTTCATTTCACTTTTACATTCTTGTGCATTCCACAATTTTCTCTATGCCTATTTAACATATACAAAGGTTATGTACCGTACCTTAAAAAACTCCAAAATACAAATGGATTATACTATATCTATGTACATGTTCTGCAATTTGCTCTTTTATTTTTATGTCTCTTCATGAAAGTACACATAGATGCACTGCATTATTTTTTACAGGTGCATTGCATGCCATTATATGAGCCTACACATATAAATATGGCATGCCATTTTCTTTAGTACTTCATCTACTTAAGTAGACCAACTCCTTATTGACCTTAAGCAATATATGAAATTTGATGACATGGTAGCATAGATGGAGTTATTGCCCTAAATGCTTCCTAAAGTCAGTTCCTTTGAAGAATTATAAGGAGTCTACTAATAGTTTGCAGCTTCTTTCTTTATTTTTTGAGATGGAGTCTTGTTTTGTCGCCCAGGCTGTAGTGCAGTGGCATGATCTCAGCTCACTGCAACCTTCACCTCCTGGATTCAAGCAATTCTCCTGCCTCAGCCTCCCGAGTAGCTGGGATTACAAGTGTGTGCCACCATGCTTGGCTAATTTTGTATTTTTAGTAGAGATGGGGTTTTGCCATGTTGGCAAGGCTAGTCTCGAACTCCTGACCTCAGGTGATCCACCCGCCTCGGCCTCCCAAAGTACTGGGATTACAGGCGTGAGCCACCGTGCTAGGCCAGCTTCTTACTATATGAGAGTTTGCCATCTGGCCTCAGCCTGCCTTTTCAGTCTTATCATGAACTTTGCTATTCTAGGATCATGTTACAGGACACTACTAGTTGCTTCCTGAACAAGCTGTGTACTGTCACATTTCTTTGTTCATGTGGTTTTCTTGCCAAGTCAGCTCCTCCTTTGTCAGGCAGAAATTCTTCTCATGTTTCAAGACTCTGATGACAACGTTAACTCCATTGTGAAGAATTCACAACTTCTTTCCTCTTCTCCCACAGAGGAAGTAGGTTCTCAGAGTCCCTTGTTTATACAGCTAATGGCTGTGTGCTACAGTTTTTGAATATGCCTCCTAGACTAGACTGTGAGCCTAGAGAGCAGCTAACAATGGTTTATTCATCTTTAGGCCCAGTGCTCCTATAGTGCCTAGCAAGGAATTATTAAACAATGTTTGTTAAGTTTCATTACTGCTGACAAGGATACAGGTGAGGTTCTAGGCATCAGAAAATTAACTCCATAATTATCCTGTTGACTTGTGAGACTGCAGCAATTGAGACAGAACAGGTAAGGTTTCCTTCTCTTTAGGATAAGGATAATCAACTTTGTCACTCAATAATGCTTAAACCAGAGGTTCTCAATCCTGGCTACATAACAGACCTACTTGGAGCTTTGTAAAAATACAGGTACTTGGCCTCCACCCCAGTCCTATTGAATCAATCACTGGGGATACATGGACTTGAAAAGCTCCCCAAGTAGCTATGATGCATAGCCAAGATTGAGGACTATTGGTTTCAGCAGTGCTATGAGATCTCTGGCTAAAACACAGGGAAAGAACAGTAAGCAATAAAGCAGGTGCTGGCTGGGAACAGTTGGGCAGGGGAAAAGAGGCTGTGTCTTGGCACTTAAACCCTTCCAGTTAATGTGTTAACTGGGGGGTTTACAAACCAGGGCCAGAAGTGAAGATATGCACCCCAGGATAGCAATGAAAGGTTGGTGTGGCAATTAGAAGCTTGGGAAAGCAGGGGAACATGATTTTCAAGATGGCAATGTGATTAGAAGCAGTAAATCTGTGGCTGGAAGCTGGCTTAGAGAGTGGAATGGTCAGTGTGCCAGCCTTTGGCACCCATGTCAGGTTGTTGCTTTGTAGTGCTCTTCAGAGTAACCCTAGCATCACCCATAAATGGGGTAATCTAGTATATGCATAACTCTTACTCTGATCTTAACCTGAACTTTTGCCTTGCTTTGTTAGGTTCTAAAGAAGGCAGTGCTGCAGAGTGGTTCCGAGCATGTGTTCTAGAGTCAGACTGTAAGGGTTCAGTTACAGACTCTGGTTCTACAACTTCATAGCTATGAGATTTTAAGCAAGTCTAACTTCCTTGACCTTCCATTTCAGTTGTTTTCATAATTAAATGAGATAATCCAAGTAGGTCCTTAGAACAATTATGCTAGGAGTCAATAGTGGCTAAACGTTGTTATTATTACAACTCAAATTTGGTCAATATGTAACTTTTTGGTGACTTGGCTTCTAAGAATAATTAATGGCACACTAAAAGTACATAGTTAAAAGCCAGATACTTTTCATCACAAATTTTAAAAAATGGTATAGTCATTAACACAAGAATTTCACCTTTGGGAATCTTATTTTAATGGAAAGGGGGACCCTAAATTCAGGGAGGAAAAATCTCCAACTTTTAAAATATTGAAAACAAATGTTTAACTACAATAGAATAGCTAGGTAAATTATGGAACATTTACTCAAGTATAGTATTTTAGATAGTGTTGCAAAAAAGATAACATAGAAAGTACTTAAGGCTGGGTGCTGTGGCTCATGTCTGTAATCCCACCACTTTGGGAGACTGAGGTGGGTGGACTGCTTGAGCTCACGAGTTGAGCCTAGCCTGGGCAACATGGTGAAACCCCACCTCTACAAAAAATACAAAAATTATCCAGGTGTGATGGTCAGAAGTCAGAAATAAACCCTCACATTTATGGTCAATTGATTTTTGGCAGATTTTTACTAAGGGTGCCATGACAATTCATTGGGCTAAAGAATAGTCATATTCTCACCATAACAAGTGATGGTGAGAAAGTTAAATATCCATATGTAAAAAATTAATTTGAATGCCTAACTCACCATAACACAAAAATAAACTCAAAATGAAACACAAGCCTAAATTTAAAAACTAGAAGAAAGCACTGGAGTAAATCCTTGTTACCTCAGAATAGGCAGTAGTTTCTTTGATTTAACATCAAAAGCATAAGTGACAAAAGAAAAAACAGATAAACTGAACTTCATCAAAATTATAAAGTTATATGTGTCTAGAGACACCATCAAGAAAGTAAAAACACAACCCACAGAATAAATCATTTCAAATCATTACATGATAAGGGACTTAGGTCCAGAATATATAAAGAATGCTTACAACTCAACAATAAAAAGACAAATAACCCAATTAAAATATGGGCAGAAGATCTGCATAGACATTTTGCCAAGGAAAATATATAAATGGCCAATAAGCACATGAAAAGATGTTCAACATCATTGGCCATCAGGAAAATACAAATCAAAACCACAATGGGATACTAATTCACACCTGCTAGGATGGGTACAATGAAAAAGACAGACAATAACAAGTGTTGACAAGAACACAAGAGAAATTGGAACCTTCATTTTAGGTGTTGAAAATATTCTAGAATTAGATTGTATTAATGACTACATAACTCTAAATATAGTTGACTCTCTGTATCTTGAGTTCTGTATGCTGGGTTCCACAGCCATGGATTCAGTTAACCACAAATTGAAAATATTAAAACAAAAATGTGAAAAAAGATGGTTGTGTCTGTACTAAACATGTACAGACTTTTCTTTCCTGTCATTATTCCCTAAATGATATAGTACAACAACTATTAGTATAGCATTTATACTGTACCAGGTATTTTAAGTAATCTAGAGATGATAAAAGCACATGGGAAAATGTACATAGGTTATAGGCAAATACTACAACATATATCTACAGTCTGAGCCTCTGTGGACTTTGGTATCTGTTGGGGGTTCCTGGGTCCAATCCCCCATGGACCCTGAGGGACAACTGCATACTTAAAGGAACTGAACAGTTTCTTGATTTAACCAAAATCATGACTTTGTATTAGGAGGATGAGGTGTATGAAGGTTTGATAGTGGTGGGACACAGGAAAGGGAGTTAAATCCTCATGCCACAAAGGAAAGAAGTTAATAAAGCTGAAAATTGCAAAAAATAAATAGAAATGCACAAAACTATTTAGAGGTCTAGACATACATATCAAAGAATCAGCAAAAAGATTTAAAAGAGGTTGCCTCTGGGAAAGGGAAACTATGAGGCAGAGGGTCTGTGGACTGCTATTTATCTTATTCACTCTTGTAGAACTATCTGACTTAATATAAAAATTAGCTGGGCATGGTGGTGTGTGCCTGTAATTCCAGCTACTTGGGAGGGTGAGACAGGAGAATCGCTTGAATCTGAGAGGCAGGGGTTGCAGTGAGCTGAGATCATGCCACTGCACTCCAGGCTGGGAGACAGAGTGAGACTTCGTCTCAAAAAAAGAAAAAAAAAAAAAAATTAAAGAAAGCAAAGAGCAAAAACAAATAAGGCAGCACCATCAAAGACTACAGAAACCAGACTTAGAGCAAAAGACTCCTCTGAAGTCTAGTTATGCATCTTATAAGCAACTAAATAAGTCATTAGAAAAATGGGCCTGTATATTTTCCCTTTCTCACCTTCAATTCCCCATTAACCTTAGGCCTTGATGGCTGAAGTAAAATGAATCTTTAAGCTTAAACCTCAAGCTTAAAGATAACAAAGTCTGAAACAGTCACTGAGAGAATATAAGAGTAAATGGACAGGGAAATATGATTGTTGGCCAGTAAGAGTCAACTTCAGGCTAGCAGTAATTAATTGAAAGTGAGCATTCCACATGGTTGTGTGTTTACCATGTAAGTACAAATTGATACCCTGAGGATCCACTGTGGCTGGCTCATTGCTTGAAGATTTTTGCTCTTGGTTCACTGTTACTCTCTTCAACATCGTCTCTGTCAATTTGTGGTGATTAAAAAATCCATGTACATAATCTTTCCAATACCTTGGTTTCTCAGTTTCTTGACCTCCTTCTTCTATAATAATCTTGTCCTTTCACTTTCCTAAGCCACTTATTCTTGATCTTATTATTACTAATACCTGGAAATCTTCCATTATCTTAATTTCAGTCATCCCACCACTTATTTTCCCAGCTCCCTTTAGTATTTCAATTCCAATAATCTTTTATCCTCAATCCATTGATAGTACCACATTTACACTATCCCTTGGCCCCATTATGTCCTCACTTCCCCTCCTGACATAGTTTTGCTGTTTCCCCACCTGAATCTCATCTTGAATTCTCATGTATTGTGGGAGGGACCTGGTGGGAGGTAACTGAATAATGGGGGCAGGTCTTTCCCATGCTGTTCTCATGATAGCGAATAAGTCTCATGAGATCTGACAGTATTATAAGGGGGAGTTTCCCTGCCCAATCTCTTTCTTTGTCTGCCGCCACCCACATAAAATATGACTTGCTCCTCCTTGCCTTCTGCCTTAATTGTGAGGCCTCTCCAGTCATGTGGAACTGTAAGTCATTAAACCTCTTTCTTTTGTATATTGCCCCGTCTCGGGTATGTCTTTATCAGCAGTGTCAAAATGGACTAATATGCCTCCTTACCAAGGTTATATCCTATAGTCATAATCATCCTCTTTGCATCCACCCTCAACTTCCTTCTTCACTTGCATTGCTAAACCACATCCCTGGTTAAATCCAGCTCCCTACCTATAGTATACTTGTACTTGCATAGCAAACACAGAACCATGTGGAGTGCTCACTTTCAATTAATTACTGCTAGCCTCAAGTTGACTCTTGAAGCCCAAAAATCATATTTTCCTGTCCATTTATTCCTCTATTTCTCTCAGTGACTATTTCAGACTTTCTTATCTCTTCTAAAATCTCTACTCCCTTTCTCCCTTATCCTTATTCACAGTTAATAACCCTGATTCACGTTTTAACATCAGAACAGAAGGAAGCTTCCATTAAGTTATGGCCATCTCATCTCTCCACCTCTCTCCCCACCATCTCTCAGTAGCCTACCTGCACCATGCTTATATATTCCACCTTTTCTCCAATTACTGTGGATCAACTATCCACGTTCCTGGCAAAGGCCTACCCTCCTACTGCGTATCAGATAGTATCCCCTCATGCTTAACATTGCTCTAGCAAATTCCCCTGCATCAATTTCCCCCTCTCTATACGATCCTGCCAATCACTGCGAAATGTTATATTCCTATTTAAAAAAAACCCAGCAAACTTCAACCCTGCTTCTTTCTCCAGCTACCACTTCACTTCTCTTCTTTCCTTTATAACAAAACTCCTTGAAAGAACTGTCTATACTTGTAGTCCCCAAGTCATACACATGAATGACACCAATCAGGCCACCATACCACCAAAATGACACTCATTAAGGTCACCAAATAACCCCTACAACTGCCTAATCCAATGGTCAGTTTTTAGGCCTCATCTTATTTGGTATGCCAGAAACATCAGATCAAATTCATTCCTCTCTCCTCTTATTTACTTGGCTTCCAGGGTACAACACTCTCCTAGTTTTTCTCTTACTTCTCTGGTTGTGGCTGCTCAGTAGGCTTTAATGGTATTTGTCACCTCCTCAACCTCTACACACCGGGGTACCCCAAGACACCAGGCCTAATTTTTTCTATCTATACCTATCTTCACCCTGTGTGATAATGAACCTCACATCTACAGTCTCAATCCTGAACTGCAGAATTGAACATCTAAATGTCTCCCTGACATGTACACTTGGGTGTTTAATAATCATATCAAACAACATGTCCAAATGGAACTCCAGCTGTTACCTCCCAAACTTGCTCTTCCTGCAGGGATATTTATCTAGGTTAATGAAACTCCATCCTTTTAGCTTCTTAAACAAAACCTCTGAAGTCATCCTTGATAACTCTCCCATACAGCACCACATCTGATCCCTCAACATATTCTGTTGGCTCTGTCTTATAAATATATCCAAAATTGAATGACTTCTCATCATAGCTTCTGCTACTACTCTGGTCTAAGTCACCATCATCACCTCCTGGATTATCTCAATGGCTTTTTAAAAGTAGCTTTTTGCTTTTATCCTGACTACCTTACTATTTATCCTCAACACAGGAGTAAGAATGATCAAGTTAAAAGTCAAATTATGACACTCTTCTGCTCCAAACCCTCTGGTGGACTTCTGTCTATCAACATAAAAGCCAAAATCTCACAAGAATTTAATTTTCTACTACTATTCCCTCCCTTTCCTTTGCCTGCTCCAGCCCTAGGGGCCAGCCAAGCTAGCCTCTCTGAGGAAGAGAAAATATGCCAAGCATGCTCCTGCTTTAGGGCCTGTGTACTTTTATCTGCCTTGAATACTCTTCTTTAAAATATCTACATGGCTTACTATTTCACTTTCTTTACTCAAATGCCACCTTTTAATTGAGGCCTCCCTGGTCACCTAATACAAAATTTTGATAGCATACTTTACCCTTGCCCTTCTCCCTTTCCTATTTCCTTTATTCCTAAGCCCTTATTGTTATTTGACACAGTATATATTTTACTTTTTTATCTTGTTTATTGCCTCTCACACTCATATGTTAGCTCTATTTACATCTTCAGGATTTTTAAAATTATTTTGTTCATTGCTGAATCCCTAGCAACTAAGAACAGGGCCCAGCACATACTGGGTGTTTAAGAAATACTTGTTGAATAAATCCACCACTGTAGTACCTTGTATAAATGATAAACATGGTAGTGCTTGGGAAGTACTTATCAAAAAGAATGAATGGCAAGAAGATACCAAACATACCAAAGCAAGATCAAATCTAGCTTATTACTCTGTACTATAGGATTAAACTAGTCAAACCATAAAAAACTTGGAAAGTACATGATATCCTTACCTAGGCCAGGTCTTGACTCTTTTTTCTTCTGAGACGCCCAACCCACCATGGAAAATTTATCACTTCCTGGTTTTTCCTCTAAGCCTCTATTCAAGCGCCAGATTTTTAGTGTATTGTCATCAGAACAGGTAGCAATCTAAGAGGAAGCACCAAGAAGGGAATTAAGAAATTGTAATCAAAGATTCACAATACATTAAAAAAACAGGTGTGTCTTAAGGACTTGTGACTGGAGAATTATTTTGTCTAATAAACAGGATATAGAAAATAATATCTGAAAGATCATGTACATCCATTTCTTGCTTTCAGGAATCATTCCAGATTTCCAACAAAGCTGACTCTTTAGTTTCTTCTTCATATACATTCTACTAGTATGTCTTTTGTTAATGGTCATTTCTTATCTAATCTAAAGTTCTGCTATAAAACCTGGCTCTTTATTATCTTCTGTATAAATACAAAATATATAATTAAGACACCCTTTTTACGCTTCTGTTAAATAATCAATCAGTATATGTTACCAACATTCAATTTCTACAATTTTCTTCTGAATTCTGCATTTTGTGCCACATTGCTAAAGTAATGGCACCATTTGCAAGATCAGACTTGGCCCATGTCTCTAGTAGGCTGTGACAAGTAGAAGGAAACCATTCCTTTTGAAATTCTTTTTCAGATAGGTAAAGGAGCAATCTGGGAAAACAACAAGTTCACTAGGCTGAAAGAAGTTAAAAAATAACCTTTGCCCCTTTAAAAATATCTGACTATTCTCGATCTTGGTCCCAAGCCTTTTATGGCAGAGAAAGTCCAGCTTGAAGAGCTTGTGGCAAATGGCCACTGGTACCAGAGCTGTTCCTCAGCATTTGTTTATATAATTTCTCTATTTCAGTCACTAAAGAGAAAGAAAAAAAGAATACACGTTCTCTTAAGTCTTGGCCCCCAAGAGACTGGCAGCTTTTTCCTTTCCTTACTGGGAGGCCAAAAGAAGATACACATATTTAACTGTTCAATATGAAATGTTTGGAATCTCACAGTTCCTCTATAGTTTATTAACAATAGTTATTTACAGAGCATCTACTGTGTGTCTGGTAGTTTACATTCTTTATCTTATTTAATTCTCACACTCTAAAAGCTTTGTACTCAAATAATCTCATATGCAAAATGGGAATAAAGTTATTTGCCCAAAGTAACCACAATCAAATGGAGGAGCTAGAATTTAAACCAAGCTTTCTCTTATTCTAAATGTCAGACATTAAAAACACAAAAACAACACAAACCATATCCTACTTTCCTAATTCTAGGCTTGGGATGAAATTATTTTTAAAAGACTTAAAAAAGTAGCCAATACATTAGTATAGATAAACAGCCCTGGTATTTCCTTTGAGCACAGGAAATAAGGATAATTAATATATGATGTCTGAGATGCATAGGGGTAAGGATAATATATGACGATTGAAAAAAGATAACATAATTAACTGAATAATTCGAAAATCATTCAACTTAGTAAGTCCATGAAGATGCAACACTCCATGTTAAAAGTAGACATTTCACTAGAAATTACATGGAATCTCAGAGAAAAAAACATCATTAACATGTAATTTAGGGTGATTAAAGTAATGACTGAAAAAAAAGAAAAGGTCTGCCATGAAGTTGAGCACAGAAATGGTAACAAGAATAAGGAGAAATCCACAGCAATACTGGAAGCTAGCAGGGATGCCACAAATAGACCAGACCATGAGAAGTTTCTGGAAGATAAAAAACAGATGGGAACAATAGGCAACAAAACCTCAAAATGTCATACGTGAAAGGGGAGACCTCCACAGAAATAAGATGTCCTGTAAAACCCAGAATAACTCAAAGACCAGAGGCAATGGGGGTTGGGAGAATGACCGGAACTTGAGCTACTATTACATGAAATTCCAATATATACATAGGTTTTAATGTTTCTGGCCTTTCTACATTTTAGGGGTTTTTTTGTTTCTTAAAGTGTCGCTATAAAAAAATTAAAAGGTGGGCATATTGTCTTCTTTCTGGAGTATCTAAAACATTTCAGACCTACTTACATAGTTTAGCAACAGATAACCTAACATGTTAAGACTTCACAGTAACCATTTTGTTAGTCATATGTGAAAACCCAAATGAGGCTGTCAAGATGTTACCTTTAATATACTACATTGATAGTATCTAAAAAGTAAAAAAGACTAGTTCTCACCTTAGATTGTATTTTTATCTTAGATTTTAATAGAAAACTTTAATTAAGTTAACAACTTAATTCTACATTTAGGAAAGAAATAACTCTATGGAACCAGAAATCTATCCTTATTTCACAGGGCATAATACCATTATGGTATGGGTAGAGAAAAGCAGAATATGCTTGAGTAATGTGAATATAGATCCTGGATGGCACCTAGATCTTTAAAATCTCAAACATAAAAATTTATATAATTCTCAAAACAAACCTTAGAAAAACCTATAAACCTGTGATCTACATTTTAAACCAACTATAGAGATTCATTTACAAACCTTTGTGAAGTCAGACGGACACCAGCACACAGACGTGACCTCTTGAGAATGACCCAGGAGCACAGTAGGAGGTTGCCAGGGTGTGGAGACCTAGTCCAATCAAAAAGAAACAAGTCAGCAAAGCAATGTTAGATTTCCCAGATAGAGGCCTTTGAATTCAGAAGTGTGTCTTAGAGAGTTTTAGGATTGTTACCAAAGGCCACTAGACCTGCCTAGATATAGTTTGGGGGAAAAAAAAAAAGATTTCCAATGGGCAATGAAATATTTCTGTTACTGATCTGGGAAAACACAATGAAAACAGCCAAAATAAGTAAATAATATGAGCTTACACACAAGGATAGTTCTTATTTCATATCAGGACAACCTAGCCATATATATTTTGACTAAAATTCAAGACTGGCATTGTCCCTCATTCCTTAGGTGGTAAACTTTCTGCAAGGATGTTATCCATCCTTAAGTAGTCAACTTGACAACTCAGTCCTGTTTTTACACAGCACAGACATTGTCAGATCTCTAGTCAGCTACTTCTAGGAATACTAAATTAACTGTGAAACTTGCAGATTTCCAAAACATGCTACCAGCTCTCTTGGGACAAAACGACGGTCTTCCTTCCAAAACAAGACCGTTCTCTTGTCCCAACAGAGCTGGTCAGTAACTTTTACCAAAACCCAAAGTTATACTCCTTCATTTTGAGTTGGATAACCTTCATTCTGAAGGGATATAAACTATATTTTACATGGCACTTTGGTATCCTTTCTGGAAAAACATTTTTTTTCCTCTAAAACTTTATTTCAGTTAATTTTCTGAGAGAAGTTTTGAATTTTCAAGTAAGTGTCACTCACATTTTAATAAATTTTAATGTAGAAAGAAGGGTCACATTGTACTGTCCTGTACACATGACTAAGAATCGTATTTTTCCATCATCAGGTGCCACCAGTTATGTGCATTTGACAGCATCATACAGCTGACTCATTCAAGAGATGTCAATCTCTTTCATAGGCCATGGGAATTAATCAGCACAATAAGGAGTACAAACTCACATAACTATTATTAGCATGTGTGTTTCAAAAGAGCAAGGAGGTTGGGGCTGAGAGAAGTTATTCTCTTTCCATTTTCCTGAGGCTCTGAATCATGGCTCATTTGTATGAAGAAAGTGGAGGTGACTCTGGAATGATTATTTGTGGGAATGACTAAGTAAACTTAATAGATTCCCCATATTATAGTTAAGAGATCTGACACACTGATTGATAAGGTTATTCAACTCAATCATTAAATGGTTTAAATGGTACATATGCAATAATTCAAAAAGCAAAAGAATACAATGAGCAGAGTCTAACCTGTCTTGCTGAGTAAATTAAAATTTAACAAAAAGGAGGCTTTTTCCACATCCACAGGAACCTCACTTACTGCCTACTCCTACAATGGCACAGAGATAATTCGTTCTCACAAGGTAAAATATTTTAGAAAAGACTTTAAAGATCGTCTCTAACTATCCCAGCAGTCACAGAAATTTTCCTTTCCTCTTCCATTTGGGAAGGCCCCAGTCTATTAAGTTTCTCTTCACCCAAGTCCAAACAGGTCTGGTAGCAGCAAATTAAAAAGGAGAGGAAATCCTCAAGTCCTACTGAGCATCCCTGGTAGAAACACATTATTCTCTTCCATTGGTTCACCCTGCTTATTGCCTCTAGCTTTTAATTTCATGATATTGGTCCTTCCTCAGTTTCTGTATTATAATACCTAGAAGAACCTAAATGTGTACACCAAGGATTAAAATAAGTTTTCAAAAAACCCCCGAAATACCCACCAATAGAATATACGCACATTTTTGCATTTATCTATAGGGTTTCAGAGAAAAAAGAAACAGACCCATAAGAAAAACATTTTGGAATATGATAACAAGGTATCAATGACGACAGTAAAAGTCTAATCCAGGCACTTTACATAGCATTAAAAGTGGGAGGAAGGTTCCTCAAAAAGTTAAACAATTATATGACCCAGCAATTCTATTCTTAGGAATAGAATTCTGTTCCTATACTCCCAGGAGAATTAAAAACCTATGTTAAACAAGAACTTATGCACAAATGTTCATAGCAGCTTTATTCATGTCAAAAAATGGAAACAACTCAAATATCCATCAACTGATGAATGAATAAACAAAATGTGGTCTATCCGCACAATGCATATTACTTATATAACATGGATGAACCTTGATGATATTAAGTAAAAGACGTCAGACAAAAAATGCTGATTTTTTATGATTCCACTTATACGAAATGTCTGGAATAGCAAATCCATAGAGACAGAATGAGGTTTAGCAGGTGTTGGGGAGGAAGAGGGGATTAGAGAGTGACTTAACTGTTAAAGGACACAGTTTTTTTTCTGGTGTGATGATGTTTGGGAATCAAACAGTGGTGATGTTGGTACAACACTGTGATTACAATAGTAAGTACTCCATTGTAAACTTTAAAATGACTAAAATGGTGAATTTTATGTTATATGAATTCTGTCTCAATAAAGAAAAGTTGAGGGAAGGGCATGTTATGGGTTAAAATGAGAAACGAATGTCTAACAAGTTTTTATGAACTTCTATGCTTTGATAGTTTAAGACTATCCTAGGGTATAGTATGACTACTTCAAGAAAGATTCATTTCTTCTAATGAGATTCAGGTGACTTTTAAATCCTTCATTTTTATTCAAATACGTTTTTATTTATGTCCCTACATTATTATAAGAACATTATCATAATTATATAACTTCATTTTTTAAAGCTTCCTTTCCCTTTTAAGTAGGAAGAAGACTATTAAATCTAAGAGACATTTATATCCATGCATTTTGGAGATACTCAGACACAGAAGACTGTCCTCTCTTACATATTCTACCTTTTGTAAAATAAAGACTTCAATTCAAGGCACAAGGAATCCCAAAGTTAAATCTCCTAGAACTATGAAGGTACCTCTAGAAGTAAATGGCTCTAACCTACAGATCTCATAAAGTTATTCTGTGTACTGAAACATACAAAGAAGATCAGCACTTTTTCTCACAAAATCTCTTCTCTGCCCAGTTGGAAACCAAGTCTAATCTTTATTTCTGCCATGAGATCATTTACACTTCCTAAAGTGTCAGGCTCAACGTTTCACCAGTCAGTGGTAGAATGACTATGCCAAATCAGTTTATTTATAACCACTTCGATGCTATTCAGTGGCTATATCAGAAACAAACCAGAGAAAAGAGGATGGGGTGAGGGTGGGACAATAGTTAGGAAATAAAAAAAAGGTATAATATTAAATCTTTTAAAGTCTTAGACCTCAATATCAGTCTGAATATATTATATTTCCCCTTTGCTGGGCAGTAGTGAGGATTAAAAAGCCATTCTTTTCTGTCTTAAGATACAAAACTCCCTTCTATTTTGTTTTCTTGTGCCCATGGGCTTTTGGCTTTTTAGCATAGAACAAATTCCAATACTTAAGATAATTCTGACTTTTTAACACGTAGAAGAGCAATCTAACAGCCTGGATATTCAGCTTGAATGGAATTGCTCTTAAAATACTACTCCTCCTTTTTTTAATCATGGAAAAGAGAAACTGAGCCACCTCACTAGGCAAATTCAATTTTAGGAGGTGCAAGCTTGCCAGGATCTCAAATATCAGAGCCTGTACACCGAGTTATGTGTGGACAGGCAGAAGAACATCACATCTGAACCACGTCATTCAACACTGACATGTGATCCAGCCTAGGAATTAAAAAAGGGTGACCCATGTATGTGGTAGCCACTGATTGGTTGTCTGAAAATGGCTTAGAAACAACGGCCAACTATATTTAGTGTATATCTTTAAAGGCAGGAAGTATTCCCTCAACCTTCATTCCCTGAAGGTTTTAAAAAGGCCTTTTAAAAAGGCCTTTGCGCTAGAGAAGAGGAAGGAACTTTAAGAATTGTCAAGAAAACTTTACACACATACACATAATATATAATTGTACACATAATTATGTATATATATAATTTAAAAATTTATTAAGAATTTTAAAACTGTATCAAGAAAACTATACAACACACACGTAATTGTATACATAATTATGTACATATAATTAAAACTTATTAAGAATAATTTAAAAAGAATGATCAATGCATATTTTTTGAATTATTCTTTACATGCTTTTTGTTATGTTTGGAAAACAATTTTTTTTTTTTTTAAGAAGAAACAAACTTTAAAAGATACAGACCTGTGGTAGGAATAAAATCCTCTAGTTAAGTTGGGAGCCAAAGTAGAGAAGGAAACACAGGTAAGACAGTGAGCAAAGAAGAAAGGAAAAAGGTAGCAAAATAAGCATTAAGACCAAATTTGAAACTGAAAATTTAAAATATAAGAGCATTAGTGCCAGTGACATAACATTGTTAAAGTTAAAATCTCAAGTAAGAAGAATACTCTAAAAAGGAAACTCCATCTTGTGATGGAGTCTCAAGTATATATTTTATAGGCAAATTTTCATTTAAAAATATAACGAAAGAAATATGCTTGTAGAAAAAGGCAGGCCCAGCATAGAAGCATCTTAGATAGAGCAATATCTCCACCTTGTGACTATTTAGGATGTTGTCACTAAAATTTTAATAAAGCAGTGTTGCATTTTCGCAACTCTAGTTATATAGAAACCACTTTTTTTTGTACTTCCCTCAGGACTGGAAGAAATTAAGCTGAAGAATTATGCTTCATACTAAACAGGTTTTACCCCGTCCTAAAAAAAATTAGCAATATTACTTTCTAGAGCTTGGCAGGATAAAGAATGATACAACTTTCTCTTGAGAAGGGTTTGATACTATCAAAACTATGGGATCTATGAAGTTTTAGACGTTATGACTTTAAAACCCAAAATATGTGAACTCTAATCATTCAATTCACCAATGTCAAAGACATTAATGAAGTTACAGCGAGATCTAGAAGATAACTAATTCTTAGTCATGGGTAAACAATGCGTTAATGATTGTTCTCTGAATTCCCAGAACATTTCCATAATTAATTATTCCTTCAAGAGACAGTTTTCAGTAATAAGTGCTACCTGTTGTGTAATATTTTTATTTTCTCCACTGGGCTTCAAATGGACAGCTTTAAATTTCTTAGCTTACAGTAGACACTTTAGAATTACTGTTATTAAAAAAAGTTAATTAAAAGATTATTGGTCAGGCGTGGTGGCTCACCCTGAAATCCCAGCACTTTGGGAGGCCGACTTGGGCAGATCATGAGGTCAGGAGATTGAGACCATCCTGGCTAACATGTTGAAACCCCATCTCTACTAAAACTACAGAAAAAATTAGCCGGGCGTGGTGGCGGGCGCCTGTAGTCCCAGCTACTTGGGAGGCTGAGGCAGGAGAATGGCATGAACCTGGGAGGCGGAGCTTGCAGTGAGCCGAGATCATGCCACTGCACTCCTGTCTGGGTGACAGAGCGAGACTCCATCCCAAAAAAAAAAAAAAAAAAAAAAAAAAAGATTATTAAATAATGCTATTAAATATATAAAAACCTGAGAAAGCAGCCATATCTACTTGTAGCCTGAAGATCAGCTACTTGTAACAAGAGAATAAAGATTAAATTAATCACACAAATAGTTTTGAGTTTCTGTTTTGTGCAAGGCTCCATGGGTGATTCAAACACAGGATCCTAAGGATCAAAATACTGTATTCTGAACGAGAGTTTGAAAACACAGGGCAGAAAGTCAGTACAGCATATTTTCCAGGATGCAGGAACAAAGTAGTTAAGGTTCTTACTACCCTCTGAATTCTCAATTCCTAATCATTTGTGAAACAGAGGATACAAATTGTCAATTTCTGACAAGCTATGGCCCTGAAAGTGTCATACATTCTGTAGCAGAGTAAGGTTTCAGCTATATTAAGAGCCAAGAGCAACCTTTACTAAATATCTGACGTAGGAATAGTAGAGTATGTGGTTACATTAAACTTACCTCATATTGGACAGAACAAATATTTGCAAGAATACTTCAGTCTAACATTTGTGGGTGAAGTTTAGCAGCTTACCTTCCATATGTAGGCAGCTTCATCACTTGAGCCACTGACTAAAAACTGGTCATCTGGACTAAGGCTGGATTTTACATAAAAGGTAGAGTTCTGGTGTCCATTGAAAATAGCCACTGCCAGAGGAAAAAAAACAAATTACTTGGCTCTTGTTATTTCTAGTGGTCAAATGGATATAGACAGCATATATATTCTAGCAAGTTTTATCACTGTATTGCCTATTGAAGCAGATGGTCTAGCTTTATCCGTGAAATACAAGGGAACTGGACACTGGCAGAAAAACAAAACCCTAGAAAGAGGCTTTAGATTAGATCCAATCTCATGAACTCAGTCTGAATACTTGGTATGAAAATGGCGATATCAAGAGAAAAAAATTTGATGAAAACATTTCTTAAAAAAAGAATGCAGCCAATGTGCAACTGACAGTAAAACACCTTTATAAGACCCTCTCTCTCCAGCCCAGGGTAGGATTTCTTCCATTGCATAATATATTCATCTAATTTCCCCTTATACTTCAAGACTCTTGAGGATAAATTTTATGTCTTACTTTTTCTTCACTAGATTTTATAGTGCTTTGAACAGAGTAGATCCTCAAACATTTGTTCCATGAATAGGAAACAAACAAACAAAACAGTGAAAAGTATCATTTGAGTTCTGGTTAAAACTTACTACTAGCTTATCTGGGATGTGAGAATCATTTTAATCCAGCATTTTAAGTAGGCTGAATGGTGGAAGTAGCTAGTGGGGTAAACTATGTCCATATGCAAGGCACTAGATTAGGTTTAGCCTTCTCACTATCAGTGGCAAAAGGGCAGGTAACCCAATCTAGCATACGTTCTTGATAGGTTCTTCTATCCTAAGAAGGTCAAAACCTGAGGCCTCTGACATTAGAACATTACTAGGAAATACAAGAGAAAAATCTCAATGTTTGGAGAATTTAAGGATACCTTTAGGCAGGAAAAAACAATCACACTCCAGAGAGAAAAGTATTAGTAGGGGACTTAACAGCTTTCCATAAGTGCTTACAGGAATCTCTTCCATTTTCTAGAATAAAGCTGGAAAAGAACTTTGTATTTATAGCTTTTAAGGAAAAAGCTATGCAGGCATAGCAAATACTCCTCACATCAGATATTTTTACTGTGAAAGTGAGGCAGGATATGAATCAATTTGTATACACCTATTATCACTGCAAAATAAACAAGCTCCTTTATTCTGAACATTGTTTTAAAACTGTAATTTTTAATCTTCCTCAACTCTGAACTATGAATGGAAAACTCTAGCCTGAATTTCCCACTATACCTGTAAGGATTTATTGCCCTCTGCTGGTCTAAGAAAGGCTGGTATGATATGCACTGTAAATGTTTAAACCTTGCTAAAAATCCTCCTAAAATGCATATTGGCTTTAATGAGCTCAATTTAATCTTGCAAAGTCATCCTCATGAACATCACTTAATATAACACCATAAATACAAAGCATGGTAGATCAAGTATCAAATCCAAGATCCTTTCAGAAGTTTTGAAAAGGACAAGTAATTACAAGATGTTATACACACACACACACACACACACACACACACACACACACACACACACAGAGTTGTCATTCAATTTTTTTTTTTTTTTTTTTTTGAGACGGAGTCTTGCTCTGTAGCCCAGGCTGGAGTGCAGTGGCCGGATCTCAGCTCACTGCAAGCTCCGCCTCCCAGGTTTACGCCATTCTCCTTCCTCAGCCTCCCGAGTAGCTGGGACTACAGGCGCCCGCCACCTCGCCCGGCTAGTTTTTTGTATTTTTAGTAGAGACGGGGTTTCACGGTGTTAGCCAGGATGGTCTCGATCTCCTGACCTCGTGATCCGCCCGTCTCGGCCTCCCAAAGTGCTGGGATTACAGGCTTGAGCCACCGCGCCCGGCCTTTTTTTTTTTTTTAAGACAGGGTCTTACTCTGTCACCCAGGCTGGAGTGCAGCGGCAAGATCATGGCTCACTGAAGACTCAAACCTCCCAGGATCAAACCTCCTCCTACCTCAGCCTTCCAAGTAGCAGGACTATAGGTACATGCCACCACATTCAGCTAATTTTTTGCATCTTTGTCAAGATGGGGTTTTGCCATATTGCCATATTGCCCAGGCTGGTCTTGAACTCCTGGGGTCAAGCGATCCGCCAGCCTCAGCTTGGGTTTATAGGTATGAGTCACCATGGCCAGCTGTCATTCAATTTTTAAGGAACAAATTGATCTATTAATCTATTTACCTATCTATCCATCTGAGCAAATGAAATTAAATAGAAGCACACAAAAGGTTTACTAAATCATTAGCGAAGTGTTTGACGGCAGGACACTAAACTCAAGGCCCTTTTCAGTGCCACACTGCAGCAAAAATTATATAGAAAGAGCTCTTGTACATCTGATAATATAATCAGGATTAGGTTTTATCTTTCAAGGAAAGATTTTTGATTAACTAAATTAGCAGTTCTCCAAGCTCAGATTCCATTAAGGAAAGCAGCAAAAGAAACACCTCTTCCCTTTTCTAAACATTATTGCTCTTGCTTAGAGAAAATCAGACCCAGTGCAAAGCATCAGAAATGCCGACTATGATACTGCCACCAATACTAAAGTCCTAATAAGATTGCTTGGAGTGACCTTTGGAAACTTCTTTAAGATCTCAGCTAAAATGACAAGTTCTGGACCGGCACGGTGGCTCACACCTGTAATCTCAGCACTTTGGGAGGCTGAGGTGGGCGGATCACAAAGTCAGGAGTTCGAGACCCGCCTGACCAACAAGGTGAAACTCCGCCTTTACTAGAAATACAAAAATTAGCCAGGCGTGGTGGCGGGCACCTGTAATCCCAGTTACTTGGGAGGCTGAGGCAGGAGAATTGCTTGAACCTAGGAGGCAGAGGTTGCAGTGAGCTGAGATCGAACCACTGCACTCCAGCCAGGGCAACAGAGAGCAAAACTCCATCTCAAAAAAATAAAAAATAAAAGATTAAAAAAAAAATAAATAAAATGACAAGTTCTGTACTTGAGGTTTCTTGTTTATCAAACCATTTCACTTTAGTGGAAGCTGGGTAACTCTGAGGATTGGTTATGGAATTCAAAGTGTTTTTGAAAGATCTATAGATGAGGAATAACCAGGCTACTAAGATGTAGCTTAAGAAATTGATGTTCTTAAAAATAACGTAACCCAAATAACTCTCTTAAAGCATGCCTGAGGCTGGTGATTTGGAAGAGGGAGGGGAGAAGATTAAAAAAAGAGGAAAGCATGCTTGAGAAACTTGGGTTTTCTTTTTAAAACTATCATTTATTAGTTGTAAGTATCAGATTCTATTTTTATAGTTTTGAGGGAAAAAAAAAGGCGAGGCTGGGGAAAACATCTAGAAATAAAAGGGCCTCTCTTTAACATTAAGGAGAAGGCTGAGATAGGCTAAAACTATTTTGGGGGTCTGAGAAATTCAGTCCCCTAATTTTAACCAGCAGCCCCTAAGGAGGACAAAAGCTGAGCAGAAGCGCTTTGTCTACTCCACAGCTTATTAAATCAAAAATTGAGAGAATTCTAAATATAGGCCAAAGGGTATAATTTCAGGAGATATTCTCTATTAAAATAAAATTAAGTCACCATGTAAAGCACAATTCAGCTTACTTATGAAATCACAAGGAATGTACACTTATGAAATTATCACCGGATGTAATCAAAGATGTCAAAGTCCTCATATGGTTTAACAAGTTCAGTTTAGAAGAAAACCCATTGAATTATCATTACCAAAAAAAAGCCCATAATGGTTTCCTGGTAAGAGAATTTGAATGACTAATGTCTTACCTGGAGAAGTCTTCAACCCAGTCATATTGAACATGTAGATGTTATCGTCTGTGCAATTAGCAAATAAAGTAGAGCCAGTGGAATCCAAAATCAGACTTGAATATCCTGGAAAAAGTAAACAAGTTAGCATGTCCTGATGATGGTGAGTAGATTTGAGGTAGAGACAAAACGTACAGACAAAAATAGATCGTTCCTTAAGAAGAATCATCAGAATTCTTTGTCCCCAAAATATACACAAACCAAAAACATTCTTCTGAGTTTTTATCTTTTGAACTTCACATATTAGAATTTTTCATATCAATGTTACTGGAAACTAGCCTAATGTTTGTTTGTTTGTTTTTAACAAAAACTCATATCTCCCCCAAAAGACCTATACAAAGGCTTACCAAGTTTTCGAGTGCTGCTACCTGGGTACAGGAAAGACTTGGATGCTATAGGTTCTTGTCGATAAGCAGTATAATTCTTACGTAAATCCCATACTTTGATTATCCTAAAAACCAAGGCAAATAAATATTTTGTAGACCTTCTTCCAACCCCAAACAACTTCAATTACACTAAATGTGAAATGACTTTTAATCTAACTCTTCTGGCACATTAGCTAGGTACAGTGAGGATACTTAATTGGGAAACAAATCAAACTATCTTACACTGTTGTCTCCAATACCAGGCTTATAATTCTGACAGAACGGAAACAGATGTGATTTGACCCAGTGATGGGTTACTGGAGTTTACTCTAAGGGAACGGAAAAGGAAGATGAAGGTTGAGTGCCGATAGTAATTGTTCCATTGTTTTTAGAAAAAACACTTCCTAAGCCTTAATATTCTGCATATATCCTTTGATATCATAAGTAGTAAGTTCTGTCCCTGTGGTTACATCTCCGTACATAACTCCTTAAATAATCTAAACAAATTGTTCCATGAAATAAAGTATTTTTTCATTTCATCTACTGAGATAATTGTCTTAACCCTCTACTTCTAGCATGAAGGCAACTTGAAAACACAGACCTGATATGAAATGACAGTATTCTTGGAAACAAACAGAGCAAGCTTTCACAGTCATTCACAAGCAGAACTAATAACTTTTAGATAATCCTTCATTCCTGCCTGATAATTTGGTTCAGAGGGTTTTAGTGCCCAGAGGACACAATGGAAATCCTAGTTTGGTAAGCCATCATATTTTAAATTAAAAATTTTAAGGGAAGGATGCCTTGAGAGATATAATAGGAAGGAAGCTTAAAAAGAGAGTCTCCATTTGCAAAGATTTTATATTCTACAAAGCAACCAACAAGCATCACAGAGCAGACTTATTTGGAAGCCAAGAATTCAGACTAATCATGGATGATAGGTATGTGAAAGTCATTAGACCTTACTATCATCAATCTAGTTAGATTACTCCCAGAAATGTTAATTACATCCCCAGAATCAGATTTCTTCTTTTAGGATATTCTTAAACCTGAAAAGATAAAACCCGAAGTAACAGAAATTTTACTCTTCAAAATGAGAATTAGTGACTAAATTATATTGCATAAGGCAAGCAAGCTACCCAGCCAGCTTTTCTAAGATAGCAACAGCAGCTACCACTGCTCTTATGTGCTAGACAATGTGCTAAGCGTGACACATGTATTCTTTCATTTAATTATCCTTCAAGAGTCTTTCAACTAGGTATTTTCCAATGTGATCTACAGTTCCTTTTCTCATTTGGGGTACTTGCTGTGTTGACAGTTGAAAGCGCACACATTCAATTATAATGAGACTATGTGACTGTACCATCACAGCTCAAAAAAAAGATCTCGTTGGAAGAAATAAGAAATAGACTCTTACCCATCCACAGCTCCTGCTGAGACTAATGTATTCTCGTCTTGAAAGAGGACCACAGTAACACTTTGCTGGAAATCCTGATAGCACAAGAAAAGAAAAAGAAGATTCTATCTTGAGCATCATAATCTTTACCATCAAGAGAACGAGGTGCTAAAAAACGACTTTTCTCCCCAGACTGACTTAGATGAAGTCTTCTCTAATGAGCTCAATCAGATATATATACTGACCAAGAGATAATTTTAGCAAGGATCATTAAGTTTCAGTATATAATACTTCAACTTGTACTCAAGAAACAAACTGGTGACTAAAAGATTTTGCTTATCTGAGCCTACTGCATCTAGTTAGACTCAGCCCTACTAATACGCTGTGTGTATCCTTAGGAAACTTACTTAACTTTCTTGTGCTGGTTTAACCTCTAAAATGTTGCTCTACCTAGATTATCATACAGGAGTATCAAAAGAATTATGAATAAAAGATTATTACATGTTCTCTGAAAAAGAGGCCCAGTGGAGTCTTACCTCCTAATTGCTATTACCTAACAAGTTATCTTGGCTCAGAACCCGTTTAAATGTCTGAAATGTTACTCATTTTAACTTCATACGGCCTCCACTATCTGCCTCCATTCATGCTTGTGTCCTGTTCATGGTGTATAGTTTTAAGTCTTAATGTCTTAGCAGTCATACTTCCCCCAAAATATTAACTTGTACCCTACATACCACGAATATGAAAAAAAATTAAAGTGAGAAAAAGGGCAATTTTTTTTAAAGAAAAAGGATATATTACGGGCATTGTTTGAGCTCTGACTGTAAGTTATTAGAGTGGTACTATGTTCTACCCATGTATTTCTCAATATATTTGATAATATTTTGTCAAATGCTTAAAAATAAGCTGGCCGGGTGTGGTGGCTCACACTTGTAATCCCAGCACTTTGGGAGGCTGAGGTGGGTGGATCACGAAGTCAGGATATCGAGACCATCCTGGCTGACACGGTGAAACCCCCTCTCTACTAAAAATACAAAAAATTAGCCAGGCATGGTGGCGGGTGCCTGTAGTCCCAGCTACTCAGGAGGCTGAGGCAGGAGAATGGCGTGAACCCAGGAGGCGGAGCTTGCAGGGAGCCAAGATCGCGCCACTGCACCCCAGCCTGGGTGACAAAGCGAGACTGTCTCAAAAACAAAGAACAAAGAAACAAAAAACAAAAAACGTATCTCTCTGTAGTTTGTATTACGAAAACAACAGGTATTTTTCCCCATAGAAGACTGCATCACAGTACTTAATATGCTTCCTCAAGCTACTCCTCCCCGACTTTTCCTAATGAATTCCACTATACTATAGGGGTGTGTGTGTGTGTGTGTGTGTGTGTGTGTGTGTGTAGAGAGATTTTTAGGGATGAGACTCAGTAAGGTGAATTTTTAACATGTGCCTCAGGCAACTCTGATGTACATAGTATTTGAGGTGATGGCTATCTCAATTACCCTGATTTGATCATTATACATAGTGTGCCCCCCCAAAATATGTACAATTATGTTATTAATTTTTAAAAATGTAGATATTGAAATTAAAAAAAAAAAATCATCACTTGAAAGCTTAATGGCATGAGACAACATGATCTTATGTTTAATTCAATCTAATTATTTAAAACCAAAATAAATTTAAAGATATTTATCAACAAGCCTACGTATATTTTAATTCCATCAGTAATATAGGTAAATGTAATTATAATTCAGAAGAACTAAAAATTAGAATTTGAGAACCACAAATGTAGGCACTGAATAAGCAATAAACCATTGATATCAAATGAAAATCATGAAGATTCTCATTCACTTAATCAATAGCCTCCCATTTATTCTATCCTACAGATAAGATCTGCACACATGTATACATCTGTAAAACCTTACCACAGAAGGAGCAAGTCCTTTTGAATTCTGTTTCTTCTTGGGTTTTGAAGGGGTTTGCTTGTCTGAGGTGTTGTGAGCTCCACTGATTTGATTCACTTGCCTATAAAACCCATCTGAAAGATATTCCAAGGAAATTTAGGTTTCAGGATTCTTACATGCTGAGTACAACATGTGTACATAAAACTTCAATATTAAGTAATTTTTGACCAAATTGGTGAAATTAGAAGCCAGCAGAGCCAGCTACACTACATCTCCTGTGGTGAGACTATAATGTATAAAAAGGGAGAGATGTTTTAACAGCTTTAATAATTGCCAAAACTTGGAAACAACCAAGACTCCATCTCCAAAAAAACAAAAACAAAGATGTCCTTCAGTGGGTGAATGTATAAACTGTGGTTCATCCAGACAATGGAATATTATTCAGCACTAAAAATAAATGAGCTTGATAAAGCCATAAAATGACATGGAGGAAATGTGACTAGGGGAAGTAATAAGATCAGCGGTTGCCAGGGCTTAGAGGGAGGTAGGGATGAATAATTGGAGCACAGAAGAATTCTAGAGTAGTGAAACTATTTTGTATGATGCTACAATGGTGGACGCGTGTCATTACACATTTGTCAATATCCACAGAATGTGTAATACTAAGACTATATAACACTAATGTAAATTATAAACTCTGGGTGACAGCATGTGTTGATATAGGTTCACTGATTATATAACAAATGTACCACTCAGGCATAGGATGTTGTCAGTGGGGAAGCCTGTGTGTGGGCAGGACAGGGGCTATATGGGAACTCTCTATACTTTCTGCTCAGTTTTGCTGTGAACCTAAATCTGTTCTACAAAATAAGGTTTATTAAAATTTTTCAAAATAATTTTATTATCTATTTCAAAATAGCTAGAAGAATGGGAGGCCAAGGCAGGCAGACTGCCTGAGGTCAGGAGTTCCAGACCAGTCTGGCCACATGGTGAAATCCTGTCTCTACTAAAAATACAAAAACTAGCAGGGCGTGGTGGCATGCACCTGTAATCCCAGCTACACGAGAGGCTGAGATAGGAGAATTACTTGAACCCAGGAGGTGGAGGTTGCAGTGAGGTGAGATCACGCCACTGCACTCCAGCCTGGGTGACAGAGTGAGACTCCATCTCCAAAAAAACAAAAAAAAAAAACTAGAAGAGAAGAATTGTAATGTTTCCAACAAACACAAAGAAAAATGTTTGAGGTGATGGATTTCCCAATTACCCTGATTTGATCATTTCATGTTCTATATATGTATCAAGATATCACATATACCCCCCAAAATATGTACAACTATGTTATCAATTTTTCAAAATGCAGAAACTAAATTTTTAATAAATTAACTAAACGTGAACAGTGAGATAATCATCATTGTCTGCTTAATGGCATCACGAGACAACCATGAGTTTATGTTTGAATTCAATCTAATTCTTTAAAATCAGGCCGGGCATGGTGGTTCACACCTGTAATTTCAGCACCTTGGGAGGCCGGGGTGGGCAGATCACTTGAGGTCAGGAATTTGAGACCAGCCTGGCCAACATAGTGAAACCCCATCTCTATTAAAAAAAAAAACAAAAATTAGCCAGGCATGGTGGCAGGTGCCTGTAATCCCAGCTACTCAGGAGGCTGAGCTAGAGGAATTGCTGGAACCCAGCAGGTGGAGAGTGCAGTGAGCCAAGTTCATGCCACTGCACTCTAGCCTGGGCAACGGAGACTCCATCTCAAAAAAAATAATAAAATAAAATAAAAAAATAAAAATTCTTGAAAACCAAAATAAATTTAAAGACATTTACCAGTGAGGCTGCGTATTAATATTTTTAAGTCCATCAATAATGTGGGTAAATAGCATTATAATTCAGAAGACAATATGGGATAAATACGTGAGTGTAATACTTGTAACAATGACAAAGATCCTGAGATCTGGAACAGTGAGCAGAAATGGGGAATTATGAGTACACGCCCTCTGGTGGTAATCAGATGAAATCACTAACTCTTTCACTTAAAATTAAGTACAGGGTAATCCCAAATCTCTCAGAATTAAAATCTAACCTTTTTTGTTGCACCTGGTATCCCAGACCATAATGTTGCCATCTCTTCCACCTGTACAGAATACAGCTGTGCGGGAAATAAACAGATTATTGAGAGGTTAACAAAACCAGTAAATGACACATATATTTCAATTTAAATTTCCTAGACTATTATGTGCTAGGTACTGTATCTGGCACTGGAGTCAAACATTTAAAAATATATGGCTCAATAACAAATAGGAAAAAGGATTACGAGGAGCTTGAGATACTAATGTTGAACCAAAACTTTACAGAATCACCCCTCTGTAAATTTTTTAAAACCCATATAAAATATATAGTGGTTATAGTAAGAATGACAAACAACAGTCAAAATACGGAGTGCTTATTATTCTAAATGTTAGCTACTATCCCACATGTTTTATACAAATTATCTCAATCCTTGCTATCAACCTTATTAGGTAGGTACCAAGAGAGGCACAGAGAGGGTAAATAACTTGTAAAGGTATTCCTGGCAGTATGAATCAGCTTACACTCCAAACCTCTAACCTGTATTGGCTCAGTATAAAAATATGGACCAGATCCGTATGAAGTTTGTGAAAGAGGCTGCCTCTGGGATGCAGTGGGATTGGAGAAGGCACTATAGGAGAACTTCAATTTATCTGTAATGTTTTATTCTTTAAAAGTAAGCCAAAAAACCCCCTGCCTCCTGTGTGAAAGAGTGAGCACTTAAAACTAATCCACTTGCATTAGTTGTAAATGGGATAAAACACAAAAACAACTATCTGAGGGCTCTGTGGAAACTGAATGAAAACATGCAATTTTGCTTACTGATATACATAATAGTTTACATATTTATGGAGTATATGTGATATTTTGATATCTGCCTGGAATGTGTTATGATCAAGTCAGGGTATCTGGTATCCATCACCTTGAGTATTCATCATTTCTATGTGCTGGGAACATTTCAATTAGTCTCTTCTAGCTGCTTGAAATATACAATATTTTGTAAGGTGACAACAGTCAGGTATCGAACAATGGAACTTATACCTTCTATCTAACTTTATGCTTGTATCCATCAAGCAATCTTTCTTCATTCCACCCTCACACCCACTCACTTTCCAGCCTCTGGTTATCTATCATTTTATTCTCTACCTCCATGAGATTGTTTTAGCACCCACATATAAGTGAGAACATGTGAAATTTATCTTTTGTGCCTGTCTTGTTTAACATAATGTTGATGTGAATGACATTTCATTCTTTCTTATGGCCAAATAGTATTCAATTGTGTATATACTACAATTTTTAAAAACTCTTATTTGTTCGTTAATAGACAGATTGATTCCATATCTTGGTTATTGTGAATAGTGTTGCAATAATGTGACTGCAGTTATCCCTTTGATACACTGTTTCCTTTTGGCTCTATACCCAATAATGAGACTGCTAGATCAATAGTAATTCTATTTTTTTTTTTTTTTTGAGAAATCTTACTGTTTTCCATAGTGGCTGTACTAATTTACATTCCCATCAACAGTGTACAAGAGTTCTCTTTTCTCCACATCCTTGCCAGCATGTTTTGTTTAATAATAGCCATTCTAACTGGGTTAAGATGATATCTCACTATGGTTATTAGTCATGTTGAGCAGTTTTTCATATACCTGCTGACCGTTTGTATGTCCTCTTTCATGAAATGTCTATTCATGTTCTTTGCCTACTTTTTTTTTTTTTTTTTAGACAGGATCTCACTGTCACTTAGGCTGGAGTGGTGTAATCACCGCTCAGGGCTCAGGTGATCCTCTCATCTCAGTCCCACCAAATAGCTGGGACTACAGTAGGGCACCACCATGCCCAGCTAATTTTTTTGTTTTTCTTTGCAGAGCCAGAGTTTTGCCACATTGCCCAATCTGTGTTTGCCTACTTTTTAATTGTTTTTTCTACTGTTGAATTGTTCGAGTTCCTTGTACAGATTCTACATATTATTCCCTTATTAGATGAATAGTTTGCAAATACTTCCCATTCAAAAGGTTTTGGCATGCAGAAGCTTTTTAGTTTAGTATAGTCTAGTTTATTTATTTGTTCTTATTGTCTGTGCTTTTGAGTTCTTGGCCATAAAATTTTTGCCTAAACCAATATCCTGAAGTGCTTTCCCTAAATTTTCTTCTAGTTTTGTTTCAGGTCTTACACTTAAGTCTTTATAATCCATCTTGATTTTTTATTTTTATTTTTTTTGAGACTGAGTCCCACTGTGTCAACCAGGGTGGAATGCAGTGGTGCTATCTTGGCTCATTGCAATCTCTGCCTCCTGTGCTCAAGCGATTCTTAAGCCTCAGCCTTCCAAGGAGCTGGGACTACAGGTGCGCCCACCACGCCAAGCTAATTTTTTGTATTTTAGTAGAGGTGGGGTTTTGCCATGTTGCCCAGGCTGGTCTTGAACTCCTGAGCTCAGGCAATCATCTGCCTTGGCCTCCCAAAGTGCTAGGATTACAGGCATGAGCCACCATGCCCAGCCTATCTTGATTTTCTTTAATATAGTGAGACAGGGGTACAGTTTCATTCTTCTGCATATGGATACTCACTTTTCCCAGCACCATTTATTGTATGTTCTTGGTACCTTTATTGAAAAATCAGTTGGCTGCAAATATATGGATTTATTTCTGAATTCTTTTCTGTTCCATTGGTCTGTGTGTCTGTTTTTATGCCAATGCCATGCTGTTTTAGCTATATTAGCTTTATTCTTTTTGCTTAGGATTGCTTTGGCATTTGGGTTCTTTTTGGCTCCACATAAATTTTAAGATTGTTTTTTCTACTTCTGTGAAAAATGATGTTGGTATTTTGATAGGGATTGCACTGAATCTGTAGATTGCTTTGGGCAGTATGCCCATGGGAAAATAATTTTTCCCATCCATGAGCATGAGGTCTCTTTCCATTTGTCTCCTCTTCAATTTCTTTGATCAGTGTTTTATAGCCTTCCTTGTAGAGATCTTTCACCTCTTTGGCTACATTTATTCCTAGGTGTTTTATTTTTTGTAGCTATTGTAAACGAGATTGCCTTCCTGATTTCTCTCAGCTAATTCATTATCAATGTATAGAAATGCTATTGATTTTTGTATGTTGATTTTGTATCCTGCAACTTTTAATGAATTTATTAGATCTGAGGTTTTTTTTTTTTTTTTTTTTGGTAGAGTCTGGTCCTGAACTTTTCTTTGCTGGAAGACTTATTATTGCTTTGATCTTGTTATTATTGATTTGTTCAGGTTTCCTATTTCTTTCTGATTCAGTCTTGGTAGGTTGTGTCTTGTAATCTATCCATTTCCTCTAGGTTTTCTAGTTAGTGTATAGTTGTACACAATAGTTTCTGATGATCTTTTGTATTTCTGTGGTATCAGTTGTAATGTTTCCTTTTTCAGTTCTGATTTTATTTAGACCATCTTTCTTTTTTTCTTGGTTAGTCTAGCAAGTACTTTATTGATTTTATCTTTTCCAAAAACCAACCTTTTGTTTTTCTGACCCTTTTTCTTGCTTTTTAAGTCTTTATTTTATTTAGTTCTGCTCTGCTATTTATTATTTCCCTCTGTTAATCCAGGGTTTGGTTTGTTCTTGCTTTTCTTGTTCCCTGAGGTACACCATTAGATTCTTTTAAAGTCTTTCTACTTTTTTGATATAGATGCTTATTGCTATAAACTTTCCTCTTAGCACTGCTTTTATTGTATCCCATGGGTTTTGGTATGTTGGGTTTCAATTTTCATTTGTTTCAAGAATTGTAAAAATTTCCTTCTTAATTTCTTCCTTGACCCAAGTCATTCATACCATACTGCTTAATTTCCATGTATTTATAGTTTCCAAACTTCCTTTTGTTGTTGATTTCTAGTTTTATTCCATTGTGGTCTCAGAAGATACCTAATATTATTTCAGTTTTAAAAAATGTGTTGAGACTTGTTTTGTGTCTTAACATGTGGTCTATCTTGGAGAATATTCTGTTTGTTGATGAGAAGAATATGTGTTCTGTAGCTGTTGGATGAAATGTTCTGTAAATATCTGTTAGGTCCATTTGGTCTAATGTGCAGTTTAAATCCAATTTTCTGTCTAGATATCTGTCTAATGCTAAGTGGGGTGTTGAAGTCCTCAACTGCTATTGCACTGGAGTCTCTCTCTCCCTTTAAATCTAATAATATTGGCTTTATATATCTGTGTGCTCCAGTGTTAGGTATATACATGTTTAGAATTGATATATCCTTTGGCTGAATTGATTTATCATCATTGAATAACCTTCATTTCTTCTTACTGCTTTTGACATAAAGTCTGTTTTATCTGATGTAAGTATAGCTATTCTTGCTTGCTTTTGGTTTCCATTTGCATGTAATATCTTTTTACATTCCTTTATTTTCAGTTTATATGTGTCTTCACAGGTGAGATGCATTTCTTGTAGGCAGTATATAATTAAGTCATGTTTGTCTATTTGCCCAGTCTGTATCTTTTAAATGGAAAGTTTAACATGTTTACCTTCAATATTATTCATATGTGAAGGCTTATTCCTAACTTTATTGATTGACTTCTGGTTGTTTTGTATATCCTTTGTTCCTTCCTTTCTCTGGTACTTTTTATCATTGTGGTTTCATGGTATTCTATAGTGGTAACATTTCAGTCCTTCCTCTCTCTTGTGTGTCTGCTTACCAGTGGTTTTTGTATTTTCATAATAGTAGATATTGTTCTTCACTTCCTGGTATAAGACTCCTTTAAGTAATTTTTGTATGGCCCATCTATGGTGATTAACTTCCTCAGTTTTTGTTTGTTTGGGAAAGACTTTATTTCTCTTTTATTTATGAAGGATAATTATACTGGGTGTAGTATTCTTGGGTGGCAGGGTTTTTTGTTTGTTTGTTTTTGTTTTTTTCTTTAAGCATGTTGAATATATCATCTCATCCTCTCCTGGACTGTAAGATTTCTGCTGTGAAATCTGCTGTTAGGTCTGGTGGGGTTTCTTTTATAGGTGACCAGATGTTTTTTGCTTTTAGAATTTTTCACTTTGTCTTTGACTTTTGACAGTTTGACTACAATGTGACATGGAAAAAAACCTTTTTGAATTATATACTTGTGGGGATCTTGGAGCCTCCTGTATGTGGATATATAAATCTCTTGCTAGACTTGGGAAGTTTTCACCTATTATTTTGTTAAATAGGTTTTCTAACTCTTTCATTTTATCTTTGTCTTCTGGGACACTGAAAATTCATATATTTGGCCACTTTATAGTGTCCCATATGCCATGAAAGCTTTAGTCATTCATCTTTATTATTTTTTCTCTATTTTTGTCTGACTAGGTTATTTTAAAAGATCTTCAATACTTCTTCAAGTTCTGGGATTCTTCTGCTTGATCTAGTGCATTGTTGAAGCTTTCAAAGGTATTTTGTATTTCATTCAATGAATTCTGTAGTTCCAGAATTTAGCTCTATTTTATAATACCTATCTCTTTGGTAGATTCTTCATTTCCTTAATTATTTTTCTGTTTCTTTGTATTGTCTTTCAGAATTCTCTTGTATCTCACTGAGCTTCCTTAGTGTCAATATTCTGGATCATTTTTCCAGGATTTTGTGAATTCCTTTTTGATTGGGATTTGTTGCTGAAGAATTACTGTGTTCCTTTGGATGTGTCACATATCCTTGCTTTTCAATTTCTCTGTGTTTTTATGTTTATACTTGTGCACCTGGTGTAATAGTTGCTTCTTCCAATTTTTTGAATTTGGTTTGTAGTGGAGAACATTTTCCTGAAGATGTATCTATGGTGATGGTTGGAAAGGATACTTGGCTTTGGTTCTGGATGCATGCAGTAGCATAGTCTCTACCATTCCTTTTGGCCATAAATAGAGTCAGAGGTATCTGTGGTTTCATTGGTAGATTAGAGTGTGGTTGTTAGTGCAGACTGGTTAAGTTTTGCCAGAAACTGAAATACCAGGTAGGCCAGTCTTCAGGCCTCAGTGGTGGCAGCAGTGGTCTGAGCCTGCTTGTCCTTTGGCTCCAAGGCAGCATACACTGGCACTGGTGTTAATGGATCCAGGCAGGTAGATTCTTGGGCCTTCAGATGGCTTACTCAGGTATTGGAAATGGCAGCAGTGGGCCAGGTAGGTGGGCAAGTTCTTGGGCCCCTGGGCAGCAGGTGTGGAGTGATGTGGGTGATGACAGTAGCAGTGATGGAAAAATCCCCTGGAACCCAAGTGTTCCATACTAGTGCTGGCAGTGGCTGTGACAGGTTGGGCAGGCCAGTCCCCAGACCTGCAGGTTGCACGTACAGGTTGATGCCAGCTGTGGTGGTAGCAGCAGATTGAGTAGGCCCAACTTCAGACTCTAAGAGGAGTGCTCAGGCACCACTGGTGATGAACTGAACTGGGCAATCCTCAGGCTTCCCATATAGTGTGCTTGGGTAGTGGCGGGTATGAAGCTAGGCTGGGTAGAACTGCCCTCGGTGACCCTGGTGGTGCCTGCAGGTGCTGGCTATGGAAGGCAGGGGTGGGGTGATCCCCAGGCTTCCGGTGGAATGCTCAAGTAAAGGGCAGCAGCAGCTATGCTGCAGTACTGACATGGAGAGTGGGGTTGCTTTCCCTGGGAGTATCCATAGGCAGGCAGTAAAGGGACTGGGCTTCGCTTACACCTCTGCCCTGCGGCAGCTCAGAGTGGTGGTGGTTGCAGGCGGTGGAATTTGTCCTTGGGAAGTGTGAAAATGTGCAGCTGCCCCTCCATTCAGGGGAATGAGGTTGCTGTGTGTGGCTCCTAATTCAGCCTGGGTGGCAGGGCAGGACACAGTCTGGTGGGGGCTGGGCTCTGAAAATCTAACTGTGTTATAGCTGCTTAGGACTTGGAGGTTTGTGGGACCCAGTATGATATCTCTCTGGAGCAATGCCTTCATGAAGTCTCCAGGCAGCTCCCTATGTTAGTCTCAGGGTCCATGAGCATCAAGGGGGTCTCCCATGGCTATTATTATTAGGGTTCACAGTGGGTATTTGGGCTGCTGTGTGTCTCACTTCCTCTTTCCCTGCATAGGAAGCCTCTCCAGATTCCTAGCTGATCCCAGTCAAATAGGCTGCTTTACTTTTCTCTCCTTCCTTGCTTTCAGAGCTTCTTGTCACTTCCCTGTTGAATCCCAGTGTTCTCTCTTAGATGATCTATTTGAAGTGTGATTATCTACGATCTCACTATCACTATAATATCTCACTATTTGGGTTCCACTCTGTGAAAGAGGTGAGTGCCAGATGCATCTAGTCAGCCATGTTGAAACCATTCATCTAATTCAGCACTTTTTAAGGGTCAGGCACTATTCATTCCTTTTAACAGCTTTGGTTGTACAGACTCTCACTCAGGTTCATTTTCCCCCTCTTTTGCTGGAATTTGTTGCCTAAAATAGAAACTGTTGTTTGGGGATAAAATTTACTCCTCCCTTTAAGTTACCACTTTCCTCCTTTTTTTTTTTTTTTTGAGATGGTATCTCGTTCTGTCACCCAAGCTGGAGTGCAGTGGCACGATCTTGGCTCACTGCAACCTCAGCCTCCCATGTTCAAGCAATTCTCCTGCCTCAGTCTCCCAAGTGGCTGGGATTACAGGCATGCACCACCACACCCTGCTAATTTTTTATATTTTTGGTAGAGATAGGGTTTCACTATCTTGGCCAGGCTGGTCTTGAACTCCTGACCTCAGGTGATCTGCCCACCTCAGCCTCGCAACGTGCTGGGATTATAGGCATGAGCCACCAAGTCCAGCCCACTTTCCTCTTAAACACACAATTTTTGGAGGAGAGTCAACATCTTTAGCAAATGATTGGCCTGAGATTAAGTTACTGGGTTTTTTGTTTTGCTTTTTTTTTTTTTTTTTTTTTGTGGTTTTACCTTGAGGACAGCCAAAGTTGCAGCATTAATAACAGGCAGCTAAAATGCAAATTAAAAAATCTGCCATCTTTCAAGCCAGAAGAACCAGGAAAAGGAGACTGGGAGCAACAAGAACAGTCAGAGAGTGAGGAGACGGGAAAACCTGGATATAGCTAGAGAAAGGGAACCCATGGAATTATGATTCCATGTTTAAACTCAGTCCAAGTCTCTGGCTAACCCCTGTACAATATGGGCAAGAGAAATTGAAAGCAGTTTGCAACTGAGGCTTAAACTAAAGAAAATAATTGAGATAAGATCCACTGTCCTCCTGTAGGTGTGATAGTCTTCAATTTGGATCTAAACAAGTGAATTGCCTGTTAAAAAAGGAACACCAACTCTTTTCTAAGCAATATAACAGAATCTAGAATCCATCATACCATTCGCAATGTCCAGAATATAATCTTAAACTACTTGACTTACAAAGAGCCAGGAAAATGAATTATTCTCAATGGAAGCCAATCCAAAGATAATCCAGATGTTGATTTATCAGATAAGGTTGTAAAGGATACATATCCATGTTAAATGAGTTAAAGAAACGTACACTTGGCCTGGGCAACATGGCAAAACTCCATCTCTACAAAAAATACAAAAATTAGCTGGGTGTGGTGGTATGCACCTATAGCCTCAGCTACTTGGGAGGCTGAGGTGGGAGGATCACTTGAGCCTGGGAGGCAGAGGTTGCAGTGAGCAGATTTCACCACTGTACTCCAAACTGGGTGACAGAGTAAGACCCTGTCTCAAACAACAACAACAATAACAAAAAAAAAAAAGGAAGAAAAAAATATATACATTTGCAATCAATAAAAAGATGATAAATCTCAGCAGGAAACAAACAAATGAAGGTCAGGCACCGTGGCTCATGCCTGTAAACCCAGCATTTTGGGAGGCTGGGTTGGCAGATCCCTTGGACCCAGAAGTTCAAGACCAACCATGGGTGAAACTCTATCTCTACAAAAAATACAAAAAGAAATTAGCCAGGCATGGTGGCATGCACCTATGATCATGCTACCGCCCTCTAACCTGGGCAACAGAGCAAGACCCTGTCTTTAAAAAAAAAATAAGAAAATTTTAGAACTGAAAACCAGTATCTGAAATGAAAACATTCACTTGATAGACCTAAGAACAGACTGGAGAAAATTGAGAAAGTGAACTTTAGGACAAATTAATGGAAATCATTCAATTTGAAGAAGAGAGAGAAAAACAGAACTGAACATTATGTTAAATTAAAGAAGCTCGTCACAGAAGATCACATATTGTATCATTCCATTTGTATGCATGTGTATAAAGGGCAAATCTATAGAGACCGAAATTACTATAGTGGTTGTATAGGGTTGGAAGGAATGAGTGAAAGTACTGCTAATATGTTCAAGTTTCTTTTTGGGTTGATGAAAAGATTCTACATTTAGATTGTGGTGATAGCTGCACAACTCAGTGAATAAACTAAAAACCACTAAAACGTGCACTTTAAATGGATGGATGTTATGGCTTTTTCAGTTTATCTTAAATTTAGGATAACTGAAAAAAAAGAAAACCTAGCCGGGCGCGGTGGCTCACGCCTGTAATCCCAGCACTTTGGGAGGCCGAGGCGGGCGGATCACAAGGTCAGGAGATCGAGACCACGGTGAAACCCCGTCTCTACTAAAAATACAAAAAATTAGCCGGGCGCGGTGGCGGGCGCCTGTAGTCCCAGCTACTCAGGAGGCTGAGGCAGGAGAATGGCGTAAACCCAGGAGGCGGAGCTTGCAGTGAGCCGAGATCGTGCCACTGCACTCCAGCCTGGGCGACAGAGCGAGACTCCGTCTCAAAAAAAAAAAAAAAAAAAAAAAAAAGAAAAGAAAACCTCAAGGACGCATGGGATAATTTAGAAAAGTCAAATATATGAGTAATTGAAAATATATATATACATATGAGTAATTAGGGTACCAGAAGAAGCAGGGAGGAGAGAAAATATGAATAAATTAGGCAGAAAAAATATTTCTTTCTTTTTTTTTTTTTTTGAGTCAGAGTCTCGCTCTGTTGCCCAGGCTGGAATGTGGAGTGCACACTCACGATGTCAGCTAACTGCAACCTCCACCTCCCAGGTTCAAGCAATTCTCCTGCCTCAACCTCCTGAGTAGCTGGAATTACAGGTGCCCACCACAACGCCCAACTAATTTTTGTACTTTTATTAAAGATGGGGTTTCATCGTGTTGGCCTGGCTGGTCTTGAACTCCTGACCTCAGGTGATCTGCCTGCCTCAGCCTCTCAAAGTGCTTGGATTACAGGCCTGAGTCACCATGCCTGGCCCAGAAAAAATATTTCAAGAAATGATAGAAAAATTCCCTATTCAGTAAAAAGGAATTTACAAATACAAAAGGCTCAGCAAGCTTCAAATGGGAAAACTGTGAAGGGAACCATGACTAGACATACCACAGTCAAACTGCTAGAAACCAAAGACAGAAAATCCTGAAATTAGTCAGGAAAAACAGCATATTATATACAGGGAAATGATTTTAACAACCACAGAGTTTTCAATGAAAGCAGAGATGATAGTGGAACATCTTCAGGCAATGAAAGGAAAAAAAGCTGTTGACCCAGAATTTCATATCCAACAAAAATGTCCTTCAAGAATGACGATGAAATAAGGACATTTTCAGATAAAGAAAAACAAAGGTAAATTATTACCATCAGACTCGCACTATAAGAAATGTTAAATGAAGTTATTCAAGGAAGTGATACCAGAGGAGAGGAAAAAGATGGCATTGCCAGGGAGAAATCATGAGTTCAGGAAGGAAATTGTGGGTTCAGTTTTTGCTATGTTGAATTTGAAGTACCTGCAGAAAGGTTAAGGCTAGGATTATAGATCCGGGTCAACACAAGCAGAATGAAAAACAAACAAAACTGGTACAGATGAAACTGTCCAATAAGGTATAGATTGAAAGCAAAAAAAGGCTAAACACCAAATCCTGGGCCTTGCTAACACTTCAAGCTAGGTAAAAGCAACTATGAAAGAATAAAGAGAAAGCAGAAGGAGTACCAGAGGGAGTGGGATATCACAGATTCTAAGCAAATACTTTTACTGGAATTTTATAAACACTAAAAGTGTAACATATTATAAACACTAAAAGCGTAGCATATTATACAAGCAGAAGAAAAGACCTGGAAAGTTTCACGCTTTCTGATAATTAGATAATAACCTTAGCAAGAGTGATTTCAGGAAGAGGGCTAGATGTGGAAAATAGATTAAACCAAATTAAAGGAGATGGAAAATATGTAACAGTAACTAAAAGAGAACACAGGGTTAAGATATTTGGGAAAATAGGTCACAGGCATTCTTGAGTCTTTCCTAAGGAGAATCAGCCAATAGAGAGGGAGAACTTGAAGATACAGGGTAGTGGGGATACATGCAATGGGGGAAGGTCTTGGGAAGAATCAAGAATGTTTCTCAATTTTAGCTACACATTGGAATTCCTTGAGGAACTTTAAAAAAATAAATGCCTGGCCCACTTCCAAGAGATTCTCATTTAATTAAAACTTGAGAATGATGAGAAAGAAGGTTCAAATATAGGTAAGTTTGTAGGAGAGGAAATAGAAATAAATTTATAATCAATTTTAATTTTCCACTAAAGTTCTAATACTTGCCCTTTTGCCACACAAAGCACGTATCTGAGTCCATTTTCTTTGCTTTTAGTTGGTAGATACTTAGGGAAGGCAAATTCCGTTAGTATGACTATGTCCAGTTAGGATTATTTGTATCCTACCCAGGTAGGGTGGGAAGAACTGGACCAATGATCTTTTCTACCATGCTACCTACAAAAACCCCCACAAAACACTAAGTATTTATATGGTCCCCTGATTGATTATAGACAGATCAATTGATTTAATTTATTTTGAGACTGGGTCTCACTCTATTGCCCAGGCTAGAGTACAATGGCACAATCATAGCTCACTACAGCCACAAACTCCTGGTCTCAAGCGATCCTCCCACCTCAGTGTCCCAAGTAGCTCGGACTACGGGTGCATACCACTGTACCAAGCTAATTTTTTATTTTCTTAGATATAGGGTCTCACTATGTTATCCAGGTTGGTCTTGAACTCCTGCCTCAAGCCATCCTTCTCAGCCTCCCAAGTTGCTGGGATTATAGGAATGAGCCACCATAATGAGCTCAGATTAAAAAAAAAAAGCATTCATATTTCACCTCACTTTTATGTCTACAATATTTTTGTGACCTAAATAGAATAGGTATTTATCTCACAAAATTAGAAAATGAAGGCCCAAGGAGGTAAAAATCACTTTGCCCAAGAGTCCAGAATAAAACAAAGGGCTTCCATGTTTAGTTGCAAAGGTTTGTCCTGTAAGAGGGCTTATGGCTGATGGAGTGAATAGAGCTATTATCTGTTCTGTTTTACCAAAACAAACCACAGGGCTTGGGAGTAGTATCTGATCAGATTAATTTACACTAGAGCACCTATGGACTACTGAAAGCCATGAAAAAAGCCACCTGCCCCAATCTCTAACTCAGTGCCTTTTCTTCTACAGCTCATTGTCATAAGCTGGTTCACATGCAGAGTTGTAAAAATTAAGCAAAAGGACCAAAAAATATGATGTTTTCCATTATTCTGTAGTTAGGTAAATTTTCATTATTTTAACATTATTTTTACAAACTCAGAGTGAACTCTGACACAGGAGTGTAGAAAACTAGAACACAAGCATACCTAACTACTTAAATATGTTAATAAAGTTATGCAGAAATAAGAAAAATCATGCCATAGTTCTCTTTAAATGTTCCAGTTTCAACTGCAACCACAGTAGATTAAAACCGACTTTCTTAAAAGTCCAAGCCAGGCTGGGCATGGTGGCTCATGCCTGTAATCTCAGCACTTTGGGAAGCCAAGACGGGCAGATCACTTGAGGTTAGGAGTTCGAGACCAACCTGGTTGACATGACAAAACCCTGTCTCTACTAAAAATACAAAAATTAGCTGGGTGTGGTGGTGCACGCCTGTAATCCCAGTTACTCAGGAGGCTGAGGCATGAGAATTGCTTGAACCTGGGAGGAGGAGGTTGCAGTGAACCGACATCATGCCACTGCATTCCAGCCTGGGCAACAGAGGGAGACTTTGTCTCAAAAAACAACCAACCAGTCCAAACCAGCTTAACCTCCTAAATGGCTCAAGTGAATAAATGAAAACATTTGATTTTTAAAATAGAGTATTTTTTTTAAGTGATAAAGGAGATTGTAATGTCTGTCACTATTATTCAGAGATTAAAGTCAGATTACTTCAGAGACTCCTTTGAGATAAATGTTTGTTGGTCCATTAAAAAAAATTTATTTACTGAGAAACAAATGGAAGGAGAAAACAAAACAAAACAAAAAACAGAAATGAAGAGCTTATTCAGACACCACTGATACATTTTTCCCTAGCTGCCATAGTACTGCGCTGTTATATCACTCTTAAATCTTCCTTGTCCATTATAACAATAAAATAAACATAGGAAAATCAATTTTTAGTAATAGTTGAAAACATAATAGAAAATTGGACCGTTTGGCCGGGTGCAGTGGCTCACGCTTGTAATCCCAGCACTTCAGGAGGCTGAGGCAGGTGGATCATGAGGTCAGGAGTTTAAGACCAGCCTCGCCAAGATGGTGAAACCCCGGCTCTACTAAAAGACAAAAATTAGCTGGCTGTGGTGGCGGGCTCCTGTAATCCCAGGTACTTGGGAGGCTGAGGCAGATGACTGCTTGAACCCGGGGGCTGGAGGCTGGCTTGAACCTGAGGGGTGGAGGCTGCAGTGAGCCAAGATCGAGCCTCTGCACTCCAGCCTGGGTGAAAGAGCGAGACTCCATCTCAAAAAACAAACAAACAAACACAAAACAAAAAACGGGCCATTTAAACCAAATACATGATAAATTGTTAGGTAGAAAATCATGTTCAGTTTATCAGCCTTATAGCTCATTTAGATTTTACAAGTAGAGTTAATGAGTGCCCAGTACAAGGTTTTAACTTCAATGAACAATCAAAGTTAAACAATGGTATCGTAGCTGTTTATAAATCTTCACCTTATGTGCATGACTATATAAAAATTTACCAAAGACTCTTGACTTTCAGAGACAAGCTAGAGATAATGTCCAGAAGAGTGGGCCTAAAACCAATTTAATTTTATTAAGGTTTTCAGTCATATTAGAATCTTAATCACCTGGCTGAGTGCAGTGGCTCACACCTGTAATCCTAGCACTCTGGGAAGCTGAGGCAGGGGGATTGCCCGAGCTCAGGAGTTCTAGATCAGCCTGGCCAACATGGTGAAACCCCATCTCTACTAAAAATACAAAAAAATTAGCTGGGCATGGTGCTGTGCGCCTAGAGTCCCAGTTACTCCAGAGGCTGATGCAGGAGAATCACTTGAACCTGGGAGGCAGCGGAGGTAGCAGTGAGCCGAGATGGTGCCACTGCCCTTCAGCCTGGGCAACAGAATGAAACTGTCTCCAAAAAAAGAATCTTAATCATCTAGGTAGGTAAAGTAGTAACTTTGATAGGGGAAAGGGTAGAAACAATTACAGGTTCTTACCTCCCCACTGTAAAGAAGGTTAAGGAGATGAAAGAGGATAAGCACAAACCTACCTTTCTCAAACTTAGAAAAGGCAACTGACTTGAGGCTGCATTGATGACCTTTGCACGTTCCAATCAGCTCACCAGCTTTCACATCCCAAAATTTGGCTGTTTGATCACCTGCTGCTGTAACCTTTCAAAAATAAGGTAAGCACAATTTAACAAAGCAATCCCTTATCAGTATTTACCCAGATCCTAATGAAATAAAGTCACTTACAAGTTTAAGTTCACCAGGAACCCAGGCCAGGTCAAAGACGGCATTCCAGTGAGCCATCCATTCTAAACAAAGAAAATGGTAAATGTGAAATGTCTAAATTGTATTCTGTGGTAGCCATATTAATAGAAGTTTAAATGCCTGGAAAGCTGTAGTAGTAAAAAGATCAGTAGTCGATCATTAAGAGAAATACAAATCAAAACCACAGTGAGATATCATCTCACGCCAGTCAGAATGGCAATTATTTAAAAAGTCAAGAAACAACAGATGCTGGCAAGGCTGCAGAGAGACAGGAATAGTTTTACACTGTTGGTGGGAATATAAATTAATTCAACCATTGTGGAAGACAGTGTGGCGCTTCCTCAAAAGACCTAGAACCAGAAATACCATTTGACCCAGCAAACCCATTACTGGGTATATACCCAAAAGAATATAAATCATTTATTATAAAGATACATGCATGCATATGTTCACTGCAGCACTATTCACAATAGCAAAGACATGGAATCAACCCAAATGCCCATCAATGATAGACTAGATAAAGAAAATTTGGTACATATACACCATAGAATGCAATGCAGCCATAAAAAGGAATGATATCATGTCTTTTGCAGGGACATGGATGGAGCTGGAAGTTATTATCCTCAGCAAACTAATGCATGAACAGAAAACGAAACACTGTATGTTCTCACTCATAAGTGGGAGCTGAACAACGAGCACACATGGACAACGAGCACACATGGACACAGGGAGGGGAACAACACACACTGGGGATTGTTGAGGGGGAGCACGGAGAGGGAGAACATCAGGAAAAATAGCTAATGCAGCCGGGTGCGGTAGCTCACGACTGTAATCCCAGCACTTTGGGAGTCCGAGGCGGGCGGATCACGAGGTCAGGAGATCGAGACCATCCTGGCTAGCTCAGTGAAACCCCGTCTCTAATAAAAATACAAAAAATTAGCCGGGCGTGGTGGCAGGCACCTGTAGTCCCAGCTACTCGGGAGGCTGAGGCAGGAGAATGGCATGAACCCGGGAGGCGGAGCTTGCAGTGAGCCGAGATTGCACCACTGCACTCCAGCCTGGGTGACAGAGCAAGACTCTGTCTCAAAAAAAAAAAAAAGCTAATGCATGCTGGGCTTAATACCTAGGTGATGGGTTGATATGTGTAGCAAACCACCACGGCACACATTTACCTACGTAACAAACCTGCATGTCCTGCACATGTACTCTGGAACTTAAAATAATAAAAACAAAGATGCACACATAAAAAATCAGTAGTCAGCACCCTTTGGCATGAGCAAAGATAATTTGTGGACTCATAGAAATTACACATTCCCTTAATTACCACATGAGAACTAACATCTGATGTCAAATTCCTTTCCATGAGTTCACTAGTTATATATTCTCTAAAATGGAATCTTTCTGAAACATATTCCAGTTCAAAAATCTTCATGATACTGGCTGGGCACAGTGGCTCACACCTGTAATCCCAGCACTTTGGGAGGCCGAGGCAGGCAGATCACTTGAGGCCAGGAGTTAACCAGCCTGGCTAACATGGTAAAACCCCATCTCTACCAAAAACAAACAAACAAACAAACAAAAAACAAAAATAAAAAGAACTTCATGATGCTCTCTGAATGGAATGTAAAATACTTTAGTTTGACATTCAACATTTTGCATTCTTTAGTCTTTATCTTGGTTGCAAGCCTCATCTCTCACTGTTTTCGATATCTTATTCCAACCAAATTGGTCACTTCCTATTTTATTATATCCTATGCTTTTCCATCTCTAGACCTTTGCTAATGCTTTTCCCTTCACCTGGAGTACCCCCTTCCATTTCCACCGGTCTAAATACCATAGTCCAACTCAAATGCCCCATTCTTCATAAATTTTCCTAGCCTTCTTTTTTTTTTTTTTGAGACGGAGTCTCGCTCTGTCACCCAGGCTGGAGTGCAGTGGCCCGATCTCAGCTCACTGCAAGCTCCGCCTCCCGGGTTCACGCCATTCTCCGGCCTCAGCCTCCCGAGTAGCTGGGACTACAGGCACCGCCACCTCGCCCGGCTCGTTTTTTTTTTGTTTGTTTGTTTGTTTTTTTTTGTATTTTTTAGTAGAGACGGGGTTTCACCACGTTAGCCAGGATGGTCTCGATCTCCTGACCTCGTGATCCGCCCGCCTTGGCCTCCCAAAATTTTCCTAGCCTTCTTTACTACATGAGAGTTTTCTCTTTGACACCAGTGTGTTTTCTTTCTACTTCTGTATAATTCATAGCCTTTGTTTTATTTATTTCAACACTTGACTTATAGGTTCCAAATTATCAGCTTCTTAAGGTTAGAAGAACTTTGCTTTATACCTGAAAAATGTTCGATCAATATAAATATTTTAAAGCAACACTTCTCTAACCACATTAAGTGTTAAAGATTCAACTTTTTGAAGGAATTGTTTTTAATCCTAAAATGTATTTTTCTTAACTTTAAGTAAAGGCATTGTCATAGTTAACAGTTATTGACAGATAGGTAGTCCACCATTCACATCTAACCTGGTCCCTAAAAAGACTTAATCAGAAGTTAACATAATCGGGAATGTGTTATATATACTTCAGATGTTTGTCCCTTCCCAAATCTCATGTTACAATTTAATCCTGAAAGTTGGAGGTGGGACTTAATGGAAGGCATTTGGGTCATGGGGGTGTATCCTTCATGAACAGATTAATGCCCTCCCTAAGAGGTGAACAGATGAGTGACTTCTTACTCTATTAGTTCCCTGGAGAGCTGATTGTTTAAAAAAGAGCTTGGTACTACCCCTTTCTCTTGCCATGTAACCTCTGTATTCATGGGCTCCTCTCTGCTTTCTGCCATGAGTTGGGGCAGACTGAGGCCTTCACCAGATGTCTAATCTTCTAGCCAGCAGAATCATGCACCAAATAAACCTTTTTTCTTTATAAACTACCCAGTCTCAGTTATTCCTTTGTAGCAACACAAGACAGACTAAAACAGAATGTGTTCAAATAATAATACACTTGAGGATCTGTAAAGTTTTTTAAATGTTAAAACAAAAATTGTAGACCTAGACTTACCTTTGAAGCACTTCTTTCTGAAAGTTTGTGATTCAGTGTTATACAATCGAACAAAGCCTTCTTCATTGGCAACTGCTAGTACATGTTCCATATTGGGAGCTAAAGCAGAAATAAAGAATAAAATATATGAAGAGTAACACAAAATTTTTTTTTTTTTTTTAGACGGAGTCTGGCTCTGTCGCCCAGGCTGGACTGCAATGGCACGATTTGGCTCACTGCAACCTCCACCTCCTGGGTGCAAGTGATTCTCCTGCCTCAGCCTCCCAAGTAGCTGGGATTACAGGCATGCACCACCACAACCAGCTAATTTTGTATTTTTACCAGAGATGGGGTTTCACCAGGTTAGTCAGGCTGGTTTTGAATACCTAACCTCAAGTGATCCACCTGCCTCAGCCTGCCAAAGTGCTGGGATTACAGGCATAAGCCACTGCGCCCAGCCACAAAACTTTTTAAGCTTCCTCAAAACCACCAAAATTTTCTTCACATAATCTCTTATTTAGAGAAGGGCTAAATCGAGGGTTGTACTTAAACAAAACAGGAGTGGTACTGGCCAATGGCAAACAAAAGCATATGATGATGTAGGCCGCCAGCAGGCTGAGTCTATTAGTTTTGTTTTTTTTTTTAATCATATTTTTATTTACGTATTTTTACCACAATCATTGCTACGTAATAGTCTATTAGTTTTTATTTGTTTTTGAGACGCAGTCTCCCTCTGTCACCTAGGCTGGAATGCAGTGGCGTGATCTTGGCTCACTGCAACCTCCGACTCCCAGGTTCAAGTGATTCTCTTGCCTCAGCCTCCCCAGTAGCCGGGACTACAGGCGTGCACCACCACGCTCGGCTAATTTCTGTAAGGAGTCTATTAGTTTTAAATTTCCTTTTCACAACTTTTTCTCTCCTCTCAAAACTATTATGGGTGGAGACAAGTACTTCCATTTCTTTCTTTTTTCTTTTTTTGGAGATGAAGTCTCACTCTGTCACCCAGGCTGGAGTGCAATGGCACAATCTTGGCTCACAGCAACCTCTGCCTCTCAGGTTCAAGCGATTCTCTTGTCTCAGCCTCCCAGGTAGCTGAGATTACAGGCATGCGCCACTACGCCCAGCTAATTTTTTGCAATTTTAGTAGAGATGGGGTTTTACCATGTTGGCCAGGCTGGCCTCGAACTCCTGACCTCAAGTGATCTACCCGCCTTGGCCTCCCAAAGTTCTGGGATTACAAGTGTGAGCCACTGCACCCAGACCCGCCTTGGCCTCCTAAAGTGCTGGGATTTCAGGCGTGAGCTACTGAGCTTGGCCAAAGTACTTCTATTTCTGTTCATATATTCCCCAGTGAGTCACAGAAAGATACATTCAACCAGATCAAAGGGTATGTATCTACTGGGTAAAACAGTTTTCATTGTAGCTGAACCTTTGCAACCATTTCCTTATATTGGTTTTTTAAAAATGGTGCTATAATAATCCTATGCTTTAGAAGAAATATAGTTATGCTAATGATGCATAGAGATTAAGAAAAGTCTATTTTATAAATCAAAAGACAACAGTTTTTACAAAAACTCTAACATCTACCTAGTTTACTTTTTGAAGTATATTTGCCCTGTAAATGTGAAATAGATCATTTCTGTCCAAGCCTTGCCTAGAGAGTAATTCTCTTACCAGAAGAGAAGGTACATCCAAAAGGAGGAACCGGGACTCCTGTTTCTCCATAAGAAGTGTGTTCATCATTACCACTGCATTGATAACCAGTCAGAAGGGATTGTAGAGGGTATTGTGAAGACCATCCTAAAACAAGACAATTCCTTATAGAATTCCAATAGAGCATCACATTTCAGCATTTTTAACAAATCCAGAGGTAAATATTTGTTCTTAAGAAACTTTAGATATTAACATAGATCCACTTACTATTAATATCTATGGAAGACACTGTTTCTGGTATTTCCTTAAAAGAGTCCTAAGGAAAAAATGAAAAAGCACTTCCAACTTCTGGGGAGGTATAGCTTTGGGCTTACTATCTAAAATGAAGACTCTCACTAGCACATTGAGATTAGAAGAAATAAGAGGCCTTTGCATATTAAGAAAGATCTTCCTCCTTCTCCTACCAAAGAGACAACCACAAAAGCATTCCATTAAAACTGTTACCCTTTCTATTAAATTCTTATGCTGGAACATCATACAAAATCCAGTGGTCAAAGAGCCAAAGAAAATAATATATATCAATGCAACTACTATAGCCAGTAACATATTCACCAAATTTACTTTCTTTTTCCTTTACTGCTGAAATTGTAGGAATCTAAAATGTTAATAGCAACGCTTATAGTATCTTAAATGATATTAGAGAAATTGTAAAGTGAAGCGTTATGTACCTACCCCTAGTAAACATTTAGTTAGCCCTGGCTAGTGGCAGTGGGTCAGGCAGTCTTTACAGGAGGTCTTGAAAGATGGGTAAATTTTCACTGAATTTAGAATAGAGAACAGGAAACTCAGGGTGGAAGAAAAGTTTATTCTGCTTGGGTCAGAGATCTAACGTGCACTATGGTCCTACATAGTAAGATATCTTCAGAGATTTGTTTTTATCATACTGATTTGTGGTCAAGACATTTTAAACATATAAAAGAAACATTCATTCAACAAGTAATTACTGAAAAACAAATGTTCAATAAGCATTGGAGGAATCACTGAGTTTACAATCTATTGAAAGCATAACAAACTCACATTTTAGGGTACTCTGAATTCTCACTTTTCATCAAAAGTACTATGTGGAGAATACATCCTAGCTTGACATAACCTCAGACAAATCTACATTTGGATGTTCATAGACATAACCTGAAGGAATCAATAGAAGGGCACCAAAAAATTTAATCCAAATTTAATAATTAGTTCTGGGGCCATCATGTCATAATTTCAACATCAGATATCATTGTAAAGGAGCTGTTAAAGACCACTAAAAGAATGCAATAGGCTGGGCGCGTTGGCTCATGCCTGTAATCCCAGCACTTTGGGAGGCCGAGGCGGGAGGATCACGAGGTCAGGAGATCAAGACCATCCTGGCTAATCCGTGAAACCCCGTCTCTACTAAAAATAAAAACAAAAACAAAAACAAAACAAAAAAAATTAGCCAGGCATGGTGGCAGGCGCCTGTAGTCCCAGTTACTCAGGAGGCTGAGGCAGGAGAATGGCGTGAACCCGGGAGGCAGAGTTTGCAGTGAGTCGAGACTGCGCCACTGCACTCCAGCCTGGGCGACAGAGCAACACTCCGTCTCCAAAAAAAAAAAAAAAAAAAAAGAATGCAATAGTTACGTTGAGTTCACAAGTATTAACCTACAGAATAAGTGTGTAGAAACAACAAAAGCCTCTGTTCAAAGGTTATGTAAATATACATGTTTTGAAATTTAAAAAAAATCAACTGCAAAATGCAAACTCAAAAGGGACTTTTGAACAACTTGGTTGAAATGAAGATGATACACTCCAAAAAACCTGCAATTTTTTACAATTAAACAATGACTTTAACTCTGCGTCTCTGCCTACAATTAACATCCAAACACCAATGAATGGTGAGTGATTGGTCCTTGCCTACTCCTCTACTTATGCAATCCCTGCAATACACACTTCACTGATGAACCACCCTAAGCTACTTTTGGATCCTTATTGTGTTATGAACATGAAACTGTAATGCTTACCTCCACAACACATTTGGAAAAAGCTATTATTTCCTCATTGTACAACTTAAGCCCCTAGAGTTCCATGCACATATTCCAAGTAGTATACAAGAACATGAGAGTTTTCAGAGACTAAATTTCCAGATACAGTAGTCATCCCCATCTGTGGTTTTGCTTTTTGTGGTTTCAGTTGCCTATGGTCAACGATAGTCTGAAACTATTGCATTGAAAATTCCGGAAATAAACAATTCATAAGTTTTAAATTGTGTGCCATTTTGAGTAGCAAGAAAATTTCACACTGTCCTACTCTGACCTGTCCAGGGTTATGAATCATCTGTGTCCAGAGTATCCGTGCCATATATGTTACCTGCTCTTTAGTCACTTCGCTGCTTTGTCTGTTACATAGTTGGAAGGTCAGTAGTAGCCTAATGTTATATCACAGTGCCTGCCTACGTCATTCATCTCACTTCATCTCATCATGTTGTAGGTATTATATCATCTCACATCATCACGAGAAGAGCAAGTATAGTACAATGATATATTCCGAGAGGCCACCTTCACATAACTTTTATTATAGAATATCGTTATAATTGTTCTGTTATTATTAGTTATTGTTAATCTCTTACTGTACCTAATTAAATTTAATCATAGGTATGTGTCTGTATAGTAAAAAACACAGCATACATAGGGTTGGGTCTTGGAACATATCCTTCAAGGATAAGGAGGTAGCATTGTACTCAACTACGATATACAGTCATATGTCATGTAATGGCATTTTGGCCAAAGACAAACCGCATACACAATGGTAGTCTTATGAGATTATAATGAAGTCTAAAAATTCCTATTGTGTCTTAGTTTTTAACAAAAGGTTCGAAAAGTTAAGAAGAAAAAAGAAAAAAATTTAAAATAAAAAAACTTATAGAATAAGAATATGAAGAAATAAAATATTTTGCACAATTACACAATGTGTCTGTGCTTCATGCTGTTACCACAAGGGTCAAGAAGTTAAAAAATTTAAGATGTTTGTAAGTTTAAAATTTACAGTAAGCTAAGCCTAAGGTTAATTTATTATTCAAGAAAGTATTTTTTAATCAATTTAATGCAGCCTAAGTATAGAGTGTTTATAATGTTTACAGTAGTATGTCCCAGGTCTTCACACTGACTGACCACTCACTCATCGATTCACTCACAATAACCCCGAGTCCTGCAAGCTCCCATTCATAGTAAGCACCCTCCACAGGTGTACCATTTTTTATCTTTTATATCCTATTTTTACTGAACCTTTTCTGTGTTTAGATACACAAACACTTACCATTGTGTTACAGTTGCCTACAGTATTCAACACAGTAATATGCTGTACAGGTTTATAGCCTAGGAAAAATACACAGCTTAGGTGTGTAGTAGGTTACACTATCTAGCTTTAAGTATACTCTGTGATGTTTGCACAATGATAAAATCACCTAATGATGCATTTCTCAAAATGTTATCTCCATTTATAAGCAATTGGATACTATATATGCATTTCTAAAACTCACCTGTCTGAAAAACCTGATGTCTCTGAGAAGGTTGAGGTATCACTTTTTTCCTTTCCCTTCATTACTTCCTTTCTTCCACTTTATAAAAGAAAGGCATTCCCGTGCCCCAATCTTAAACCTTGCATTGATCCAAAGAATAAAAACTTTTGGGTATCAAATATTTTTAAATAAAAACAAATAAACTTTTGGAACCTTAACAGATAAATAATTCCTTCAATAAAGGAATCATAAACACCCAAATTCATCTCTTTAAAAGATGTACTTCCAACAAAATTTTACTTTTGGTTAATAATTACCAAAATTGGTAATCTATATTGTTTTAAACAATCATATAGTACTAATAATTGAATTGAAAATTCAATCCATAAAGAAGTTTTAACACTCAGAGGCTTATGACAGAAAACAGCAATTTAAATTATCTTTTGACACAGAGGGGTATGACAAGAGTGATCAGTAAAAGAGCTTTTCAAGCATAAAATTAAATTACTGTGGGAGAAATGAAATGGAAATAAATTCAAGAGGAAAAAGCAGCTATATGGAATTTCTAGCAGTTAAAGAGTTTGTTCGTATGTTTCTAAAAAATGGATGACGTGATTATCAAATCACTACAGTATTTACATTATATTAGATACACTTAAAAGAGTGATATAGCATTTTTATTTTAAAATGTCCATATTCCCAATATGGTCAGAAATTATATTCTTTGCATTTGTTTAAATTTGTGATAAAAACTTTTAGATATCAATTTGAAAATACACAGAAGAGTCGTCAGATTTCCATTTTAGAAGGATCATTAGCAGCAATGTGGAGAATAAAGTGAAGACAGACAAACTAGGAGGCCATTTGGGAGACTTCTTACAATCCAGACAAGAAGGCATTAGGGCCCAACCTAGGGAAATGGAATGGTAAAAATAGAACACATCCAGGATACAGTAAAGATGCATAATCACAGAGATTTTAACGAAATGTTTTGAATGTGTAACTATGAGGAAGATGAGGAAGTCTTTAATTGACTCAGGTTTCTGGCTGGGAAAACTGGTTTAAATAATGAGGCCACTCCCTAAAATTGGTAATATAGCAGGTTTGGGGGAGAAGTTGAGTTCAGTTTTGGGTATTTGAGTTTGAGATGCTTGTGGGATTGACAGTCTGCATGATAATCAACCCACACAGCTTTTACAGAAATGAATCTCAGGTACATGAAGTCTTCCAATAACATCATTTTGTACAATGTCATTTCCTCATACTGTTCATGAGAAAAAAAATCAATTCCTGTTTGAGGCCACTGGCTGGGTGGAGTTTGTACATGTTCTCCCCATGTTCACAGAGGTTTTCTCCAGGTACTCTCGTTTCCTCCCACATGCCAAAGATGGGTATGTTAGATTCACTGGCATGTCTACATGGTCCCAATAGACAATGGGTGTGTGTGAGTGATTCCTGTGATGAAATAGCATCCGGTCTAGAGCTGGTTTCCACCTTGTACCATGAGCTGCCAGGATAGGCTCCGGGCACCCACAGTCCTGAGCTGGAATAAGTGTGTCAGAAAATGAATGAATACAAATAATTATATAATAAAAATGGCAAACTTTACAATAATCATACAAATGAATGACAATAAACGATTTGGTATGAAAGGGCTCAGTGAGCTGCCATATTTGTGACTGTTTTTGAACTGGGTGGTTGTAGGAGGTGCTCCAATTTTCAGTTTGCAAACATTTATTCCTTGATTTAGCCCACCACTACTATGACCGAGGTCACTCACTGATACGCCAAACTTGGGTAAATAATTATCTCACTTGTTTTTATTAATCTTTCTCAAATGTATGTATAGCACACAATTATTTCAACATTTAATATTAAAAGTGTTTTGGGTCTTTATTTAGAAGTTCAGGGGTGTTTGTATGACCAAAATATGCCACTGGAACTTAATTCTTGTTTATATCAAGTAGCCTATGGTAGAGTTGGTTTAGTTATACATTGTTTTCCCTAAAGTCACAGTTTCCAAGAGCCTATTTAGACATTAAGTGAGAACTTACCGTATAAGAAATAGAAAGTTGTATGTACATAGAAGTGGAAGAAGCCCTGGTTATGGCTGTGATCATCCAAAGGAGTAGGAAGAAGAAGAAAAGGGGCCAAGGAGGGAACACCAACACTGAAGAGGAAAGGAGATGATTCTATAGATTTCAGTGGGTAACATATAATAGTGAATGAATTTCAGTGTCTATTGTGTAACAACGAATGAGTACTTGTGAACAGGAAAGAGGGAAGGGAAAGGTAAACACATGGAGAATTAGGAGAAAATCTGTCACAAAACAGTCTGAACAGCTCCCCCAGGACACACATATAGTAAGGTGTGGAGGTATAATAAAACCCAGGTAGCACTGTGCATACTGTCACTCTTAAACAGAGGACAGAGAAGTAAGTCAAACAAAGTCCCAGAAGAGAAAGAGGAGCATTTAGAGTATAATTACAAAGATTATCTATGAGGGAAAGAAATAAGAATGGTATAAAGTTTCAGATTGCTAGCAGGAAGTTGAGGGACTACTTCTCAGTCTCTTTCTCAATATCATTTTCCTAGACTCATCCCTGAACATAAAAATTCCCTTCTCAGGTTCCTTTTCCACATGGTTTCAAGAGGAAAAAGAACCTCTGGCTATAGTCGATGTTCACATGAGTGAGATTTTATTTCTGTCCAAGGTTAGTCTGCCTACTTACCTTCCTTATCAGAAACTTACCAAAAAGTTTAAGTTGATGACACCCAAACCTAGCCTCAAATCTCTTATTGCCAATGTTTTAGCGTAAGAAAGTTAGATTTCTACATATTAACATGGGAATACGTTCAACTTATACCATTAAAGTGAAAAAACAGGACATTTTGATCCCATTTCTGAAAATAATAGATATTACCTCTAGCGTCGAAAACATCTGGAATAATATACTTCAATCTATTAACAGGGGTCATCTCTGGCGGATGTGGTTACAAGCATCTTTCACTCTAAATGTTTATGACCATGTAGTAAACGGGGAAAAAAAGATTTTGATCCTGTTAGAAGCAGATATCCTGTCTTCTCTGCTTGACTGAGTTCCTTAACAGTGGGTCATATTCACTGGTATATACCCATAGCAAATAGCTGGGCTCACTAAGATTCTACAACAAACGAATGAATAAATCAATGAGTATGAGTTTTGACCATCTCAAATAACTGTTGAGAGAAACATATACACACAAATGCATGCATTTTCCCGTTAACGCGCAATGGAGATGTAAGCTGTAAGAGGCCTTGGAAGGCAGTTATTTCGACGTCCATGCCTACGTTACGATTTTAAAAGCCCGATTACGATTACAAGTGTTCCGAGGAGATGAAAGCACAACTTTCTTCAGTAGTCTCAGCTAACACTAATTTACCCTTGCCATGGGAGAACTCAGAAGCTGAGTTCAGAATTGGAGTCGGCCCTGGTCGGAGGTGGCGTGTTTCGGGGTAGATGAATCCCGCCAGCCCCGAGCAGCGGTTGGGACCGTTACTCACCATTTCTCAGGACGCCAAGCTGGGGCTGGCGAAGCACCGAATTGAAGAGCATCAGGGCCGGAGGAAAAGGCTCAGCTGAGAGAAAAGTCGTAGAAATGCCTCCAAGTTCAGCAAAAATCGCAGCTTGCGCCTCTCACAACACAAATCGTTATCGCCTCCAACTCCCGCCACTGTAAGCCCCGGCCGCCAAACTCCGCGCCAAACTGACGTCACGCTCTCTGATTGGCTTCCGAGCGACGTCCGGGCGCCTCAGAGTCATTTCCCCCTTCGGATCCCCGCCTCCTTTTCTCCCAGCCGCGGGAACCTGGAGTCCAAGAGCTCCTTGAGCGCCTGCGCAGAGGGCAGCAGAGGCGACTGCGAACCGCGGGGTGACCAGGGCGCATGCGTAACAGGGCTTGACAGCGCGCGGAGGAAAAACCAACAAGAAGGCGGCGGGAGAAGATGGCGGTTCTGGGGTAGAGTTTGCAATCTTTCTGACTAGGCTAGTCGAGTAACTATTCGGGTCATGGCGTCAAACTCAACTAAGTCTTTCCTGGCAGATGCCGGCTATGGCGAACAGGAACTGGATGCCAACTCTGCCCTTATGGAGTTGGACAAAGGTATTCGAAAGAGCGGGCTGAATGGGTGAAACGGGCGTGGGGGGAAGTGGCGCCACCACGTGGTGGTAGCTTCAGAGGACGGGTAGGCGCATGCGCCTATCTTCGCTGGGCGGGGAGTGCCTGTGCTTTTGCTGGGGCGTGGGCTTTGACCCCTTCGGGAGGTTGCGGGAAATTTGCAGGATTGTTTGGCCTTACACCGGCTAAACAAGTGGCGAGCTCTAGTGAGAGGCCCGTTTTGACCACTTGAGGGAACAGCCCCCTATTTTCTAAGCAGTGGACAGTGGCTGGTTTCTAAGAAACACTACAAAGAAATTCTGAAATTGGTTTTCAGTCTGTTCATTTGAGACCAGGTCACCATGAAATGTGCTGAATAGTTGTCTTGCACCGACTTGACAGCGATTCATTTGATTTCCGTAGCTCTGTTACCTGCGGGTTACAAGGCAGGCTAACCATGGCCGAGACCATGCAAAAAGCCCTGCTCATTCTCTGCGGACAAGTTCCAGGAGTTCTGTTTCCTTGCTTACAGGGAGCAGTTTGGTGTAGAAGGAGCTTTGGGGTTGCACTGAGTTAAATTTCAGTGCCGCTAATTTTATGATTAATTTCATCTAGCCTCGGTTTGTCGTCTACCAAGTGGGTACAGTACCATTGAGCTGGCAGAATTGTTGTATTAAGTGACTTAATGGTATGGGAAGAAGCATTTAGTAAATGCTGAAGAGATATAGATATGGATTTGGGACGCAAGGTCGGAAATTTGTCAGTAAAGAACTCGACTGGTGATATGAAACCTGTTTCATATTAAGGATTTTTATTGTACGGGAAACATTTCGGCAGCTGGTATACAATTAAATCTTGATTAATCGTAGCCAATATATAATGTTGGAGAACAGGACTAGAACTCAGAAGGATCTCTGTTTAAGTCCCCTTTGAGCCACTTCCCAGTTTTCTGAGTTGGATATGTCTATTAACGTTTTTGGGACTCTTTTTCCGTTTATTTTTTAAACTGTGAATATTTTTAGTGGGTTAGTCTAAGTAAGAGTTTCTCAGGTTCTTATAAAAGCTTTTACCTCCTGATAAACACAAAAATTTCACAACCTGCAATGGGATATTCCTTTGGTTGAGTCTCAATATCTTTAGTGCACTCCCATCAACCAAGAAAATGATGTTGAACTTTTCTTTCTCTTACCAAATCTATAGGGTTTTTCTCCTCTGAAAAATAAAATTGTAGTATTAAATATGTTTTTCTTTTCTTTTCTTTTCTTTTTTTTTGGAGACGGAGTCTTGCTCTGTTGCCCAGGCTAGAGTGCAGTGGCGCGATCTCGGCTCACTGCAACCTCTGCTTCCCGGGTTCAAGCGATTCTCCTGCCTCAGCCTCCCGAGTAGCTGGGATTACAGGTGCCCACCACCACGCCCGCCTAATTTTTGTATTTTTAGTAGAGACGGAGTTTCACCATGTTGGCCGGGCTGGTCTCCAACTCCTGACCTCAGGTGATCCATCCGCCTCGGCCTTCCAAAGTGCTGGGATTACAGGCATGAGCCACTGCGCCCGGCCTTAAATGTGTTTTTCAAACACTTTCCTCCTCATTCTGATACATCTCTTTCTTATCCCTACCAGTTCTAAGGACATTTTCTATCATGCTGGTCCAGCTGAGCTTGTACCATGCTGACAGTAGGATAGTGGTTGTGGAACAGTGATCAAGATGGGGCACTGAAGAGGAGTCTAGAATTGTTTAATTCCTCAAATTTTACAGTTGTAAGAAAAAAGCCACAATTTTCCTTTTTAAAGAAAAGTTGAAATGAAAATATTTTATATCTGTAAGAAAGAAATCAGGTGTCAATCTTAGACACAGAGTAAGTGATCATTTTCACTCCTCCCAGCAATGCCCGGCGTATTTTACAGATGAATCTCAGGCTCAGAAAGATGACTTGTTCTTTTTCATCTCACCTATAGTATCTTTTAAAGCTGTTAGGAAATTAAGTTATAGAAATAGCCAGTTTCATGTAGCATATAGTTGAGTATTTTAAATATTGAGTCATTTCATCTTGTACCTGTTAAAGTACTTCTGTTTTGTGAGCTAAAGGTCAGAAGGCTACAAGTTACAACTCTTTTTTCGTTCCCAAACTCCAAGGAATGCTGTTTCTGAAATATCTCCCCCACCTCAGCACAGACACTCAGACACATGACTTATTTGATCAGGCTTTGTACTAGGAACATGGCAGTTAATGAAACAAAACAAAACTCCTGCCCTTATAGAGCTTACATTCTAGACAGCAGATGCAGACACTCAGCAAATACAGCAAACACGTGACAGTTAATGATACATATTCTAAAGGAAAATGAAGCAATGAAGGGGACTGGAGAAAACTGATCAGGGGCTGGAGTTGATTTCTTATTTTATGAAGGATAGGCAAGAAAGACCTCCTCAATCAAGTGGAGGAACAGCAAGTGCGAAGGCCCTGAGGTAGAAGCCTCCTATGCATGCAGTTATCTGGAGCAAAGTAATAGACAATGAGTATAGAAAGATAACCAGAGTTGGTTGGGCGCGGGTGGCTCACACCTGTAATCCTAGCACTTTGGGAGGCCGAGTTGGGTGGATCATGAAGTCAGGAGATCGAGATCATCCTGGCTAACGTGGTGAAACCCCGTCTCTACTAAACAAAATACAAAAAATTAGCCGGGCATGGTGGCGGGCGCCTGTAGTTCCAGCTACTGGGGAGGCTGAGGCAGGAGAATGTTGTGAACCTGGGAGGCGGAGCGTCCAGTAAGCCGAGATCACACCACTGCACTCCAGCCTGGGCAACAGAACAAGACTCTGTCTCAAAAAAAAAAAAAAAGAAAGAAAGATAACCAGAGTCCAGTTCAGGTAGGGCCATGCAAGCCATCAAAAGGACTGGCTTTCATTCTGAGTGAGATAGGAAACCATGGAGGATTTTCAGCAGGTGTGTGACATGATCTGACTTTCCTTTGGAAAGTATCAGTCTGGCTAGAGTGTGGAGAATAGACTGAAGTGGAGAGGATCAGGGACCCAAGTAGGGAGACCAATGAGAAGGCAACTATAACAATCCAGGGAAAAGAATATAGTGGCTTGGACCAAGGTGGTGACACTGAAAATGTGTGAAGTGCAGAGATTCTGGATATACTTTCAAGGTAGAGCCAACAAGATTTGCTAATGGATTAGATGAGGATATAAGAGTAAGTGGTCAAGAAAATTTAGAGGTTTTTGGTCTGAGCTACTGGGAGGATGTATGTATGTTTAGTGAAATCAAATCAGTTTGTGATATGTTAAATTTGAGATGTCTCTTAGACATTCAAATGGAGATGAGTAGACAGACATAAGATATAACCTTTGAACGCTATTTTAAATAAATATTTTGTGGCACTGGTGTTGCTAGAAACACACTCGGGAAATGCTGCCATTCATAACCTGTTATATATTTATAACCTATTGAACTTTATTCTGAGCCTTTTGAGCAAGCATTGGCAGTAAGCTGATTGTTTCTGATCTCTGTAGGAATAAGTGGATACTATTTTGAAGCTGACTCAATTCCATTACTTTAGGATGTAGTTAGTAACAGGAAAATCATCCTCCATATGATAGCCATTCATTTACTCAACAGATATTTACTGACCACCTGCATTGTCTCAGGCTCTGTACTCAGACTAGGGGCTATATTGGCAAACAAGACATCTTTAAGGAGCTTACATACAAATATAAGGAGATAGACAATGCTAGATCAAATGTGGCGCTGTTAGGACAAGAAGTTGGATTTTGTGCAGAGTGCAATGGGAAGGCATTGAAAGTTGTAGGCTGATGGCCATGCTGACTGAGCTTCTGTAAGACTGAGCATACACAAGCAGAGTTAAGTGTTATAATCAAATACATTACAGCTTATGTTTATCTGACACATTTCATGATATAATCATTACTATACGTAATTGGCAATATAAAGAATGCGTCTCACAAAAATTAGTGTAACTTTTTCACTAATATAATTTCTTAGTCTAAACATTTTTAGATCAGCTGATGGGAGGTTATCCTGATGATTTGGGAAAACTTATGCAAGATCTCTTTCCACCTGGGAAAAGAGGAGTCTCTTAAATGACATTATTCAGCCTATCTGCCTTCTGCAGTGTTGACCTTGGAAAGGATGAGGTGAAAGCAATGGGGAAGAGAGCAGTGACTCATTCCTTTTCTTGCAGCTGATGCAATGGGAAGGGAGGAAATATAGAGGGTAGATTTGTTACTAGAGGTGCTGGTGAACGTAATGCTGCGTGAAAAAGCTTGATGGTGTGCTTAATGAAAAATTTAGTTATGAAATAGAGAAATGATGTGAATCAGGAAGCTATCTCTACACTCTAATTACCCTTTAGACGCTGTCACCTCACCTATATCCCAAAATACCTGAATTCTCAGACCATCAAGATTGTTAAAAAAGACCACAGATTGCTTTTACATTATCTATATGGCGCAGATGTCGTTGGTGTTTCAGTAAACAAATATGAGGCCTTTGAGGAAGTGTCTTCATAGGCCCTCCTGAAGAGAAAGGCCTCAGCAGCCAGATTTGTTTCAGGTGACTAATTCCCTACCATAACTGATTGATTCAGAAGGAGGCATGTGACCCACACGGAGTCAAATTCTTTCTCCTAAGAATCTCTGCTGCCAGACCACACAGTCTGAGAGTGTTGAGAAGCGGACCTATAAAATCATGTAGAATTAGGCCGGGCGCAGTGGCTCACACCTGTCGTTGCAGCACTTTGGGAGGCCGAGGCGGGCGGATCACCTGAGGTCAGGAGTTTGAGACCAATCTGCCCAAGATGGTGAAACTCTGTGTCTACTAAAAATACAAAAATTAGCTGGGGGTGGTGGCAGGCACCTGTAATCCCAGCTACTTGGGAGGCTGAGACAGGAGAGTCACTTGAACCCAGGAGGCAGAGGTTGCAGTGAGCTGAGATTGTGCCATTGCACTCCATCCTGGGCGACAAGAATGAAACTCGGTCTCAAAAAACAAAACAAACAAACAAAAAACATACAGAATTGAAGCTAAGGTGAGACTCTGGGCAACTTAATGCCACATAAAAACCAGTAGCCTGATTGGTAATTCCTTCATGGGCTATGAACTAATCCAAAAATTCAAGTTTTTACTGAAACCCACAGACTCATTCTTGTATATTACTAAGATTTACTGTCTTGGAATTTGCAAAATAAGTTATTAAATATTCCTAGAAGTTGGTATACATAAACTCAAATTTGTTTAGGATTCTAAATTAGTATTCTCATGTGCATACTGGATGACGTTGCATATATCTTACCATGTACATTTACAGACATTTTCTGAAATTTGGGGGATGGATGCTGCCTTATTAATGCATCGTTAGTTTTCACTATCATTTTACTTGTTTCTATTTCTGCTTTTTAAATATAAAAATTGGCTTTGCCATCAATTTTTTAAGCTGTGGGTTGTATGCTTGTGTTCATATTTCTACCCATGTCCCCCCGACACCTTTTATTAATGTATACATTTCAAGATTTGTTTGTATTATGGTTCAATTTCGAATCATCATCATTTCTTAGCTAAAGCAAATGTATGTCACAAATTCTCCTAAATTGTGTTTGTTTGGTAAGGTTTTATTTGTGGTGTTCTTTGTAGTGGATGTTAGTTATGTTGATGGTTGCTTAATATCTTTTGAACACTCTTTTTGTGCTTAAGGAATGTCCCATAGCATGAACCTTGTCTAACCAAGGTAGAAGCAAAAACTCATTTCCTAGTTTCCTTTGCAAGAATGCAGGATCTGACTTAGGCTCTGTCAGTCAGACACACCTCCTTCTCACTGTCTGATTTAGAAGTTAAGAGATGCAAGAAGGAGGAGTTGAACTGTCCACTCACAGTTCTGCCCTGGCAGCAGCGGTATTTCTAGTGTACAGTAGCAACAACAATGGCTACAATATTCCTAGATGACAGCAGAGCTCATTGTTGCATCTGGTGTTTCCTACCAAAGACAGGGTTCCTCCATCCAGTTGTTTGGGTAGTGTGATATTAGGTGTTCCTAGAAATTTAACCTTAAAAATGGTTCTTAAGCTTTAATAAACTCATTTTCTGCCTAATAAGCCAGAGTTAGCTTCTGTTGCTTGCAACTAAGAACTGCTGATAGATGCAACTTGGAGATTTGTGCTGTTTTGAAAACTTGATTAATGTATATCCCAAACCCCAAGTTTACCATAATTTATGGCATTCCCCTAATTCCCTAGAATTCATCACCTCAGAATTCCACTATTTAATCACTCATTTAAATGTCTCATTCTTGAATCTTAATCTCTTTCTTTCTAGTTGCTTGCTATAGATACATTTTAGCATAATGGTTAGCACTATAGCCTCTGGAGCCACATTGCCAGAATTTGAATCCCAACTCTGTCATTTGTTAGCATTGTTGTTTCTTATGCAAATTGCTTAACTAGTCTGTGCCTGTTTCCTCACCTTTCAAATGGGGAAAATAATGGTGCCTAATTTATGTGATTTTTAGTGAGACTTTAATACATGTAAAGTGCTTCAGAGTGACTGGCACAGAATAAGCACTTCATGTGTATTATCATTATCATTATCATTAACTGCTATTTTGGCTGGTCTTTATTTTCATTCAGACCTCAGTATTTCACCTCTCTACTTTTCTGTACCTGTTTTACTTCTTTGTTCAGCTTAGATTTCATGGTCCCTCATTTTATTAACTTCATTTACTTTCTTACCAGTACTTTAAATTCACATCCAAGATTCCATTCTTTACTATCCTTAAAGGCAGTCAAAAATTGCTGCAGAAAGTCATACAGTAGGGTACATGGCTATCATCATAAATGGCAGCCAAATACACACTGACCTTCAACACGGACCTGCAGTACTGTAATGTTTCTGCAGTACTACTGTGTTTCTTTGGTCAGACACTCCTACCTTCTTCAGTAACATTTCAGATCTTTTACTTTTCTAAAACCAGAGATCCTGGGGTTTTATGTGAAGTATGATTTGTAAAACCTGACAGTGTGTTCAAAACCTTTAAAAACATTGTGCCTGTCAGATAACAGCATTCTGAGGACCAAATTCGGCAGCCTAGTAGTTTTCTAACTCCAGTGTAATCAGTGTGGGCAGGCCAGTCAAATAAGTTATGAAGTGGCAGAAGTTAACTTGAGAATCTAGGTGCTGGCTGGGCACAGTGGCTCATGCCTGTAATCCTAGTACTTTGGGAGGCTGAGGCGGGAGGATCACCTGAGGTTGGGAGTTTGAGATCAGCCTGGCCAACATGGTGAAATCCCGTCTCTACTAAAAATATAAAACTTAACCAGGTGTGGTGGTGCACACCTATAATCCCAGCTGCTCGGCAGGCTGCATCACAAGAATCGCTTGAACCCCGGGGGCGGAGGTTGCAGTGAGCTGAGATCGTGCCACTGCACTCCAGCCTGGGCGACAGAGTGAGACTGTCTCAAAAAAAAAAACAAAAAAAACAAACCAACCTTCTCAAAGTTAAACAGATGCCTGGGACTCTGCCCTATATATTTAGTAGATTTGGAGTAAAACCCCTAGCATAGATATTTTTCAAAAACTTAACAGATATTGCTGATGCAGAGCAAAGCTGAAAACCACTAGCATGACAAAAAGCTCTGCACATTTTAAGTGCAAAATAAGATTAGAATAATGCATGCTTTACTTCTGCCAAATGAATTTTGAATGAATAAATGATTTTACAGCCTATTTTAATTCCCCTGGTCTACATGCATGTTGCAACTGAGTTAAGCGCTGTTTAAGTCCAGGCACAGAAAAGCAGGAGGGATCTGTTTTTGTTTTTGTTTTTGTTTTGTTTTGTTTTTTTGGTGGAAGAATACAAAATAAAATGTAGGTATGGCAATCACATCCATCCTTCTTAATCTTATCTCTGGGCTCACAGTAGTATTCTTATGATTAGTGGTCTTATGACCAGGGCATTCTTCCTGTAGCAAGCAATACAAATAAAATGTCTAACCCTCTTATACTAGAACTGGAATGTGCTGAGCTCCTGTTTTCCAGTGCTTACAAAATTGGCCTAGAGCAAGCAAGATGAGTACCATACTACGCCAACCCAGGGCTGTTGCTAAATAATAGGCCTTTAAAGCACTTTTTCCTTCTTTTTCACCTTAACTCCTATCCTTCAGAGCCAGCCTACTTCTCACTTCCTCTTTCCTAAGGAGGGCTCTTACATCAGAAAATACAGAAGAGATTTAATATTCTTTAACTCATTTACTCCATGGAGTTGTTATAGAGGAATGAGAGTCTACTTTATCTCAGATAAAAAAGTTTGACGATATTAGATAAAACATTCTCTGGCTTCATTCAAAATAATCTTTGGTACATTTTAAATCAGCATGTTTAAACAAATCAATATGGTCTTTGGTTCTGTTTTTCAGGGAAGATAAAACATGATTATATTCTGTCAAGGAGACTACCTGTACATAGGCTGTTTCCTACTATGCCTTTTTCATCTCAGCCAAGGTTAATTCATTACAAACAGAACTTTACCATCCTTTGTATGTAACTCAGCTACTGGAAGTGAGAAGAAAATGAAACAATCCAATTACTGTGGATTTTTTCAACCGCTTTGCCAACACATACACATAAGCACACATCTCTGTTCCTTGTCTCTTCTTCTCACCTCCATCCTCAGCTATGTCTTTCCTCTTCTGTGCCTTATCTGTGTGTCCCTTGACCCATTTTTCATATCAGGCTTTTAGAAAAGCCTTTAAGGCTATGTGAGCCACGCTTCCAGCTATGTGGAATTACCCCTTTTGGCGTTGTGTGTTTGATAGGAAAAAGATTTCTAGAGCTTCAGAGGCAGTTCTTTGTGTGTGTATGGGGGTGAAAGGGAGGAGGGACCAGATGAAGGAGGAATGTGTTCTCAGTTAGAAATGTTAATTAATTATCCCATAGAAACTTTTATTATAAATGGTTATTAGGTTCCAGAGTACTATGAGTGCTGATAGTGCTATTATTTTCCTATGAGGAAATAATGTTCTAAGTACTGAATAACTAACATGAGTGCATTACAGAACATCACTCATTAGTAAATGAGAGAAATTACCTATGCAGTTTTACTTTGTGGTTGTCTTTTGTATGAAACATTGTGGCAACTAGGAAGAGCCTTCAGATTTCCTTTGTCTTTTTGCTTTTTGGAGACAGGGTCTCTGTCACCCAGGCTGGAGTGGAGTGAGTGGCGCGATACTGGCTCACTGCAACCTCTGCCTCCAAGTTCAAGCAATTCTTGTGCCTCAGCCTCTTGAGTAGCTGTGATTACAGGTCCCTGCCATCACGCTGGGCTAATTTTTGTAAATTTTTTTGGTAGAGACGAGGTTTTACCATATTGCCAGGCTGGTCTTGAACTCCTGGCCTCAGGTGATCTGCCTGCCTCGGCCTACCAAAGTGCTGGGATTACAGGCGTGAGCCACTGCGCCTGGCCTCCTTTCTTGTTTTTTTAAGAATAATCAAAGGTTACTGGACGGAGATATTCTAAGATACTTATTCCTGTGAGGATATAATTAGCATTTTATGACTGGTAAAATACTAAACAGAGACATTTGAAATTGATGCTATTAAATCCTTACCAACGTATTCACTCTTAGTGAATTTTTTTTTTTCCTGGTTCAGCTGTGACTCCAGGCAGGATCCAGAGGAGTGTTCCAATCTCTTCTCTGGGTTTTGTAGAGACTTATTTTATCCTTCTATGTTAGCTTCTTAAAGCACTACATCAACCTTAAAAGGGCATAGGAAAGGGCCAATTCCTAATGAATTTTTTAGAAAATTGAATATTAATTCTTTTTTGTTGGTTGGGTTTTTAAAATTTTTTTAAAAATCAGATTTAGTGAGGTATAATTTGTATCAGATAAAATTCACCAAATGTATGTAGTCATGAAACCATGACCATAGTCAAGACATAGAATATTTCCTTTACCCGAAAAACTTTCCTTGTGTGCCTGTGCAGTCAGTTCCCTTTCTCTAGCTCCCAGCTACCACCAATCTATTTTTTGTCACTATAGTTTTGCCTCTTCCAGAATGTCATATAAAATAGAATCATACAGTAAGTGTAGTCTTTCGGGTCTGGCTTCTTTCACTCAGCATAATGATTTTGAGATTGTTTTATGTGGTTAAAATAAGGTATGATTTCACAAATCACATGGTTTATTACCATACAGAAAGAGTTTTCCCCACCTTGTTCACAATGTTTAGAGGGGGAGAATAATAAGAACAAATCTCACAGGGAATACATTTGATAGACAAAGTCCATCAACCACGTATGAGTAAATACTAGTTTCATTTAGAGTCCAATTTGTAAAGTCTAGTTGTGCATTTAGGATGGAAACAGGCCACTGTGAATGTAAAGCCTAATTGAAGTTTGAGGTGTACCTTTCTATGAGATGTTCTCTGGAGAGAAGATCTGACCAACACTGGAGATCTATGATGACAACAAGGTTTTCAATGCTAGGAGCCATGTTATCAGGGAGGGAGATTACACTCCATGTTCTTACCACAGCAGAACATTTCACTCACAATAGCAGACTATTGTAATCATTTCAAAGCTACACAACAGAGATACACCTTTGTTGTTGTATGCATCAGTAACTGGTTCCTTTTTTATTGCTGAGTAGTAGTTCATTGTATGGATATACCACAGTTTGTTTATTCATTTACCAGTTGGTGAACATATGTATTTCCAGTTTGGGGCTATTAATGAATAAAGCTGCTCTGAATATTTGCATACAGATCTTTGTGTCGACATATGTTTTCATTTCATTTGGATAAATAGCTAAAAGTAGCATTGCTATGTGTCTAGTATGTTTACCTGTATTAAAAAAGAACCAACAAAAAATAAAATGCCTAGGAATACCTCTAACCAAGGAGGTGAAAGATCTCTACAAGGAGAACTACAAAACACTACCAAAAGGAATCATAGGTGACACAAATGGAAAAACATTCCACGCTCATGGATTGGAAGAATCAATATCGTTAAAATGGCCACACTGCCCAAAGCAATCTACAGAGTGCTATTACTGTCAAACTATCAACGTCATTTTTCACAGAATTAGAAAAAAAAAACTCTTATAAAATTCATGTGGAACCAAAAAAGAGTCTAAATAGCCAAACCAATCCTAAGGAAAATAACAAAACTGAAGGCATCACATTACCCAATTTCAAACTATTGTGTGAGGCCACAGTAACCAAAACAGCATGGTATTGGCACACACGCAGTCACACAGACAGCAGAATAGAGAACCCAGAGATAAAGCTGCACACCTACAGCCATCTGATCTTCAACAAAGTTGATAAAAATAAGCAATGGGAAAAGGACTCCCTGTGCAATAAATGGTACAGGGATAGCTGGCTAGCCCTATGCAGAAGAACGAAACTGGACCCCCCTCCCTTTCACCGTATACAAAAATTAACTCAGGGTGGATTTAATATTCAAATGTAAGATCTCAAACTGTAAGAATCCTAGAAGAAAACCTAGGAAGTACCATTCTTGACATCAGCCTTGGGAAAGAATTTATGACTAAATCCTCAAAAGCAGTTGCAACAAAACCAAAAATCGACAAGTGGGACCTAATTAAGCAAAAGAGCATCTGCACAGTGAAAGAAACTATCAACAGAGTAAACAGCCTACAGAATGGAAGAAAATATTTGCAAACTACGCATCTGACAAAGGTGTAATATCTAGTCTATAAGGAACTTAATTCAACAAGCAAAAACCAAATAACCCTATTAAAAAGTGGGCAAAGGACATGAAAAGACATTCTCAAAAGAAGACATACAAGGAGTCCACAAACACGAAAAAAATGCTCAGCTTCAGTAATCATCAGAGAAATGTAAATTAAAACCATAGTGAGATACCATCTCACACCAGTCAATATGGCTATTATTGAAAAGTCAAAAAATAACTTGCTGGTAAAGCTGTGAAGAAAAGGGAATGCTTATATATGTGCTGTTGGTGGGAATGTAAATTAGTTCAGCCGGTGTAGAAAGCAGTTTGGAGATTTGTCAAAGAACTTAGAACTGCCATTCAACCCAGTAATCCCATTACTGGATATATACCCAAAAGAAAATAAATCATTCTGCCCAAAAGACACATGTACTCGTATGTTTATCCCAGCACTGTTAACTATAGCAAAGATGTGGAATCAACCTAGATGCATGTCAATCATGGATTGGATAAAGAAAATGTGGTACATATACACCATGGAATACTATGCAGCCATAAAAAAGAATGAAACCATGTCTTTTGCAGCAGCATGGATGCAGCTGGAGGCCATTACCCTAAGCACGTTAATGTAGGAACAGAAAGTCAAATACTGTATGTTCTCACTTGTAAGTGGGAGCTAAGCTTTGGGTACACATGGACATAAAGAGAGGAACAGTAGACACCAGGGACTCTAAAAGTAAGCAGGGAGGGAGAGGGGAAGAGTTGAAAAACTACCTATTGGGGTACTATGCTCACTACCTGGGTAATGGGATCATTCATACCCCAAACTTCAGCGTCTCACAGTATACCCATTAGCAAACTTGCACATGTACCCCCTGAATCTAAAATAAAGGAAAAATGAAAATTAAAGGAAGGAGCCAGAGGGTTGTCAAAAGAGCTGAACGGTTTTACATTCCCACTAACAATGTGTGAGAGTTATAGTTACCCCATATCCTCATTAGCACTTGCATTGTTGGTCTTTTTAAAGTTTTTGCCATTCTAGTGAATGTGTAGTGGTATCTTTTTGGAGTTTTAAATCTTCATTTCCCTGATGACACTGTTGAGCATCTGTTCATGTGCTTATATTTGCCATCCATATTTTTTCCTCAATGAAATTTCTCTTTAATTCTTGTCCATTTAAAAAATTGGTTTGTATTATTGATTTACAACAACTGTGGATGAAGTCCTTTATCACATATGTGTTTTGTAAATGTTTTCTTTCAGTATGTGGGTTGTCTTTTCATCTTGTTAACAGTGTCTTTTGAAGAGCAGAAGTTTTAAATTTTGATGGAATTTAACTTACCACTTTTTTATTTTATGATTTATGCCTTTTGTTTTATCTAAGAATTCTTTGCCTAACCCAAGCTCATAAAAATTTTCTTTATGTCTTCTTCTACATAGTTTATAATTTTAGCTCTTACACTGAGGTCTGTTGTTCATTTTGAGTTAATTTTTGTGTATGATGCAAGGGAGAAGGTTGATTCTTTTTGCTATGCTTATCTAGCTTTTCCAGAATCACGTGTTTAAAAGATTATTCTTTCCACATTGAATTATGTTGGTACCTTTGTTAGATCATTGATTTGAGAACTTTCTTCTTTCTTAATATAAGCCTTCAATGTTATAAATGTTCCTTGAAGCACTACTCTAGTTGCATTCCATAGATTGTGCTTTTATTTTCATTCAGTTCAAAATATTTTTCTAATTTCTTCTTTCAGCTGTGAGTTATTTATTTATTTGTTACTTAAAAATTTTTTTTTTGAGATGGGGTCTTGTGCTGCTGCCCAGGCTGGAGCACGGTGACACAATCACAGTTCACCGCAGCTTCAACCTCCCAGGCTCAAGTGATTCATCCACCTCAGCATCTCCAGTAGCTGGGTCCACAGGCGCACACTACCACGCTTGGATTTTTTTTTTTTTTTTTTTTCGTAGAGACAAGGTCTTACTATGTTGTTCAGGCTGGTCATGAACTCCTGAGCTCAAGCAGTCCTCCTTTTCCCAGCCTCTCAAAGTGTTGAGATTACAGGCATGAGCCACCATGCCTAGCCACCTATGGGTTAAAGGTGCTTTTTTTTTTCTTTTTTCTAATTTAATTCCATGTGGTCAGAAAACATGCATTGTATGATTTCAGTCCTTTTAAATGTGTTGAGCTTTATTTTGTGGCTTTGAATATTCTTAACTCTTACCTTAAAACTTTTTTTCATTATTGTTTATCTAAAAGTAGTGATTTCCAGATTACTATTTGATATACCATTTTTACTTTTAAAAGGGTAATGAATTATACTTTACCTGCTTCTTAAGAATGATTATTTCTTCACTATCTAGTAAATTAATATTTGCTATTTTTGCTTTGTAGCCACGAATATGCAAACTGTTCTTCCCTCTCTGTGGTTTTTTTTCCATAGGCCTAAGATCTGGCAAACTTGGTGAACAGTGCGAAGCAGTTGTTCGCTTTCCCAGACTTTTTCAGAAGTATCCATTCCCTATTCTTATCAATTCTGCATTCCTAAAGTTAGCTGATGTTTTCAGAGTTGGGTAAGTCTTTTTAAAGCCTCAATGTTCTAAAGTACTTTGTTCATATTTCTTGTTTTCTATTGTGGTCTTTTTCTTTTTGCCTTTTAGGACTTCCACCTGGTTAGTTACCATTAGTGGACACGCATGACTGTGTGCAGCACATCAGTGTGAGATTTAATGACGTTTAAAGCAAAAATGAAGAGTATAATTTAGACAATACTTATTTCTTTGGAGAACAGAATAAAATTAAGACAACCTTGATATTTTAGTGTATACTTCAGGAAAAGCTGTGGCTTTGTACAGATTGTTTTTGAGAAGTTGCTGATTTAATAATTTATTTTATAGCATGAGATGCATGTCTGTGAAGTACCTGAAACATATAAGTACTGAATACATGCCTGTTTGCTTTTTCGCCCCCACCATTCCCTCTTCTGCTGCTTTCTGCCATTCTCCATTTGCTCATGTGCTCATATGTACACAGTATCACACTTGAGGAGAAGAGAAGTTGTGGAATAAGCCCAAGAGAAGAGAAAGACCATCTGACTTCCTGGCCTTGGTTATAATATAGTTTGAGGAGATTTAGTTCTGCTCTAGGTCTTCTCCTTGTGTCACTGCCATTTTGGTGTCTTGCAGCAACACTATAGCATAGCTAACTGCTTATGCTTAGTGTCCACGTAAAGTACAAACTTTAACTCTTTTAGTAGTGAAACAAATAATGATAAGATTGAAAAATATTTACTGTTGCTAAAATGTAATATTATTAGTGTTGCTTTGGTTCCTAATTAAATATTACTTTCTAAAGTGACCTAATTTATTTTATTTCTGGTTTTTCTAGAAATAATTTCCTGAGGCTATGTGTTCTTAAAGTTACCCAACAAAGTGAGAAACATTTGGAGAAGATTCTAAACGTGGATGAATTTGTGAAGAGAATTTTTTCTGTGATTCATAGTAATGATCCCGTGGCAAGAGCCATCACCCTCCGGTATACTGTATTGTAATAATTCACTATAAGATTATTTGAACTGTAGTTATGACCAAAAAAAGCAGTATATTTACATTTTTTATTTTGAATATTAGGAGTTGTTTTTGGTTTTTTGATTAAGAGTCAAGGCAAAACTGTGATAACCATCCCAATCTGCAAATGCTTTTTAGTTAACATCTATGTTAACTGTTTTGGTTATAAATTGTTGCCTAACTTGTGTTTGAAATGCATCTCTATATAGGTAGGTGTTCTGATCAAATAACTTGGTGGATCTCAATATAACAGCCTCAGCTCATTTTGAACTTTGCCTTCCTGACCTTGTACTTAATGTTTTCTGTCAGTTTTCTATATTCTTCCCTGATTATGTGATCATTTTTAATGTGATAAATCATATTTGATCTCACCGGAGAATATCAGATATAACCACTATAGTTTCTTTAGCTTTTTCTTTTCTTTCTTGGCATATTTTTAAAAATGTATTTGTTAGAATTTCATTTTGTAAGCCTTATATCCAGCTTGAACCATATTCTCTTTTTAGCTCTGCCATTTATAGAATCATATCTATAACTTTTTATATCTTTTGAAATTCACTTTCCTAAATTATAGGGTTCATTTCTGACCTACCCTGCCCAGACAGTCTTTTTAACCAGGAAGTTCGGCATGTCACATCTTCCCTGAATGTCCTTTTTTCCACACCAAGAATCAGTTCTTCCTTCTTGTTCAGAGTTCAGTGCTTTTGTCATTTCTTTGCCTTTTGAGTCATTAAATTATGAGCAGTATGTGATATTTTAAAGTCAGTTAATTGATTTTCATCTTTTGAAAGCTATATTCAATAGAATTTATTTATTTATTTATTTATTGAGATGGAGTCTCAGTCTGTCGCCCAGGCTGGAGTGCAGTGGCGTAATCTTGGCTCACTGCAACCTCTGCCTCCTGGGTTCAGGCAATTCTCCTGCGGCAGCCTTCCAGGTAGCTGGGATTATAGGTGCCCGCCACCACGCTCAGCTAATTTTTTTACTTTTAGTAGAGGCACGATTTCACCATGTTGGCCAGGCTGGCTGGTCTTGAACACCTGACCTCAGGTGATCTGCCCGCCTCAGCCTACCATAGTGTTGGGATTACAGGTGGGAGCCACTGCGTCTGGCCCAGAATTTAAACTTAAGATATTTTTACCCTTTACTTCAGCAAATATACCTGTAGGAATTTTTTAAATAAATCATTTTTAAAAGTTGGTGAATATATGTATATAGATGATTATAGTGTCATTTTTGTGGAATGAAAAATTGGGGAAAAATCAACGTGGGAATGGCTATTTGTGAACTACTGTATAACTTTTAAAGAGTAAAGTGAGTTGTGAGTCTATATATACTGACATAGAAAGATATTAAGTTTTAAAAAGTTGTCAAATAGTATCAATTTTATTAATTCATTTTGTCAGTTAATACTAATATATATGTTTATATAGGCTCAGAAAAAAATCTAGAGGAATATATACCGTTAACAGTGATTATTTTTGGTAGAGTCTTTGGGTTATAGATTACAAGAGGCTTTTCCATTTGACTTTGTTTGTAATGTTTGAATTGTTTTTCACAAATGTGGTTTTTTTTTTTTTAAATCAAAAGATAATAGAATTTAACTGGTGGAATGAATTTCATAAATAATTTAAAGCTAGCCTGAATATTTTGGTAAGAATGCATATTAATATTTGTTATTCATTTTGTATGCTTGCCCTTCTCTAAGTCATGGCAGTTGACTCTTGCCTCAACTCTTTTTTTAAGCACTATGGTTATCAGTAAAACCAGCGATCTCTAGAAAGCTTCCAAAAAGAAGGATCACTTTAAAGGAAAAAAAAAAATATTAGATTTAAATCAGGTTTTTCAACAGTAACATTTGTTGCAATAAGTATTAAAGGAAAATTGAGCTAAGAATTTTATATCTATCCAGTTTTCATTTAAAAGAGTAGTAAAATAAAAAGATTCTCAGGCACACAAGGCCTTAGGAGGTTTGCCATATAGGACCTATTTTGTGAACATTCTAGAAGGAGGTACTCAAGTAGGAAGAGAAAAATTAAGCTGGAAGCAGTGGGAATAAGTCGTTAAATGTGTCAGTATTAGACTAGTCTAATCTTTTCTGGTATAATAGATTAATAGTCATTTGTTATTTCTTTTGAAAAATGTATAATTTCAAAACCTTCAAATTAAATATAAATTACATATTTAGTCCATTTTAGTTTCTTGCTACTAATTGTATTACTTAATAGTACTAGGAACAATACTAATTAATTGAGTGTAATTACAGGGAATAGTTAGGTGATTACATGTCACATTGGAAGGTTATTTAGGATGTTGACTTTGAAAAAGGTTGTCATCGTAGGAACATTGTAGGTTTTGTTTACTGCAGTGTTTTGCAAATTTCTAAAATTTATGCCTTTCTACTGAAAGGATTTTTCAAACTACTTTCTGTGGTTTATATCACAAACAATAGATTTTTTTCCTTTCTAATTGTGTAATTTTATTATGAAGTAGACTGTTTTCCAAGCTTTACCTTCTGCACCATTGTTGATTCTGGCATGATCCCCAGGGGTGTGCTCAACCACTCCTTTCTTGATCTTGAGGACATTTGAAAATCATCATACCAATATTTACTGATGTGGGAAAAAAAGATTGGGAGGTCTTACTTTTTTTTACTTTTGTATCTGCTTAACAGCAAAAATGTAGTATTCTTAATGCTTTGCTGAAATGGACTTCTTTATGCAACATTGGAAAATTGATATTTTGATGCTTTAATAATTCAGAAGTTTCCTTTCTGGGCTGTTTGGTACCTGGAATGTACTTCAAGGTGATTGTTAAAAATTTTGCTTTTTAGATAAGCCATCTTAATTTTTCTGACATATTGAAATATGTAAAAGTGTTTAAAATTTGAGTCATGGATTTCTAAAGTTATGCTTTATTAACCAGAGTTACATGGAATTACCTATAAACTTTAGTTTTGATAATCTGGCTTTGCCTGGCCTCTTCCTTTTCTGACCTTGACTTTATCATATGCCCGATATTCTTGGCTTTCTCTATTTCTGTAGGATGTTGGGAAGTCTGGCATCAATAATTCCTGAGAGGAAGAATGCTCATCACAGTATTCGTCAGAGTTTAGATTCACATGATAATGTAGAAGTTGAAGCTGCTGTTTTTGCTGCTGCAAACTTCTCTGCACAGTCAAAGTAAGCATACAAAAGCACATCCCTTTTAGTAATTTGGCTTCCCAAGAAAAGTTTTTGAAGGAAAAACCGATCAACTTATATAAACACTAAGAGATACAGGAAAGTGTAAATGACAAGGTATATTTTCTGAGAAGGTTTACCTTACACTGGGGAAACAAGACTTAAATTCATAAAATAGAAAATGTAAGTACAAATGTTGGTATTAATTGTGTAAATGAAATGAGTTTCCAGAAGGACAGGATCAGCATAGATTAGTTGGGGAAGGCTTCATTGGGTAGCAGAGGCTTTATTCACTAAGGAGCTTCTCTCAGACATATACATCTGTAATACTAAAATGCTTACCCACTGTCTTCTAATGTTAATTTGTTTTGCATTAGAGCTGTCCACAGTTTGGCAAAGACAATAACTTGAATTAAAACCAATTGTAACCTATTCAGAATGTCATATCCTACACTTGTTTTACAGAACAGTTTTTTTTTGGGGGGGGGGCGGGAGGATTAAATGTTGACCATGGTTTTATTACTATGTTTGATTGGCTTGTTTCTCTTCTGTAAAATAAAATATAATATCCCCCTGAATGACAGGAAAAGTAGCATTGCCTTCTGGGGAGCGTTTTGGTAATATGTGTGAAAAGCCTTAAACAGGTACATCCCTTTGACCCAGGAAATTCACTTCCAGAATTTATCAGTAATATGTACTGATAATTATTTGTATGGATGCTAGTTGTAGTGTTACTTGTAACAACAAAAGAAATGAGAAGCAACTTAAATTTCTGCCATTGAGCTTAGATAAATTATGATCATACAATAGAATACGGTAACAACTTAAATGTTTTTAGAAACGTATTTGGAAGCAGTTTACATAATAGGTTATGTAATATGACAGGTTTGTTTAAAAAAAAAAACACCCTAATAACTTATGTAATATAACAGGTTTGTTGAAAAAACAAAAAGGCCTAGTGTTTGTATTTATGCAATAGAAAAAAAAGACTGGAAGGATATATATAAAAATCTTGTCTCTGAGTGGTAAGATTGTATATAATTTTTGTTTTCTTTTTATAAATTTCTCTATATCTTGGCATGAACAAGTTCCAGTTTTATAACCAGGTGAATAATAAATTTTTTTTAACATTAAAAAAATTAGTATTTGCATACCCTTCTCTTCAGCTTTTGTTTTGTTTTGTTTTTTGAGATGGAGTTTCGCTCTTGTCACCCAGGCTGGAGTACAGGGGCACAATCTCAGCTCACAGTAACCTCCGCCTCCCGGGTTCAAGCAATTCTTCTGCCTCAGCCTCCCAAGTAGCTGGGATTATAGGCGCCTGCCACCATCCCTAGCTAACTTTTGTATTTTTAATAGAGACGGGGTTTCAGCATGTTGGCCAGGCTGGTCTTGAACTCCTGACCTCAGGTGATCCACCTGCCTCGGCCTCCCAAAGTTCTGGAATTACAGGCGTGAGCCACTCTGCCCGGCCCCTTCAGCTATTCTTATCAAACCTTCAGAGTTCCAGTAATTCTTATTGAAAAAGTAGATAATAGAAAGCATATAGTTTTTAATTTCATGGATCAAAATTAATAAATAGATGTGGCAGTAATTGATGATCAGAAATATCTGAATAAGTACAGTTCCTTTTTGTGCCTTTGAAAATAAGCATTTTTTTTTTCTCATTGAGAGTCATTGGTTTTGAGAGGACTTTTAAAAATTTCAGTCACATGTCTCTTAACTATGAGGTTACGTTCTGAGAAATGCATTGTTAGGCAATTTCTTCATTGTGCAAACATCATAGAGAACTTACACAAATCTAGATGGTATAACCTACTATACACCTAGGTTACATGGTATAACCTGTTGCCCCTAGGCTGTAAACCTGTATAGCATATTTCTATACTGAATACTGTAGGCAATTGGAACACAGTGGTAAGTATTTGTATATCTACACATAGAAAAGGCTCAGTAAAAATGTGGCATAAAAGATAAAAATGGTATTCCTGTATAGGGCACTTACCAAGAATGGAGCTTGCAGGACTGGAATTTGCTCTGGGTGATGAGTGAGTGAGCGGTAAATGAAAGTGAAAGCCTAGGACGTTACTGTATTACTACTGTAGACTTCCTGAACACTGTACACTAAGGCTTCACTGAATTTATTTTTGAAGTTTTTCTTCCTTCAATAATAAACTAGCTTTAACTTACTATAACTTTTTAACTTTATACAGTCTTAATTTCTTTTAACTTTTTGACTCTTTTATAATAACACTTAGCTTAAAATACAAACATATAGCTGGATAAACATATTTCTTTATATCCTTATTCTGTAAGCTTTTTTTGTTAAAATTAAGACATAACTGGGCACAGTGTCTCACGCCTGTAATTCCAGCCTGTAATTGGGAGGCTGAGGCCGGGGTGTCCGCTTGAGCTCAGGAGTTCAAGACCAGCCTAGGCAACATAGTGAGACCCCTCAAAGAAAACACACAGGGACACATACATTAACCTAGACCTACACAGGGTCAGACATCAAGACATCTCTGGCCAATATGAATTTTTCAGCTCTGTTATAATCTCTTGAAGCCGCTGTCATATATGTGGTTTGTTGTTGACCAAAACGTTGTTATGCTGTACATGACTGTACTTTTACTGATTAAGAGTTGTGCGTAGTGAATAATTATCATCTGATTAGCACTGCCAAGGTGTCAGTGCTTCATAGTCTGTCAGATTAAATATGTACTTCCAGTGCTTCCAAAAATAGTTTTCTAAATTTAGTTTCTAAATTTGGATGATAAATTTGTAATTTAGTGATTAAATTTTATATATGAGAATCACTTTTAGTTCAGTTTTTCTCTTGTGTTCTTATTAGAAGCTAATTTTATTTCAGTCTGTGTAATTACTGGTTTTGGAAAATGATTAAGACCAAGTAAGAGAAACAGCAAGATTCTTCACTTGTGGAAATGATGATTAAACATCTGAATTAGCAGTTTATGTAGAAACAGTTTTTAATATACCATGCTTTAATGTGATAACTTGTAATTTATTATATTAAAAAATACCAAATGAGTCTCTTGTCACCTAGGCTGGAATGTAGTGATGCAGTCATGGCACACTGCAGCCTCAAACTCCTGGACCCAAGTGATCCTCTCACCTCAGCCTCCCAAATTTCTGGGATTACAGGTGTGAGCTACTGTGACCAGCTGACAAGATTTGTATTTTTGAGATCAGTGTTCATGTCTTCTCCCAGAAATAATAACCTGGCTTGAGATCACATATCTCGGTCAGTGCTGATAGATTTTTTTTCTAGTGTCTGTATTGATCGGTTTTGGATATTAAATCAGAGTAACAAGCCAAATAAGACCTTTAGAATTTATTTAATCCTTTTCTTCCCCTGTCTCCTACCGTCACCACATCTGTTTTATTCTAAACCAGAAAATTTTAAATGCTAGTGTCTGGGTCGCAAAGCAGGAGTTACAAGCTCAGATGCTTTCAGGGGCCAGGTGAACATTGTCAGTGAGAGCAGTGTCCCCTAGTGGCATCTGTGGTGAACTGAAGCACATCCGCTCCATCTAAAGTGCCCCATGGCACCAGCCTGTCGTTAACAGTGCGGGAATGGATGCCCAGTGCTCAGGTCTCAATTTTTGGCAAAGGAGAGGGGATAATCTGAAAAACCAGATTATTCTATTTGGGCTCACTATATTTAAATGTTGACATTAAGAATTTTTAAAATGTTATTTAAAAAATAGTTTTGAAAATATTGTTACACACAAAAAGCCTGCAGTCTCCTAGTTTGCAGTTTCTTGGCCCTAAAGGTATGTAACTGATTTTTAAATTTCAAGTTGTTATAAGAAGTCTTTTTATGGTTATTAAAGAAATACTTACTGAATATCCACCATGTTCAGACACTTTTCTAAGTACCAGAAATATAGGGATGAAAAAGGTCAGGCCCTGTTGTTATATAAACACAAAATAATTTCAGATGCTTGTTAGTGTTATGAAAAAATAACACTGTATTGTGATAATGGCCTAAGTGAGCTGCTTTACAGCAGTGTTGGCATAGCCCATTTGGTTGCTGGAGTTTTTGTTTTAGTTGTGTTTCCGAGCACCTGACCTTGGAATGTTAGTTGCAGTTTGGAATATTGGATTTCTTCTGTGCTAATTGTGTTTTATTTCTTTTAAGTCCTTAGAAAATACAAGCAAGTGTAATTTTTTGGTTTTAAAGTTTTTTCTGTTCTCTTTTCCCAAAGGGATTTTGCTGTAGGAATCTGTAACAAAATCAGTGAAATGATTCAAGGTATGTATTCTTCATTTAGTATTATGAGTGACTTAATGAGATTTATAATAGTTGCTAACACTAATTAAGTACTTATTATTTGCTAGTCACCATACATTCAAATAATATTTATTAAGTATCTTCTATGTGCCCACACTGTTATAAACGCTGAGGATACAGGAGTGAGCAAAACAAAGTCCTTACCCCCATCTAACCTACACTCTAGTCAGGGGTGGGGTGTGTGGGGATAGACAAATGTGCATGTGACATTTCTGGTGCTATGGTGAAGGAGTGAGAGAATAAGAATAGAGAGTCTCAAAAGTAAGTCAGTGGGGGGAGAGAAGGGACTTATCTATTATATATATATTGATCAGAGACGGTCTCTAATGAAGTGATATTTGAGTGAGACATGAAGGAGAAAAAGGAGTGAGCCATGCTGATATAGTCCTGCATTGCTTAACAATGGGGATCCTGTGTGAGAAATGTGTCCTTAGGCAGTTTTGTTGTTTGAACTTCATAGAGTGTACTTACATAAACCTAAATGGTATAGCCTCCTATACACTTAGGGTGTATGGTATAGCCTGTTGCTCCTAGGCTGTAAGCCTATGCAGAATGTAACTATGCTGAATACCATAGGCAATTGTAACAAAATGATAAGTATTTGTATATCTGAGGTAGAAAAGGTAATATATTGCACTGTGGTGTTACAGTGACTACAGGATCTCTGAAGTTACTCGGAATTTTTCAGCTCCATTATAATCTTATGGGACCACCGTCTGTCATGTGGTCCATCATTCACCAAAGCATACTTATGGGGTGCATGATTAGTTTAGGGAAGACTGCTCTGTCTGAGAGAGAGTAATGTTATTAGGAGCTCTGGAACTCTCTGCTAATGTCCCTCCAGTGTCTCCCAGTTGCAGTTAGAATCAAATCCAGATTCCTTACCATAGATTACAAAGCTCTGGTTTTCCAGTCTCTTCTTTTATATCATGAGTCATGTATTAACCCTATTTATCCTTATAACAGTCATTATGGGAGCCCACGAACTCCCATAGGGTTAATACCTGTGTCTTACCCCTAATTTATCCTAGCAGTCATAAAAGGGAGCTCTTGGGCTATAGCATTGCATGACTCTAGAGAACACCACTTTGTTTATATTCTTATAAAGAGCATTCCTTTGAATTGTGCAACATGGCAGCCTTGGATAGGTAATACTATTATGTTCGTTTTACAGGAAAGGAAATGGAGCCACACTAAAGCCGAATGATTGGTTCACAGTCAAAAAGCTGATAACTTGCAGTTTGGCTTTGAGGCCCACGCTTTTAACCACTATGCTATTGTGTCTTTCTAAGGCATGAATTTCTTAGTGTAGTTATATTTTGCATGCATTTAAATTGTCCTTCAAATTAAAATGAAAGAGAACTTGCTCACTTGCACAAATAATAAAAATCACTTAAAGACCAAGCTACAGTGAATGAGCTTTGTTGTTTTCCCCCTTTATTCCTTTGTCTTTTTTCTTCCACCATTAGCAAAAGGGCTTTCCTGCAGAAAGGTATCCTTATGACATTAGAAGGAAGCATCACTTATTCATTGACCAGGATTTTATCAATTGCCTGCTATATCAGACAAGATCTCAGCAGGAAACAGGTGGCACATTTGAATTAAGATAACTCAAGGAAGGTGTAATAAAGGAGCCATTCACAAAGGCATGGCCAGGATATACTATAGGGGATAATGTAGTTTTTGAGCCTGTAATAGCTTTTACCACACCTCTAAGGGTATAGGTTAAAGAGAGGTTACTAGAAACTTGGAGTCATGTCAGGAGGGCCACTTTGAGAAACTAACCTCCAGGAGCATGATGTGACCCTTCTGTGAGAGAACCAGGGAATAAATACTCTGACCTCATTCTCTGCAACTCCTGCTGGGCTCTCCATTGGTTAAACTCAGAGGGCAGATAGCAAGGGAATTGATGAGAGCTATACAGGTGAGCCTTCTAGGATGCTGGAGTATTCTGTGTATCTGATGGTAGTTATATGGGAATGTGCATATGTAGAAATTAATTAATCTGTACACTTAAGATTCATTACTTTATTGTTCCTTAAATTTTATCTTAGAAAAATCTAAAAGAACAGGAATTAGGAGAAGAGAGAGGTAGAGGAAAACATAGGAGTGTGGGTGGAGGAAAAGTGGAGGAAAATTGGAACCCAAGACATGGAAACGGAAGAGGAGTTTTAGGAACAGAGTATCCTGACATTTGGCTTTAAGCCGCTTGTGTTTCTGCCAAATAAAATCTCTGAGCCTCACGCAATCTTTAGTAAAAATGCCTGTAAGCACTAAGATCCCTCTGAGTACTGGGTTGAGAATAAACTTGCAGTAGAGGAAAGGGGGGATATGAGAGTGGAGTCTGCCATGGGGAAAGGCCTAAGTAGGGAGAATACTTAGGAGACTTTCTATAATTTTGTCAAGAGATGGTAGTGGAAGTGGATCGGCATGGTAACAACGGAGGTAGAAAGAGTTAGTTTTGGATTTTATTTTGAAGATAGAACCAGTAAGATTTGCTAATACATTTGGAAATGGGATGTGAGAGAATCCTTCTTTCATTAATTAAGAAAGACTCCAGGGTCTAAGGAGCTGTAATGATGTCATTTACTGAGACAGGAGTATTTTTGGAGGGGCAGTTTCAAGGTGAAGATAAGTTCTCTTTGGGCCCTATTAATACAAAATTCTTCTGAGACCTCCTAGTGCAGATGACCAGAAGGTAATGAGATACATGCATCTGATGTCCTGGGCAGGAGGACAGGTGGGTGGCAACCTTTCACATTTAGCTAATAAGGGAAACCATGGAATTACATCAGCTCACTCAGGGAAAGCACATACAATGAGAAGATAATTTATTACCAACCTATGGGAATATCAGAAATTAAAGTGTAGACAGACAAGAAGACTGCAAAGGAGGTTAAGAAGGAACAGCCAGAGAAAGAGGTCAGAAAGCAGTAAGAGTGGAGGAGCCAAAGCCATTAGGAGAGAGTTTCAAAGATAGAATGGTCAGCAGTGTCAAGTGCATTCAGAACCTTAAGGAACAAAATAATAGCAACATGAGCATGATGTGACCCTGCAGAGAGGAAAGCAGGGAATACTCTGATCTCATTCTTTTCCCTCTGGCAAACCCAAGTAGAGGCCATCTAGCAATGGAGTTTGTTGATGTAGGCAACTGTTGGACATTGAAGTGCTGTCTTACGTTCATACCCACAATTATTTCACCATGGAAAAACCAGCGATATGCAGAGTATAATTAGCTTGTGGCATGTATGTGGTCATACATTATGACTGAGAAATTTGTGTTCACCATTACCACAAAGCCATGCCATAGAAGAAAAGATTTGTTGGTTTCACTCCACTGTTGACAGGAAAACGTGGATTAGGGTTAGTCTTCATGGACCCAGTTGTGTATGCAATAAAGAAGGGCGTTTACTACACAAAGTTCAGAGGATTTCGAAACTGTTCTACACACAGTTTATTAATATCCTGATCCTAATTTAGTTGTTGAAGGAAATAATTAAAATCATAAGTATAATCAGACTGTAGCCATCAAGTGTGTGTGTTTGTGTGTGTGTATATATATGTATATGTGTATGTATAATTTTTTTATTATGATAATGAGAGGAAATAGGCAGCAAATATGACTTTGTTTCTACTGTGCTTTTTAAAGACAGTTTTTATTATCAGCATGTAGTTTTATAATCATTGAAAAGTTAATATCAAGATAAATACTTTGGAAAAAATACTGAATTTATTGATTGGTTCTAGTATAATCTTTAATGTTACAAATATAATATTAGTATACTGTGTTTTTCAAGTGCAATTTTGTTAATTGAGTCACAGCTTTTTAATCTGGAATATTTTTAAGGATGATGATCACAAATACCTTGAGAATTCTTTTTGTGTCTAGGTTTAGCAACACCAGTAGACTTGAAGCTAAAATTGATACCCATCCTACAGCACATGCACCATGATGCAATCTTGGCTTCCAGTGCTCGTCAGCTTTTACAACAGCTGGTCACATCCTATCCGTCCACCAAAATGGTGATTGTGTCTTTGCACACTTTCACTCTACTTGCAGCTTCATCTTTGGTTGATACACCTAAGCAGGTAATTTCGATTTTCTTTAAACTGCCTATTCTCTGGTAAACTTAAATATATGACTAGAAATAAGAAAGTGGCCCATAAGTCTGGAGGACATTAAGGTTCTTTTCTGTAATAAAGGTCAGATTAATTTCCTTTTGCTTGCTTTTTTATTCTCTCTGTTCACAGTACTGATTGTTGGGAGCCCTTGAGGAAAATGAGATGTTGTGGGGTACATGGCTGGCTGTGAAGTTGGCCATATTAAAAAAAAAAAAAAGAAAGAAAGGATTGAGTATCTGTTAAATGCCAGGTCCTGTGCTAAAACTTTAAAGTTAAATGGTAGTATTTTACAAACATGGAGAAAGAGGTCCAAATGTGGGCACGTAGCTAATGAGTGACAGAGCTCTGATTTGAAGTGAATCCTGTCCCTTTATAAGTTTCACTAAACTACACTGCATTTCTAATGATCATTTCAGTTACAGTATTGTTTATGGAGTGACTTATTTCCTTTATAGATTCAACTTCTGTTGCAGTATTTGAAGAATGATCCCAGGAAGGCAGTAAAGAGACTTGCTATTCAAGATCTGAAATTACTTGCTAGCAAAACACCACATACTTGGAGTAGGGAGAATATTCAGGTATGTAGAACTTGTAACATTTTATATAGAAAAAATAATATTACAATATAGTAAAATGTTTTGCATTTTTATATTGTCTTTGTCATCTAAGTGGTTGAATATGAAAAACTTCTAAAGCATTGTTGATGTTTGTGGCAGAAGTTATTTTATAAGTGGCACAATAAATATATAAAACTTCTATACTTCAATGTTTGTTTTAGTCAATGAAACTTGCCACTCAGTTGCTTGTTCATTTTCCCATAGTGGCACTAAGGCTAATTGAGAAGCCCAGTTACATTGGTTTTTTTATTCTTGTATTTTTCAGTCAATTTGGGGAGAAAAATTTAGGGGTTGACTGTTATCTGTAATGGAGATGGGACTGGATGGACAACTTGGGAAGTATATTTCTCCATGGAGAGCCGAAGACATTCTTCAGTCTTCTTTTGTAAACAGAAGAGCAGATCTCACTCTTTAGACTTTTAATGTGACATCTTTGACACCATCTATTACCATCTGTTAGGTTAAATTAATATTTTATGTTTATTGTTTTCTCAAAATAGAACCCTGTTTACCCATTACCAATAGAGACACATCATTTTGCAAATAATGCTATTTAAAATGGAATGGAAGTTTTTATCTCTTAGCATCATCATGACTCCAGTGGATCAAAAATCTTTGAATTTCAGATTATTAAAACTAAACTGCTGTGTTTGTTTTTCTGTTTGTTTGCAGTTTTCTAAACATCTTTTAATTTACTATATTATGATTTGATGGTCACAGATATCCCAAGATAAGGACAGTTGTTAAATCTACATTTCATAGATAAGCACTTAGGGTTCAGAGAGACTTAATATGCTTAAGAGAGCATCTTAAGAGAAGTAAATTAAGAATTTAATTCAGAGAGCTTCTGTCCTCTAATCCCTAGTCCTACTGCTTTTTCTACTAAATAATGCTATCTTTCCAAGAAGAGAATGTGCCCAGCCACTTTAGTCATTTTAGAGAATTTGTATAAAGAACCAAACCCAGTTATTTAGAAAGATCAGTGAGAAGCACGGTATTATTCCTTCTCATTTTTTTCTTATTGTGAGATAGATCACACATACGGAAAAGTATGTAAAATGTATAAATAGTTTAAATACTTTTAAGTGAGAAAAGTATGTAAAAATGTATAAATAGTTTAAATACTTCTAAGCGAAAACCCATGCAACTGCCATCCAGCTGGAAATAGAACATTACAGGATCACAGAACCCTGCTTCCTTCCCTTGCATGGTCCTTCCTGATTGAAACTTTACACCTACCAAAAGCAAACCACTATTTTGACTTTCGTGATAATAATTTCTTTGCTCTTCTTTTACCTTCTTCACATGTATTCCTAAAGAATACTGCTTAGCTTTCTTTTTGTTTCTTTTGCTCGGCATTACACTGGTGAGACTTATCCATGTCTTTTCCCTTTAATTGTAATGTAGTACCCCATTGTATGAATGTATCACAGTTTATTTGCTCTCGATGGGTTATTTCCAGCATGGGCCTTTTGCAGACAGTGCAGAACGTTCTTCTGTTTGTCTCCCAGTGCACACATGCAAATTTCTTTAGAGTGTATACCTAGGAATGAAATTTCTGACTTATAGAAAATGCGTATCTTCAATTTTAACAGATAACGTCAAACTATTTTCCAAAGTCAATGAACCAGTTTACATTCCTGCTGTGTATGAGGGCATCCATTGATCACATCCTCACCAACACATAGACTTATCAGACTTAAATTTTTACCAGTTTAGAAATTGTACTTTTTATGTGTGACTCCTTGATTATTAAAGAAATTGAACCTTTTTAATATGTTTATTGATCATTTGGATTTTCTCTTATGACATGGCTATTCAGGTCTCTTGCCTATTTTTCTGTTGATTCGTAATTATTTTTTATATATTTTGAATACTCATACTTTGTTGGTCCTTGGCAATTCTGTATAAATTTCACAACCAACTTGTCAAATTTAACAGTTTGATTGGGATTACACTGAATATAAAAGATCAGTTTGTATGATAACTTTATAATACTGTCTTCCAGTGCATGAACATATTTTATGTTTCCACTTATTTTAGGTCCCTTTAATGTGTCTCTTGCCCTAGTCTATTTTGTCTGATATTAATATCACTACTTTAGCTTTCTTTTACATTTTTTGACATGATAGGTTGTTTACCATCTTTTTAGTTTCAATCTTTATATATCTTTATGTTTCACATGTTTCTTATAAACAGCATTTAATATTTAATTGGATTTTTTTTTTTTTTTTGAGACAGAATTTTGCTCTGTCACCCAGGCTGGAGTACAATGGTACAGTCTTGGCTTACTGCAACCTCCACCTCCAGGGTTCAAGCGATCCTCCCATCTCAGCTTCCCAAGTAGCTGGGACTACAGGCATATGCCACCACACCCGGCTAATTTTTGTATTTTTAGTAGAGAATCATCATCATGTTGCCCAGGCTGGTCCTGAACTCTTGACGTCAAGCAATCCACCTGCCTCAGCCTCCCAAAGTGCTGGAATTACAGGTGTGAGCCACCATGCCCGGCCTAATTGGATTATTTTTAATCCAGCCTGGCAGTCTTTTGTCATTTTCAGATGGAGCATTTGATTCACCTGATTTACTGTGATTTATCACACATTCGAGTTTAAATCTACCATTTTATTTTGTGTTTTCTCTCTGTCTCCCCTGTTCCTTTTCACTCTTTGGAGGAGATGGGGGTTTCTTTCTGGATTGATTATTTTTTATATCTTACCATTCCATTGGACTTGACTAGTCTGGAAGTATACCGTCTTGTTAAATATTCTTTTAGTTGTTATCCTAGAAATGAAAACATAACTGATAGTCATTTTTATCAGTCTAAAGTTAATTCTGCTGAAAGTCCTTTGAACACACTTGAATGCCCTTTTCATCACTCTAAACTTTTATGTATTATTGTTTCATCACTCTAAACTTGTAATTAAAATACAAGTTACATAAAATACAATTAAACTATTTTTTCTTATATAGTTTTGTTATTGTTTAGGAAATTAATTGTTCATTTGGACCTTCCATTGTCTTTGCTCTCTTGCACCTCAGCTATTTCCTAGTTACTTTTCCTTCTGCCTTCGGAAGGTCCTTGAGTGAGAGTCTGTGGTGGTAAACCCTCTCAATATTTGCTTGCCTAAAAATGCTTTCATTTTGTCCTCAATCTTGAAAGATGCTTTCTCAGGATAGAATTCCCAGGGCGTTGAGGATACCATTCTGCTGTCTACTGGTTTTCTTTATTGCTGCTGAAGAGTAGTAATACTCTTTGGAAGGATTTTTTTTTTTTTTTTTTTTTTTTTTTTTGCTTTAAAATTGTTCTCTTTGACTTGATTTTCTGTAGTTTCACTATGAAATGTCTAGTTGTGAATTTCTTTTTAAACTATCTAGACTGTGTTTGATTTCTTGAATCAGAAGATTGGTATCTTTCAGCAATTCTGGGAAATTGTTACTTGTAATTTCTTCAGATATTGCCACTGTCTCTTTTTCTCACCTTTTCTTCTGGACCTCCTATTAAAGGTATGGTAACCCTTCTCCCATTAATCCTTCATGTGCCTTATCTTGTTTTCTATTTTCTGTCTCTGTGCTGTGTTCTCGGTAATTTCTTCTTATATATGTTTTAGTTCAATAATTATTTTTTCAGTTTATCTAAAGTCTGCAGATTTGTCTCTGCTTTCTGTTTCTATACCCTTTTTCCTTGTTTACCTGGTTGTTTTTCACTTTGAACTACTCATTATTCTTGGAGAAGTATGTGTGGGAATTATTTAAGGCTCAGACTAAAAAGTACTTTCCTGTAGAGATTTGCATTTGCTTCTGCTAGGCAGAGACGTCAGATAGTGATAAATGCTGCCAAGAAAAAGTCAGGAAGAAGATTAGAGAATATGGAAGGTGGAGGTTGCAGTTTTAGGACTGGTTAGAGAAACCCTCACTGAGAAATGGACATTTATGGAAAGACCTAAAGAAGGGAATGTCAATTTTGTGGGCCCCTGAAGGTAGGGTATTATCAGCAGGAGAAAAGCCTGAAGGCCCTTAAGTGAGAACATTCATGAGTGTGAAGTCAGTGTGACTGTTAATAGGGGAGATTAGTAGGAGGTGATGTTAGGTGATGATAGGGAAGAATAGGCATTTAGGGCCTTTGAGTCCTTCTTAAGGACTTTAGCTTTTTATTCTACATGAGATAGATTTCCTCTGGAAGATTTTGAGCAGAGGACATTATCTGACTTAAGTTCTAAAATATTATCTCTGGCTTAGCTATATTGAGACTAGGTTGTAGGGGCCCAAAGGCAGAAGCTGGGAGAACATTTAAGAGGCAGTAACAAATAATTCAATTAGAAAATATAGAGTTACCTGAACCAAGGTAGTTGGGGTGGTAGTGAGAAGTGGTAATAGTTTGGATATATTTTAAAGGCTAGAGCTGATGGATTTCCTGGCATAGTGTAGAGAAAGAAAGGTGGCTCTAAACTTTCTGCCATCAACAAAAGCAATTGTCATTTACTTGGAATGGGCAAGACTCTGGGAGACTCATTTCTTGAAGATCAAGAGTTCACTTCTGAGTATATAAAGTGTAAAATGTCAGACATCCAGGTGGAGATGTCAAGGACATATGTGCCTGGAGTTTAGTGGACAGATACAGCTGAGGTTATAAATATGAGAGTTATCAGTTTATAGATGGTATGTGAAGCCATGAGACTGGATGGCTCAACTAGGGAGACAATATGGCTAGAGAAGATTTAGGGAGTGATGAGCTGAGAAACAACCAGCAAAGGAGCCTGGAAAGGAGTGGCCAGTAATACATAAGTCAGAATAGTATTTTATAGGGAGAAGACCTTGAACTACCATGAGAGCTACTGCAGCCATATTTGCCAAGATAAGGACTGATAGTTCACCTTTGTGTTTGGCAATATGAAGTCATTGATAACCTTAAGAGAGCAATTTTGCTGCAGCATTTTGGGTAAAAGGCTGATTAGAGTGGATTCTGCAGAAAAACAGGAGAGAGATTAAGGCAGTGAATGTACATTGGTCCCTCAGTATCCGCTGGAGATTGATTCCAGGACCGACCCTTCTCAGGATTACTTATAATACCTAATACAATGTAATTTTAAGTAAATAGTTGTATTATGTTGTTTTTTATTTGTATTATTCTTTTTTATTATTAATATTTCAAATATTTTTGATCTGGAGTTGGTTGAATCAGTGGATGCGGAACCCATGAATATTGAGTGCCTACTGTAGAAAACGTTTTAAAAGGAATTCTGGGCTGGGCGTGGGGGCTTATGCCTGTAATCCCAGCACTTTGGGAAGCCACGGTGGGTGGAGTTAAGACCAGCCTGACCAACATGGAGAAACCCTGTCTCTACTAAAAATACAAAATTAGCTGGGCTCAGTGATGGTGCATGCCTGTAATCTCAGCTACTCTGGGAGGCTGAGGCAGGAGAATCGCTCGAATCCGGGAAGCGGGTGTTGTCGTGAGCCAAGATTGTGCCATTGCACTCCAGCCTGGCAACAAGAGCAAAATCTGTCTCAAAAAAAAAAAAAAAAAAAAAAAGGAATTCTGCTCTCAAGGGAGCAGAGAAATGATATGGTATTGCTAAAGGGTATGCTGTATGTTTTTATCCTGGGAGGAGTAAACTTGTTTTTTATTAATGGAAATGACCTGGTAGAGGGCAAAAATTGCTAGAGCAATGTCCTTGAGTAGGTGAGACTGGAAGGGACCCAGAGTAGAAGTAGATAGGCTTTCTCTAGTTCACATAGAATCGGAAGGAAGACCTTAAGAAGCCTAATGTAAGTGAGTGAGTAGGTATTATGGTAAAAAGTTACAGAAAATCTCTTGTGATGGATTTTTTTGGGTTTTGTTTTGTTAGGTAATTAGGAAACATGGTAATTAGGTATGTGTAAAAATGGGGGAGGCAAAGAGAAAGGTTTTAAGGAAACATAGAAATTCAAATAAACTAGGGAAATAGAGGATCGCCAGGTAAGATATTTGAGTAAAGCAATATATAATGTGTGTCTGGCACATACAAATAAATGCTTTTTAAAGGGTAGCTGTAAGTTATATTAAAGGTAAGTTTATTCTTTAGTTTTCCTTTTTGAATACTTTGACAGATTGTAGGGTTGGGGTTGTGCTGTCTTAATAAAATGAACTGGCAAGTTTCTCTTTCTATACTCTGGAATGGTTAAGAACTATAACAGAATTTTCTGTTTCTGAAGGTATAACTTTAAAAGTACCATAAATTTATCTGACTCTAGAACTTTTTCCAGCGATAGTTGTTTTGAGAACGTTTCCAATCACTACATGTTATTTTCCTGTCAGTTTTTTACCTCTTCTGGAATCAGTTTTGGTCATTTGTTTCCCATTTAATTTACTTCTCAAATTCATTGGTATCAGCATAAAGAGTCTTTTTAACTTCTAATATCTTTGATTTTTAAAATTTTTTATCTTGTACATTTGTGTTTATATCCCCTTTTTCTTTTTCTTTCTTTCTTTCTTCTTTTTTTTTTTTTTTTTTTGGTTGGAGATAGAGTTTCACTCTGTTGCCCAGGCTGGAGTGCAATGGCACCATCTCGGTTCACTACAACCTCCGCCTCCGGGGTTCAAGCGACTCTCCTGCCTCAGCCTCTCAAGTAGCTGGGATTACAGGCATGAGCCACGCTGCCAGGCTAATTTTTGTATTTTTAGTAGAGACAGGGTTTCACCATGTTGGCCAGGCTGGTCTCGAACTCCTGACCTCAGGTGATCCACCCGCCTCGGCCTCCCCAAAGTGCTAGGATTACAGGCGTGAGCCTCCACGCCCAACCTGTATATCCCATTTTTCTTGATTAGACTTGCCAGAAGCTTTGCTTTCTCATCTTTTTCAAGTGCTTGGTACATTTTTTTTATTTTTCTTATTTAATAATGAAAGCAGTTAAGACCATTAATTTGTTTCTTGGTACAGAATGACCACATTTCATAAATTATGTCTTGTGTTGTTCTTATTACCATTAGTTTGAAATGCATTTCTTAAAAAGCCGGATTTATTGTGGTATAATTTATTTACAGAAACTTTTCTAGGTATGCAGTTGGATGAGTTTTTACAAATGTACAAAACCACTGCCACAGTTGAGATACAGAACATTTTCATCATCCCTCAAAGTTTCTGCAGGCCCCTCTGTAGTCAGTTCTTTCCCCAGCCCCTGACAACTACCAGTCTGATTTCTGTTGCTGTGATTTTTGCCTTTCTAGGATATAAATAGAATCATATGGTATATGGCCTTTTGGATATGGCTTCTTTCACTTACCATAATACTTTTAATATTTATCCATGTTGTTGCATGTAGCAATAGTTCATTCCCTTTTATTGCTGAGCAGTATTCAGATATATGGGCATACAACAATTTGTTCACAAGTTGACGGACATTTGGATTATTTCTGTGTTTTTGGCCATTATGAATAAAGCTGCAATCATACATGAAAATCATACATGATTTTGTGTGACATCTCTTGGGTAAATACCTAGAAATGGAATTGCTGGGTTGTGGTAAACACTTATTCCATTTAACTTTGTAAGAAACTGCCAAACCGTTTTCCAAAATTGCGATACCGATACCATTTTACTTACCCACCAGCCATATATGAGTTCTAGTTCTGTATCCTTGCCAGCACTTTGTGTTGTATGGTTTTGTAATAGGTGTGTAGTGGTATTTCATCATGGTTTTATTTTGCATTTTCTTAATGACTAATGATGTTGAGCATCTTACAGGCTTATTTGTCATCTGTATCTTCAGTGAAGTGCCTATTTTAATATTTTATTTTTTTATTAGGTTTTTTGTCTTTTTGTTATTGTTATTTATATATTCTTGATATTTTATCAGATGTATGTTTTACAAGTATTTCCTCTCAATATGTATCTTTAGTATCTGTCTTTTGAAAAGAAGTTTTAAGTTGTGATAAAATCTAATTTATTAATGTTTTTTTCTTTTATAGGTTGTATTTTATCTAAGAAGTCTGCCTAACCCAAAATCACAAAAGTTTTCTCCTAAAAGTTTTGTAGTTTAAGTTTTATATATAGCCCTGTGTGATCTATTTTGAGTTAACTTTTGTGTATGGTATAAGATAGGCATCAAGGTGCATTTGGATAGCCAGTTGTAGCACCCTTTCGTGGGGAAAACTTTTCTTTTCCCATTGAATTACTTTAGCATCTTTGTTGAAAATCAGTTGGCCATATCTGTGTGGATTTATTTCTAAATTCTATTCTGTTCCATTGGTCTGTATATCTGTCATTAAGCAAATAGGACACTGTCTTGATTACCGTCATTTTATGGCAACTGTTGGAATCAGATAGTGTGAGTCCTCTACCTTTGTATTTCTTTTTCAAAATTGTTAGGCTGGGTGGGATGTGGTGGCTCATACCTACAATCCCAGCACTTTTAAGAGGCCAAGGTGAGAGATCACTTGAGGTGAGGAGTTTAAGAGTAGCCTGGGCAACATAGTGAGACTCTGTCTCTACAAAAAAAATTTTTTTTAAAAATCAGCTAGGTGTACTGGTATATACTTACAGTCCTTACTACTTGGGAGACTGAGCTGGCAGGATTGCTTGAGCCCAGGAATTCAATTTGGGTATTCTAGGTCTACTGCCTTTCCATGTAAAATTTAGAATCAGTTTGTCAATTTCTACCAAAAAAAGGCTGCTGGGATTTTTATTGTTCTTTACATCTAAAGATCAATTTGGGACGAATTGACATTTTAATAGTATTGTGGGGGGTTTTGTTTTTTTTTGTTTGTTTGTTTGTTTGTTTGTTTGAGATGAAATCTTGCTCTGTCACCAGGGCTGGAGTACAGTGGTGTGATCTCAGCTTACTGCAGCCTTCACCTCCCAGGTTCAAGCAATTCTCCTGCCTCAGCCTCCCAAGTAGCTGGGATTACAGGTGCGCACTGCCACCCCCAGCTAATTTTTGTATTTTTAGTAGAGATGGGGTTTCACCATGTTGGCCAGGTTGGTCTCAGACTTCTGATCTCAAGTGATCTGCCTGTCTCAGCCTCCCAAAGTGGTGGGATTATAGGTGAGAGCCACTGTGCCTGGCCAATAGTATTGTGTTTTTTTTTTGAACATGGTATATCTCTCCTTTTTTTTTTTTCTTCCTGTTTGGAGCTAGGTTTCACTCTGTTGCCCAGGCTGGAGGGCGGTGGTGTGCAATCATGATTCACTGCAGCCTCAGGTGATCCTCCCACCTCAGCCTCTGAAGTAGATGGGACTACAGGTACATGCCACCACACCTGTCTAATTTTTGTATTGATGGTATTTTGCCACACTGCCCAGGCTGGTCTCAAACTCCTGGTCTCAAATGATTCACCTGCCTTAGCCTCTCAAAGTGCTGGGATTCCAGGCATGAGCCACCGCACCTGGCCTATCTCTCTCTCTCTTTTTTTTTTTAAGCTCTTCTTCAGTTTCTCATCAGTGTATTTTTGTTTTGTTTTGTTGTTTTCCATAGGTTTTTGGGGAGCAGGTGGTGTTTGGTTACATGAGTAAGTTCTTTGGTGATTTGTGAGATTTTGGTGTACCCATGACCCAAGCACTATGCACTGTACCCAATTTGTAGTATTTTATCCCTCATCTTATCAGCGGTTTTTATTTTTATTTATTTATTTTTTGAGACAGGGTCTCACTCCAGTGCCCAGGCTGGAGTGCAGTGGTGTGATCGTGGCTCTTTGCAATCTTGACCTCCTGGGCTTAAGTCATCCTCCTGCTTCAACCTCCCAAGGAGCTGAAACCTCAGGTGCACACCAATGCCCAGCCAGTTTTTGTATTTTTTTGTAGAGACGAGATCTCGCTATTTTGTCCAGGCTGGCCTCAAACTCCTGGGCTCAAGCAATCTGCCTGCCTCGGCCTTCCAAAGTGCTGGGGTTATAGGCGTGTACCACCACACCGGGCCACGTGGGTGGTTTTTAGTTCAGCATACAAATCTTGCACGTATTTTGTTAGATACATTCCTAAATATTTCATGGTTTTAATGCTACTGTAAATGATTTTTTGAAATATCCATGAGAGCAATTTTTGTTTCTTCTTTGACCATGGCATTAGTGTAATGTTTTCTACTTTTGAAGTGATTAGTTTTCCATATTTGTTGGTGGAATTTTTGTTGTTGCTAACTTTTTGTTATTCTTAAAGTTTGTTTGTGGCCCATTGTAGGATCACTTTTTGTGAACAGTTCAGGGGTTTGAAAAGAAGACATGTTTTGTTTTGTTTTGTTTTTGAGATGGAGTTTTCCTCTGTTGCCCAGGCTGGAATGCAGTGGTGCTATCTCAATTCACCTCAGCCTCCGCCTCCTGGGTTCAAGTGATTCTCCTGCCTCAGCCTCCCGAGTAGCTGGGATTACAGGCATGAGCCACTGCACCCGGCCTGTAGTCTTACTGGAAGAGAATATTTGACTTATGCAACCTCTCTGTTACAGAGCGAAATATTATTTGTTCCAGATAGTCTCAAAGATGCAAATTTTATTTTTAACATTTTCTCTTCTGAGAGCTTCTAATTTGTACCTTACCCGTGACTAGGAGGAGTGACAAGTTCAGCCTTAGAATTAGTTCTTGTAATAATCTTTTTCTTTGCAGTTAGTACAATAGAGACAGAAAACTTTGAGGTATTATGTCTCTGACAGAATACTTTCAAACATAACTTTTTTTTTTTTTTTTTTTACTTTAAAGATTATAAACTTCATTTTACTATACTTTTCTGGAACACATCCCTGGTGGCCAGTCCTATTCCAGGGTATAGGAGAAGACCCTATTTAGGGATTGACCCAGAAAACAATAATTCAGGCCAGAGCCTCTAGTTGACTAGTGAGTTAAGCCAGTAGAGAGGAAAATTTAGACCAGATAGTTAGTGAAGAAGGCAGTAGTAATGAATGAGACCGAGGACTCCTTTTGAAAAAACAGTTTTTCCTTTTTGTTGATATGAAGAATGATCCTGGTAACAATTTTGTAGTAGGTAATGTCCATAAACCAGATTTTATATTGAAATGTGATTGACGTACCATTTCTGGGGAACTTCATGATTTGCTCTGTTACGCTTACTAGTTTGGATTAATGAACGTTTAAATCAGTGTTTTTTATTTTATTATTATTATTTTTAAGACAGTCTTAATCTGTTGCCCAAGCTGGAGTGCCGTAGCACAATTGCAGTTCACTACAACCTCAAATTCCTGGGCTCAAGTGATTCTCCCACCTCAGCCTCCCAAGCAGCTAGGACTACAGATGTGCCCCACCACACCTAGCTAATTTTTAAAAACTTTTTAGTAGAGATGGGACTTTGCTATGCACCCAGGCTTAAACGAGTATTTATTTACCGAGACTGCTTTAGGTTCCCAATAGTGTGCTAGATGACAGAAACAGAATATAACGTTGTAAATAATTTTATCACAAGATTTTCTAATATTCAGTTTTTTAAATGGTAAAATTCTTCTTATTGAAATTATTGTCATTTTATATAAAATGTCTCACCTAGTTTATTATCACAGAAGGCTAAATATCTATTATACATAGAGCAATCTGAGACATAATATGGAATACATATAAATATAGGATGTAGTTCCTAACTTGTGGGGCTGTTTGGTTTAGGATATTAGTCCTAATCACAAGTTAATTAACAGCACAAGGCAGGCCAATTTAGGTAACAAAAAGTGAACAAACGGAAATGGCCTAAGTGCTTGAATAAATAAATATAAATTATAGTATTAAATAATAATCACTTTTTAAAAATACATTCTTTTGAACTTCAGTAACAGCATCTGTATCTGCTTTTATTTCCTCATCCCCTGCTGTTTCTTTTATACACTTGCATTTTGATCTGTTTTCCTGTCACTTTGCTTAGGCACTTTACATTTGGCACTGTCAACCTGCCCCTTCCTTTGGCACTTAACTGTCCTCATTCACTACACTACCTAACCTGCACCTTCTCTGTATTCTTCACTGCCCTTTTTCTTCCAAGTTGAGTCCATGGCTCTCTGCTTTCTACCAGTTGTTCTCTGTCATTCTTATGGCCTTTCTTAATGCTGGTTTGCAGGGCCTCCGACAATCTAATCCTTTTACCTGAGCTTCTATATTGTTCTCTAGCATAGTAACCTGTATGGGTTGCAAAGTGCTTTGACTTTCAGTGGCTTTGTAATCTTACAAAGATTACAAATGTCACCTCACTTACATTTGATTTTTAATTTTAATTCAGTTTTTTAAATGCCAGCGCATTCATGTGGTCAAAATTCCAAAACTACAAAAGGATATATAGTGACTATTTCCCACCTACTGTTCTGTCATATACACAGCTCCTTTGCCCAGTGGCAACCAATATCTCTTGTATATTTTTCTAGAGGTGTTTTTTATGAAAATCAGCAGTTCTTTATAAATACCCCATTTTACAGACAAAGAAGTTGGGACTCAAATATTTCAGTAATTGGCTCAGATCAGAGAGGTGGTGAGTGGCAGAGCCAGAATTCTGATGTGTGTCTTCCAATTAAAAATTTGCTGTATCTTTAAGATTCCAAATGCCTGGTGGATGTTTTCTTCTTGGACTTCATATCTCATCCTATTTTCTGTCCTTTTTCTAAAATTGACTTATCCCCCATAAATTTCAATCTTTTAAATGGAATCTAGTTACTAGATTTGAAAGTTTGCAATAATTATTGAATCCTTGTTCATTTCTTGATGTGTAATCTCTTTTAAAATGTCTGTCATACTCATTCACTATTCTCCATTCCTGCCACCAAATTCTAGTTCAGGCCATCATCACCACCTGCCTGGATTGCTGACAGAGGCTATAGGTTGGCATCCTTCACTCTCAGTTCTCTTTGTTAACTTTGTTTTGTTTACCATTTGCCAGAATTATCTTCCCTAACACTTTAGATGCCATTATTCCTCTCCTCTGGCTTCTGTTTTTCGTTTTTCATTAGGTTTTAATTGCCTAACTTTTAAGGCCCTATATCATCTGGCCTAATCCCCCCCGATCTTAGCCTCTATCCTTTTGAACATTTCTCCTCTTAGGCCAAAATTAAACACCCCATATTCTGGCCTAAGTGCCAAAGTATGTGTTGTATGCATTACCTAGACTGTCTTCCCTTCGGTTACCAGAAACATACTGCATCTTTCAGGTCTATTTCCATTCCTTTCATGATAATTTTTGTGCTGCTGCTGTTTTTCTTGTTAACTAGATCCTTCTTTCAGTCAAAAAAGTATTCATGCAGCTGACAAAAAATTTCTAGAGTTCAAAAGTATACAGTGAGTGAAATATAAGTCATCTCTTATAGGTCTCCTCTGCAGAAGTGATCACTGTTAATAGTTTCTTATGTAACCTTCCTAAACTTTTTCATCAATATGGAAACCTGTGTATGCCCCATCTTTTTTTCTTTACAAGTGAAAATACACTACATGCATGTTTTAAACCTTTTACCTCTGAATATAGGGGAACATTTTTTTTTTTTTTAATTTTTTTTAGACGGAGTCTCGCTCCATTGCCCAGGCTAGAGTGCTGTGGCGCGATCTCCGCTCACTGCAAGCTCCGCCTCCCGGGTTCACGCCATTCTTCTGCCTCAGCCTCCCGAGTAGCTGGGACTTCAGGCACCTGCCACCACGCCTGGCTAATTTTTGTATTTTTAGTAGAGACGGGGTTTCACCATGTTAGCCAGGATGGTCTTGATCTCCAGACCTTGTCATCCGCCCGCCTTGGCCTCCCAAAGTGCTGGGATTACAGGTGTGAGCCACCGCATCCAGCCGAACATCTTATATTAGCAGCTAGATCTACTGCACTTTTTTTTTTTTTTTTTTATCAGCTATGTGGTACTTCTTTTATATACCCAGTTCCCCACTGATAGACATTAGGGTTGTTTCTGATACTTTTACTGTTACTGTTGACATTTCTACATCGAATAGTTTGTGAAAAATCACTTTTGTGAACATAAATTTTCAGAAAAGAAATTTCTAGGTCTAATGATGGATATTTTAAAATTTTTGAGAATTAATACCAATGACTCACCAGAGAGATTTATACCATTTTACTCTTCTAACAACAATGTGTGAGAGCACCTATTTCCCCATATTCTTCAGTGTTATGTATTATCAAACTTTAACCTTGGTCAATCTGATAGTTAAAAAGTGACACATTTTAATTTAAAATTTTCAAAGTATGAATGAGGTTAGACTTTTTATTTAAAAGACATTTGTGTGCATTCTTTCTGTGAAATACCAAATTTTTATTGAGTTTTTGCCTATTTATTAGTAAGCACTTTTTTTTTTTTTTGAGACAGAGTCTGGCTCTGTCACCCTAGCTGGAATGCAGTGGCACGATCTTGGCTCACTGCGGCCTCTGTCTCCTGGGTTCAAGCGATTCTCCTGCCTCAGCCTCCTGAGTAGCTGGTACTACAGGCGTACACCACCACACCTGGCTGATTTTTGTATTTTTAGTAGAGATGGGTTTCACCATGTTGGCCGGGCTGGTCTCGAACTCCTGACCTGAGGCCGTCCTCCTGCCTCAGCCTCCCAAAATGTTGGGATTACAGGCGTGGGCCACTGTACCCGGCCAGAACTTTGTATATATTAAGGTTCTTGGTCCTTTACTGATGTTATATGATGTGAATATTTTTTTCTAGGTTTGCCAATTATCTTTTTATCTTTGTATTGTTCCACGTTACCTCATAGTACTTTTTACAGTTTTGGTTTTTTTATTTGTCATAAAAAAAAAACAACAACAGGGATATAGTTTTATTTTACCAAATGACTGGTCAATTGTCTTTGTAGTTTTAACTGGTATCTTTAATTTTAAATGCCATTATCATATATTAAATTCTAGTATATATTTAAATCTATTCCTTGCCAGTTTTTCTGGATGTTTTCTGATTTTTATTTTTCCACATGATCTTTAAAATCAGATAATCTAAATCGTCCTGCAATTTTATTGACATTTTTATTGAGGGTCATATTAAATTTATTTTAACCCTTTCTGAAATGTTATTTTTAACTTTTTCCTTAGACTTTAAGTTTTGCTTATTTTCTGAACCTTTGTCTTTGTGGGAGAATGGAAATTAATTTAACAAAACAGTTATTTGACTTGTTACATTACATGCAGTCATATGATACAGAACCGTGTGATAAAGGATAAGGCAAGAGTCACTGTACTGTGATTATATATTCATAGTTCACTGCATTGAAAGAAAAACTAGCATCTTAGTTTTGGTAATACTTCAAACTACCTGGTCAAGAGTAGAGTAAATGACCAGAAATGGGGGAAGATAGCTCTATTCACTTAGAAACTAGATAGAATTCCATATTCTCTGTTATTTTTAAAAATTACACATATATGAAATAATATTCATATCTCTCTTAGGTAAGCAAAATATGGTGGGGGTTTCAGAATAGTTTTACATTTACAGAAAAATTGAGAAGATAGTACACAGGGTTCCCACATTCCCCCACCATTTCTCCTATTATTGACATGTTACAGTAGTATAGTACTTTTGTTATAAATGAATCAATATTGATGCATTGTTATTATTAACCAAAGTTCATTCTTTATTCATAATTTTTTAGTTTTTACCTAGTGTCCTTTTTATGTATCAACACAGTTTACATTTACTTATCCTGCCTCCTTAGGCTCCCATAAGGAGTTTGGAAGTTTGACTTAGTGCTTTTTTTTTTTTTTTTTTTTTTTTGAGACAGGGTCTTGCTCTGTCCCCCCAATAGAGTGCAGTGGCGTGAACATGGTTTACGGCAACCTTGACCTGGTGGGCTCGAGCGATCCTTCTGCCTCAGCCTCCCAAGTAGCTGGGACCACAGGAACGTACCACCATACCCAGCTAATTTTTTGAATTTTTGTAGAGACAAGGCCTCACATTGAGCCCAGGCTGGTCTCAAACTCCTGAGCTAGAGTGATCCTCCCACCTCCCAAACTGGTGGGATTACCGGAATGAGCTACTGCACCTGGCCTCGACTTAAGTTTTTTAACATGAAAAAAAGTCCTTAATATATAATTTTCTAAAAACCAGAAAATGTAAATGGAGTAGACAATTTAGAAGTATATTGATGTTTTTAACTTCTATATTCATTTCTCTTCTGCATTCCAGGCACTTTGTGAGTGTGCCCTCCAGACTCCTTATGACAGCTTAAAACTAGGAATGTTGTCTGTCCTTTCCACACTATCAGGGACCATCGCCATCAAACATTACTTCAGTATAGTTCCAGGTAAGGAAAAGAAGGGAGATACTATATAAATAATGTGCTAACTCCTTTATCTGTATTTATGTTTCAGGTTGTTTCTTCTATAAAGCTTTAACATCAGGGAAAGTTTCAAAAATCTCATACTCCATTACATGCTGGTGGTTTATTTGAACATGATTTCTTAACTAATGCCTATGATAACAACATCTCGCATCCTTAATCTTGAGTCAATAATATATTTTTCTAGGTTTGTCCTTTTTTTTGAATTATATGTGGGTGAAAATTTTTTTAAGGATGCTTAAAATAGTTGGTTTGCTTTTGTATATCTCTGACTCAAAGTGCCCTTTGAATTTAAGTACATCTCAAAGGTCAAGTAGTAGTGAGTTTTAAGAGCAAATGTCATATGCTTCCTTTTAGGTGCATATTATTTCTCTGGAAAACAATTAAAATAAAACTTTACTCCAGCTCAAAATGCTTTCCTAGTTACCAGTTGAAGATGATTAACTCTAAAATGCTTTCATTAATGCCCAGTAAGGAGCTTGCTTACCTAACAGACTTAAAGCTAAACTTTTTATCGTTTTGGGTTTTTTTGTTTGTTTCTTTGTTTTTTGTTGTTGTTTTGTTTTGAGACAAATTCTCACTCTGTTGCCCAGGCTGGAGTGTAGTGGGGGGATCTTGGCTCACTACAACCCAAACCTCCTGGGTTCAAGCAATTCTCTTGCCTCAGTCTCCCGAGTAGCTGGGACTACAGATGCCCGCCACCATGGCTGGCTAATTTTTGTATTTTTAGTAGAGATGGAGTTTCACCATTTAGCTCAAGCTGATCTCAAACTCCTGGCCTCAAGTGATCCACCCACTTTGCCCTTTCAAAGTGCTGGGATTACAGGCATGAGCCACTGTGCCCGGGCTGGTTGTTTTGTTTCAATGCAAGCTTTGTGGAACCTCTGTTGCTTCCTTTTGTAGTCAGTCAGTTTGAATTAAAGAACTGTAATGTAGATTTGTTTGTCCCTTTTATGACCGCACAGTGTATGATACTTTCTAGGTGTAGGGAATTCCCTGCCCTGTAAGTCTTAATAGGAAGCTAAAAAGACCTGATACTCTATTGTCACACCTCCCTTCCAGCTAGTGTGCTTACATGTGGCCTGGACTCGACTAATCATTTCCATGCCACAGACTGAATTGGGAGCCAGTAACAACAAGGAAGTGGGGATATGAGAGAATGGGGATGTGGTGATGTAGCAATGACAGCGCAACATTTGTTTCCAGAATATACTCTAGCAGTGGGTGTTTGCTATGTCTGGTACCCTGTGACAGAAGTTAAGCTGTGACGTGAAATAATCAGTAATAATGGCTGCTGTGTCCTCACTGGACTAAATCCATGCATGGTCTTTTGGGCTGTGGTCTTGGTTACTCCCTGGCCTTTTTCTTATTTGTTTTCTGACCTTGTTTTCCTATTAATTTTGCAGGCTTTCCAGTGATTCTGTGAAGTACGTTATCAATTATCTATTGCTACATAACAAAATCACCCCAAAACGAGTAGCTTAAAACCATGACCTTTTTATTTGCTCTAATTCTGTCAATCAGCCATTTTAACTGTACTTAGCTGGGCAGTCCTACTGGCCTCACTTGGGGTCACTCATGTGACTACGGTCGTGTATGACCAGGATTGGATGGTCTAAGATGACCTCATTCACATGCTAGAAATTGAAAGGCTTTCTGCCAAGGCACCTTAGTTTTTATCCATGCAACTCTTGGTGGGCTAGCTTGGGCTTGTTTTCAGGATGTTGGTTGGAGCTAAAAGAAAGCAATCCACCAACACACAAGCACTTGTCAACCTTTTGCTTGCAGCCTGTTTTCCAGTGCTTTATTGGCCAAAGCAAGTCACATGGAATTGGAAGATCACATGGTAAAGGAGCATGTCCACAAGGGATGTGAGAGATTATCACAGCCTTCTTTAGAAACAACCTACCATATACCTAGGGTGCTTTCAATTTATTCTTTTTCTGCATAAATCAGCCAGTGTATTTCTTAGCTTGCAGTTAACATCCTTCACCGACATTGCACTTTGAAAGAGCTATGGTAGACAAAGTCTTAATCATATATTAGAATAGATGGGAGCTTTCCCATACAAGTAACCTTTCAAGTGAGGCATATGCAAAGGAGTTTATAAGTATTGAAACTGAGACTCACAAAGGTTTGACGGTATGTCCAAAGTTCACATACTTGTGAAGTGTGTGAGCCTAGGCCTGAACTCAGTGGTCTGACTCAGAATTCTCTTTTTTGTACCAAACTGACTTACATGCATGATAACTTTCTTTTTCTTTATTTTTTAATTCCAAATACATGTATTAGCATTATGTCGGGTTATAATATTTAAACACTTTTCAAGCTAGGTATTTGTCCTTTTATTGAAGTTTGTTAATTTTGGCTTATATATGGAATTAAGCAAAGGCTTAAATAGACTAGATAATATTTATAAAAAATAAAAGTCAAGGATTTTCCAAAGTTAGATTATTTCCATAAATAATGGTAAATCTTTATTTCTGTTGATTAGGTTTTTTCAGTGTAGCCAAAAGTAGTTTAAACAGCAAACTTAAATTTAGTATGTCTAAATCATCACTAACAAATGGCTCAAATATATAAGATGTTCAATATCAGACATATTTAAGATAAATGCACCTTAAAACAACACTTGAAATAATTTTAATCCATCAGATTGGCAAGGATTTAGAAGTTTGATAAACATGGTGTGTCGACAAGGGTGTGGGTAAGCAGTTATTGCTGCCGTGAATGTAAATTATTAAGCTTGTACATAGGTGATTTGGAAATACTCATTAAATTACAGATAACCCAGACATTCCACTTCTAGGAATTTATCTTATTTACATAGTCACACATTGAGAAATGGCATAAATACAAGATTATTCTTAGTACCATTTTATATAATAGCAAAATATTATCCCTCAGTAGGGGATGTAATAGCATTAAAAGGTCCATCAATAGAGGACTCAAAGAAATTATGACACATCACTGCAATAAAAATCAATGCAATTTACTGAAAAGAAAACATGGCATGGAACAGTCTCCATGATATAATATTTAAAGAAAAATAAAACAAGGTGCAAAACAGTATGTGAAAAGGAAAAAGAAAGAAAGAAATGTGCTTGTAAGTCGATAGACTCTCTGGAATGTTACACAAGAAGCTGATAACATTGGGTCGGGGAGGAAAACTTTTCTCTCACTAGCCTTTTACCGTTTTCTACTCTTTGTTGTACCGTGCGAGCCTTGTGAGTTTATCTTAGAAAATCATTACAAAATAAATAAAAATTAAATTAAAAATAATCTTATTCCTAGAAAACATAGGAAAAGGCTAAAAAATATTAGATTTTAAAAGCAGGATATTGGCCAGTATCTACATATCCTGATTATGTGTGAGTTTTTAAATTGTACTGTTGTACATAGGGGGAAAAAGATTTAAAAGAAATATTTCAGAAAATTAACAGTAAGCTCATGCTGGTTTGTGAAATTTGGTATGATATTTGTATTGTTCTTTGGAGTTTTCTATTTTTTTTTTCCCCTAAGTTTTCTATGGTGAGTGTTGCTGGGAATAAAACAAAGAAAAAATAAGTTATAAAACATGTTTGTAAATTTATAGATGACTCCGCATTGTGCATATCACATGGACAAAAAGAATAGAGGAAATACAATTTCCACAGTTTTGAAAAAATAAAGATACAGTTTCATCTTTCTAATGTTTTGCCTAACTTAAAAACACTGAAGGGGCCAGGCATGGTAGCTCATACCTGTAATCCCAACACTTTGGGAGGCTAAGTTGGGAGGATCTTTTGAAGCCAGGAGTTTGAGACCAGCCTGAGCAACAAAGCAAGAACCCATCTCTACAAAAAACAAAAAAATTAGCCGGGTATGGTGCCATGCACCTGTGTTCTCAGCTACTTGGAAGCTGAGGTGGAAGAATCACTGGAGTCCCGGAGTTTGAGACTGTAGTAAGCTGTGATCTCTAGTAAGCCATGATTGCACCACTGCACTCCAGCCTGGGCAACAGAGTAAGACTGTTTCAAACAAAACAAAACAAAACAAACAAAAACCAAAAAAACACTGAGGCTGTCTCCTAAGCTTGTATTATATTAAACCAGAAATCAATAAAGTGACCATAGGTCCCACGCCACCTCAGATAATCATAGTTTATGCCTATTGTAATTCTTAATAGTGTCCCTTTCAGCCTCAAAAAAATACAGTCACCCTCGGTATGAGAGACAAAGTTGAAGTTGACAGGAATCATGGAAAAATAAGCAGAGGAAAGGAAGACAGTAATGGGAGACTCTTTTAAGTGGTGGAACAAGCTCTAATCTCCTTATTTTCTTGAAGCTTATGCAGTTATAACTGAGGGCTTCTCTACTGTAAATTACAGTAGTTACAACATGAACCTTGCATTCCAGAATTTCAAATGTGAATTTAAAAAATTTTGCAATCTATAGCATGAAATTTAAGGTATAAAGCAGAAGAGTATAATAACAGGGGTATTAGTACATGACTAGTAAGTTTTATGACCTTAATGGCAAGATTCTTAAAATTTTGGGGCTTTGGGCTTTGATTTCATCTGTAAAAATAGGGTGTGTTAAGTTAGATGATTCCAAAATTCTTTCCAGCTCTAAAATCATGAATTCTTATGTAAACCCTTTGAGGTATAAATGTATGCTAGCAATCTGAGATGGAAAAAAAAAAGCAAACTTATTTTTTTTTCTCTTTTCTCTCCTATCTTGAAAGTGTGGTTTTGTCTGACAAGAGGCCTATAATGATACCTGTTTTAATGAGAATTCCTTTGAACTCTTAGGATAGTTGTTTTGGCTTTTGTACTGTTAGTCAATTTTTATTAATATTTTTTAAGAAATTATATGTTGATTTTAGATCTTAGTCATTACAAAACTGTTGGCACATACCTATTTTAAGTACGTTAATGGAGAGAAATGCTGATACGTATTGATAGTGGGATTGTGGTAGGAAATTTCGTTGAAGTTTATTGTTAGAGATTTTTCTCAAAAATTAAGAAAATTGAACCTATAAGCTGAATTGTTTTTGAATTATTTGAATTAGAGTCTCTACTACTTTTCTCTGCTTTTTTAGGAAATGTGAGTTCTCCTCCCAGATCTTCTGATTTAGTCAAATTAGCCCAAGAGTGCTGTTACCATAATAACAGGGGCATTGCAGCTCATGGAGTTAGAGTCCTAACTAATATAACTGTTTCTTGTCAAGAAAAAGGTAAGTTTGATCAGGATTGATATTATATATAAACTTTGGTTTAGACCTTGGACAGAATTCTGTTTGATTTTTTTCAATCCCTTATTTTTAGCCTGTGAGCCTTGATCTACAGATTGACTCCTTTCATAGTGTTCTTAGAGCATGTGTTCTCAAGACTACTTTATCCTTGTGAAAAATAATAAAGAGATTAAGACCTTGGGAGTGGAATTGAAAGGTTTTATGGAGCATTGCCCATTTCCTTCCACTGCTTGCCTTTGCGTATATGGTGCTGGTGGATAGAGATTGCTTAGTACTCTACCCCTTTTGTATAAGGTGGTATGTTCACTTATACAAAAACCTAGAAAATTTACTTAGGTTCTCAAGGGACTTAAATAACAAATAGTTTCACCTAGAGGCAAGTGAATTCGCAGACCAATGTGAATTAAATTTTCACAGAATTTACTCTAGGTATATGTGGCATTAAGCTGACTTGGATAATCGAGGACATGCAAGGAAAATAATGCACATATTTTGTTGTCTACCTAACATCTCTTGACTTGTGTTCAAGAACAAGAAATGCATTTTGGATATTCCATCTGTTTCAGTGCTGATTTTGATCTTTATTAAGGATTACAATCTTAGTGGTTCCTCTTATCCCCCCTAGCCTTCAGCACTGCTTGTTCCAAGTACCTGTTTTTTCTAGCAACCTGACCTTCACTAGCCTTTACTCTGTTGCTAAGCTCCAACACTCAGGAAACATTTCTTAAAGTTGAATAATTAAGCCTGTTTTACATTGGCATAGCAAAGAGTATTTTCTCCCATGTAACATAGAAAACTGCTTGTTTCAGTGTTGAGAACACACTGAAATATATTAACCTAAAGGTAACTAATATATTCAGAACTTTCTAAAACCTTCAGAGAAATTTTAACCCTATGGTAGTGAAAAAATGTTGTAGTACTGCTATTTCATGAGACATCTAAGAGGTTCATTCTTTATGGTCAGACTTAAAACATTAATAAGGTTATATGGAGTCATTATTTTCTAAAAGTGGTTCAGCTTTCATTAGAAGCTGAAAACTGTTATATCTTAGGTAAAAATGGACCTGCATAATTTATTTCCGATTAGGGAGATTAACACATACTGCATAGTTTGCTGTTCTTAGTATTTTCCTTAGCTAAGCTGGTGATACTATTTCAGTTTTGCTTTATTTATAGCTTTGTGGCTTTAGCTCTTGATTTAATGTGTATATTTTTATAAATACTTCAATAAAGTGGTAGAAATAAAGTCTGAAGATAGACTTTACATTCTTGAAGTAATGCCACGTGTACTTTTTCAAGGAAGGTTAGGTTCATCCATTTAATAATTCCCTGTATCTTAAACTCCTTAATGTTTTTTCTAAGAGAGCATGTGTGTTTGCATATATATATGTGTGTGTGTGTGTTTATACACACATCACTTGACCATCATAAAGCTTAGTGTTTTTCTTCTAGATCTTTTGGCACTGGAACAAGACGCTGTCTTTGGCCTGGAATCCCTACTGGTACTTTGTAGTCAAGATGATAGTCCAGGTGCTCAGGCCACTTTAAAGGTGAAAACTTTTATTTTTTTAAGTTGTAATAGATATATATGATGGTCTTAGGCAATGGAAAGCAAAGTTAAGCAGATATAGCTCTGGTACTCTTAGAAGTTTTAATCTAAGTGATTATATCTAGCTGATAAAGCCACACTGATTTAATCTAACTGATAAAACCACAAAAAAAACTGATGAAATGACTGCAGCCAAACTCAGAAATGTTCATTAATTTAACATAAGCGTTCATTAATTTCCCAATGGCATAAGCCCTAGTTTATAAGCCAAGGGAAGAATATTTTAAGGAATTTTCACTTTCACTCAGTTACGGAAATCATCTTAGAGATATGTAAGATTTTTAAAATGTGAAATGAGGCCAGGCACTGTAATCCCAGCATTTTGGGGAGGTCAAGGTGGAAGGATCGCATGAGCCTAGGAGTTCAAGATCAGCCTGGGCAGCATACTAAGACCCTATCTCTGGAAAAATTTTTTAAAGTTTAGCTGGACATGATGGGACACACCTATAGTCCTAACTACTCATGAGGCTGAGGTGAGAGGATCACTCAAACCCGAGAGGCTGAGGCTTCAGTGAGCCATTATTGCACCACTGTTCTCTACCCTACATGACAGAATGAGACCCTGTCTCAAAAAAAAAAAAAAATTAAAATGTGAAGTAAGACTACTCTTTTTGGAGTGAAACATGAAATATAATTTGTGATGGTGCAAAATTAATAAGGAAAAGCATAGTTAATAGAAGTAAGAAACTGTTAGATAAACATTGGTACATGTAAGAGCGTTAGCTTGTCTAAGGTATGGTTTCGAGGAAGTCATGGCTCATTTTAGCATGTTAAGGAAAGTAGTGATATGGTCATAGTGATGAACAATAAAGATAGTAATATCATTAAGTGAAAGCTAATAAGAAGTAGAGAAGAGAAGTAGACAACAGGTGTTTGGCAACACATTCTGAGGGGATCCTCAGAATCACCTTGGAACCACAGTACATTTAAAACTTTTTTTAAAAGCAAATCTTTTTTCCAACAATTGTGGGTGTCAATAAAATGCTGGATTCAGCACAGTGGGACATACATAGATGGCCAAGAAAGTTTCCTGTAATAGCAGAGCTTTCCATCTAGAATAGGCTACTGATGTTTATATAGGAGACTATAATACCAAGCAGAACACAATACATTCTCTGATACTTCACAAAAGAAGTGCATTTCTAATGAGAGGTCAGAGTCGGGAATGATTAACTTTAACCAAGGATATTAGGGAAGACTTCAAATAAGTGTCATATGAGTTAAGTTGTGAAAGGTGGAATCGAATTACAGTAATGAGGAAAGATTGTCTGAGCCCAATGACCACTATTATAAAAGACTTGAATGTAAGAATGTACCTGTTGTGGTGGAAGAATGGTGACTAGCCCACTGTGGCTGGATGAAATAATGTGAGATTGGAAAAGTAGTTCAATCATAGAGGATATCAAATAACATGCTATTATGGCTTTGATTCTATAGGTAATGAGGAGATAATATAATTTAAAGTAATGGTAACCTTTGTCATAGTTATTGTTATTTGAATGTCAATTATGTGCCAAACCTCGTTGAAGACTTATATTATACATTTCTTTCAGTCCCTCAATAACCCTATAATGAAATGTGTTTCTCTCTTATACACATCAGAAACTTAAGGCTGAGAGAGATGGAAGTACCTTGTTCAAAGCCACCTAGCTAATAAGCGGCAAGCTGAGCTTCAGCCCTTGCATTTATCAGACTCTAAAGTTTATGTGTGTGCCTAACACCCCACTGATGGCTGCGTGTTTGCATTGTGAAGGATGGATTGAAGGGCCCATCTTTTCAAGAAATTGGAATTAGGAAGAGATTTATGATGTGGTAGAGAGATTGGAAAGGCGCTAACAGTGAATATTGGAGATTTGACAAAAGAATATGTTAGCTATGTAAAAGTGGGAATATTTCTAGGTTTCTAGTTTTTTGACTGGATATTAGTGATGCCTTTAACAAGGCCTTAATAAGAGAAATTCTGTAGCCAAATTGATTTTTAGATTTCAGTTGAGAAATAAGAGAAAATTAGGAATCTCTTTCCCACTTGAGTGTACTTAGAGTCACCTAAGGCATCTTTTTAAAACTGTGAACCCTCGGTAGCCTCAACACACACACACACACATACACACACAGATACACACACACACACGTATGTTAATTCATTAGGGTAGGGCCCAGGAATCTATATTTTTATTTTCTTTCTGGGAGATGCTGGCATAGTTTACAAGCCACACTTCAGAAGCAGTTCCTGAAAAGTAATGATAGTACAGTGGTGGTGACATTTGGCATATATTTGCCTCTTCAGCATTCTTCCTTATGATTTCCATCTTTCTTAAAAGTATTTTGATAGTCTTAGATTGAAATGAGTGGTTGACGTGCAGTCCTAATTTGTTATTTTAAACGTAGTGCACTTCACAAACCCTAATGTGGGATTCAGTACCTCGTGTTTCTTATGAAGAAAAATGCTATGCCTACAAGAAACCTTGCCCTTGATTTTCCCCAGTAACCTGTACAAAGCTCTTTTCTTTAAAGCTTCATCTGTATCTTCAAAATGTAACTAGTTAATTTTCTTTTTGGCGTGCAGATTGCTCTAAACTGTATGGTGAAGTTAGCCAAGGGCAGGCCCCATCTTAGCCAGTCAGTAGTTGAGACCTTGTTGACTCAGTTGCACAGTGCTCAAGATGCTGCCCGGATTTTGATGTGCCATTGCCTGGCAGCCATTGCCATGCAACTGCCGGTGCTGGGTGATGGGATGCTTGGTGACCTCATGGAGCTGTACAAGGTGATTGGACGATCAGCCACAGACAAGCAACAAGAACTTCTGGTAAAAAGCCACATTTTGAATCTCCTTTGAATGACTAGGATCTGGTCTAGTGGGAATTACTTTTAAGTTAACATTACTGTTTGACTTTACTTAAAAAACAGAACGAACAATAGGTTAAATTCATTACCTAAGACCAAAGAGTGTGCTGATGTCAAAATAGAATTGGCTGTATGAGCTTTTTACTTTTTTCACTTGTGATTTAGAAAGCCATGTTTTGTTCACCTCTAAAACTGCTTTCTTCCTAAACCCTGTCAAATCAGCTTAGTATAGCCAAAGCCTTCAATCTCATGTTTTTCTTTTATTACAAAGGACAAAATGAAAATGAAACTTTTTTCTTCCTTATACAAAGTAAATAATGAACTAAACCCTATTTTGTACTTCAGAAAATAGAAGTTAAAAATCTAATGACAATAATGACCATAAATTAGCCCAAATTTCTGTTTTCCATTCCAGGACCTCTTTAGCTGTTTAGGATTCAGTTTAGGCTTCTGTAGACCCTTGGGGTTAGGAAAGGTACATGCTTAGAAAGAAACAGAAACTGTGGAAGCTATAAGATGTTTAGTTGAAAAGTTCTGCTGACTGAGAGTAGGCTATATTCTAAATAATTGTAAATTAAATGAAAGTTGTAAGGTCGCCATTCCATATTGTGGGAAGAAATATAATGAAATGACTTATTCAAGCCTGTTTTATATTTAATCCTCCAGAGGGAATTGTATAAAAGAGTGACACCATCTCATCATTTACTGCCAGAAAAGTTTACCTTGATGACCAAATGTATGGATCTTTATATGAATCAGCTTTGAAATATTAAGAGGCAGTTAGCTAACTTATTTATTATGTAGTGGCATTTTGAACTGATGGTCCTGATATCTTTTTTGTGAGTACTACTTTAAGATAGTCTTAAATTACGAAATGTAATACTCAAAAAAATCTAAGGAATAATACAGTGAAAACTCTTCCATTCATTATCTAGCTTAAGAAAAAGGTATTAACAGTTTAGTTGAAGCCCCCTGTTTACCTTGCTGATAGCATCTTCTCCCTTCTCTTAGGTAACCACTATCCTGAATTTGATATTTATCATTCCCATGCCTGTTATTCTTTTACTACCAAAGTGTATATCCCTAAGTAATATGCAGTATTTTGCATATTTTTAACTTTATGTAAACTTTATCATACTGCTTGTAATCTTTTGCATTTTGCATATTTTTGCCTATTTTCGTTGTCATCTATATTGGTAAGTCTATCTCTAGTTTATCCATTTTACTTATGTATCTCATTGTGTGATTATGTTATATAATTTATTTATCCATATTGTGGATATTGCTTCTACTTATTTGCTATTATAAAGAGTGCCCTGAGTGAATGGAATAAATTACTTAATGACTTCAAAATAAAAAATTAAATAAATGTCAATGGAAAACAAATTTTGTTCTTTTGCAGTGGGCTCTAATTAGTTTTCCTCCCTTTGGGGTAGGTTATCAATGACACTGGATAAAATTAAATGATTTTCTTGGTTTTCTTCTTGCCCAATGTTAGGTGAGTTTGGCTACTGTGATTTTTGTAGCAAGTCAGAAGGCATTATCTGTGGAAAGTAAGGCAGTAATTAAGCAGCAGCTTGAAAGTGTCTCCAATGGATGGACTGTATACCGTATTGCCAGACAGGCTTCCAGAATGGTATGTGTTACCCTTCTGAGTGAACTGGGTTGGCGGAAATGTCAGGTCATGTACCTTCAACTGTATGATTATTAGTCGTAGTCAAAACTAAAAATAAAGTTGACGTACCTTTTAGTCATGGGTTCTGAAGATGAGGAAGGAAAGGACCTGATTTTTAACTTTTATCATAAAAGAATGGTATATATGTTGTTGGTGTTAGTAATGAGGAAGTTAAAATCTGGGCCCTTTCTGGCTGTAGGTTGTTAGTGCCACTTTCATTTTGCTCTGTATCGTTATAACCAAGGCCACCTACCACCCGCTGTTTCTATCTTCCCTTCTCAGTATACCACATCTTTGTTCCTCTCCCCAACCGTGTCATTCTGAAGTAGAAATGGGAAAGCTTTAGTATGCTGTACTCTTCTCAGCCATATGGAAAGCCTAACAAGTTTTATTAATTTTGTTTGAGAGGAAATAGAAACCTTGGTTAGTACAGAAATCCTGGACGGGTGGGGTGGCTTATGCATGTAATCCCAATACTTTGAGGGAGGCCAAGGTGGGCGAATCTCTTGAGGTCAGGAGTTTGAGACCAGCCTGGCTGACATAGCAAAAGCCTGGCTCTACTAAAACTAAATTAAAAAAAAAAAAAAATCCTTTGGGGAGAAGTCCAGAGACCAAAGTTTGAGAAAGCATTACTCTAGGTGATTAAAGTGCATGTTCTTAATTTTATGTTGCTTCTCAAATGGGGGAGGAGCACACACTCTTGGCAGGACAGTTCTTTATTTTACTGTTCTGTCCCAAGCATTGCAGGACATTGAGCATCCCTGGCCCCAGGCATTAAGTGCTATTCACATTTCTCCCAACAACTATGCCTTTTCCCCTGGGGTTTCTCTTACTCACTGAATAGTTCATTTAGAATAGCATTAAAAAGTATTTATACTTTCTATATTTTGGGCTAAAGTTCTAGACTTGGTTTATAGTTAATTCCATTTATTTTCTCTTTTGGAACTGTTTTAGTAAAGAATTTCAAGCATTATGTTACATAAAAGCAACTCAGCATATTTTCTCTGAGGAAATATTTAGACAGAGTCTCAGAGAATTATATAATATGAGGAATGATTCTTCAGACATATCCAAGGTTTGGGTTTCTCTTTTAGCTGCTGCATCAACTCTTTCAATGTAAGAACCTCACCATGTGCTCCTTCTATTCTTTTTTCTTTTCTTTTTTTGTTTTTAGGGTAATCATGACATGGCCAAAGAGCTTTATCAGAGTTTGCTGACTCAGGTGGCCTCAGAACACTTCTACTTCTGGCTAAATAGTTTGAAGGAGTTTTCACATGCAGAACAGTGTCTCACTGGGTTGCAAGAGGAAAATTATAGTTCAGCACTTTCTTGCATTGCTGAATCTTTAAAATTCTATCACAAAGGGATTGCTTCCTTAACAGTAAGTCCTCTTAATTCACCTTTGGTGATGATGACTTGTGTGAGAGTTCTCTCCTTTCTCTTTATGGATGGGCCTATTTCAACTAACTTGAGAAACCTGCTGATACGTATTTGACTATAAGAAGTAGGTCATGAAAATAAACCCTTAACCTTTTCCCCTTTTTAACATTCTTAGATTGATAGAAGTTTATCATTTTCTTGTTATAAAGAATTGGGTACCACTTTTTAACATAACAATGTTAAGAGGATTGCTGAATCCATGCAGAATGGGTAAGTGGTGTGGAGATAGGATCCTCCCTCTACAGACTCTTACTAGTAAGATTCTAGCCTGCATGCATCAGTACCACCATCAAACATAAACCCCTCACCTCATCTCATACCTGGCAACTACTGACTAAGTAACTAGAGTTTCTTGTTTTACAGATAAAGAGAAATTATCAAAGATTCTAGTGTCCTACTTTGTACCACTCTGTGATATCCTCCTACTCCACATTAACCATTAGCTAGATACAATTTCTGTTATCTCTGCCAAGAAAATGAAAGGGTTGCAAAGAGATCCTTATGCTTCCTTGAAATTAGTTAAATTCCTAAGTAGGAACCTATTCCCTAAAATCAGCATTTTTTGTATTAATGCAAGGGCTTTTTCCCTTTAAAAGTAAAGCAGTTATATAATCAACATTAAACATTTTAAAAATACTGTCACATGACTTTTAAAACGTTTGGTACCTGTTTACGTACATTTATAACATCTCTAAAATATTTTGAATGGTGGGCTATTTCAAAAGAAATGTTTCAAAGTAGAAAAAGCAGGTGTCACTAAAGAGAATATTCAGACTACTGTGAGGCACATATATTTTGAAGTATTTTATTTTTTTTTTTTACTAGGATTGATTGATGACTGTTTAAAAAAGGAGTATAGGCTCCTCTCCATTTAAAGGGTAGCATTAACTACTTTGGTTCTTTGATTATTCTGGGAAGAGATTGTTGTTTCCTGTATTAGGCTAATGAATGCCTCAGAAAATTAAAAGTATAATTATTGATTCAGATCAATAGAACGATTTCATTTTCTAGTTTATGTGGAGCAGAAAATTGTTAATTATTTAGTACCATAAGTGGTAAGAACTTTGGACAGACAGGCTCACAAAACAGTGAGGCAGATGGAATTAATTTTATGAAAAATTATTTTGAATATTTAATACTCGGTTAATGATTTCTATGGTATGTGTTGTATTTAACGAGGGTTGACAATAATTAAGTATTGAATTCTGACACAGGAAGAAAGCACTTGATTCATAGAGAGGAGACCTTATCTTAGTCTTGGTTCTGCCATTAACACAGTGTGACTTTGGGTAGGTCATTGGGCCTCAGATATTCTCCTTTTGAAATGGAGTTATTTTATTCAACAGATCATAAACACTTGCTATGTGTCAAACACTGTGCTTTTAGGATTAAGAAAAACAGGAAATAATTCTTCACTTGAGTGTAGACTATAGGGGAAGGCAGTATGATCCTCAGAGTTGTTGGAAACTTCCCACAACTCTGATTGTATTATATACTCTCAGGGATTTTTTGAGGACTTTTTTTATGTTTATTTTTTTAACCTGTTCATTTGGTAAGTGTGGATTTGACAGTTGCTTTCTGTCTTTTTAACTGAGTAAATGTGAGCATGTACTGCCCCTTTTAACTTACGGATGTGAATGATCCATACCTGAGATCGTACAGCTTTGAGAATCATGCTTTTTATCTGCTTCAGCCACACTAAACAGGAGAAGTTCAAAATTCTTTGTTTATGGAGACCCAATAGCAAAGTTAGGTGTTTAATTTCTCAATACAATGATTAATGATAGAGTTGTCTTTTTTCTTAGGAATAAAAATTCTAAAAAGTGTTTATATTAGCTTTCTGTGCTGTGTAACGAATTACTACAAGGTTAGTGGCTTAAAACAATACCTATTTATTATTTCACAGTTTCTGTGGGTCAGAAGTCCAGGCATAGGCCAGGCGTGGGGGCTTATGCCTGTAATCCCAGTATTTTGAGCCCAGGAGTTTCCAGCCTGGGCAATGTTGGAAAACCCCATCTCTACAAAAAAATTTAAAATTTAGTCGGGCGTGGTGGCATGTGCCTGTGGTCCCAGCTACTCAGGAGGCTGAGGTGGGAGAATCACCTGAGCCTGGGAGGAGGAGGTTACAGTGAGCTGAGATTGTGTCATTGCACTCCAGCCTGAGACTCTTGTCTCAAAAAGAAAAAAAAAAGTAGTAGTAGTAGTAGCAGTAGTAGTAGTCCAGGCATGGCTTAGCTGGGTCCTCTGCTCATGGTATCACAAAACTGCAATCAAGGTGTCTGTGAGGGCCAGTCTCAGATATCTGAGGCTCAAGGAGGCTCAGGGTCCTGTTCTAAGATCATGAATTTGTTGCAGAATTTATTTCCTTGCACCTGAAGAACTTGTGGAACCTGGTTCTTCCAAACCAGCAAGAGAATCTCTCACCCTCTTTTAATGGCCTCAACTGATTAGATCCGATTCACTCCGAATGATCTCCCTTTCTACTAATCTAAAGTCAGTTCATTAGGGACCTAAACTATATCCTCAAAATCTCATCACTTTTGCCATATTCCATTAGTTAGAAGCAAGTTTTGGGTGCTATCTACCTTCAAAAGAAGATGTTGTAGGTTTAGTATTCCTTAATGTAAAATGCTTGGAACCAGGAGTGTTTTATATTTTGAGGTTTCTTTGGATTTTGGAATATTTTCATTATGCCAGTTGAGCCTCCCTAATTCAAAATTTGAAATGCTCCGATGAACATTTCCTTTGAACATTGTGTCAATTTCAGATTCTGGAGCATTTCAGAATTTGGATCATTTCAGATTTTAGGTTTTTAAACTAGTGATATTCAGCCTGCCCAAGGTGTGGATACCAGGGAACTTGAATCAGAGGAACCAGCTTAGCATTCTACCTATAATAGTTTTTTTTTTAAATCATTTAATTTTTGTTATTAAATATTGAATAGGCATAATATCTACATGTGTATTATATAGGGCATAAAAAAACACAACAAATATCCAAACATCCAGTTAGAAAATAGAACATTACCATTGCCTTTAAAATTATTATATGCTTGTGAATATCACCCTGGATAACATAGCAAGATGCTCTTTCCATAAAAAAAAAAGTAAAATTCTTATGTGTGCCTCCACATTTGTACACTGTTTCCTTCCCACAAAGGTAACAGTACTTTGAATCTTGTGTTTACTGTTCCATTGCCTTTCTTTATAATTTTTTCTTTTTCTTTCTTTTTTTGAGACTGAGTTTCACTCTTGTCACCAGGCTGGAGTGCAGTGGCATGATCTCAGCTCACTGCAACCTCCACCTCCCAGGTTCAAGTGATTCTCCTGCCTCACCCTCCCAAGTAGCTGGGATTACAGGCACTCTCCATCCCTGGCTAATTTTTGTATTTTTAGTAGAGACAGGGTTTCACCATATTTGCCAGACTGGTCTCGAACTCCTGACCTAAGGTGATCCACCCACCTTGGCCTCCCAAAGTGCTGGCATTACAGGCGTGAGCCCAATGCCCAGCCCTTTCTTTATAATTTCAACATGCTTGTGCAACTGAAGCCCTAAATGAAAGAAAAAGGGACAGAAGCAATATCTAAAGAAGTAATGGTCAGGTACAGTGGTTCATGCCTGTAAATCCCAGCACTTTGGGAGGCTGGCTTGAGGCCAGGAGTTTAAGACCAGCCTGGGCAACAAAGCGAGACCCCCATCTCTACCAAAAATAAAATTAAAACATGTTTTCTCCTGTCCTATGTTCTAGTTCATTAATATTTTCACTGTTTAATCTGCTGTTAAACCCATTAATTAAACATTGGTTATTTTATATTTTCCACTTTTTAACTAGGCTTCTCCATCTTGTCATTTAATTTTTTAACATATTAATCATAGTTATTTTAAAGTTCATATCTGATATCTCTGCTATCTAGATCTATTGTTGTTTGTGTTTTTTACTTTTTTTCCCCTCTTGGTTTGGGGAGTTTTGTCATTTTTGTATGCTTGGTTATTATTTTTTTTCCCTACATGCCAGCACTGTCTTTCCAGCTCTGTCGCCCAGGCTGGAGTGCAGTGGCGCAATCTCGGCTCACTGCAACCCCCGCCTCCCGGGTTCAAGCAATTCTCCTGCCTCAGCCTCCTGAGTAGCTGGGATTACAGGTGTATGCCACCACGCCCAGCTAATTTTTTTGTATTTTTGGTAGACGGGGTTTCACCATGTTGGCCAGGCTGGTTTCGAACTCTTGATCTCGTAATCTGCCCGCCTCAGCCTCCCAAAATGCTGGGATTACAGGTGTGAGCCACCGCTCCCAGCCACCTGGTTATTTTTTATAGAATTTTGGACAGTGTATTTGAAAAATGATAGGTATTACATTATAAGAGCCTTAAATTATTTTTCCTTTCTTTTGACAGGCGCTTAGGGTAAGGGTAGATCACCTTAATTTAGCCAAAGATTGAACTGATTCAAAGCTAGGCTTCAGTCCTTGTGAGGGTCAGCATATTTTTGGGTTCTCCTGATTCCTAGGGTATAGTTCTTTGAGGTTACAGCAGAAAGCCTGAATGAAGTATTTTCTACAGTCCTTTCTAGTTTTATGAGACCTCTGAAAGCTCTGCTCAGCTTTTCAGTAGCAGTTTTCAAATTAGCGTATTCAGGGCTACCTTTTTGGGTTTTCCTTCTCTTCATGATTTTGGTTCCACAGGTCCTTATAACCTTAGTAGTTCTTCAGTGCTTTCACATAGATACTTTAAATATTTTGTTCCATTTTCCTAGTTGGTCTTAGTAGGAGGGCTGGTTTAATCTAGTTTCTCCTAGCTTTAGGCTTGGCTTATTCTTTTAAAAACTGACCTTATGCTAAGTAAAATAAGCCAGTCACAGAAGACATATACTGTATGGTTCCACTTATATGATATCTAAAGTGGTCAAATTCTTAGAAACAGAGAGTAGAATAGTGGTTGCCAGGGGCTTGAGGCAAGGGAAAAGGGGGAGTTTGTTGCTTAATGAGTATAAAGTTTCAGTTCTACTAGATGAAAAAAGTTCTGGAGACCTCTTTCACAATAATATGAGCTTATCAGGTAGCTTTTTTCCAGCTATATTGGTTTCTTTAGCTAGCTCTGTTTAGAAAACAGTATATGTAATACAAATCAGAAATTCAGTGAAATAGTATTAATTATATGCCTGTTTAACACACATTTAACTCTATATGTTTCACAAAAAAAAAAAAAAAAAAAAAAAAAAGACGATTTGGATAGTGGAGACAATTCTGCCAGCCATTCTTCTCAATTAGCTTATACCCCAGAATGAGCATTAGAAAACAATTCTGAGTTTGTTGTTCCTTCATCTGGCTATGTTGAAATAACTGGAAATAACTCATTCCTGAGGAATTTTCAGGGGTAATTTTGATTATACACAATGTTTGCTTTATCTCCTGATGTTAGAACCCAACCTCTGTTTAAGCTTTAGCCCCAGTGGAAAGAAAAGGAAATGAGATCCCTTTATTTCTCATTGGCATTATTCATACTTCTATAATCCAAATCTTATTTCTTATACATCTCCTATTGTTATTAGATGATATTACCCTTTAAATAAAAGTCTTTGACTTTTATTACAAATCCATCTCTTCTTTTTGAACACAAGTACTGTATGTAACACTGCTTTCCTTCAGTATAGCATGGTCTAGGATGGCACGATCACCTTCAAGGTTATCATCAATCAAATATTTATTGTTAGAGATAAATCCAGAGTAGCAGCAGATCTCCTTTACTACAACATCTTTCTTCTCTTTCAGTTTTATAATGTTAGAACAGTATTGCCAGTATTTTTTGTCAGTTAAGATGGTTGGTAGTATTTATATAACTGTATCACATACACTTACTTGTACCCCTGTCCCTTTTAAAGTTGCTGAGAAACATAAATTTAAAATAACAAGTAGCAGTGTAAGAGGCAGAGGAGGTGGGGGGATTTATCTTCCTATAACAGCAAATCAGATCTCATCTAAGAAATTAAAAACAATTTAAGTAGTCTCTTTAATGTCCTAATCTGTGCTGTTTCATGATTACAACAAAATAATTCTGAAGGTCGAAAACCACAGAATTAAATATGTTGAGTATAGTTATTACTTCTACCTTATATAAAATGTTTCATCAAGGGTCTTTGCAGTTTGAGAGGAATACTAGAGCAAGCATACATTCTTAAAAAGGATACGCTTTTACACTGTTGATGGGACTGTAAACTAGTTCAACCATTGTGGAAGACAGTGTGGCGATCCCTCAAGGATCCAGAACTAGAAATACCATTTGACCCAGCCATCCCATTACTGGGTATATACCCAAAGGATTATAAATCATGCTGCTATAAAGACACATGCACATGTATGTTTATTGCGGCACTCTTCACAATAGCAAAGACTTGGAATGCACCCAAATGTCCATCAATGTTAAACTGGATTAAGAAAGTGTGGCACATATATACTATGGAATACTATGAAGCCATAAAAAAGGATGAGTTCATGCCCTTTGTAGGGACATGGATGAAGCTGGAAACCATCATTCTGAGCAAACTATCACAAGGACAGAAAACCAAACACCCCATGTTCTCACTCATAGGGGGGAATTGAACAATGAGATCACTTGGACACAGGTTGGGGAACATCATACACCAGGGCCTGTCATGGGGTGGGGAGAGTGGAGAGGGATAGCATTAGGAGATGTACCTAATGTAAATGACGAGTTAATGGGTGCAGTACACCAACATGGCACATGTATACATATGTAACAAACCTGCACGTTGTGCACATGTACCCTAAAACTTAAAGTATAATTTAAAAAAATATATACGGAGAGTGGTTTACTAATTTGTAGAGTAAAATCTGAATGCTACCAAATAATAAAACAGATCATTTGACACTTAATAGTAGAGACGGCTATGCTAAGGTCAGTATGAGATAAAATTGGCTGGATAATGTTGTAACTGACTGCTAGAACCCCAAAATCATGTCTGGCTCTTTTGCTGAAAGACTAATGTGAGATAGTATCTAAGAAACAGCATCAGTGTGTTTTAAGTGGGTCATGTCATAGAGGAAGATTTTCACTATGCCTCCGTTTATTGTTAAATTAGCACATTTTTAATATGTGCCTTTTGTTAAAACTACATAGTGCTAGGATCTCCACTAGGACAGTTGCCAAATAGTTAAAGGTTTTCTTAGTTCTGTGTCCACCCTGGCTTGCCTTACCATTTACCTTTTCTACCTAGCTAGTGCTACCCAAGACTTACCCCTGACACCCCTCCATCTTCATTGAAACTTATTTATGCTTACCTCTTCTTCCTTGGTGTCCTCTCTGTGCTTTCTGAAGTCTCTACTCAGAAATTATTTTTAAAATTAATCTGGGCTACAGGAGTTTGAGGCCAGCCCGAGCAACATAGTGAGACCCCATCTCTAAAAAAAAATTAGCTGGGCACAGCCGGGCGCAGTGGCTCTCACCTGTAATACCAGCACTTTGGTAGGCTGCAGCGAGCAGATCACGAGGTCAGGAGATCAAGACCATCTTGGCTAACATGGTGAAACCCTGTCTCTACTAAAAATACAAAAAATTAGCCGGGCATGGTGGCACGCACCTGTAGTCCCAGCTACTCGGGAGGCTGAGGCAGGAGAATTGCTTGAACCCGGAAAATGGAGGTTGCAGTTAGCTGAGATTGTGCCATTACACTCCAGCTTGGGCAACAAGAGCGAAACTCCGTCTCAAAAAAAAAAAAAAAAAAAAAAATTAGCCGGGCATGGTGGTGCACACCCTTAGTCCCAGCTACTCGGGAAACTGTGGTGGGAGGATCATTTGAGCCCAGGAAGTTGAGGCTGCAGTGAGAATGATTGTGCCACTGCACTCCAGCCTGGGTGATAGAATGATTCCCTGTCTCAAAAAATAAAAAAATAGGCCGGGCGCGGTGGCTCAAGCCTGTAATCCCAGCACTTTGGGAGGCCGAGGCGGGTGGATCACGAGGTCAGGAGATAGAGACTATCCTGGCTAACATGGTGAAACCCCGTCTCTACTAAAAATACAAAAAACTAGCCGGGCGTGGTGGCGGGCGCCTGTAGTCTCAGCTACTTGGGAGGCTGAGGCGGGAGAATGGCGTGAACCCGGGAGGCGGAGCTTGCAGTGAGCCGAGATCACGCCACTGCACTCCAGCCTGGGAGACACAGCGAGACTCCGTCTCAAAAAAATAAATAAATAAATAAAAAATAAATAAATAATAAAGAAAAAGAAAAATTTGGGCTACTGTGGAAGCAGGTAACTTTGAGGCAATGTTCATTTTTTAAAAACAGTGACTGTCTAGAAACATATTTCTCCTGCCCTTATCTTTCTTTTTCTTTCTTGCCCCCAACTTTTCAAGGTTCCAGTGACGGGAATTTCAGATTAGGAAGGTAGCAAGGTAATAGGGGATTTGGGGGATGGTACTGTCCTTGAAGCATCCCTTATGTGATTTTCTTTCTTTCTTTTCTTTCTTTTCTTTCCTTTTCCTTTTCCTTTTCCTTTTCCTTTTCCTTTTCCTTTTCCTTTTCCTTTTCCTTTTTCTTTTTCTTTTTCTTTTTCTTTTTCTTTTTCTTTTTCTTTTTCTTTTTCTTTTTCTTTTTCTTTTCTTTCGACAGAGTCTTGCTCTGTAGCCCAGGCTGGAATGCAGTGGCGCGATCTCAGCTTACTGCAACTCCGCCTCCTGGGTTCACGCCATTGTCCTGCCTCAGCCTCCCAAGTAGCTGGGACTACAGGCGCCCGCCACAATGCCTAGCTAATTTTTTTGTATTTTTAGTAGAGACAGGGTTTCACCGTGTTAGCCAGGATGGTCTCGATCTCCTGACCTCGAGATCCACCTGCCTCAGCCTCCCGAAGTGCTAGGATTACAGGCGTGAGCCACTGCTCCCAGCCGTGATTATCTTCTTGATGATGTTCTTGACAACCCACATATTATGGGATCTTCATGAATGTAGGCAGTAAGGAACCTTTGAATAGTGATTGTACATACAGTTTTTCAGAGCTGGTGTTTAGTAACAATGTTTTTCATTCTAATATTACATTATTCTTTTTATCATTTAGGTCTTTATCCATGAGTGTTTTTAGAGAACTACTGCCCTTGACTACAAACTGATAAATACTTGGTACTGCCCCCCATCTCACTGTTATGTTTACTTTGTCTTAAATATCTTTTTTTTTTTTCCAGGCAGCTAGTACACCACTGAATCCTTTAAGTTTTCAATGTGAATTTGTAAAACTCAGGATTGACCTTCTACAAGCCTTCTCTCAACTTATCTGTACTTGTAATAGCCTGAAGACAAGCCCTCCACCTGCAATTGCCACAACAATTGCCATGACCTTAGGAAATGACCTTCAGAGGTGTGGTCGCATCTCCAATCAGGCATGTCTTAACTTTCAGTGCATTTTTTATTTACACTTTAGAGGTTTTTGAAGTTATAAGATGAAAAGTTGTGAAATTTAAAATCAGTGGTTTGACTCAGACATTATCATAAATGTTTATTAACTCAACTGTCTAGCTGAAAATAGGCTGATGTGTTATTAGAATGATAAAGTGATTGATGGTACCTCAATGGGTGCTACATATTTATATAAAGAGAAAGGACATAGATTTTTTTTAAAAAAACTTGAGAATGTTTATAACTAAATCATTTTAGTGGAACTTGAAGAAGCTAAAATACAAATGTTTTTGTTTCTATATGTCATATATAATAATCTTGTGAACATGTATAATTTCATTGAAAATGAATGGAATGACAGTGAAAAGACTGCAGTATTTTTTTGAGTTATTGTTTGAAGATGCTTTTTTATGTTTTGATTTTTGTGTTGTTTATACGATAATGAAAGCATGTTTATTTGTCATAATTGATTTCTTTATAGATGAAACAGTCCATGGAAGAATTTCGAAGCCTTGCTTCTCGATATGGGGATCTTTACCAGGCATCTTTTGATGCTGACTCAGCAACTTTAAGGAATGTTGAACTGTATCCCAAGCTTGCCCTAGTATTTCTTCTTCTTTTTGGAAGTATTCTTTTCAATATAGACTACCTCAGATAATGCTTATCTACAAAATACATGTTAGATAACCCTACAAATTTATTATATAGTTTCCCCTTTAAAATATATAAGCAGAATAATCTTACTTTTTAACTTTACCCAGGTGATTTTAACAAAAAATGGTGATTCAAAGGTGTCTTTTTTTTATATCCAGAAAGAGCATCCAAAGCAACATCCAAAGCCAGTGTTGCTTACCTGTGCTCACTTGAGCTACAACAGACAGCACAACACATTTTCCCACCAAAGAACTTGTGTTTCACCTCACCTTTCTTTGTGGCTAACAGTCCTAGTTTTTATCACCTTTATTAATGATCTTTTCAGTAGCATTAGTTGTCACTTTTGTTTTGTTTTTGTTTTTTTTGAGATGGAGTCTCACTGTGTTGCCCAGGCTGGAGTGCAGTGGCATGATCTTGGCTCACTGCAACCTCTGCCTCCTGGGTTCAAGCGATTCTCCTGCCTCAGCCTCCCAAGTAGCTGGGATTACAGGCATGTGCCACCACAACCTGGCTAATTTTTATATTTTTAGTAGAGACAGGGTTTCACCATGTTGGCCAGGCTCGTCTCAAACTCCTAGGCTCAAGTGATCCACCTAAAAGTGCTGGCATTATAGGCGTGAGGCACCGTGCCCAGCCTAGTCGTCACTTTTAAACCCTTCCTAAGTTCTCCATATTTTCTTAATAGCAACTTCACTTTTGAAAGGAAGGAATAGAAATTCTTTTTTTAAGTTGTAGTACTTACCAATCAGTAGTTCTTGGCATTTAGTTTACTGATTGAAACCCAGTGAATGCTGTGGGCCCTCTGTCCTGCAAAATGCATATATACAGAGACACCCAAAATGTGCATATAAGTTTGGGGGGTGTTGCTAGACCTCTTGAGCCCTAGATTAGGAACCTCTGGGATAAAGGCTCCTTAGACTACTGTGTGTTGTTTTTGTTTTTATTTTTTTAACTTGTATCAGTGAAACGTTTGCTTGTCTCACACTCTTATGAAAAACCCCTATATCTAAGACAGATAAAAACAGAGTTGCTGTAATTGAATCACGGGGTCTATCACTTGATTTCCCCTTCCCACAGTAGTAGCCTCCGAAGTACCCTTGGAACAGAGTCTGAGGATCGCTATTATAGACAATGTATATCCCTTAAAAAGAAAAGGTAGAGCCCTAGACCATTCGAGTTGATAACATTATGATTACTTTCACTAAGCAATCAAATCTTGACCCGTTTAGTATTCAGGTAATATAAACCTATAGTGGGTTTCTTCTCTATTTTCATATGTAACCTTAACATCAATCCAGACAGCAGCAGAGCTGTTTACTGATATCTCATGCAATAGAAGCCCTGATTTTGGATCCAGAATCAGCAAGGTAATTCTAATATTAATAATAGTTGAAGTTACAGAACGCTTTCTATACATTGTCTTACCTAATCATCAGAATCATCAGAAGAGTGTTTTGGAACAAGTATTATGGAAGTAAAAACAAAGAGGAAGAGTTCTTCCAGCATTTTCTCCGAGTTACATAACTAGTGACAAAACATAGATTTTCTGACTCTGTTATCTATTTGCCTCCTGCCTCCTGTTTTCAATAAGTTAACATGGAAAGATAACTGGGAAGAAATTCTTTGAATATGAACAGTTTCTTCTCGTATAATTAAACTATGAAAAATTGAGTTAATGATACAATTAAACTTGAACTTGAGATTTTTTTCCTTTGGCTTCTTAAACCAAAATATCCCTGATTTTGCTCTTTTAAATTTTTCCCTTCCCCCAGTAACTAATTAATTATTCAAAATAGTTGTTTTCATTAAAGAATGATTCCTTTTTCTTCCCATTATAGTATTCTCTTTTTGAATATGCATTTTCTTTCTTTTTTAACTTTTAAGTTCAGTGTTACATGTGCAGCTTTGTTATATAGGGAAACTCGTGTCACCAGGGTTTGTTGTACAAATCATTTCATTGCCCAGATTTTAAGCTTAGTACCCAATAGTTATTTTTCCTGGTCCTCTTTTTCTTCCCACCTTCCACCCTCACGTAGGCCCCAGTGTGTGGTGTTCCCCTCTATGTTTTCATATGTTCTCATCATTTATCTCCCACTTCTAAATGAGAACATGTGGTGTTTGGTTTTCTGTTCCTGTGTTAGTTTGCTGAGGATAATAGCTTCCAGCTCCATCTATCTTCCTGCCAAGGACATGATCGTCTTCTTTTTTATGGCTGCATCGTATTTAGTGATGCGTATGTACCATGTTTTATTTATCAGGTCTGCCATTGATGGGCATTTAGGTTAATTCCATGTGTTTGCTATTGTGAATAGTGCTGCAGTGAACATACATATGCATGTGTCATTATGATAGAATTATTTCTATTCTTTTGGGTATGTACACAGTATGGAATTGCTTGGCCGAATGGTAGTTCTGGTTTTAGCTTTTTGAGGAATCACCATGGTGCTTTCCACAATGGTTGAACTAATTTACACTCCCACCAACAGTGTATAAGGGTTCCCTTTTCTCTGCAACCTCACCAGCATCTGTTATTTTTTAATGATTTAATAATAGCCATTCTGACTGGTGTGAGATGGTATCTCATTGTGGTTTTGATTTGCATTTCTCTAATGATCAGTGATGTTGAGGTTTTTTTCCTATGCTTGTTGGCCATGTGTATGTCTTCTTTTGAAAAGTGTTCATGTCCTTTGCCCACTTTTTAGTGGGCTTGTTTTTTTCTTGTAAATAATTTAAGTTCCTTATAGATGCTTGATATTAGACCTTTGTCAGATGCATAGTTAGCAAAAATTTTCACCCATTCTGTAGGTTGTTTAATCTGTGGATAGTTTCTTTTGTTGTGCAGAAGCTCTTTAGTTTTATTAGATCCCATTTGTCAATTTTTGCTTTTGTTGTAATTGCTTTTGGCATCTTTGCATTGAAATCTTTACCCATGCCTAGTCCTGAAGGTTGTCTTCCAGGGTTCTATCATTTTAGGTTTTACATTTAAGTCTTTAATCCATCTTGAGTTGATTTTTTTCTATGGTTTAAGGAAGGGGTCCAGTTTCCATCTTTTGCATATGACATCCAGTTATTCTAGCACCATTTATTGAACAGGAAGTCGTTTCCCTATTGCTTGTTTTTGTCAGCTTTGTCAAAAATAAGATGGTTGTAGGTTTGCGTGGCCTTGTTTCTGGGCTCTGTATTCTATTCCATTGGTCTGTGTGTCTGTTTGTATACCAGTACCATGCTGTTTGGGTTACCGTAGCCCTGTAGTATAGTTTGAAGTTGGGTAGCCTGATGCCTCCAGCTTTGCTCTTTTTGCTTAGGATTGCCTTGGCTGTTTGGGCTCTTTTTGGTTCCATATGAATTTTAAAATAGTTTCTTGTTCTGTGAAGAATGTCATTGGCAGTTTGATAGGAATAGCATTGAATCTATACATTGCTTTGGGCAGTATGGCCATTTTAACAATATTGATTTCTTCTATTCATGAGCATGGAATGTTTTTCCATTTGTTTGTGTTGTCTCTGATTTTGTTGAGCAGTGTTTTGCTTTCACCTCCCTAGTTAGCTGTATTCCTGGGTATTTTATTCTTTTTGTGACAGTTGTGAATGGGAATGCATTCCTGATTTGGCTTTCAGCTCGACTGTTATTGGTATATAGGTATACTGGTGACTTTTTATGTTGATTTTGTATCCTGGATCTTTGCTGAAGTTGTTTATCAGCTTAAGGAGGTTGTGGGCCAAGACTATGGGCTTTCCTATATATAGTATAATGTCTGCACACAGGGATAGTTGGACTTCCTCTCTTCTTATTTGGATGCTCATTATTTCTTTCTCTCGCCTGATTGCTCTGGCCAGGATTTCCAATACTGTGTTGAATAGGAGTGGTGAGAGAGGGCATCCTTGTCTTATGCCAGTTTTCAGGGGGAATGCTTCCAGCTTTTGCCCATTCAGTATGATGTTGGCTGTGGTTTTGTCATGGGTGGCTTTTATTATTTTGAGGTATGTTTCTTCAATTCCTAGTTTATTCAGAGTTTAATATAATGGGATATGGAATTTTATCAAAAAGCTTTTTCTGCATTGATTGAGATGATCATGTGGTTTTTGTCTCTAGTTCCATTTATGTGATGAATCACATTTATTGATTTGGATGTGTTGAACCAACCTTGCATCCCAGAGATAAAGCCTATTTGATGGTGGTGGATAAGCTTTTTGATTTGTTGCTGGGTTCAGTTTGCCAGTATTTTTTGAGGATTTTTGCATCAATGTTCATCAGGGATATTGGCCTGAGGTTTTTGTTGTTTTATCCCCAGGAGGTTTTGGTATCAGGGTGATGCTGGCCTCGTAGATGAGTTAGGGAGGAGTCCCTCCTCCTTAATTTTTTTGGAAAAGCTTCAGTAGGAATGGTGCCAACTCTTCTATGTATACCTGGTAGAGTTTGGCTGTGAATCCATTTTGTCCTGGGCTTTTTTTTGGTTGGTAGGCTATTTATTACTGATTGAATTTCAGAGCTCATTTTTGATCTCATTGGGGATTCAGTTTCTTCCTGGTTCAGTCTTGGGAGAGCGTATATGTTCAGGAATTTATCCATTCCTTCCAGATTTTCTAGTTTGTGTCCATAGAGGTGTTCATATTTCTGTGGTGTCAATGATAATATCTTCTTTGTTTTTTCTAATTGTGTTTACTTGGATCTTCTCTCTTCTTTATTAGTCTTGCTAACTGTCTATCAAATAGATATTAATGTTTTTTTCAAAACACCAACTCCTGGATTTGTTGATCTTTCGAATGGCTTTTTGTGTGTCAGTCTCCAGTTCAGCTCTGATTTTGGTTATTTCTTGTCTTCCTGGTTTGGGGTTGACTTGCTCTTCATTCTCCAGTTCTTTTAGTTGTGATGTTGTTTTGTAAATTGAGGTCTTTCTAACTTTTTGATGTAGGTGTTTAGTGCTGTAAATTTCCCTCTTAATACTAGCTATGTTCCAGAGATTCTGGTATGTTGTTTCTTTGTTTTCATTAGTTTCAAAGAACTTCTTGATTTTTGCCTTAATTTCATTACTTGCCAAAAAGTCATTCAGGAGCAGGTTATTTAATTTCCGTGTAATCATATGGCTTTGAGCGATTTTCTTGGTATTGATTGCTAATTTTATTGTGCTGTGGTCTAAGAAAGTGGTTATTATTTTAGTTCTTTTGCATTTGCTGAAGATTGTTTTGTGTCTAATTGTGTGGTTGATTTTAGAGTATGTGCCATGAGGTGATGAGAAGAATGTATATTCTGTTGTTTTTGGATAGAGAATTCTGTAGATGTCTATCAGGTCCATTTGATCCAGTGCTTAGATTAGGTCCTGAGTATTTTTGTTAATTTTCTGCCTCAATGATCTAATACTGTCATAGAGTGTTGAATTCTCCCACCATTATTGTGTGGGAGTCTAAGTCTCTTTGAAGGTCTCTAAGCACTTGCTTTATGAATCTGGGTGCTCCTGTGTTGGGTACATATATATTTAGGATAGTTAGGTCTTGTTGAATTGAACCTTTTACCATTATGTAATACCCTTGTCTTTTTTTTTTTTTTTTTTTTTTTTTTTAAATCTTTGTTGGTTTAAAGTCTGTTTTGTCTGATTTAGGATTGCAACTGCCGTTTTTTTCTATTTTTCATTTGCTTGGTAGATTTTTCTCTATCCCTTTATTTTGAGCCCATGGATGTAATTGCATGTGAGATGAGTCTCTTGGCATACCATTGAGTCTTGGTTCTTTATCCGCCTTGCCAATCTGTGCCTTGTAATTGGGACATTTAGCCAATTTATGTTAAAGGTTAGTATTGATGTATGGATCATGATAGCAGCTGGTTATCATGCAGGCTTGTTTGTATGGTTGCTTTACAGTGAGTGTCTCACTGGTCTGTATACTTAAGTATGTTTTTGTAGTGACTGGTCTTTCCTTTCTATATTTAGTGCTTCCTTCAAGAGCTCTTATAAGGCAGGTCTGGTGATGACAAATTCCCTCAGCATTTGCTTGTCTGAAAAAGATTGTGTTTTTCCATCACTTATGAAGCTTAGTTTGGCCAGATATGAATTTCTTGGTTGGAATTTCTTTTCTTTAAGAATGTTGAGGCCAGGCGAGGTGGCTCCTACCTATAATCCTAGCACTTTGGGAGGCCAAGATAGGAGGATCACTTGAGGTCAAGAGTTTGAGACCAGCCTGGCCAACATAGTAAAAGCCCGTCTCTACTAAAAATACAAAATTAGCCAGGCGTGGTGGCACATGCCTGTAATCCCCGTTACTTGGGAGGCTGAGGCAGGAGAATCTCTTGAACCCGGGAGGCAGAGGTTGCAGTGAGCCAAGATCGTGCTGCTGCAATCCAGCTTGGGCAACAGAGCAAGACTCTCTCAAAAAAAAAAATTGAATATTGGCCCACAATCTCTTCTGGCATGTAGGATTTCTGCTTAAAGGTCTGCTGTTAAGTCTGATGGACTTCCCTTTGTAGGTGGCCTGACCTTTCTAGCTGCCTTTTTTATTTATTTATTTATTTATTTTCCATTTCAACCTTGGAGAATCATGATTATATGTCTCGAGGATGACCTTGTGAAGTATCTTACTGGGGTTCTCTGCAGTTCCTGAATTTGAATGTTGGCCTCTTTTTCTAGGTTGGGGAAATTTTCATGGATGATATCCCGAAATATGTCTTCCAAGTTGCTTCCATTCTCCCCTTATCTTTCAGGGACATCAGTGAGTTGTAGATTCCATTTATTTACATAATCCCATATTTCTCAGGGTTTTTGTTCATTCCTTTTCATTCTTTTTTCTCTATTATTTTTTTCTTTTTTCTGAGACAGAGTCTCAGTTGCCCAGGCTGGAGTGCAGTGGCGCGATCTCGGCTCACTGCCACCTCTGCCTCCCAGGTTCAAGTGATTCTCCTGCCTCAGCCTTCCGAGTAGCTGGGATTACAGGCATGCGCCACCACACCTGGCTAATTTGTTTTTATTTTATTTTTAGTAAAGATGGGATTTCAACATGGTGGCCAGGCTTGTCTCAAACTCCTGACTTCAAGTGATCCACCCATCTCAGCCTCCCAAAGTGTTTTTTTCTCTATTCTTGTCTTACTGTCTTATTCAGAAAGCCAGTCTTCAAGCTCTGTGATTCTTTCCACAGCTTGGTCTGCTTTGCAATTAATTTTAAGAATTGCATTATGAAATTACTGCAGTGTGTTTTTCTACTCTATCAGGTTGGTTACATTCTTTTTTATGCTGGCTATTCTTGTCTGTCAGCTCCTGTGTCATTTTATTGTGCTTCTTAGCTCCCTTGGATTGGGTTTCAATGTATTCCTGCTTCTTGATGATCTTCATTCCTATCCATTTTCTGATTTCTGTTTCTGTAATTCCAGCCATTTCAGCCCAATTCAGAACCCTTGCTAGAGAGTTAGTGCAGTCATTCAGAAGAAAGAAGGCACTCTGGCTCTTCGAGTTGTCAGAGTTCTTGCACTGGTTCTTTCTCATCTTTGTGGGCTGATGGTCCTTCAGTCTTTGAAGGTGCTGTCCTTTGCATGTTTTTTTGTTGTTGTTGTTATGGTTTTTTTAATCCTATTTGATGACCTTGAGGGTTTGGTTGTGGTATAAAGTGGATTTAGTCAACTGGCTTCATTTCTGGAAGATTCTGGGGAGCCAAGGCTCAGCTCATAACTCCGGGACTGCCTGTTCTGGAGGGCTGGTATGAGCCTCAACTTTCTTCTCTGGCTCCTTCAGGCTAGGAATTGATTGCACTGGGTAGGGGCCAAGGTACTGCAGGGCCACTGGTTACTACAGTCCAATGGGTGGTGCCAGCCAAAGCGTTTCATTAGGATGATGGCAGTAGGATCCATCCTCAGTTGCACATGCCAGCAGCAGCAGCATAACGGGATGCACACTTGTCCACTGTGGCAGGATGCTAGCAGGTCTGGGATGCCAGCCTTTGTGTGGGCCTTCACAGCAGCAGCAGAGGCAGCACGGCTGACCGGTGGGGTGCAGGGGAGCCTTGTTAGTGACTGTGCGTGCCATGGCACTAGTGGTAGTATAAGCATAGGGGCGTGGCGCTGGTGGACACAGAACTGTGTGTGCCCTCTGTGCAGGTGGAGGTAGCCACTTAGGGCAGGGGAAGGTCCACTGTTTTTCATGCCTAGTTTCACTCCCAGGGCAATGTTGGCACAGGAGCTCCAAATGCAACAGCAGTAATGCAAGTGTAATGGGGGCAGAATACACTCACACCAGCAGCAGTGGCAGGGCAGGGTGAATGTGCACTGGTGGGACTGGGGAGGCAAGATCTGCCTATGCACACACGTTGGCAAAGCAGCGTTGGGGGGTAGCCATGGGCCCAGGGAAAGCTGCCAGTATGGGGAGGGAGCAGGTGAGCTGGCACGTGTCCACAAGCCGGGCTGCTGTGCTGGAACTCACTACCAGTTAGGCACAGTCCCCCAGCACAGGAGCTATGATGCAGGCTCCCCAGGACACCCAAGGCTGCACTGCAAGCAGGCACAGCCAGGTTGGGGCCCCAGGAAAGGCCAGATGGACTGGCCCCATCTGATCTTCAAGACTGCCCTGTAGACTTGAGGTCTGACAGTTCCCTTAGTAGGGATAAAGTCTCCTATAAAGCAAGTCAGCAAGTTAAGCCTAGAGGGATGGGTGCCTCTGGCCATATTCCACTACAGATGCTCACACACCAAACACTCTGGACTCTGCATTGGCTAGAATACGGCCCCTAACACTTCTCTAAGCAGCCCTCTGTGCCAACTCAAGTGTCCATAGTGGTCAAGGAATCTCCTCCTGCCAGGATTCCAGAGGCCCGTTGCAGTAGCTGGTTGTTTTTTGCCAGTTCAAGTCACTGTTCCCCTGGTGCGATATCCCCATGCAGGGGTCCCTCCCAGCTTCCTCCCCTTCAGCCCAGCTTCTGTGTCTTTCCTCTGTCCACCCTTAGTTTCTTCCCTCTAAATATCTGTTAGGAGAGGACCAGTCGTCCTGGTCCCTTGGTGGCAGCTGTTCCACCAGGCTGCGTCTAGTCCGCCATCTTGCCCAGCTCTTACATTTACATTATCTATAATTTCAATCTAGTAAGGCCTGAGATTCCAATATCAGTTCCCTCAAAGAGAATATAATCAACAAAGCAGTTTAAATTTCTCTACCCAAATTGGAACAGAGGAAGAAAAAAGGCTGAAAAAATGAAGAGTCAAAGCTGGCCCGTGGAGTAATGTCATTTAGACTAATATGCATGTAACTGGAATCCTAGAAAGAGGGAAAGGGGGAACAGAAAAATATTTAAATGACTAAAAGTCTTTTATATTTAATTAAACATATAAACCCACAGAGCCAAGAAGCTTAATGAACCTCTAGCAGCGAAAACATAAAATTAGAGCAAGGCACACGTAACAGTGAAATTGCTGGAAACCAATGATAAAGGGAAAATTTTTTTAAAGAGAAGGTATTATTTAAAAGGGAAGAAAATATTTAGAAGGGAAGAAAGATCAGAATGTCTACTGATTTCTCATCAGAAATATTGCAAGCCAAAAGACAATTGGAGCAACATCTTTAAAGTCCTGGAAAAAAAAATGTTAACCTATAATTCTATATTCAGGAAAAATACCGTTCAATAAATTAAGGTTAAATTAAGACATTTTCAGAAAAAAAATCTGATAAATGCCATCAGCAGGTCTGTACTACAAGAAATGTTAAAGGAAGTTCTTTAGGCTGAAGGAAAATTATTTCTGATAGAAACTCAGACCTACAAAACTGAATAAGGAGGATTACAAATGGTAAATTTCTTTCAATTTTTAAAAAGATAATTGACCATTTATAGCAAAAATGATGTTTAGGAGTTTATAACATATAGAAGTAAAATATATGAAGTAAGACAACAGGGGGATATAGTAGTAAGAATCTTACATTTAGTAGTATATCTTTTGATAGTAACTTCTGATAAACTGAGGGTGAATATTTTAAACTCTAGAGCAGCCACCAAGAAATAAAACAAGCCAGTAGAGCCATAAAGTGTAATACTAAAATACTTAGTTAATCCAAAAGAGACCAGAGAAAGAGGAAAACAGGAACAGAAACAGATAGAAAAAGTAGAAAACAAATCAAAAGATGGTACCCTTAAATCCAGTCATACCAGTAAATATATATGGTCTTACTCTAAATAAAGATAGACTGGATTTAAAAAGCAAAATGCGGCCAGGTGCAGTGACTCATGCCTGTAATCCCAGCAATTTTGGAGGCCGAGGGGGTCAGATCACAAGGTCAGGAGTTCGAGACCAGCCTGGTCAGTATGGTGAAACCCTGTCTCTACTAAAAATACAAAAAAAATTAGCTGGGCATGGTGGCATGCGCCTGTAGTCCCAGCTACTCGGGAGGCTGAGGCAGGAGAATCACTTGAACCTGGGAGACGGAGGTTGCAGTGAGCCGAGATAGAGCCACTGCACTACAGCCTGGGTGACAGAGCAAGACTCTGTCTCAAAAAAAAAAAAAAGCAAAATGCAACTATATGCTTACTACAAGAAATCCATTTTGAATGTAAAGACATAGGTTAACAGTAAATAAAAAGATGGAAAAGGATATAACATAACATGCAAACCCTCCTAAGAAAGCTGTAGTGGCCATATGAATATTATACAAAGTATACTTTAAGATAGGGGCTGTTGCCAGTGAGAAAGAAGTACACTTCATGATTAAAGGATCAATTCATCCAGAAGACATAATCCTCAGTATTATGGACCTACTAACAGGTCTTCCAAATATATAAAGAAAAAACTGACAGAATTGAAAGAGAAATACACAAATCTACAGTTGTAGTTGGAGATTTCACCACTTCCTTCTAGGTAATTTATAGAGCAACTTGAACTATACTGTCAACCAACTTTACCTAATTGACATTTATACAGCATCTGCAGCAGCATACATCTTTTCAAGTGCATTTGGAACATTTACCAAGATAAACCGTATGCTGGGCCTTAAAACAAGTCTCAATAAATACTAAAGCATTGAAATAAAATAATATGTTATCTGATATAATTAAATTAGAAAAGAAGATTTCTGAAAAATTTCCAAGTATTTAGAAATTAAACAACATTTCTAAATCCAGTAGGTCAAGAAATTACAAAGGAAATTAGAAAACATGTTAAGCTGAATGAAAATGAGAACATACCATGAAACTTGTGGGATGCAGCTAACCTGTGGGATAAGAAGAACTTATGGAGAAATTTATAGATTTAAATGCTTATATGTATAAAAGAAAGTTTAAGATCAATAATCCCAGTTTCTACTTTATGAAGTGAGGAAAAGAAAGCGAATTAAACCCAGAATAATTAGAAAGATGCAAATAAGAAAGACTGTTATCAGTGAATTAGAAACAAATAACTAGATATGTATATAGTGGAAAAAATTTAACCTTACCTCACAGTGTACACAAAAATTAATTCCAAATGAATCATAGACCAAAATATAAAACTCCAGACTTTCTAGAAGACTACATTGGAAAACCTCTTCATGATCTTGAGGTTGGTCATGATTTCTTAGGACACAAACAGCAGTTACCATAAGAGAAAAATTTGCAGAATTGGATTTAAACTTTTAAATCTGCTTTTGTTAATATGTCATTTAAAAAATGGAAAAGGTTATGGACAGCAAGAAAATATTTTCAAAACATATTCTATCAAAAGACTTTTATTAGACATTGTTTTATTAAGAACACCACACAACTCGACAATCCGATTTTTTTCTTTTTTTTTTTTTGAGATGGACTCTCTGTCATCCAGACTGGAGTGCAATGGCGCGATCTTGGCTCACTGCAACCTCCACCTCCCGAGTTCAAGCGATTCTCCTGTCTCAGCCTCCCGAGTAGCTGGGATTACAGACATGCGTCACCATGCCCAGCTAATTTTTGTATTTTTAGTAGAGTTGAGGTTTCACCATAGTGGCCAGGCTGGTCTCAAACTCCCGACCTCAGGTGATTCACCCGCCTCGGCCTCCCAAAGTGCTGGGATTATAAGCATGAGCCACCATGCCCAGCTGACAATCCAATTTTTTAAAACTGATAAGAGGATAGGGCGTGGTGGCTCACGCCTGTAATCCCAGCACTTTAGGAGGCCGAGGCAGGTAGATCACGAGGTCAGGAGATCGAGACCATCCTGGCTAACACGGTGAAACTCTGTCTCCACTAAAAATACAAAAAATTAGCCAGGCGTGGTGGCGGGCGCCTGTAGTCCCAGCTACTCAGGAGGCTGAGACAAGAGAATGGCGTGAACCCGGGAGGTGGAGCTTGCAGTGAGCCGAGACTGTGCCACTGCACTCCAGCCTGGGCGACAGAGCGAGACTCTGTCTCAAAAAAAAAAACTGATAAGAGTTTTGGACACTTCAAAAAAGAAAATATGTTAATACCCAATAGGCACATGAAAAGGTGCTTGACATTAGTAGTCATTAGGGAAATTAAAAACACAATGAGATAATACTCCCACTAGAACAGCTAAGATTAAAAAGACCTTCAATACCCTACGTTGGTGAAGATGTGGAGGAGCTTGAATTCATACTAATACGTTGTTGGGAATACAAAATGATATAGCCACTTGGAAAACTGTTTGACAATGTCATATAAAGTTAAACATACATTTATCATATGACCACCAATTCTACTCCTACTATTTTACCCAAGAGAAAGGAAAACATGTTTCCACACAGACATATACACAAATGTTCATAGCATTTTTATTCATAATAACAAATCTGGAGAAATCCAAGTGTCTCTCAGTAGGCTGATGGGTAAATAAATTGTAGTATATCCACAAATGAAATGCTACTTAGTAATGAAGATGAATGACCTGTTGATCATTCAGCAAGTCATACAGAAACCATGAGTGCCCTCAAAAACATGCTGTGAAAGAAGCCAGTAGAGAAAATCAGTGAAACCAGAAGCTGGTTCTTTGAAAAGATTAATAAAATTGATAAAACTAGTCTGAGCAAGAAAAAATAATCACTAATAGTAGAAATAAAATGATGGCATCAATACAAATCTTAACAGATATTAAAAGCATAATAAGGAAAGAATAACTTTGTGCAAAGAAATTTGCTTAGATGAATAGGACAAATTTAAATACTCTTCATTAGCATAGACAAAAATTTTTAACAAAAGTTCAGTCCAACAATATATGTAAATATAATACATTAAGACTAAATAGGGTTTATCCCAGGAATGCAAGGTTGGGTTAACATTAGAAAATCAATTTAAGTACTTCACCATATTGCAAAATAAATGAGAAAAACTAAAGTGGGAAGACTTAACTACTGGTTTCAAGACTTAATATAAAACTACAGTAATTAAGACAATGTGATGATGGCTTAAGGGTAGGACGGAGAGTCCGGAAATAGATACTCACGTAGTCAATTGATTTTTGCCAAAGATGCCAAGATAATTGTATGGGAAAAGAATAGTCTTTTCAACAGATTGTGCTAGAACAACTAAATATATAAAAGGGAAAAAATAATCTTCCTTACCCCACACCATACACAAAAGAGTATGTATTGTATGGCTCTATTTATATGAACTATTAGGAAACAAATCTCATTTACAGAGATAAAAAGCAAATCTGTGGTTGCCTACCGCCAGAAATGGAATTGTTTTGTTAGCAAAAAAATGGAAGTCTTTTATGTAGTTTAGTTGTCCTTAAAGTCCATCATACAAATGAGCTTCGGTTCTTGTCTTAATAGAACTTAAGATATAGTAAAGAGCAGGAAACAGAGCTTTGGAGCCCAGCAAATGTGAACATGAATCCCTTACCAGTCACTCCTAGCTCTGTGAATGTATATCATCCCAGTGAGCCATGTATGTATGCATAAACTATAGGTAGATAATGAGGCCTGTTTCCCAGAGTAGTTGTGAAGATTAAATGAACTAATATATATAAAATAGCTGGCTGAAATGCCTTCTACATAGTAGGCATTAAAATGATAGTAGGGAATAATAAGAGTAGTGTTATGCCCAGCATATTTAAATTACCTACATTGTATTTTTAAAAGTTTAGTTAGAAATGCCTTTTTTCACTTAGAAATATTTTCAGAAATTTGCAGGGGTTCGAAGCAGTAGAAGAAAAAGGAAGAAATCTAGGTTAAACTTATCCCGCCATGCTGTGTATCCAAACTGTCTTCTGAACATGCCTGTGCGTTTCATCTCCATGCTTTAGATTCATGCCATATCTCTAGCCATGAATGTCCTGTACTTTCCATCTCTCCAGAGTTTACCTGTCTTACTCACCTACTGATATGTTCAAGACTATTTTCTTCTGTGACATTCCTCCATGTTCTAACCTGTTATTTATGTATCTAACCTGTTATTATATATCTTTATTGATAGTTTGGCACCTATCTGCTGGCTTTATTGATAGTCCCCTTTTCAGATGTCTTTATGTCTCTTTCACCTATGGCAGTAAAACACTGTCATATTTCCTGGCAACCAAAGAGATTAAGAATTACATAACTTGAAGTCAGACCTGGGTTTGAATTCTGGTTTGCCATTTACTAGCTGTATGACTGTAGGCAAACTACTTACCCTCTCCTAGCCTCAATTTTCTCACCTATAAATGGAAATAACTTCATGATTTTAAAAATTAAATGAAAATATTTGAAAGTACCTGATACATGTAGGTATTAAATAGCCATGCTATTTTGATGGATTAATGAATATTGACCTTTACTTCAGTTTCCAGGAATATGGATCTACTGGAACAGCCCATGCTGATAGTGAATATGAAAGAAGAATGATGTCTGTATATAATCATGTCTTGGAGGAGGTAGAATCACTCAATCGGAAGTATACCCCTGTTTCTTATATGGCAAGTGGCATTTGTTTTATTGAGCTTTTATTGTATGGATGTGGGTTTTCATATATCTATGGCGCTTACTAACTCTGTGAGTTCAACAAATTAACCTTTCTGTGCCTGTTTCCTTATCTATAAAACAGGGTTAATACCGACATCACAGCATTGTAGTGGGGAGTAAATGAGATAATCCATGAAAGCACTTACCACATCTCTAGCTGCTACAGAATACAAATAAAACTTTTTTCTTTTTTTAACAATTTAACTAAAGTACAATAATTCTCAACCCAGGCTACACATTAGAATCATTTGAGGGCTTTTTATAAAGAATACATGAATATACAGGCCTCACCCCTGACCAGTTAACTCTGAATTTCTGGAATTGGGGCCCAGGCATTAGTAGTTTTACATGCAGTCAGGTGATTCTGTCATGCTGCCATGGTTGGGAGAACCACTGGCCAATTGAAACAGGAAGAACTGGGCTTGTTGTCTGACTGGCAATGAATCATTTCCTACCAGGTGATGACAGTAATGTCTTTCAGTATACTCTTCAGCCTTTAGCCTGCTGAATTTCTGCTGCCTTTGGCACTTCCTAAGAAATTCTCAGAGTGCTCACCCTTTATTAAATCTTCTCCCCTGATTTACCAGTCATAGGACAGGCTGACACATTCTCACCCAAATTTTCTCCTCCCTGTCTGACCATTCCCTAGTGACTCTGCTCAGGTTTTATAACAAATGCCATAGGCTTGGTGCCTTAAACAACAGACATTTATTTCTCACAGTTCTGGAGTCAGGGAAGTCCAGGATCAAGGTGCCGGCAGATTCGGTTCCTGGTGAGGGCTTTCTTCCTGGCCCTGGTGGCAGCCACCTTCTCACTGTGTCTTCACATGGTAGGGAGAGATCGAGAGCTCGGGTCACTCTTCCTCTTCTGGGAGAACACTCATCCCAGCCGGGTGCAGTGGCTCACGCCTATAATCCCAGCACTTTGGAGGGCGAGGCGGGCAGATCACGAGGTCGGGAGTTTGAGACCAGCGTAACTAACATGGTGAAACCCTGTGTCTACTAAAAATGCAAAAATTAGCTGGGCATGGTGGCGCATACCTGTAATCCCAGCTACTCAGGAGGCTAAGGCAGGAAAATCATTTGAATCGGGTGTCAGAGGTTGCAGTGAACCGAGATCATGCCACTGCACTCCAGCCCGGACAACAGAGCGAGGACTCTGTCTCAAAAAAAAGAAAAAGAACAGAGGAACACTCATCCCATCATGGGGGCCCACCTCCAAATGCCATGACCTTGGGGGTTACAGCTTTCACATACGAATTTGGGGGAACACAAACATTCAGTCCACAATTCCCAGCCTTTGAACTTTACCCCTTGGAGAGTTCTCTTCTGCTTCTCTTCTCATTCTGTACTTTCTTGCTTTATCAAGTATTTTAGAATAAATAGGATGTGTCGTTAAAGAGTTAGGTTAGATCTAAAGAGGGGCAATTCCCTTGACATACTGCTTTCCATGTAAAATTGTCAATAGTATTTACTGAACCGAATTGACAGCTGTTTGACAGTGACATTGTTTGCTAAGAGAGAGTGTAAAGACAATCTTTGAAAGAAATACACACATCTGTGTGAGACAGTGGTTATTTTCATATTCCTCTAAGCTCCATCCTAAAAAATGAAATAGATGATAAACAGAAACTTGGTTTTGATGGAATTGAATATAATGGAATGGGAATTTTCTGCCCAGCAGAAGACAGTACAGAGAAAAGGGCCCTATGCTCATTCAGAACTAGGTTCAAATTCTGGCATTCCGCTCAGCAGTTCTGTGACTTTAGTCACATTACTTAACATCCTTTTATATGAAGTAGAAAACATGCCTGCGTCATAGGATTACTGTGAGGTTTAAATGAAATAATGCTCATTGCCTAGCACAGTGCTGTCATATAAGGAGTGGTTAATAAAACATTTCCCAGTCGGGCATGGTGGTTCATGCCTGTAATCTCAGCACTTTGGGAGGCAAAGGTGGGCGGATCACCTGAGGTCAGGAGTTCAAGACCAGCCTGCCCAACATGGTAAGACCCCATCTGTACTAAAACTACAAAAATTAGCAGGGCATGATGGCAAGCGCCTGTAATCCCAGCTACCTGGGAGGCTGAGGCAGGAGAATTGCTTGAACACGGGAGGTGGAGGTTGCCGTGAGTCGAGATCACGCCATTGCACTCCAACCTGGGCGACAAGAGTGAAACTTCATCTCAAATAAATAAATAAATAAATTCTCTTTTTCTGTATTTTCAAATTGTATTTTATAGATTTGTTACTGTCTGAGCCTCCAGATTCAGTTCAACAAGTACTTTTGGGATCCTAGGGATAGAAAAATGACAGACATGGGATCTTCCCTCAAGTTGTCCATAGTCTTAAGAAAGAAAGATTTTTTTTTTTTTTTTTGAGACAGAGTCTCGCTCTGTCGCCCAGGCTGGAGTGCAGTGGCGCGATCTCGGCTCACTGCAAGCTCTGCCTCCTGGGTTCACGCCATTCTACTGCCTCAGTCTCCCGAATAGCTGGGACCACAGGTGCCCGCCACCATGCCCAGCTAATTTTTTGTATTTTTAGTAGAGACAGGGTTTCACCGTGTTAGCCAGGGTGGTCTCGATCTCCTGACCTCGTGATCCACCCGCCTCAGCCTCCCAAAGTGCTGGGGTTACAGGTGTGAGCCACCGCACCCAGCTGAAAGAAAGATTTTATAACAAATAAACACAATACAGTGTATGTGCATTAATAGAATTCTGCACAATGTAGAGATGTAGAACAAAAAAGAGTAGTTCACGTCAAAAGATAGGGAAAATGGATTGGTGGTGCAGTTGAGAGGGAAGATGTATTTGTATATGAGTTTTCCAGGCAGATAAGAAGGGGTTGGGAATCTCAGGCAGAAAACATGTTCAAAAGCAGAGGCATGAAATAGCATGGTGTCTTCTAGGAACAGTTTGTTATTACTGCAATGTAACATACAGGCTAGGGATTAGAGAGATGAAATCAGAGAGGTAGCCAGCGGCCAGGTGACAGAAGGCTTTGAACACAGTATTAAGGAGTTTGGACTTTGTCCTTAGGCACTGGGGGGCTTCTTAGAAATTGTAAATGGGTGGGAGAGAGAAGTGCTTAATATAGATTGTATATTATCATATAGAAGCAAAACAGGAAATGGCTGGTAGGGTGTGAAATTAGAGGAAAGAAGAATGACTACAAGGCTTTTTCAGTAATCCAAAGTAAGGAACAAATTACTAAAATGTCAGTAGGAATGAGAAAAACAGATATATATGAGAGATACTTAGTGAAAATATTTTCAAGGCTGAGTGTGTTTTTTTTGTTTTTTGGTTTTTTTTGAGACAGAGTCTCGCTCTGTCGGCCAGGCTGGATTGCAGTGGCACGATCTCCGCTCACTACAAGCTCCGCCGCCTCCCGGGTTCACACCATTCTCCTGCCTTAGCCTCCCCAGTAGCTGGGACTACAGGCGCCCGCCACCACGCCCAGCTAATTTTTTGTGTGTTTTTAGTAGAGACGGGGTTTCATCGTGTTCGCCAGGATGGTCTCAATCTCCTGACCTCGTGATCCGCCCGCCTTGGCCTCCCAAAGTGCTGGGATTACAGGCGTGAGCCACCACACCCGGCCCTTTTTTTTTTTTTTTAAACTAGACATGAGATGATGGAGGCATGCCTTCCAGGTTTCCAGCTTCAGTGATCAGTTACACAACTGATTGATCCTTTACTGATAGAATATAGAGAGGTGATAGAAGATGAAGGTTTTATTTTCAAACACGTTGTTGTCTTTAGGCAGTTGGATAGTAAATACGTTGGAGTTGGAAGAAAGATGAGCTGGGATACATGTAAGGTCATCTGCACATAGAAGGTTTAAAGTCAATCAGAAATAAGGGTATGGACTATTAGGTGGAATTTCATGGAAGGAAAAGCATTATCAGGTGCCACAGAAATGTCAGAAAATACAAAGACTGAGAAGTATCCATTGGATTGACAATTAAGAGAGCGTTGGCCAGGCACGGTGCCTCCTGTCCGCAATCCCAGCACTTCGGGAGGCCAATGCGGGTGGATCACGAGGTCAGGAGTTTGAGATCAGCCTGACCAACATGGTGAAACCCTGTCTCTACTAAAAATACAAAAGTTAGCCGGGCGTGGTGGCATGTGCCTGTAATCCCAGCTACTTGGGAGGCTGATGCAGGAGAATGGCATGAACCCAGGAGGCAGAGCTTGCAGTGAGCCGAGATCGCACCACTGCATTCCAGCCTGGGTAACAGAGCGAGACTCCGTCTCAAAAAAATCAAAAAGCAAAAAAAAAAAAAAAAAATTAACGTCTTTCTGATTATGATATGTAATTTACATCTCCAGACATCTTAATAGTGGTCTGCTAATATACCTATGGAGGTCAATACCCAAGGGGCTGTTGACCTCAGAGGCACTCCACACTTTTCCAAGGGAGTATTGCAAAATCTGCACCATTCTTTTAAAAGGCAAAATGGTGACTTTCTGCCTGAAAACAGCCTGAAGTCCCTTGTGGTCCTCTGAGTCCACCCTTCAAAGATGTTTCTCTCCTTAAACACTAGTGTGGCATCAGAGGTCCACCAAAGGTGGATGTCCCTGCAAATACTTTCCAAATTACTTGTTGCAGGAAGCTGATTAATGCTATTTTAACAGTTGAATCTGAAAAAATAGAACCAGTGTCTTTAAATCTGTGTTGTAATCATCTCAGGTAATAGACCTGGCATTTGTACTATGAGCCTATTGGGCACAAAATGTTCAACTGCCTGAACCCAATAAGGAATGGATTTTTCTGGCTTTTAGCCTTAACACCCAACTTAAAAAAAGAAAAAAAAAATATTTACAGCATGAGCAACTAGGTGACATTCTGTTTGAAAGCAGGAGCTTAGAGGGACAGACAGCATACCACATGGTGCATGCAGCAGTTTTCAACCTGTGGTGTTGGGTTTCAATCAGGCTGGTGGGAAAAATATTAGAGATAGTTATAGAAATAGACACAAATCTTCTTGGAAGGCTGAGAAGTTTGTATGACTTCAGTAATAGATCTGACTGAAGGCCACCTGATCCCTTTACCTTTAGTTAAACAAATTAGAATAGTAATAAAGAAAGGCAGAGTAGTTTACGTAGCTAGCTTGTTTACTCATGTAAAGACTAACCTTTGATGTACCATGGGTGCTTAAGTGCCTTTTACTCAGAAGTCCACAATGTCAATTTCCCTCTAATGGTGTTGACTCAAGCTTTTGTTAATTAATCTTACTGAATAAATGCGAGTCTGACTAGCTGATCAGGGACCAGTCACAGCTGTTAACAGGACTCAGCAGGAGCCTGTAAGCAGCTGGGACCCTCAGCTGGACTGGCAGAGCAGAATATCTGGGTGTCAGTGTACTTCATTCATCCGTTGCTGAATCGGGTCTGCAGGAACAGACCCCCCGCAGCTAGTGCCCCCGCGAAAGGAGTGCTGCCTCACTGTTGTGCCTTAGGAGGCCACTGAGACCGGAGTAGACTGAGGAAGGGATAGTAGACCAAGCAGGAATGGTTCTGGTTCTGTTCTTATGATACTTTCAGTTTTCTTCTATTAAGTTGGCAAATCATTGGTGATACAGAAGAAAATCACTGAAGAGTCAGGCAACCTAGATTCTAGTCCCAGCTTGTTCTATTACCTATCTGTGTGACCTGTGTCATCAGCAAAATTGAAGATTAGACTGGGTAATCTTTAAAATATCGTTGAACACTTAAATTCTGATTTTATGACCACTTTCATTAAGGCTCAAAATATTCTCTGCAGTGTTTCTGTACCTCTGCAGTCATGCTGGGATTTTCAAAACTCAGTTAAATGTGTGAAGCAGATTTGAGAAATAAGGTATTTTGTTAGAGTTTCCGGATTCTCCGACTATATAGTCCTCTTTCATCTGAATTCGACTAAGTTTCCACCATTGCTTACTCTGAGGACCGGTGGCCATAGAGACAAAGAAGCCACCTAATGAAAGAATGAGCCAGCTCAAAGCCAAGGTCCTGCAAAACGCTCGGGCTTCTTTACCATACTGTTTATCATACTTTGCCATGTGATAGTTACTCTGTATTTTAGCATCTAATATATTTGTTTAATAATATACTGATATTTCTGAGTGCTGTAGAAATGTGGAATTTTCCTATTGCTTGGCCTTGAGGACTGTGGATTTTCTCATTTTTGTCACTTATATTTTATTGAATATACTTCACAATAAAGTAAAAATCTGTAATTGTGATTGATGACATGAATGATTTAGTATGTATGCACAGTTCCTGGATGTGATGCCTACTTCTTGATTGGTATGTACATTTGTAATTATATGGGCATTTGTAGTTTTATACTGAATGTACCACTTGTTGATGAAATTTGAAAATTTATTTTTATTTGATTTAGTTTCTTTTTTTCCCTCAGCATACAGCATGCCTCTGCAATGCCATCATTGCTTTGCTGAAAGTTCCTCTTTCTTTCCAGAGATATTTTTTCCAGAAACTACAGTCTACCAGCATCAAGGTAATACAGGAAGAATACTAAGGTTAATATAGGTTTTAAAACCAGGTGTCTTCTGAAGATTATGTAGGACATAGCTACACTTCAGTGTGTTACCTTTGGTTTATTGGTTTTTTTGTTTTGTTTTGTTTTTTGAGACAGAGCCTCGCCCTGTCACCTGGGCTGGAGTACAGTGGTGTGATCTTGGCTCACCGGAACCTCTAGGTTCAAGCAGTTCTCCTGCCTCAGCCTCCCGAGGAGCTGGGATTACAGGCATCCGCCACCACACCCAGCTAATTTTTGTATTTTTGATAAAGATGGGGTTGCACCATGTTGGCCAGGCTGGTCAGGAACTCCTGACCTCAAGTGATCCACCCACCTCTGCCTCCCAAAGCACTCGGATTACAGGCATGAGCCACTGTGCCTGGCCTACCTTTGGTTTTGATAAAACCTAGTTGTAAGCCATTTCTCTCCTTTATCAAGGGTTGGATGAAAGGAATGGATTTGAGAGTTAAACTCTCTCCCTTTTTAATTGTCAGTGCCAAATGCTATGAGACAGGCATTTAGGTAACTGGAGCTCTGTTGTTTGCCTCTTACCTCCAGGAATAAATTAGTGATATATCACAGTAGCCTGCAAGAATCTTGAGCTGAGTCTATTCAGACCCAACTTAGAATGAATCAGGTCCAGTAAAGTGTCACCAGTTCTACTTCCAAAGTACTTCTGCCTTTCAGTAACATATTTTGAGGCGCTAACCAGTGAGTAGAATTAGTATTTTGAAATATTTAAGCCACTCACAATTCAAAAGCTATTTTTGATTCAAAAAAATTGTTGGAAAAGGGAGAAAATTGTCACTTCTAAGAGATTTCCTAGATTATCCCTGTTAGTTAATGTCTTCAGTAAACTTTTACATCCATGCAGATGCTTTTGATTACAAATAACAAAGCATTCCATTTCAAAATGACTGGAATAATGAGGAAGACTGACGATCTAGATAAGAAGTCCTAAAGTAGGATGTCTCCAGGGTTGATTAGTTTAGTAGTTCAACAGCATTATCAGAAAGACTCAAATTTCTTCCATCTTTTCATTTAGCAAGACTTGAGCTTTCTTTAATTGATGCGTATTTGGGATTTTTAATACATTTTTGAAAAAAAACTAATGAGAGGTTAAAAAATGTCATTTGATTCATTTGTGGGTATTGACTTTTTTATAGCACAGTGACTTCGCTGTGTAGATAATCCTGGAACTTTAAGTTCATTTACATTTGAATTTAGTTTACTTAAATTTACCTAAGACCAAAGAGACAGCAGCTCTTAGGTAATGAAAATTGATACAATGCATTTCCCTACTAGAAGTGGTTCATTGTCAAAGAAATGCCTCACCACAAAAATTGGGAGAACAGTGCCTTTGCTTTTCTCTAGTTCTCTATCATCCTCAAGTAGAACTGAGGTTTGAGATGAAAACCACAGTGATGTTTAGAAGGAGGCACTTTAAAGGTACATCTGTCTTTTCTCGGCACAGTCAGGTCATGTGGGGGTAGGGGAGTGCACAATCGATTCTGTTAACCTGTAACCAGTGATTAGCACAGACATGTTTGTCAAAAGGAAGCTTGCTCTTGGTTGTTGGCATTTATTTGAGTGTTGGCATTCCAGCTTGCTCTGTCACCATCGCCCCGGAACCCTGCAGAGCCCATTGCTGTCCAGAATAACCAGCAGCTGGCGCTAAAGGTAGAGGGAGTGGTTCAGCACGGATCTAAACCAGGACTCTTTCGCAAAATTCAGTCTGTCTGTCTGAATGTTTCTTCCACACTGCAGAGTAAATCCGGACAAGACTACAAGGTAATTTAGGAGAGAGGCAGAATTGTGATACAGATTTTATATGAGCTCATTGATGGAAGTTTTCCAGTGTTTTTCATGGTTAAACAGATTGCAGTTATACCTCCAAAGGGATCAGATGGACATAAATTAAAAGCCCACATTGGGGCTGGAAGGGGTTGATAAACACTTCTTTTTTCTCTCCCTGAACCAGTTAATAGGGACGAAGCATCCAGGCAAAGATCAAAATATGAGTTTTATTACTGTTAGAGCTGTGGGAAAACCTAACTCCGATGCCTGGCAGCAAGGACTTTCTAACCTTAGACCCCTGAATTGGATTTTTTCACCCAGCCTCAGTCAGTACATATGGGAGCCTGCCCCTATAAAATTTATGGCAGGGCACAGAGAACTCGGGTGCCCAAAGCAGAAGAGAAAGAGCAAGGGCTTACCTTCCCATGTCTGGTTCCTGCCCAGAAACTCACCCATCAGCAAGACTCACCTCCTCCCTCCTCCCCGCTAGGCCAGGAAATTAATGTAATGAAAGGCCCCTCGCACATCAAGAGGTCCCTTCAAATGTCAGAAGTTGAAAAAACAAGCGTCTCCCTAACCCACCCAATCCCTCCCCACAAAAAAATACACATCTATGTAGTTTTCTCCATTTTAAGTAAATTTTATCATTTAAAAAAAGTATATAGCATTTCTAAAAAATGGTCAGATAAAGTAAAATCTTTTTTTAAGAGTGTAACCCTAGGGATTTGCTGCCTTGAGAACTCAGGATATAGGTAAGTAATAACCTGAATCAGGCTTACATTGTTAGCCAGAGCTAAGATACTGAATCTGTACCCATGAAATGCCAATGTTCCAAATAAAGAATGTTCCTTGCTTTAGACATTCATTTCCAATTCCTTGGTGGTTTATCCACAGTAAATGGAGCAAGGGACCAAGTCCACAGTTGTAGCAGCAAAGTTATTCAGATGCCCAGATTGGCTGTGTTTAGGTTTATTGTGGCGTAGCGTGGAAGGCGGGTTATCAGTGAAGGTATAAAAAGAGAGCATTTTATTATCTTTGGTGGTTTTAGGTTAAAAAGCCAGTGGAAGGTCTGGTTCTAAACTATTATTACTTTCTTAAGCCATTACTACTTTCTTAACTATGGCAAGTTCCTCTCACTTTGGCACTCTGACATGGCTCAGCCTTCATTCTCCTCTTTTCCTGTTTTGACATCTATGCCATACTGCATGGTACCTTATGTAGCCACTCAATAATTTGTGAATGATGAAAAAATTATTTACTATATTTAGAGTACAACTGTTAAAATTGGGTATCTGCTGTCACAGAAGGTTGTAATGAGAATTTACACAATTTATCCCTGTCTGCAGCTCTCTCTTCACTTTGAATTTGAAACAGTAGTAACCATGATTCTCTTTGTTCCTTGCGTATAATATCTTCTATTAAGAAAATGACATTTAAACCTAGAAGCTATGGTCTTCTGCTTGTTGACTTACCTCTCAAGAGGCATTGATTAAAGTCAGGAAGCTGATATAATAAGCCGTATAATATGATTACTTTGCCATGTTATTCACAGTGAGTTTGCAGCTTAAAATGCAGCCATCCATTCAGGGTGATCAGGTTCCCTAGGCCTATTTCTGGTCCTTTTAAGGAAGTTCTTTGGTAGGCATATTCTTTAGGGAAATAAAAACTATACAAAGGCTAAATGTGAAAAAGTACCTGTACTATAAATAATTCTAAGACCTTGAATTGGTTGGTGAGGTCAGTTCATTAATGTTACAGGTAAATGTCTCTGGAAAAGTGACATGATAACTGCTCCTTGAGACGCAAAGCTGCAGGGCACGTTTATATAATTAATTACACCACAGAAACACACACATAAACCTAGAGCAATCTGGTCAAATACACATTAAGATCACCTTTATTTGCATTCTCAGGAGAAATCTATCTCTTGACATGTTTCATCTTGGGTACAGGTAAGAGTACGTCCGCAGGTTTTATTCTGGTCTTTGAAGAACAAAAGCATGAATGTCTGGCTAAATGAATGAGCCTGTAAATCTGTGTTTTATAACATATTGTACTTCCAGTCTGAACAAGACACTGATTATTAAATGAGCAATGTGCAAATTGTTCAGTTAATTTATTAAAACAGTAAGGAATCACTACATTAAGTAATAAAAATCAGACCAACTGGATGGGGGGGAACCTAACTTACATTTGCTTAGTGTTTTGTTCTTTTTCAGTCTCTTAGATTTTAAACTCTCTGGAACAGGTGATTTCATCCTATTTCTTCAGAATATCTCTTCACAGTCTCAAGGAAGATAGGGATTTAGAGATGGGGTTGAGTAAGCAAGGAAGAAAGCCCAGCATGTGAAGGGGCTGTAAACAGCCCTGGGAGCTCATTCTACTCAAGGATAGTGAGGAGCATCACTTAATAGTTCAGAGTGTAGGCCCTGGAGGTAGCCTGCCTGTGTTCAGATTCCTACTCCATTCACTAATCATGTGACTTTGGAGAAATCACCTGTCTGCCTCAGACTCCTCATCTGTGAAGCAAGGATGATAGCAGTACCTCCTTTTTGATTGTCTGCATGGTCTAAATAAGCTCTTAGAACAGGGCCTAACTCATAGTAAGTACTGAATAAATGTTAGCCATTGTTGTTATTTAACAATTGTTTCATTCCAGATACCCATTGACAACATGACCAATGAGATGGAGCAAAGGGTTGAACCTCATAATGATTACTTCAGTACTCAATTTCTGTTGAACTTTGCTATCCTTGGAACACACAACATTACAGTGGAATCTTCTGTGAAAGATGCCAATGGTATAGTATGGAAGACTGGTCCCAGAACTACCATATTTGTAAAATCCCTGGAAGACCCTTATTCCCAGCAAATTCGCTTACAGCAGCAGCAAGCCCAGCAGCCATTACAGCAGCAGCAGCAGCGCAATGCCTACACACGGTTTTAACCATGGAATGCATGCACGGCAGACTTTCAAGAGATCAAATTGCCAGAAGCAGTTTGCTTTTTCATATGGAATATGTATGAAAGTTACAGTGTAATTCATTTATTCATTGATTTTTGTAATGGAATATTCTGGAAAAATTTTGTTTTCTTAAAAATTTTGTCTGAAAAATAATTGGGCTCCTGGCCAGAAGATTGTTTTGTTTTGTCATTACTGTTTTTTCTGTTGCCAAGCTTTTTCTTTTTCTTTCAGGAATAGTCACATGTTGAGATCATTGAATTGATAAATTTGACCACTACTCCTCCAAAATACATCATTTGCTGCCTGGCTTAGACCTAGGATTCTGAGCTGTTCATTGAGAAGTTCTGACCAGTCACTACAAGGTTTATCCATGGTAGCAGAACCTGAGTCCTTCTGTAGATGGACTTGAAAGTGCTCCCTACAACATCCAGCCTTCTGGATTATGAAAGCCCACAGTGTAGCAGTATTGAAACATCCTGCTGTATTGTTTCAACCACGTGTCTATCTATCTCTTCCTGTGCTAAAGCAATCTTAATTTATTATTTTCATATTTATTGAAACAAAGAGCAGCTAGCAATTTCATAGAACATTAAAGATTAATTTGGTTTTTTCTAATGTGTCTGCAACTCTGTGTAATACAGACATTTCACATTATTTCCAAAAGTGAAAAAAATCACTCATTTAGTATCTTTAATGTTTTAAGTTAGAAGGGGTGGATCTTTTCCTTTGGTTGGTGATTGGTTTGGTTTCTACTTGATGAGTTATGCTAGACTTGATTGTTTAGAGAGAGCAGTCTCTTTATAACACAGGCTCAGTTTGTTGAGATGCTCAGGGAACAGAGTTTTCTGGTTAGCCAGAAAACTGCTTTTTTTTCCTATTTTAATACTGGTTGAAAACCATGATAAAATAGACTTTCTTAACACAGTATGCTAGATATAACTTAACTGCTTTTTGATTGGGGATCATTTAGGGCTTCAGGGTCACGATTTCTAAACATCAGGGATCATACGGTTGCAGATATTGATGCTATAAGTAATTTGGCCGGATGCAGCTCCTAAGGTAATGCAGGGTACTTTCCCTGGAATTTCCTTTTTAAATAAATATCTCAGTTTCTTTGCTTGTGTTTTGCCTTTTTCTCTTATATGTCAACATTAATTCAAAGGAGAATGGAGTCTGAGTTAAAAAATAAAAAGTTTTGTTTTTTTTTTCTTGTCATGTGGCCTCTGGGACTGAGAAGTGAATCACAACTTGGGTCTCTCCAAGATTGCTTGCTTTCATGAGCACAACCCATTGTGCTGCTAAGAGCCAGAACATTCTCATAAAATGTGTACAGATCTACGGCGTCCACTGTGAATGACATCTCTTTAGTTGCAGCCCAGTTGTATGCGGTTCACGCAACCTGCACAGTCATCTCAGCATCTGGGAACACGTGCTTAGGAAAGATTGCCAGAGCAGTGCAGAAGACGTGTGCAGAACCCCTTGTTCTTTTAGCAGGTGTGGAAACAGCTGAATCCGAAAGCCTGGGTTTCACTCTTTGTTCTGATGAATTAGCTGTGTGACCAAGCAAGTCACTTTACCTCTGTACATCTTAGGGGTTTTTTTGTCTATGAAGTGACTGAATTAGACTGGTTTTCTGGATTGCGGCCTAGAGTTGTATTATCAAGTGACTGAAAGACTAAAAACAAACAAAAACATTTCTTAAACTGCGGAAGATCTTTTTTATTTGTAATTAAGCGGCTATTTTCAGGATTAAAGTTTACAATGTGGATTTCAAGCTTCTGGTGCCATTCAAGGTAGATTTCCCCCAAAAAAGAAGCAAATCTTGTAAGCCATCATTTCCCTTTGAGAACTTCCCAAATGTTACATTCTTAAAAGATAGGTTTTTGATAGCTGTGTTTATGAACTTTTTAACTTGGTGTATTACGGGCTCCTGGCAAACTCAGAAGAGAATTTTTTTTTTTTTTTTTTTTTTTTGGAGACAGAGTCTCGCTCTGTTGCCCAGGCAGGAGTGCAGTGGTGCAATCTCAGCTCACTGCAACCTCCGCCTCCCAGGTTCCAGTGATTCATCTGCCTCAGTCTCCCGAGTAGCTGGGATTACAGGCATGTGCCACCATGCCCGGTTAATTTTTATATTTTTTAGTAGAGATGTGTTTCACCGTGTTGGCCAGGATGGTCCCAAACTCCGGTGATTGCCCGTCTCGGCCTCCTAAAGTGCTGGGATTACAGGCGTGAGCCACCGTGCCTGGCCAGGAATTATTAAAATAAAAGCAAGTCCAAGAAGTTCAGAGTATAACTGAACTGAACATAACTCTAAAGCAGGAAAGACTTATTTTAGTATGTCCATTAGATCCAGGATTGGAGCTCTGATTTAGTTTGGTAAAATATCTACTGAATTTTTGGCATCAACTGTTAAACAGTTGTTTGTGGTGGGGGGAAACTGTTTATAACTTCAACACTACACTAATGAATGAAAAGAAAAATGAGATGCAGAAAAGAAAGATATGCATACTAATTGGGAAGTGGGCATGTTCCCTAAATTTAGAAGTATCAAGGGCACTTGCTGGTTAAAGCTAGGAAGACGGGACTAGTTTTTCTCAGTGCTTCGTCACTTTGCAGTGCAGTAGTGTCTCCTTATCTGCTGTTTTGCTTTCCACAGTTTCGGTTCCCAGAGGTGAAGATACTGAGAGACCACATTCACATAATTTTTATTACAGTATATTGTTATAATTGTTCTATTTTATAATCACTTTTAATATCTTACTGTGCCTATTTTATAAATTAAACTTTGGCATAGTTGTGTATGTATAGGAAAAAAATATAGTGTATATAGGGTTCAGTACTATCCTCAGTCATAGGCATCCACTGGGGGTCTTGGAATGTATCTCCTACTGAAAAGGGGGACTGCTGTGTAGTCTGGTGACTGAGAGCACCAGCCTTTGGAGCCATACTGCTGAGGTTCCAATCTTAACTTTGTGACCATGGACAAGCTTAGTCTCTCTATGCCTCAATTTCCTTATTCCTAATAGAGAAACATTAGTGTTTCATGGGGTAGGTATGAGAATTAAGTGAGTTGGTGTAGAATTAATGTATTAAAACACTTAGAACATGCTTGGCATATAGTAAACAGATATATAAGCATTTGCTTTTATTATTACTACTACTGTCATTATCCTCAGTATTTTTTTTTCCACAGTGTTAGATCAGTTCTCACTGAGCATTTTATTACCTTGTCTCTACTATTAAACACATTTAAGCTGTCTTTCCTCATATGCGATTTGGGTACATCGAGTAATAAAATAATGACCTAAACAAAATAGAATTTCTGTCTACTATGCTGTAAATCATTTAATTAAAATATGTAAAGGTAAACATACAAAGAAATATATGTAAACACATTCTGCTGATTGCCTTCAATGAAGATAGCAGTAGAATGTTGACTGTTCAGAAATTAATGTATTCCAGCTTAAATTAAGATCTTCAGACATAACCTTTCTAGCACAAACCAACCAAGATAGCAGGCAATTTGCAACTGGGGAATATGCCATTTCTCATGTTAAGATACTGTTCAGAGAAGAACAAATCAATTAAAACAAGATCCTCAGACTAGGGTCCCAGAGATGTCAGTTTAAATTCTATTTATAAGACTCAACATTAATCCTTAGGTAAGTCACTTGATCTTTCTGTGCCAATACCTGCCAAAAGAATACTGAGATTAAGATGACCTGGCACTTGGTATGTAGAGTATAGGCACCACTGACCATCAGAACTTTCTGTAATGATGGAGGTGTTCTAAATTTGCACTAACCACTATAGCCACTAGCCACATGTAGCTATTGAGTACTTAAAATATGGCTAGTGTGATTTCAGTTAAATTTAATTATAGTATTTTATTTATTTATTTATTTATTTTGAGATGGAGTTTCACTCTTGTTGCCCAGCCTGGAGTGCAATGGTGCAATCTCAGCTCACTGCAACCTCTGCCTCCCGGATTCAAGTGATTCTCCTGCCTCAGACTCCCAGGTAGCTGGGATTACAGGCATGCACCACCACGCCTGGCTAATATTGTATTTTTAATAACGGGGTTTCATCATGTTGGTCAGGCTGGTCTTGGACTCCTGACCTCAGTGATCCACCCCCTTGGCCTCCCAAAGTGCTGGGATTACAGGCCTGAGCCACCATGCCCCGCCTACTTCAATTAAATGGCTTTGTGTGGCTACTGCCTATGGAGTTGGAAAGTGCAGGGAATAAGAAATGAAAAAATGAGAACTATTACCTTAAGACCCACATAACCCTTAAGTGGATTTCTAGATAAAGGGGCCTACATTGAAATCTTTGACTCACTAAAAGTTCCACACAAAAGAGTGTATAGATGACGAGGAGGGTATTTAGGTTCATGCATTTGCTTTGCTTCTGGTATTAAAATACTATGCTGAGGCCGGGCATGGTGGCTCACGCCTGTAATCCCAGCACTTTGGAAGGCTGAGGCAGGCGGATCAGGAGATCGAGATCATCCTGGCTAACACGGTGAAACCCCATCTCTACTAAAAATACAAAAAATTAGCAGGGCATGGTGGCGGGCGCCTGTAGTCCCAGCTACTCAGGAGGCTGAGGCAGGAGAATGGCGTGAACCCAGGAGGCGGAGCTTGCAGGGAGCCGAGATTGTGCCACTGCACTCCAGCCTGGGCGACAGAGCGAGACTCCATCTCAAAAAAAAAAAAAAAACTATGTTGCTCAATCAAACCCTGTTTTTTGCACAATGCCTTGGACTTAGCCTTTGCCAGTCACATAGACATTAACAGTATGATGAGATGTAGTGAGAAGTCCCAAGTCTGGTGAGTTGGCTTAATTTGATTTTATTTTCTTCCTTCATCCATAATAATATATCCAAATTTTGTCTTTATGGACGGATCTGTAAACACAGGCTTACCCATCCCACTTACAGGCAAGGCAAATGCTGCTTCTTGAAAAGCAGGGGTCCGTGGTGGGTCATGATCCTCCAAGTCGTCCTGGGCCTGGCTTTATCTTCACTATATTGTGGAGCCACTTCATTGAGTCTTGTACTAGATTTTAACTTTCCGTGGCTTCCATGGTTTTGCCTTGTTTTTCGCGTAGAATGTATCTGTATGCTGTGTCACCACCCACTTTGGGGCCCTGAGCCTTCTCATCAGCACTGTTGCTCCCAGAGACGTGTCCCCATTTCCCCCTTTTCCAGAACCATTTTTTCCTTTGGGCAATCATCTTTGAAATTTGCTGTTCTAAAAATATTTTGTTGTTGTTTCCAGATAATTTTTCAAGTGAAGTTAATAAAGATGGGGTAATGCCAAATGAAGTATAACAATCAGGAAAATGAGCATCTCAAATACCCAGAAAGTCAGGATGTTTTGAAGAAAATTATATGGTATGCAGAGAAAAAGTACTCTCTAACTCAACTTTCTTGGGTTTTCTTGGTGATTTCATTTGAGAGTTTTGATGAATTTATCTGTGGTGATGAGTCAAAAATGTTTAAAGGATTAGGACAAATAAAAGGGAGCTAAATTACACTAAGGAATTAGGAGAAGATACCAGCGTCTACCTCTCCTGTTTCCCAAGACCATGGAAGGTGAAAATAGGCTGAGCTGCCTGGAGTTTCCCTCCACCCCCCACTGGAAGCAGTGGAGCTAATGATGCTTTCTATTTGTGTAATCTTGCCCTGATGGCATGAAAGTGTAGTGAGATGAGCAAAGTGATGATGAATCGTTAACACTTGCTCCTGCCTTGCTTTGCCTTCCTATCCCACCCACCAGCAAAAGCGGACATCCTGTGGTTAGGAGGATCACAGGAGAAGCAGAAGACAGGACTACTGTGGAAATGCAAATGGAGGAGACGGACTCTCCCTGTGAGAGCACAACACGGTCGCCAGGCCTGAGCTGGCCGTGGGAGAGTCAAAAGGAAACTGACAGGGAGAACCCCCAAGCAACTTGGAGTCTCACTGGACAGAATAAGGCCTATTTTTAGAAAATGTGGCGAGGGCTTTACAAAAATGAAAAAATACAGTGCCATTTCTGAAATTCATGATAGTGTCCCCTTGTATGTAGCAGTCGGGAGAGGATCTTAAGTAATTTAAAAACTGGCCATGGCAATTTTTTCTTTTGCAGCATTTAGAATGCATGTGTCCCTTCCTTCTCAGCCTCTTCTTGATGTAATTCAAACAATTGAGCACCTACTACTTGTTATCCAGAGAGGGACAAAAGAGCATTTCGAAAAAAAAAAAGATATGCCCCTAAAATGTAAAGGAAATATTCAACTTCAAGGAGATAGGAGTTTACACTTTAAAAAAAGTTAAATACTGTCTCCTTACAGAAACTGCTGCTGCCTCTGGTCAGGCTGCTAGATGATTTGAACCCCTCCGTGTCACATTTCAAGGTATTGGAGCATTAGGGAGAAATAAGTATAATCATAGAATCTCTTCAGCAACATCAGCACTATCCTACTCAATGGTTACCATGTCCCCTGGGATGCTCAAAGGCATATTAGCCCTGGCTAGAATTGTTCTCTCTCAGAGTGAGCACATCTGGAATCTCTCCTTGAGGGCCCTTGACACAGGAGAGGGCCTGAGAATCTGTCCTAAGCAGTAATTCCCCCTGCCCCCCACTCCCAAGTGGCTGACCAGCAGTAGCTGATGAAAAGAAAGCGCTCCTGAGCATTGAAGGTAACTCAGCTGACATCAACAAGGCGCTGCAGCTCAGTCAGCAACATTTGTCAGAGAAGGAATTTGAACACACATTTCCCGGATGTATGCCAAAGGCATGGCCAGCAAGGGCATAAACCATTTTGAGAAGGTATTCTTTGATTGATGTACAAGATGTCTGTCAAACACACACAGCATAGCAGGTGCTGGGAATACAGTGGTGGCCAAGCTCCTGGGGTTCAGGGCCACACCACCCCCTCTTTCCTAAAGAGACAATGGGAGGAGGGTGGTGAGAAACGCATTCTGACCCTGACTATGCAGGGTGAGCCTGAGCTTCCTCAAGAGGCTGATCATGTTCTCCAGTGAAAGGAGAAAGGAATGGGTTTGGACAGGACACCCCAGGGCAGAGTCACTGCAGTTCCCTGTGGAGCCCTTCAGAAAGGCTCACTCACCCTGTGTCTCCTTTGGTATAACCATCCTCACAACCCACTAAGTTTTTCTTACATCCAGCCTAAACCACTCATTGCAATCTTTTAATTTTTACTTTTAAAAAATGAGAGATCTGTCACCCAGGCTGGAGTGCAATGGCACACTCATAGCCTACTGCGGCCTCAACCTGAGTTCAAGCAATCTTCCCACTTCAGCCTCGCACTGCAATCTTAAGCCTGCTTCAGTTCTCTGCGATTGGGGAAGATGGCAAAACTTTGGTCAGAGGGAAATAGCTCCTGTCAGAATTCCGTCTTCCCTGACACCAACTATTCCACATTGAAAAACTCATCTGTCCCCCCAGACCCTGCAGAAACACCCTGGCCCTGATTTGTCCAACCAAGCACGATCCTTCGTATTTTTCTTTGACCAGTATTGTGTACATTCAGCTGCCTGACCCTGGGGTTGGCTGAAATGTGGATAAATGGTGGCTACTGTTATCAGGTCCTGTTAATGGGAACAAACAGCTCTCTCCACTGTCCCACACCCCATATCAGCCACCTAGCTATTCTGCGAGTTTCTTGTTTCTTCTCATCACATCTCTCTGAGCCTTGGCTTCGTCATCTGTGAAAGGGGGCTCATAGTTACCCTGTTGAAGAGTTGTGAAGATTAAATATGATAACACACACAAAGCCTGGTGCCTGGAGGGTGCCCAACAGATGTTGATTGCCTTCCTCCTCAGTGGTGGATTGGCCAACCTGGCCCAGTGGCCCAGAGGCCCAGAGAGCAGCGGGGACAGGAACTTCAGCCCTACAAAACGTTTCAGGTCATCTCTGCCTTAAAGAACGATGATGTTCCAGGTCTCATTTGAGGACCTAGAAGGGACTAAAATCTCTTAGACTCAAGAGGAATGTATCCTTTTCTGTAGGGAGGAGAGTATTTCCATCTCTCAGCCTTCCCTGTCAGCGCAAGTCTTGATCCCTGGGAAAGTGAGAGAGGGGGCAGGAGTGCGCCAGGAAGATATGGGAGAAGTATCACCAGTGCAGTGAGCTGACCCAGACATCCTGTCATTCTTTCTGAGACTTATTTGATCAACTGCAAAATAAATGGGCTTATATCCAAAGTTAGTTCATGTCATCAAATCCATTGGACATAAGCCCCATGGTTCAATAGGCGCTTCATACCTAACTGATCAGAACTCTTTGCCTACTGACAAGGTTTTGGAGAATTTGCCACCCCTCAAAAACGGAGCAAGAAGCAAGGTGGCCTCCTTCATGTAAGTAAGAAGTTTAGGTTGGGTATAAGGAAGAACTTAGTGAACTCTGGAAACAATTACATACTGAAAGAAGGAAGCATTCAGGCTTCATGGGTGCTTCTGAAGGGCTTTAAGATAGGAAGCCTGTTCAGTCACAGGGGTGCATTTGCCAAGAACCTCTCTGGAGGCAGAGGAATGGACTGTGTGACCTCTTGGCCCTATTTTTTCAGCAAGATCTCATGGAGGCCACAGCTGCAGACTTCCCAGCAAGAGGGCTTTGTCTGGGAGATGGGGTGTGGCCCAGCTCCCCACCAAACACATGCCTTCGAGACTAAGGGCTCAGGCAGTGCAGCCGCAGATATAAATAAGCTTCGCGTGACTCTGTCCTTAGAGCGGATGCCTCCAGCCATTGCCCAAAATGGGATGGAGGGAACAGGAGAAGGGTGTACAGAGAAGTGGTGGGGGTGGAGTGGGGGTGGAGCTGGGGAGGGCTGGGGTTGACAGCTGAGAAGAGAATGACGGTGAAGAGGCTGTGTTTTCTCTCACCTCCTAAGTGTGTGTGTCTGCATGTTTCTGTGAGATAGGTGTTCATGCAGGGAGAGGAGCTGTCCTACTTTTGGGGAAGGGGGTGCTGTTCTTCACAACATGCTTTCTTTCTGTTCCCACTACCATCATCCTAGTTCACAACCTCATTATGTCTTCCTGGAATATTGCTTTCATTTCCTAATTTCCTTGCTGCTAGTTTCAGTCTCCTCTGAGTGAACTTTTCTTACCATTGCTTCTCAATTCTTTTTTTTTTTTTTTTTTTTTTTTTTAATCTAGACAGAGTCTTACTCTGTCGCCAGGCTGGAGTGCAGTGGCATGATCACAGCTCACTGCAGCCCTGACCTCCTGGGTCCAAGGGATCACCCACCTTAGCTTCCTGGGTAGCTGGGATTACAGGCGCGTGCTACCACGTACGGCTAATTTTTTGTATTTTTTTGTAGAGGCAAGATTTCACCACATTGCCCAGGCTAGTCTCAAACTTTTGCGCTCAAGCAATCTGCCCACCCTGGCCTCCCAAAGTGCTGGGATTACATATGTGAGCCACCGCGCCAGCTGCAATTCACTCTTCTAGTTAAAAAAAAACCAAAACTGGGTTCCCAATACAGTGCACATTCTTCAATTTATCATTGAAGATCCTCCACAATTAGACACAGGCCTAGCAGCCAGACCTCTGTTTTCTACGGCCCTCTGTGTGTATGCCAGCCCACAGTAAAACTGGTACGCTGGGCATTCCAGGAGCTCAGTTTGCACGTTCTTACTTTTGTGGCTTTGCTCATCTTTTCCCTCTATCTGAACACTCTTCCCTCCATCCCCGAAAAACCTGTTCGTCCTTCCGTGTCCTGACCTCCAGCCAGGCACAATACTCAGTATTCCTCCATAGCCCGTATCCCAATCCATCCGTGTGAAGCAGTCAAGCTGCATGGCCCTCTGGTCGGAGCCACTGTGGACAAATGGAGGCTAATGTTACCATGTCCTGCCAGGAGCAGCCAGCTCCCTCCACTGCCCCATGCCTCCCATCAGCTCCCTGGCTATTCTCTGGCCTCCAGCCCTGGTTCTCACCCTGACTTGAAGCAGTCCTGGCTGGCTGATCTGCCTGCTGGCCATCCCTGATGTTCACCTTGGAGACTGAGGCAGAGAGGCACGCTGTCTGAGCTCTGAGCAGTGGAGAGGCTGGAGCAGGGCCTGCTAGTATCACAGAGGCCCACTGGGGGCCTTGAGTGCAGCTGAGGCTCTAAACTGAGGGCTGAGGTAGGAGCGAGTGGGCAGTGACTAAAACTTGCAAGAAAGTTTTATTTTTTAATTTTTTTTAAAGAGTACTTATCTATCTCTTTCCTCCTAGTCATTCTCACCCTCCTCCAGCAGCAGCCTCCTCTTGGTCAGAATTTAGAATATGTTGTTGCTTTGGATGGCTGGGGTTTCCGTTTCTAGCTAGGTTCTTCCCTGTCCATCCTTCCTCCCTCCTGGCCCGTCTTTTTCCTAGACTATCTACTATGTGCAAATCATCATGTATATGTGTAGCAGACTCAGAGTCCTGCCCCCAGGAAGCTCCCAGATGTTGTCACCTATGTTAGGGTACTCAGTGAGTGTCCATGGTGCCAAGGTCTAGCTGAGGTGGCAAAGTGGCACTGAGGGAGACTTGAGCAGGACATACATTATTCTTGTTGACTAAGGAGGTATATGAAACCCGTAAGACCCTGTGGAAGGTGGAGTGAGCAAGGAAGACACCAGGGAAAAGAAAGACAAAGAGGCCGGGCGTGGTGGCTCACATCGATAATCTCAGCACTCTGGGAGACGGAGGTGGGCAGATCATTTGAGGTCAGGAGTTTGAGACCAGCCTGGCCAACATGGTGAAACCCCGTCTCTACTAAAAATACAAAATTAGCCGGACGTGGTGGTACATGCCTGTAATCCCACTACTCGGGAGGCAGGAGAATTATTTGGACCCAGGAGGAGAAGGCTACCATGAGCCAAGATTGCGCCATTGCATACTCCTGTTTGGGTGACAGAGCAAGACTCCATCTCAAAAAAAAAAGGGGGGGGCAAAGAAAGGAAGCCAGAGGTGGCCTTTGGTTTCCCACCACTGCAGTCCAGCCCGATTCCAGAGCCAGCTGTGAACCCAATTCCTAAAGCTCAAACCTGAGGCTTCTGCTCCTATGTGGGCCTTCTGTTAGGCTGCCTGCCAGCTCGCGTTTTCTCCTCACACCCCCTACTCCCCATGTGTTTTCATCTATGGATTCTGCAACAAGCTTTGGCCCGCAGAACCTCCCTCTGGGTGGCCGGATCTGTGACAGGTAACCTTGGAAGCTTTCCAAGGCCGTGTTTTCTGCTGTAAAGATGGTAAAAGAAGGCCTAGCTGGGTTCCTGCCCAAAATCCCCTGAACCGCCTCCGCTCGTATCCACATACTGCAGTGAGATAGTCATCTTTGTGCTTTTTCTTCAGGAAAGATACGTGACCTTTCCCTCCTCAGAGGCACCCACAAGTCCCTGAGGAGAAATGAAGGGTTAAAGCAACAAGGGAAGGATAAAAACAATGTTCAGCCTTTTCAACATCCAGAATAAAATATTGAGCATAGAAAGAGAGATTTTTGCTGTAGTAATAGACATGAGAAAGAACAGTGGGATGACCATGGCCACTTTGGACATGCTGACTTTCTCATTGCTCCCTGAACCCCAGTACATTGCACGTCTCTGGGCCTTTGTCCGTGCTTGACTCTCAGCATGCAATGCACTTCTCCCCCAACTCTGCCCAGCAAGCTCCAGCCCATCTCCTAGGATTTACCCAAGTCAAAAGTCCTCCTCTCCGGGAAGCGGGAAGAACACCCTGAAGGCCCCGGGGCTGAGTACTACCAGCCTTCTGTTCTACTCTCTAGTAAAGCACCTGGCTTCTGATAACTTTGTGACGTTCTGCTTACATATCTGTCTCCTCTTCTAGACTGTAAGTATCCAAACGGAGGGATTAGGAGTTCAGCTTTGCCTTCCTGGTGCTCAACATGGTGGCTGGCACATGGTAGGCAATCAAGAAAGTTTAACTATTTAACTGTAAATTTAGTTTCAAATTAGCTAGCCTTGGTGCAGTTTCTGCTCTGAGCCTTGCCACTGAGAACTGGCTGTAAACACAAGAGCTATTGCTCAACCAATTCCTGGGTGTGGCTAGAAATGGCAGAGGCTAGTTTTCAGTCCTCAACTCAAGAGCGGATGCCCCCTAAGCCATACTGCAAAGGATCCAGCATTCCCTGCCATGCCCTGAAGCAGTCTTATAATTCTGCAATCACTGCTAGATAAGCAATGTACCCCAGGCCCTGAAGCTTGGCTCCTTTGTGACCAAGGTGAAGCCTCATCATCCCTGTCTCTGGCCTTCATGTTCTCCATCTGTTGTGAGGTTGTAGGTCCTAATTAGAAAGCTCTTAGAGATTCCTGAAAGGACCGTTACTGTACTGCAGCACAAAGAATATTATGTCAGGGTGCTATAAGAGCACAGCAAATAATGTGAACGAGGAAATAATAAGGGCACTTATTCCCAGAAGCATATTGATTTAAACCACAAAAGCTCCTTGGAACAGGGCTCAAGAATTATAAAAGCCTGAGCAATCAGCAACCCCTGTGGGAGGGGAGCCCATGCCAGGCAACTGCTGGAGAGTTCATTTGGTTGGTCTTGGCAGGCCAGTTTTGTCCCTCAGGTGTTCTCGCTTTGGTGAAATTTCCCTGTTGTAATGAGCCCAGCCTACCTGCTGGGTTCTGGGGAGAAAGGACCATTATTTCCACATCCTTTGCGTAAGAAGCGAAGAACTGGCCTTAGCACACAAGTCAATTCAATTCTCATTGTCCGTGTAAAGAAAACAGATCTCCAGATAACGGAAGCTGCATCATCACTTTTGCTTCTAAAATTGGCATAGCAGGTCACACCCTGACCAGCCATTGCTATCTCTGGACAACAACTTGGGAAAACCAGTTACTCTGTGAATATGAAAAATAAAAAGTCACCTTAAATGCACCATCCTGGAGTAGAAAAGCATGTTTAAACCTGCTTCCAACAGCAGAAAGGGCAGAGCTTGTAAGAAAAAAAGAATGATGGCGCTAATTGGACAAAAATTTTAATTTAAAACTTGAAATGGGGGAGCACTGACCCCATTTCTCTGGAGTTTGCACATCCCAGGGGAAAGAAATAAAACTTTAAATGGCAAAAAGTATCATAAGCCAAACTCTAAGATAGAATAAGTTATAGGGAATATACTTGCAGCATTCATAATAGATATTAGAGTAATAGCCTTAATATAGAAAGGCATTTACAAATCATGAAGAAAAAGATCAGCAACTAGCACGGAAAATTGACTGAGAACACAGAGAATCCACAAAAGAAAAAATAAAAATGACCAATGAACAGCTAAAAAAAAAAATGTAATAATGTAGCTATGTGCAGTGGGCCTGCCTGTAGTCCCAGCTACTTGGGAGGCTGAGATGGGAGGAATCGCTTAAGCCCAGGAGTTCAAAGCTGTAACGCACAAGATCACCTATGAATAACCACTGCACTCCAGCCCGGGCAACACAGCACAACCTCATCTAAAAACAACAACAACAACAAAAATAATAGTGAAATAAATATAATTTAAAAACGCAAATTTAAGCAATGAATTTAATTTTTACCTATTAGATTGGCCAATTTTTTTTTTTAGTGGTAAGTGGTAAGTTCATGTATGACATTGAGTGAGTGGTGAGTGGTGAATTCATGTCCTAAAGCGAACAATAACTATATTCTATGACCCTGAAATTCCATTCCTAGTTTCTCCTAAAGAAACCTTTGCACCTGGGCATAAAAAGACACATAGGAGAATGCTGAGAACACTCCTGTTTCTAAGAACAAATGCTGGAAGAAACCCACATATCCATCAATAGATATATAAATTATATATTTGTGTAATAGAACACTATACAGTGGTAAAAATGAGTGAATTGTAGCTACATGTAGCAAGAGGCATGAACATAAAGTTGAGTGTGAGAAATCAGTCACCCTAATTCCATTTATATAAACTGTATGGTGTTAGAAGTCAGAATAGTGATTCCTTTCAGAGAAAGACAGTAACTTGGAGGGAGTCAAAAGGGTTTCTGGGGTGCTAGTAATGTTTTGTGTCTTGATCTTGGCGTGTGCTCACTCAGAAAATGCACCAAGCTGAACACTTATGTTCATGCACTTCTCTAAAAAAAAATTAAACAAAAGAAAATAATCAAAATATATACTTCAATTATTTTTAATAGGTCTGCCGTATAAAAAAAAATCACCTCAATTGCTTACTTTCCAGATATATCACAGGCCTAGAAAAATAATGTAAGAATACATTTTCTTATGATTAACATTCTGAAACATGAGAGGAAGCCCCTCAAAATGCAAGGCCCTCTTCATTGTACACAATATTTAGTGTAGCACGCAGGCAAATACAGGTTTACAGCTTTCTAAGAAATGTGTCTGGTATTATCTCCCTCTCCTTTGTCCAGCACTTTCTGAGCTGCCAGCAGGGAAGGCATTTGAATGTGTGGCATACTTCGTTTACAAAATTTTTAAAGCAAGTTATAAAAGAATACATAAGTACAATTTAATTTATATAAAGGAAAAATATGCAGAACTAAGGCACATGTTAAAGGATACAAGCATATGTGGTAAAACTAACTAAAAGCAAGGAACTGGTAGAGACACAGTTTAGGAAAGTGGATTCTTCTGAGGAGGAGGAGGAGGAGGAGGAGGAGGAGGAGTGCAGGGATGGGGTCAGAGAGGGCACGGGGGGCTTCTAGGAGACTGGTGATATTCTAGCTCTTAAGCTAGATGGTGGGTTCACAGATATTTGAGTATTCTTTATGTCCTTCACATTAGAAATATTATTTGTATGTATTTAATATTTAATAAAAACAAATTTACAATTATTTTAAATAGACTTTTATACCATTCCTGTTGGGGGTGGGGTGGAGTATAAATGGGTAGAGTTTTTCTAGATGAAAGAGTGGCTATGAGTGAAAACTCATGTAAAGATTATACTTCTAAGAAATTTTCCTAAAACAGTGATCAGACAAGAAAGCAGAGGTATTATAAAAATATATTTATCAAATGTGGTTTATTAAGACAAAAATTAGAAACAAGCTAAAGTCTTAAAATAGAAATTGACCAAATTATACTAACTCCATAAAATAGAAAAGTATGTAATATTAAGATTGATGATGATGATGTACATCTGTTGACTGTCATTGAACTATATTCACGATATATTTTTTAGTAAAATAAAGTTTCAGAACATTATGGTTATGGTATGATCTAATTATTTTTAACACAATATATTTTCATGTAAAGGTACATAAGTAAGAAGGTCTATAGAAATATTAATAAGGTGGTTCTTTCTAAATGGTACATGTATTACTCACAGTCAAGAAAATAGGCCGAGTGCAGTGGTTTGTGCCTGTAATCCCAGCATTTTGGGAGGCCAAGGAAGGGATATCTCTTGAGCCTAGGAGTACGAGACCAGCTTGAGCAGTATATTGAGACCCCGTCTCTACAAAAAAAAAAAAAGAAAGAAAGAAAAGAAAAATTAGCCAGATGTGGTGGTGCACTCCTGTAATCCCAGTTCCTCGGGAACCTGAGGCAGGAGGATTGCATGAACCCAGGAGATCAAGGCTGCAGTGAACCAAGATTGCACCACTGCACTCCGACCTGGGTAAAAGAGCAAGACCTTGTCTCAAAAAGAAAAAAAAAAAAAAATTAAACAAAAGAAAATAATCAAAAGATATATTTCAATTATTTTTAATAGGTCTGCAGTATAAGAAAATCACCTCAATTGCTTACATTCCAAGATATATTACAGGCATAGAAAAATAATGTAAGAATATATTTTCTTATCATTAACATTCTGAAACATGAGAGGAAGCCCCTCAAAGTGCAAGGCCCCCTTCATTGTATACAATATTTAGTGTAGCACGCAGGCAAATACAGGTTTACACATTTCTAAGAAATGTGTCTGGTATCATCTCCCTCTCCTTTGTCCAGCACTTTCTGAGTTGCCAGCAGGGAAGGTATTTGAATGTCCACAGCCTTCAGCTTCATCCACAGCCGCATCTCAGTCAGCACCCCACAGCTGCCTTCTGGGGTGATGCAGCCAAGAGGGCGGGACAGGAGGGTGCAGCCTGGGGACACCTGGCACTGGAGTAACAGCCCTGACTGCTCTGAGCATAAGACTGCCCCTCTTGACTCAGAACCTCTCCCCATCTCACCAAAACCATCACCCACACCTCTGGAATGTTTTTAGGTGACAAATTTGGTGATCAGTAAACCACTACAAAAAGCCCTTTCTGGTCGGGTGTGGTGGCTCATGCCCGTAATCCCAGCCCTTTGGGAGGCTGAGGCGAGTGGATCACTTGAGGTCAGGAGTTTGAGACCAGCCTGGCCAACATGGCAAATCCCCATTTCTACTAAAAATACAAAAAATTAGCTGGGCGTGGTGGCGTGAGCCTGTAATCCCAGCTACTTAGGAGGCTGAGGCAGGAGAATCGCTTGAACCTGGGAGGTGGAGGTTGCAGTGAGCTGAGATCACGCTACTGCACTCCAGCCTGGGTGACAGAGTGAGACTATGTCTCAAAAATAAGATAAAACAAAATATAAATAAATAGCCCTTCCGACAAGGAGCTACTCAGCCTTAAACAGTGGCCAAAGGACTCCTTAGGGTTGCTCTGTCGTTCCCCCAAGCTCACCATCTTGGGGACCATCTTGGTGACCCGTTTCTGACTGCTGCTGGTTCGTGGCTCTTCCCTCAGCCATGTCTTTCTTTGGTTCTAAAGCTCAGAAAGGCAGTTGGGCTCTGGCCAGAGTCTGCTGGGTGATGAGTCCAGAATGGCAGCGCCCGCTTGCCGTCTGTGCCCTATCCTAACTGCAAAGTAAGACACACATCACGGTGTCTGCGGTGGGGCCCCAGACAGCACACAGCCCTGGAGTTGGGGCCATGAAGTGGTGAAGGAGGCTGAGGGCAGAGAAAGGGTGCTAAAGAGAGGCAAGGGACAGGGGTTGGAACAAGGAAGAAAAGGAAATGTGCCACAATAATTTCCCTCTCATCTATGTTTCCCCGCTTTTTAAAAAAGCACGGGCACTTACCTAATGGCTGCCTGTTTCCTAAATAATATATGGATAGAAAGAAGGATAAATGAGTAAATTTGAGTGTAGTTTTAATATTGTTTACCCTAGAAACATGCAAATTCATTATTTTTGTCCTAGTCAATCAAACTTAATTCAGCTACTTCAGTGTCCATCAAGTGCCTGTGAAGGTGAGGGGTGGGCTAGGCCAGTGAGATGCACAAAGGTGAATAAGATACATTCTTGCCCTCCATGGGTTTCTAGAAATGTCGGAAATATTCAGTAAAATATGAGCCGTGGGCCGGGCGCGTTGGCTCACTCTTGTAATCCCAGAACTTTGGGAGGCCGAGACAGGTGGATCATGAGGTCAGGAGATTGAGACCATTCTGGTTAACACAGTGAAACCCCGTCTCTACTAAAAATAGAAAAAAATGAGCCAGGCATGGTGGTGGGCGCCTGTAGTCCCAGCTACTAGGGAGGCTGAGGCATGAGAATGGTGTGAACCTGGGAGGCGGAGCTTGCAGTGAGCTGAGATTGCACCACTGCACTCCAGCCTGGGCGACAGTGTGAGACTCTGTCTCAAACAAACAAACAAACAAACAAAAACGAGCCGTGATGATACCACAGAAGTGCAGAGAGAAACAGAGAAAAAGTAACTCACTTCCAAATTCCATATCTTTATTTATGAGGACTAGCAAGCTTTCTGATTCCATCTGTGTGTGTGTGTGTGTGTGTGTGTGTTTTACTAGAGTTGATTATTTCCATGTTGTGTTTTCCTGTGTTGTACTGGCCCAGAATGGGCAATTGCTGTGGCTGACCTTGGGTGCGCAGTAGCAGTGGTGGTGGGCTTCCCTCCAGGAGGCTGCCATAATGGGTCGGCCTCCCCAGACAGCCCCCTTTCTTTGTGCCTCTGTGTCCAAAATTCCAAATTCCTGGGAGAGGAATCTGGGCAGGTCATAGCATAAAAATGGCCACCTGGAACTATCTAGGGGTGTGTGCATCAGAAGGGCAGGGGAGGTTGTACTGGCCCCAGAGAAGAGCAGCTGAGCAGATAACCCACTGCAATTCTGAAGTATGCACTATCGTTTCTTGTAAGCATATCTTTATGTCACTAACATGTGACAGGCAGAAGGCATGGAGGTGCTCAATGATTGCCCTCATGTTTTACATTGTGTGGCAGATCCATTTGTTTTATCTCTTTCTGCAGTAAAAAGCATCGTGTGATGACTCCCTGTTAAGTGACAGTACGCCTGACTGCCGAGTCACCTTTTCAGATAAGGTGTGTTCCCCTTTTATTAGGTGCTATAAGGAGCAGTATTCAGATGCTCAGTCGTTTACCTGGCAACCACTTACTGGGTAGCAACTACATGCCTGATACGTGATTGCTTTTCTTGAGGAACCCACAGTCTAAAGTGCTTGAGGAACTCACAATCTAAGGTGGGAGTCTGTGATACATACAGCAGCAAAGTGACATGAGCCATTAAAAATTAAAATCCATCTTCTCTTTCAACTACTTGCCTACATTAGAGATGAAATGCAAAGAATACCTACTTCCAAACAGACAAGCACAAGCCTTCTTAATGGGGACCAAGCACAGCTGGCCGCTGCAGCAGCAGGCACAGTAACAAATATTCATTGCAAGTGTGCAGAGCCCTCATTACACTTTTGGAGGTGTCACAGAGAAAGAAGAGGTCTATTTCCTACCCTTGGGAGGGAGTGGAGAGTCTCATGGAAGAGACAGGCATATGTGCAGATGACCCCAGAATTTCCACCTAGGAGGGACACAGGGGCTTCATTTACTTGGGAAGGGGCAGGGTTGGGGACCTGGATTGTTGTCTTTTCGCAGGACTTTACCTGAACTGAGAAAATGCCAGGTGCTCATGACAAAGAAAGAAGTGTGTGTGTGTTGGGGGGCATGGGATGCTGATGGAGATTAAGAGGGGGTGGCTAAGGCCTCCAACCCTGCTCTTGAAAGCAGCACTAGCCATAGGTAAAACTACACCATACATATATGAAAGAAACATTGAAACGTGCACACGGGAGTCAGGGACCCTGGCCTCAGGTGGCAGTTTGCCGCCGACTGGAGCAGGTCATTTTTCTCTCTGGGCTGCAGTTGGGGCTCCTCTGGGATGCCCCTGTGCTTCAGGAGGCTCCGAAGACAGATGTGAGACAAGTGTGATATGCCGCAGAACCAAATAAACCTTGTCAAGCCAACCTCAGGTAAGGGCTGCTGCTCACTCAGCTTGCCTGGTCAGGACACGTGGCCTTGATTTCCACGGCCTGGTAGAATCCACCCAGCCCAAATGAACAGAAGAGTTACACAACTGAGGAATGTATGTAGACAACAAAAGAAGGAGGTAAAAATAACTCAATCTGCAGGACTAAAAGATAATTGCATTGCTTAATCATAAATTTACCCAGCTAACTACTGATACATGATCTGATGTGATATATGATTTGATATGTGCTCTCAATTCCCTTCTTAGTAAGAAACCGGAAAAGAGTTTTTTTGAGATAAGATCTCGCTCTGTCGCCCAGGCTAGAATGAGGTGGCACAATCATGGCTCACTGCATCCCTGACGTCCTGGGCTCGAGCAGTACTCCCACCTCAGCCTCCTGAGCAACTGAGACTAACGGGCACACCACCATGTTCAGCTCTTTTTTTTTTTTTTTTTTTTTTTTTGTAGAGACAGGGTCTCACTATGTTGTCTGGGCTGGTCTCAAGCTCCTGGGCTCAAGTGATCCTCCTCCTTTGGCTGGGATTACAGGCAATCCTCCAAAAGTGCTGGGATTACAGGCATGCACCACTGTACCTGATAAGACTCTTGAGCACGACTGAGAGATGGGTGTGGAGTGCAGGGTTGTATGTGGAAAGAGAAGAGAGGTCAGGGTCACTCCAAAGTGTCTGGCATCCCAAATCTGACAATTACCAATTGTGCGACTCCAGGGATACTACTTGAGGACCTCAGTTTCCTCATTTGTAAATTGGAGATAGCCTCCTTGGTGGTTGTGAGAACTAAATGTTAACATAGATATAAATTGTGTAGCACATACTAAGTGCCTAAGAACAGTAGCTACCTGCTTCATTCTTGTTTCTAATACATTATTCGTTTTTTTGTTTTGTTTTTTGTTTTTTTTTGTGAGGGCATCTTGCTCTGCCGCCAGGAGAGAGTGCAGTGGTGCAATCTCGGCTCACTGCAACCTCTGACTCCCTGGTTCAAGTGACTGTCCTGCCCCAGCCTCCCAAGTAGCTGGGATTACAGGCACATACCACCACACCCAGCTAATTTCTGTATTTTTAGTAGAGATGGTGTTTCACCATGTTGGCCAGGCTGGTCTTGAACTCCTGACCTCGTGATCCCCCACAGTGGCCTCCCAAAGTGCTGGGATTATAGGTGTGAGCTACTGCATCTGGCCTATTCTTCCTCTCATATGTCCCAAGTCCTCCCAGTCCTCACTTGGCTATACTCTGCTACTCACGTCCCGTGTCAACCTGGGTAACAATGTCCTTTTAAGATTTAGGGTGTCTAATTCTACATGAAGAAAATTCTGCGTTAGACACTTGTCCCAACTCCTGGAAAGAGGCCTGAGTCACCATACCCAGCATCTGCCTGCAGAGAGAAGACAATACTGTACAGCCATGGGGTCCCAGCTAAATGGGTCAAGTGAAGCCAGAGGGGTTGGATGGAGACAAACAACAGCCAACTTCCTTAATTAGGGATAACCTGTAAGGTTGCTTCCAAGTCTAAGATACAATGATTTTGATTTTTTTTCTCTGTTTATTTCATTGATCCAGATAGACTAGGCAAAGTCTAGAGAGGTCAGCTGACTCACATTGAGCAATGGCTGGGCTGGGATCAGAAGCTCTGGCCTTTGAGCCATCATCACAGAGCTGGAAGAGACCTTGAGCTCATCAAAAACAGAGCCAGCTCCCAGGGGAATTTCAAATCCATGCATGCTGCCAAAAAATAAAAAATTAATTAATTAATTAATTAAATTAAATAAAAAACCACCACGTTCATTTTGAAAGTATTCCTGGAAAGTTTCCAACTCAAATAGTTTTACTACGTAAATTCCTTTGATAAAATATTTATTTGGCATCTATTCCAGGCAACAAACACACAGCACACACTGAGTTATCTTTGAGGGTATTTGTTTTCTTCCCTAGTGACATTTTCTAATTGGAAATAATGAGTGGGAATCTCTAGGCAGGGCATCTCGGCATTTGCCTTTGCTGGGTGCCAGCCTGTGTTAAATCTTCAGGCTGCCTGCCAGACTCAGACTTGTGATTGGGAATGGAGCGCAGGATATAGTGCAAAAGGAAACCAGGCAGAGGTCAGAGAGAAGAGGGCTTGAGACTGTAAATAGCATAGTGGTTAAGAGGAGCAGCGGCTGCATCAGACCTTCCCACTGATGCAGGCAGAGGATAAGAAAAGATGGAGATGTGGTGATTGGAGAGGAGGCGGGGATGGAGAGATGGAGGGGATGTGGGCAGGAAGCAAAGAACAGAAGCAGGAAGCTTTGGCCGCGCGGTGGCTCACGCCTGTAATCCCAACACTTTGGGAGGCCAAGGTGGGCGGATCACCTGAGGTCAGGAATTCAAGACCAGCCTGGTCAACATGCATGGTGAAACCCCTTCACTACTAAAAATACAAAAAAACTAGCAGGGCATGGTGACACACGCCTGTAATCCTAACTACTGGGGAGGCAGGAGAATCGCTTGAACCCAGGAGGCGGAGGTTGCTGAGGTGGAGGTTGTAGTGAGCCAAGATCGTGCCATTGTACTCCAGCCTGGGTGACAAGAGTGAAACTCCGTCTCAAAAAAAAAGATAAAAAATAAGAAGCAGAAGAAGGAGGAGGAGGAGGAGAGAAAGGGGAAGGGGAAGGAGAAGGAGAAGGATAAGGAGAAAGCTTCTTTGTCAAGGCCCACCCAATAGTATTTGCATTCATCAGGGCCAAACCATGGAAGCAGAACCACTGATTATTATGGACTAAGGTATTTATTGTAAGAATGAGATCTTACACAACACGGTGGAGAAAGTGGGGAAGTAAAGATCTGAAGAGGGGAGGTGAAGAATCATAAGAGAGTCACTGCTTGCCCTTGCGTGGGTGAACAAGGTGCAGCTTGCAGAAAGCAAGACAAGTCTGGCTGCCATCAAGGGCCAGGTGACAAGAGGACATACAGCCTCAAATGTAGGACAATGTTTCCTTTTAAAGTTGAGAGGAAAACTGTCAGAGAGTTTCTGTTCATCAAGACTAAGTTGCAAGTGGTAGAAATTCTAAAACCAACTGGCCTAAGTGAGAAAAAAAGAGAGAGTGACTTTTGGGGAAAACTCTGGAGTAGCTCGAGGAATCAAAAGAACAATTGCCAGATGACGCCAGGAGAGTCAGACCTGGGAACTCAACACCGCAGACCCTTTCCTTGTTTCCATCTCTGTCTCTCGCTGCCTCATTTCTTCTTCCTTCTGGCTGGTGGCCTTGTCCTCCCAGCCTTCTCATGTGGCACATGGGGTCACATTGATAAAGCTCCTTGACCAGAAAGGAAAGATAATTTTCCCTACAAACTTAATTTAGAAAAATCCCTGGCTTGCTCTTCCTTCCTTCCTTCCTTCCTTCCTTCCTTCCTTCCTTCCTTCCTTCCTTCCTTCCTTCCTTCCTTCCTTCCTTCCTTCCTCCCTCCCTCCCTCCCTCCCTCCCTCCCTCCCTCCCTCCCTCCCTCTCTCTCTCTCTGTCTCTGTCTCTTCGGATTGACCCTTGGATGAATTCCCAGACCAATCACTTTGGCCAGATGAGTAGGTTATTATGGTTGAGTCAGGGTCACGTGCCCACCCCTGTGGCCCAAGAGGAGGAGGCCAGGGTCCTTTGATCAGCACCCTCCTCACAACCACGTGGAAGAAGAAAGGAGCAGTTCCCCCACGGAAGGAAGTTCTGTCCCCTGAAGAGCGGAAGAAGTGCTGAGCAGACACAAGTCACAGCTGTCCACGCTGGTGTCCCAGGGACTGAATGAAATGTTCCTTAAATTCATTGTTCTCATTCTTACCCATTTTCTCTAATGTTATGCCCATTGCAGCAAGTTTCTGAGAACACTCAACTGATATTTTGAAGAGAGCTGCCATAAAGAAGGAAATACTTTCTAAAGGGTGATGCTTAGTGATCATAATCATCTTAGAGACCTAGAGAGATTGAGCAACTTGCTCGAGGCCACTCAATTATTAAAAAGGAGAACTAGGGCTCTCACAGAATATCCCCATGGAATAAATTAATAGTCTGGTTTATACAGCACTCTGGAGACTACAGCAACTATGAATCCATCATCCAAGGCCTGATCAGATTGCTTTCCTGGACGACAAAGAGCAGACCAGGGCCAGAGTGATTACTCAGACATTGAAGAATAAAAGACATTACTTGGAATCTGACTTCAGCATGAAACCAGGCAGAGATGATTCATGAAGAGTGTGTGTGTGTATGTGTGTGTGTGTGTGTGTAATCTTCAGTGTGTGTTTAGATTGCTAGGTAAGAAAAGTAATGTAATTGAAGTCACATCTTTTCCAGGAAGAAAAACATACTTGAGATTAGGGTTTCAAGTACCTTGAAAAAGATAGGCAATTTAATTGTTCTCTAAGTTGGCCCTTAGTTATCCACTCTAAAGAGAGCTTAAAACATGTCTGTGTCTTTAGCTCACAATTTATTTCTCTTCTCCTGTTTGTCTTTTGTACTTTGTCAGTGGTTTCCACATTTGGATGTACATCAAAATCACTGGTGGAACTTAAACAAAAGCATCCAGTCACCAGCCCGCCCCTAACCCCTACACTCACATTTCAGGCTCCATGGAAGATTCCAGTACATAGGCGGGGCAGAAAACATCTCCTCATGTGCTCTCCAGCGTGCAGAGAGACTTTGTGTGCTTTATCTTGCCTGATACCCCACAACTGTGGGGGCAAGGTCAGACTGGGAAAAAAAGGAGACAGCAGTTAAATGGCGTTCCTAAGGTCAGGCAATTTTTAAGTGGTAGAATTAGGAGGACTAGAACCTAGATTTTGCTCCTAATCCAATCAATAAGGATGACTAGGTCTTGGTCTTGACCAACTGTGGAGGAGTAGCAGGCAAAAGAGGCATACCTAATAAGCATAGGTCTACGTTTGCAAATAATCGATCAAAGTCATACTCCTAAGTAGCATCTAGAAATTAGCACCTTCCACAGGCAGTACCCTTCCTAAAATGTCCCATCTGTGTACTCTTTCCCTGTAGAAGGTGTCTTCCTTTCCTGTTCTGGTAATGACCTTGGGAAAGTTGCTTGGCCTCACTGTTCCTTGGTTTCCTCATCTATACAATGAGATTGTAGGAGGTGGTTCCTTTCTGCTCTTGTGCCAGATAGTTACATTGGTTCAGTGACAAGCCCTTGGAGGTCATGGCATTGCAAAGGCTAAAAAAGAGCCCTCTGCATTCTAAATGTTTGTTGATGCTTTGTCCGGTGGACAAAGCCTTTCAGGTTGCAATGTGGCATAAAAAAAAGCTTAAAATGAGGCTGGGTGTGGTGGCTTACACCTGTAATGCCAGCACTTTGGGAGGTCGATGTGGGTGGATCAAGAGGTCAAGAGATCAAGACCATTCTGGCCAGCATGGTGAAACCTCATCTCTACTAAAAATACAAAATTTAGCTGTGTGTGGTGGCATGTACCTGTAGTCCCAGCTACTTAGGAGGCTGAGGCAGGAGAATTGCTTGAACTTGGGAGGCAGAGGTTGCAGTGAGCCAAGATCATGCCACTGCACTCCAGCCTGGGTGACAGAGTGAGACTCTGTCTCAAAAAAAAGAAAAAGCTTAAAATGTGATAATCCCTGGAAAAGGTGCATTATTACTCAGGCTCATTCAAGTAAAAAATGAAAATGATCGACAGCAAAGGGAGGGGGAAGTGTGCAGAAAATAAAGTAGGAAGGCTGCAGACCTGTGAAGGGGAATGGGGAGATGGGGCTGAAGAACACCCTCAGGGGCTGGAGTTGACCAAAAGAAGGGTGGCAGCAGCAATGTCTGATTAATTTCAGTTTTGCCTGAGGTGGGTTGGCCTTACATGGATTATTGGATGAAAATTGGACTCTGAGCCCTTACTTCTGCCCCAGGCCATCTGGAAGGTCTTGAGACCCTTTTCCCCACATTTTCTACTATCCAGAGCCCCATAGGCTGAAATAGACACTAGTGTCCTAAATGGATGAAACATTGATGTTGGCCCTTGCCCATGCTGGCTGCAAGAGCTGGAAGGAGGAACCTGGAAGCTAAGAAGGGAATAGAAAGACGGGCACAAACTCATAAGAGTAGTGTCAGGAAGATTAAAGTCACTACAGAGAGGGGCCTTGCAAACCGCGGCCAGGGCAATAAAGAGGCCTATTAGGTGAAGTTCAGGACAAGAAGATGGACTGGTCCCATAGCTTGGGAAACAGCACAGTGATAACAAACCGCAGACACAGAGGAGCCATTCAGCTCCTAAGTGCTTGTTCTTTTCCACTATTGGAGACACAGGCAAGTCTCTGAATACCCAGCTGAGCTCAGGGCCTGGCACATAGTAGGGATACAATAAGTTTGCTCAATGAATGAAGAATGAATGGGAGGAGGCTGAATAGAAGAAGGCTCTTCAAGCTCAACAAGAAGCCCAAGATGGCTGAAAAGGTCCTAAGAGGCGTCTTTGCTGTCAGTTCAATCCAAGTCACAAGTAAAAGGTCATCGTGCCAACAGCCATTGTGGTAGTGGGTTCCCTAGGAAACTACTGAGATGGAGGTTGTGTGCAGGAAGCTTATTGAGGAGTGCCCTTGGGACCCACACCTATGGGGGAGTGAAGAGAATGGAAAGGCAGAGGGATGGGTTGAACTGTGGTGTAGATGCAACAGAAGTCTCAGGCCAAATCCATGGGACGACTCTTCACTGTTGGCCCACCTTAAGACAAGGGTCTGGGGGATTACGTTATACTTCCTCATCAACCAGTCAATGGACACAGGCTTCACCCCTGGAGGAAACATGAACTTGGACCACCTGAAAACTGTCAGCAGCCAGCCAACATTGCCAACAGTTGAGGGAATGAGTGACTGGATCTTGAAGAAGGGATGTGTGAGCTCACCACAGCACCATGGCATCCACTGCGATAATTAATCCAACCTCCTCATTTGACAGATAAAAAATGTCCAGAGATGAAATCATATAGCTGGTGAAGAGCAGAGCCAGGACATTTCTCAAATGGTCACCAGAGGATTCCCTTAGTGCCCTTGGAATTTAGTACAGGATTCGATAAATCCATCAATATGGATAAGAAGGAGAAATGGTGATTAGATCAATGGTTCCCAAACCTAGCTGTCATCAGAATCACATGGAGGGATGTTAGAATATGGATTCTGGGGCTCCATTTTCAGCAATGCTATTACTGGGGGGTCTGGAGAAAGACCTGTGAGTCTGTACTTTTTTATAAGTACCAGGTTATTCTTATGTGGCCTGTCTCTCACCCTGCACTTGGGAACAAGTGACTAAGATCATAGAACACTGGTCAGATACTAGATTTTTAAACAACCTACACTTGCAGACTATCGCTCAGTGATGTTGCTCTGGAAGATCTCAGGTGGGTGCATGGAGGCTCATTTCCGAGTTCTGTCTTATTCCAAAACTTTAACCCTAAAAAGAAGGCGAGTTGCAGTGGCTCATGCCTGTAATCCCAGCTACTTGGGAGGCTGAGGCAGGAGGATCGCTTGAACCTGGGAGGTGGAGGTTGCAGTGAGCTGAGATCGCACCCTTGTACTCCAACCTGGGCAACAAGAGTGAAATTCCATCTCAAAAAAAAAAGAAAAAGAAAAAGAAAAAGAAAAATTACCAACACTCAAAGACATTAATAGGCTTTAAAACCACTGAAGATAATCCCCAGACTAGAAGAGATTGCTAGTACTTTGGATGCTTAAATCAATATTTCAACAGATTTCAACATGTACTTTGAAGTATCATGTTGTAGGTTGATATTTCTTGACATTAAAGTTGTTCGTGATGTCTTAAATGAGAGGAAGCAGCAGAGAGGCAGTGGGATATGATAGTTTAGAGCACAAATGTTTTAGAACATGGATCCTAATGGACTGCCCAGGTTTAAATCCCAGCCCCATTGCTTGCTCACTCGCACCTCACATTCCTCATCTGTAAAGTAGGGATAATAATATATAATCATATTACTTACTGCATCAGGTTAATGTAAGCATTATGTGAGTTAATAGGTATTTAAAAATTATAACTGCCTAGCACATAGTAAGCACGACGTAATACTATTTTTCTGTGTAGTTGTTTCGGTTATCAATTGCTGTTTTAGCAAACTAACCCAAAATTTAGTGGCTTAAAATGACAATTTACTACTTCCCATGCTCCTGTGGATTGTTCTGTATCACTTGGTACTAACGGGGGCTCTGGGGCAGCTCACATTTGGTACTGGGACATCTGGAGCTCTACTGGCGTTCTCAGCCACAGGATTCCGTTCTCCTCCGTGTGCGCCTCTTCACGTGGCTAGTGAGTCCTCCTCACATGGTGACTGGGCTCCGAGAGATGAAGGCAGAAATAGAGGTCTCTCAAGATCCAGGCTTGGAAGCTACCCAGTGTTACTTCCACTAAAGTCTATTGGCACAGACTAGGCTCAGGCCCAGCCTGGATACACCACGAGTGGAAACAGACCCCACTGTCAGTGAGGGGAGTGGCAAAGAATTAGGGGTCATTTTCAATTTACCACAGATGTTTAATCCCACTTGTGTGTGTGTGTGTTCATGTGTGTGAGTGTGTGTGTGTTCATGTGTACGTGTGAGTGTGTGTGTGTTCATGTGTGCTGTGAGTGTGTGTGTGTGAGAGAGAGATAGAGAGAGAGAATGTATGTATGCATAGAAAATGCCTGCAAGAATATATGCCAAAATGTGAACAATACTTATCTTGAAGAGGTAAGGTTACAATATGGTTGTCATTCTCTTCTTTATCTTTGCATGTTTTGCTTTTTCTCCCCATGAATTTTCCATGATTAAAAAAAATCATGATTTTAAAAGTTAATATGAACCAAAATTGAGATCGTTCTACCAAAAATAAAATCAAAAGCTAGCTCGAATTTACACAGCATTACTAAAACCACAGTAGCTGGCTGTAGAACAAAGAAGGTCCCACTCCAACCCCCACACCCCCATCAGAGCCCGCTGGAGTGTGCGTGCGGTACTAAATTCTTAGCTCTAAGATTCACAAAGGGAAACATAACATGTCCAGCTGTGAGAGGAGAGACAAAGGTCTGTAAACTGTGTCTTGTGGAGAAGGACTTAAGGACAACTGGGAGGAAGAGGAGACTTAGAGGGGACATGGTATCATGAACACGCCCTCACTCGGTGTGGGGGAACAGCTGCCATGGGGAAGAGGCAGTAGTTCTGGTCCTACAGAATTAGGAGCATTGAATGGCAGTGAAATAGAGGCAGAGTTAATATTTTTCATACGAAGAACGCTTTATTTTGTAAGAGAGCAGGCTGGTCACGGTGGCTCATGCCTGTAATCCCAGCACTTTGGGAGGCCAAGACGGGAGGATCTTCTGAGGTCAGGAGTTTAAGACCAGCTTGCCCAACATGGTGAAATCCCATCTCTACTAAAAATACAAAATTAGCCGGTTGTGGTGGTGGGCCCCTGTAATCCCAGCTACTTGGAAGGCTGAGGCAGGAGAACTGCTTGAACCCGGGAGGCAGAGGTTACAATGAGTTGAGATGGTGGTACTGCACTCCAGCCTGGGCAACAAGAGTGAAACTCGGTCTAAAAAACAAACAAACAAAAAAGGAACAAAGATGGAACGAACTTCCCAGGAAGGCCACAACTCCCCCTGTTCTCCTGCAGACCAGATGCCCATGTCGCAGGGGGCGTGGACAGCAGAATCCCACCCTGAGATGTGCCTGGCCCAGAAGACGTTCCAAGTCCCTTCGAAATCTCAGATTGTATGATCATAGGCTTATGTGGGAGTACAAATAAAATACACGCTCATTTATTTAGGAAGCTGAAATCTTATCCTGGCCAAAGGCAGTGACCTGAAATAAATGAGTTCCTAAGATTCCTTTTATGAGGCTATAAATGGAAATTGCCCTTCCTATGAAAATACGATGAATCAACAAATATGACCAGGTAAACACGAGACGTGTGGCAAGGTCCTGGGTGTTCAGAAAGGTCTCTCAGTCCATAGTCTTAGACTTTGAGAGGAAAGACATCTAATCACCGTATGAACCTAACATTCCTAAATATAGTCATTATATATGAGTACCTATGGGGGTAGCAAGGGCTGAAAGAATACCTGATTGATTTGTAATAGCAAAGAAAACTTGGGGCTTGTGGAGGCAGGAGGTTTAATAAGTTGTAACCAAGAGATGAGAGGAGTGGGGACTGAGAGAGGAAGAGAAGCCCTGCCCTGCATCTCTGTGTTAATGTGAACAGCTTTGGTGGAGGAAAGAAGCACATTGCCAGTGGAGGAAAGAAGGCACAATCTTTCCTAAACAGATCACAGATATCTTTATTGACGAATATAATAATTATAATTGGCTGGGCGCGGTGGCTCATGCCTGTAATCCCAGCACTTTGGGAGGCCAAGGTGGGCGGATCAGGAGTTAGAGACCAGCCTGGCCAACATGGAGAAACCCCGTCTCTACAGAAAATACAAAAATTAGCTGGGCGTGGTGGTGGGCGCCTGTAGTCCCAGCTACTCGGGAGGCTGACGCAGAAGAATCGCTTGAACCCAGGAGGCAGAGGTTTCAGTGAAACGAGATCGTGCCACTGCACTCCAGCCTAGGTGACAGATCAAGACTCCATCTCAAAAATAATAATAATAATTATAATTATAATCTCCCCCATTTACTGCGGGCCCACTGGGTAGCAGTTGCTTTACATACATTATCTCATCAAATCAGTGCAACAGCCAGGTAAAGCAGTGACCACTGTCTCCAGGGACCAGGGGCCAGAGATATGAAGAACTATGGCTGATGGCTTTTAGGGCACCTGCCTAACTGACAAGAGCCCTCTTCACTGCCCCTTGCCCACAGTGGTTCCTCCTAGCACCCTCCATTCAGTGTGAACCCTCCTCTCTGTCCTTGGCTGAGTCAGAGCCCATCCCTGAGAGGGCACACATCTGGAACTGTGTGCAAGAGAGATCCACGCTTTCCATGGGGTGGGAGCTGTAATTTGAAGCAAGGGCACAGGATGGTCATATTCTGCTATGCTGAGACAGAGGAAGATGGGAGTAGGGGTGGTCAGGGAGGGGAGGGAGAGAGAGAGAGAGAGAGAGAGAGAGGAAGCAGATGCCTAGAGAGATCCAAAGAAAGAGAGAGGCACCACTTGGCTCCCTGTAGGTGGCTGCCCACTTCCCTGTTTCTGGTTCTTCCTGGGATTTGGGGCCTTCCTGCCCTCCAGTAAAGACACAGCCCTATAGCTTTATAATAAATTGATTCTTATTACTTATGCCAGCTTGAGTGTCCATGACTCGCAACCAATAAGCTCTTACTAATACAAGTGCTTTGTCCATCTGTTAAATAAGAAGCCAGTCTTCCAACACAAGTTTGCACCTATGCAGAGTCCGTGAGGAGCTCCTGCCTCTTTTCTGTCTGCTCCAGTGGCAGTTTTAAAGTAACATTTCCTAAAAGGAGGTCTAGTGGAATAACTCACTCTTTGCATCAACAAGGTGGGCCCTGTGCCAATTAGGTGTCTCCAGCCTGAAGGTCAGCTGCTCTGATGAGCACAGGGGCTGACCAGCAGCAATGAAGCTAGTTCACAGAGTTAAATGGTCACACACCTATCTCCATCATCACATTCTCCCTAGAACAGTAGTCATCTTTCCTACAACACTGTTGCTTTCCATGTTTTAATGTCATGGAGCAGGAGCAATTCCTTTAGGAGCTTGGCTTCCTAAGCCTCTGGCAGCTGCCAGCACCAGCTCCCACTTTCACTGTCACCACCCCAGAACTGCTCCTGCTTGCCACACACGTGCCTGTCAGAACTGCCACCATCACCACCCCTTTTTCTTAGCCTCCTCCTGGCCTCTGCCCACAGACTCCCGCCTGGTTGGCTTCACCCTGAACCTTGTCCCCATGTCTGTGATAGCCCTGATGACACATTCCTGCTTCTACTTGTTTAGCTGCCTGTCTCCCACTTCTACCCTGAAGGGCAAGGTCTGTGTCCAGTTGGTGATGTGTCTCTAGTCCCTATCACAGTGAATGGCACATACTTGGTACTTAATAAATGTCTGTAGAGTGAATGATTGAAAGAATAAATGAATGATTAAACAAACTCATTTTTTTCCCCAGATTCATTTCATTCACTGTCCCTTCCCTCTGACAATGGAAGATGCTATGTTTTACTTCACTAACATTTCTTTTAGGATAACTTTGTCTTCCCTGTTTCTTTGTGCAACTGAAGGACTGTAGAACAAGGGCTTCCTCCTCTTTCCTTTTCATACCTAGCACAAGGCTTCACATACAACTGGCGTCAATTTGTGTGTGTGTGTGGTTCTGTGTGTTTTGTTTTAGAGCTCAACATAATAATCTTCATGCTTATTCTTCCCCAGGGAGCTTCCCAAATAGCAATGCCATTGCTGTCCTGTCCTTTTCTTCCTCTAGTTATGGCTGCTCGCTTCTTGACAGTGGATGTAGTTCAGCATGAGGCTTTAGATTCAATGGGAGTGACGTTTGGCTTAGGCAACCCAGACAGGAATTTACTCAAACATCCAAAAATAGAGACATCTATTTAATCACCCTGATTGAGCTTAGGAAAATCTATCACATCACATTCCTGCGCTTTCTGACCTGCCTGAACAGAACAAACAAGAAGTGAAGTGCCTACTGGGGGATCACCCCTGTCCCCACCAGTCAGGCAGCAGGTGCACACGTGCAATGGGTGAGCTCCTGAGATGGAAGGGCTACATAACATCCCCCCCCCCCTGCTGCTATAACCCTTACAGGCTATTTCCTTCACACGACAAGCCAGTGATAGTGGCCTTGAGGCTATATGATGAGGCTATTAGAGGAGAGAGGGCTATTAGAGGAGAGATGATGGTGATGGTGATGATGACAGTTGTGATGGTGATGATGGAGCTGGAGGTGATGATGGAGGTGATGATGAAGGGGAGAGCCAGCTGGGAGGGGCCTTGATGAGTGAGGAGAAGGCTGTGCATGGGTTATGTAGGTTGTCACCACCTCTTGGTGTTTAGGGTGCTGCTCCCCAGTAGTGGCACTTGCCATTTTACCAGACAACCCTTGACATTACATTGCTGCCACCACCTTTGCTCTGGGCTCTCTGGGCAGCAGCAGCTCCCTCTGCCATCCTGGCTTACATCACTTGGTTTTAGGTGAGCCAGGACAGCCCCTGGAGAGGAATAAACATGCTGAAAGGGAATTCACAGGAAGGGGAACTGACATTTAAGTGCCTACTTTATGCCAGGCACTGTGCTAGGCTTTCTTTTTCCTTTTCTTTTTTTTATTAAAGAGCATAAACATGAAATTCATATATCTTAAATTAGTTATTAGAACCCCACACAATTAATTTCTTTTTCCCATGTCTGGTTTGCTAAAAATTATTTAAGATCCCAATTCCCCACTGTTTTGGCAAGATATGATGAAATTGATAAAATATTTTTTTAAACTTAAAAAAGAAGGAAATCCTGCCATTTGCAACAATATGTATGAAACTTGAGGACATTATGCTAAATGAAGTAAGCCAGACACAGAAAGATGAATACTGCATGATCTCACTTACACACGAAATCTAAAAAATGTGAACTCATAGAAACAGAGAGCAGAGGGGTGATTACAGAAGTTGGGGTGATTACAGAAGTTGTTGTGTAGCTACTGGTCATTCATTTTCATTGCTCAGTAGTATTCCATTGTAAGAGTATACCATAGTTATTTATCTATTCTTCATTGACAGATGTTTAGGTTGTTTCTAGGTTTCATTTTTTTTTTCACAAAACTGTACATAAACATTCTTGTACATACTTTTAATTGCACCTGTGCATGGATTTCTCTAGGGTATATTCTTAGGAGTACAATTGATGAGTTGTCGAGTACTTTACTAGAAATGCCAAACTCAAAGTGGTCGTACCAATTATACTTCTTCATGCGATATATCTGTGTTCTCTTTGTTTCATCGTCTTGTTTGCTATCTTCAGGTGTTTTAATTTTGCCACCCTTGTAAATATCTACTAGTGTATATATGGGGTTTAATTTATATTTTCCAATTACTAATGAGGCTGAGTATTTTTCATGTTGTTTATTGGCCATTTGTAGTTTCTCTTTTGTGCCTATTCAAAACTTTTGGAGAGAGCTCTTGGGTTATCTATCACTTTTATGTTAATTTGTAGGAATTCTTTTATGTAATCATTGATCTTTTACATAATGTTACAAATATGTTCTCTCATTTTGTGGCTTGTCTTTTTACTCCGTATCTGGTGTTTTGATGAAAAGAGTAGTTAAATTTAACATGGTTAAACTTACCAATCTTTTTATCCCTCAGTCTGTATCTCTTCCTATCTATGGTTCACATTCAGGATCTCTGAAAGTTCATCTAATTGGTTGACCAGGCACAGTATAGGGAAATGTGGTATGGTTGATACTGTCATACCAGACCATTTCCTAGGACCTGGGCCACCTATGGATGTCTGCCTCGCAGTCAATGCCAATCTCTGGATCTAGTAGCTGGGGCCTAAGATGGAGAGTACCATTTAATTTTTATTTACTGATTTGTTTTTTTGTTTGTTTTTTTTTTGAGACAAGGCTAATTCTGTTGCCCAGGCTGGAGTGTAGTGGCCCGATTTTGGCTCACTGCAACTCCCGATCCTGAGTTCAAGAGACTATCCTGCCTCAGCCTCCCGAGTTGCTGGGATTACAGACACCTGCCACCATGGCTGGCTAATTTTTGTATTTTTAGTAGAGATGGGGTTTCACCATGTGGGCCAGGCTGGTCATGAACTCCTGGCCTCCTGTGATCCACCCACCTCAGCCTCCCGAAATGCTGGGATTACAGGTATGAGCCACCATGCCTGGCCTAGAATACCATTAAAAGCAATAAATAGGCCAGGCGTGGTGTCTCATGCCTGTAATCTCAGTACTTTGGGAGGTCGAGGCAGGTGGAATACATGAGGCCAGGAGTTCGTGACCAGCCTGGCCCACATGGTAAAACTCATCTCTAATAAAAATACAAAACTTAGAACACATGAGGCCAGGAGTTCGTGACCAGCCTGGCCCACATGGTAAAACTCATCTCTAATAAAAATACAAAACTTAGCCGGGTGTGGTGGTGGGGGCCTGTAATCCCAGCTACTTGGGAGGCTGAGGCAGGAGCATCACTTGAAACCAGGAGACAGAGGCTGCAGTGAGCTGAGATTGCACCACTGCACTCCAGCCTGGGCAACAGAGTGAGATTCCATCACAAAATAATAACAATAAAATTAAAATTAACAAATAAATAAATAATGGGGCAGGAGGAAATCAGACAAAGAATAAGATTGCCAAGTCTAGAAATATTACTCTTGGATCAAGAAAACATGATCTACATATACAGTGGAATATTATTCAGCCTTTAAAAAGAAGGAAATACAGTCATTTGCATGACATCATGGATGAACCCAGAGGAAATTATGTTAAGTGAAATAAACCAGGCACAGAAAGATAAATGCCACATGATCTCACTTATACATGAAGTGTGGAAAAGTCAGACTCATGGAAACAGAGTTAAATGGTGGTTATCGGAGGCCAGGGGTAGGGGGATTGGGGATATATTGATCAAAGGACACAGATTTAGACAGACAGGAGGAATAAGTCTAAGACGTCTATCGTATACCATGGGACTACAATTAATAACAATGTATTATGTACTTGAAAATTGAAAGAAGAAAAATAAATATTATTTACTGATAAGAAAGCTCTTAATCCACATCCAGAGATGAAGAAAATAATTAGCAGGAGATTTCTTAGAAGTTATATAATTTCATAGTATGGGACTTTGAAAAAACTATTTGGTAATTGAATACCTAATAACAATAACCCACTTAAAATGTGATTTTTTTTACAGTTTATTGATTAAATTAGGGAGATTCTAAAGTTAGTACCAGGAAGTTATAAGTTTAAAACTTCATGAGAGTCTGTTGAAATGGTAACTACAATTGCAATCTAACAGGTGGCAGTCCAAAGTCTAGAGGGAGGAGAGCCAGTGAGTTAAGATTTGCCAGGGTCCATCGAGGAATTTCCAGGAGAGCTGGATTGGATAGACAACATTCCTGTAACTTCAGGAAGCTCTGTTTCAGTTTTTGAAAATGAGAACGTCCTCCTACCAGAAGTCTCAAGCTCAAATGAGGAAAGGAGCTGCTGGGAACTTGCATGGGGCAGACTGCTAACAGGAAAACTCTGCAGGGAAGATCCAGAGAACCAGAAAACAACTATCCCAGAATCACTGACTCATGCAACCGTATAAGCATTTATCAAATGCCTTCCATGTGGCAGACACTGTGGTGGACACAAAGTTGAAGATAAATTCCCTGTATCCAATAGAACTCTTCATGTTGCAAGCTAGAAAGAACTTGGCTCCAACTTAATAGCAATTGTTTTGGCTCATGTAAAAGGAAGTTCAGAGGTAGGACGGGCTTCAGGGTTAGATTCATTCAGTAGCTTTTGGGTCTTCTCCCATGTACTGGTCTCATCAGACTGGCTTCCCTCATTGTGCCAAATTGGCTCTTTGTGACACCAGGATTTACAAAAGAGAGGAAACGTTCTAATGGAGGTTAGAACTTTCCCAGAAACACCTTTCCCAGAAATACCTAGTGAAGACTGCCTTGCTCTTCATTGGTTCACATTAGGTCACATGATCTTTCAAAAATTAATTCTTGTATCCAGAGAAATGCCATGCATTGTATGGTTCAGAAACCCAGGCATACACAAATTGGCTTGGCAAACAGCGTGGGATTGATTACCTCTAGATAATAAAAACTCATCTCTGGAGCTAGGGGTTGGAACCATCTTCCCCCAAAGTCAATAGGCCAGAAAGTGAATGCTGAGTGAAATTTGGGATACTATCAGAGAGTGGCAGAAAGCACACTGTGTCATCTTCCAATAAATATCCATTACAGTCTCAATTTGCAAGAAGTTTACAGTTTAGAGGGGAAGACAGGGCTGTAATTTACTCATAATGAAAAAGTGATATGAGAGATACAAAGTGTTTTGAGAAACTAGAGGAGAAGGTTGTTTATAGCACCTGAGGGATTAAGGAGCTGAGCTATGACAGATGCATTTTTGAAAGACACAAAAATAGAAATACATTTGTTGCAAGATCCTTGGGATCTCGCTTTTCTGGTCAGAAACCTCTGTGGCTGTTGGTGCTTTTGCTTGAGTTTTGCTCAGGCCTGCTGGGCTCGTACCATCCACTTGGCATGGCAGGCTGCACTCAGCTCATACTACTGGCCTGGATTGCACACCTGCCAAGGGAGAGCCAAGTGTGCAGTAGTGAGGGGTGTGTGAGCAAGTGAGTGTGGGGTCTGGCCAGTGTGCACAGTCAGGCACACTGGCTGCTGCAGTGGGGCAGGCAACTCCAGGTGCCAGCACGGGCACTGGCTCTCTGCAAGGCTGTGGCTGGACCAGGTGCACTGGAAACAGCTTCTCACAGCTGCCAATGGGGAACACGGTGGCACCTGGAAGCTTGGAGACTCCAGGAATCACAGGGCCCCAAAGAGGGAGTGACAGCCTTGGCTCAAGGAGCTCCCAAGTCTGGGCTCCCCAAAGGACTGTAGCTCTTCTCACCTTCTCTTCACCTGCAACTTGGTGAACAAGGGGCATGTTTCAGCCCTGTTTCTGTTATAGCTCTTTCAGCCCTGCCATTTGGTAGTTCCTGAGTTCTTGTCCTGCTCCAGGAAGAATGAGATATGTGGACAAGTGGAGGGTGAGTATGGAGAAGAGAAGCTTTATTGAATGACAGCTCAGAGGAGACCCTGGAATGGGTAGCTCCTCTCTGCAACTGGTTGTCCTGATGTCTCCCACTCTCAGCAGAGACGAGGCCCTGAAGTGAATAACTCCTCTCTGCAGTTGGTCATCCTGATGTCTGCTGCCCTCAGTAGAAAGAAGGCCCTGGAGTGGGTAGGGTAGGTAGCTCCTCTCTGCAGCTGATTGTCCCAACATCTGCAGCTCTCAGTAGAGAGGAGGCCCTGGTATGGGTAGCTCCACTCTGCAGCTAGTCATCCTGACATCTGCTGCTCTCAGCAGTGAGGAGGTCCTGGAGTGTGTAGCTCCTCTCTGCAGCTGATCATCCTGATGCCTGCTCAGCTCTGGCTGAGCTGGGAGATTTTATGGGCCTCAGACCTGAGGAAGTGAGCATCAGTTGGTCCATGGGTGGCCATGGGTGGGCTCAGAAAAAGCACCACAAGTTCCCACTCTGGTTTGTGGGGACTGGCAGCCTAGCCCTCAGCCTTCAAGCCCTCCCTGGCCTGAAGGTGGGACCTCACCAGGGACCCACCCTCTTCCACCCAGGAGACTATTTGCCTCCCACTGCCATTAATGATGCCCAGGCTGTTTGCGGTAAGGAGCACCTGAAGGCCAATGCTGAGCTGCCCTCAGCCCCACCTAGGCTTCCCTTCCATGCGTGTCGGTGCCCAAAGCCTGGAGGGGGCCAAGTTGGCAGGGGGCTGTCATGTCAGCACTGCCCCAACCGTGTGCACACCCAGCTAGGTGCAACAGCACCTGGGCTCAGCCCCAACCTTGCTCCGAGATCAGATTAGGTGCCAGGAGTGGGAGAGACCAGGCAGTAGGTGCAGACACCTCTGAGCCTGTGGGGGAAGGGGGCCTTCCCAGGCTCCCAAGAGTGCAGAGATGCCCAGCTCTACAGCCCCAGCTTGGATGACTGTAGCTGCACCCAGAGGGGTAGGGTTCCTGTATGCTCTGTGGAATGAGAGATGTGGGTCCACAGCTATGATTTGGGTGACTGTAGCTGCACCCAGAGGGCAGGGCTCCTGCCTGCTCCCAGCACTCCCAAGAGCACAGGTAGGCCCAGGTCTGTAGCCACGGCTTGGGTGGCTGAAGCTGTGCTTGGGAGGGTGGGGCTCCTGCCTGCTCCCAGCCCACCCAAGAACACAGGGAGGGGAGGTAGCGAATGAGTAAAATTTGTAGTAATATGGAAACATCCAAGTGAGAATATCTGAAGAAAATTTGGGGGCAGACAGACCTTGAGAAGCAGTGTTGGAAGCCATTAGCATAAGAGAAATGAACTATCATATATTAAATACTACATAGATGTCAGACTTGTTCTAAGCATTTTATTTGTATTATTTCTTTTAACTTTCATAATGCAGTACAGAGACTCCTGTCTTAATTTTACTAAAAATGAATCTGGCACTTGAAAAGGTAACTTACCAAGGCCATTCAGCTGGTCAATGGATGAGTAGGATTCAAATCCAGTAGCTGGGATCAGAGTCTGGGTGCCGAAGCTATGACTATGGCCAAGGTGGCTCAGGAATAGAAGAAAGAAGACATTTTCCAGTCTTTGTCTCCAAAATGCAGCAATCTTCGATTCACATGAATGCTTTGACTTTTTATTAATATATTTGTTCAAAATTCTTTTGCTGTCCATAGCTTTTTTCCCTATAATACCTGAGATCTTTTTGGCTACAAGTAACTGGAAACACTGACTCAGCAAGCCAAAGCAATAAGGAAAAAGTATCACTTCATGTAACAAGAAGTCCCAGCTGGGCTTATCGTGGCTCAGGCCTATAATCCCAGCACTTTTGGAAGCTGAGGCAGGTGGATCACTTGAGGTCAAGAGTTCATGAACAGTCTGGCCAATATGGTGAAACCCTGTTTCTACTAAAAATACAATAATTAGCCAGGTGTGGTGGCAGGTACCTGTGATCCCAGCTACTCAGGAGGCTGAGGTCGGAGAATTGCTTGAACCCAGGAGGCAGAGGTTGCAGTGAGCCAAGAATGGGCCACTGCACTCCAGCCTGGGTGACAGAATGAGACTCCATCTCAAAACAAAAACAAAAACAAACAAACAAATCCCAATGTGGTCAGTTCCAGGGTTGATTAATTCAGCGAGTCAGCAACTCAGCATCATTATGAACCCTGATTATTTCCCATTTTGCATCTTTAGTATGTCAGGCCTTTAAGCAAACTCTCTTGATAGACCAAAGATAACAACCAAAGTTCATGTCAACACATCAAGACCTGACAACATCTGTGGGGAAAAGATAGGCCCCCTCTTCAAGTTTGATTTTTTTTTTTTTTTTTTTGAGATGGGGTCTTGCTCTTGGCTCACTGCAGCCTCGACCTCCTTGGTTCAAGGGATCCTCCCAACTCAGTCTTCTAAGTAGCTGGGACTATAGGTGGGTGCCACCAAGCCCAGCTCATTTATTTATTTATTTTTGTAATTGTTTGTAGAGATGGGGTTTCGCCATGTTGCCAAGACTGGTCTTGATCTCCTGAGCTCAAGTGATTCCCCACCTCAGCCTCCCAAACTGCTAGGATTTCAGTTGTGAGCCATTGATCTCACCCCCACCAACCCCACCTTTTTTCCTTAAAACAGCAATAACGACCAAAAAAAAAAAAAAAAAAAAAAAAAAGATGGCTAATCTGCCCTCATATCCTGTTGCCCAGAATTGTGTTATACACCTATTCTTAATCAATCATTAGCAAAGAGAATGGGATATTGCTTAATTGATTTAGCAAAGTGCATGACCACATGGAAGACAATGGATTCACAACAACAATAAATTAGGGGCCGGACGCGGTTGCTCACACCTGTAATCCCAGCACCTTGGGAGGCTGAAGCGGGTGGATCATCTGAGGTCAGGAGTTCGAGACCAGCCTGGTCAACACGGTGAAACCCTATCTCTACTAAAAATACAAAATTAACTGGGTGTGGTGGTGGGCACCTGTAATCCCAGTTACTCAGGAAACTGAGACAGAAGAATTGCTTGAACTCGGGAGGCAGAGGCTGCAGTGAGCTGAGAACAAACCACTGCACTCCAGCCTGGGCAACAGAGTGAGATTCTGTCTAAAAACAAAAACAACAGCAAAACAAAACAAAACAAAACAAAAAAACCCCCAATAAATTGGTGTTCTCTTAGGAGAGAAACCAGAAGACTGGGGGTGGGACTGAAGTAGTGAGGAGGTGGGAGATGAGAGGTTCAAGGAAGCAATCAACATGTCTACTAAATTTCCATTCACATCGTGTATTCTCAACAGCAGTGATATTCCCCCAGGAGGGCAAATAAATGCTTCAATGAGGATTTTACTCTTTTTATATGTAAAACAGAAATATATATAGCATATATTAACAGAAATATACATAGAATGCATTAACAGATATACCACATGTCTATAATATTAACATTTCATAAGAAAGATGATTAGAAACAAGTGCCTAAAGCAGCTTCCTAGAGAGGGGTGATCATTAAGAAAAGGTTAAGAAACACTGGTTAACATCAATATGTCTTTACCCAGAAACAGAAATTCCTAGAGAAAATTAGCTGTGCTGAACAGAGAACTGTGTGGTACTCAAGGTAGCACTTTGAGGACATCTGCAAAGGGGAGTAGCTGTGAGGCAGCTGCTGGTGGCGGTGGTGATGATTATAACAACACTGGCACCCTCTGACCACTTAGTGTATTCTGTCTCCATCTGGTTCAGATCTGTACATATCACAGCAGCCAACATTACATGTTTTATTTATACCTTTCACTCTGGTGAGTACTTGGCAAGTATCAACTTGTTAAGTCTTCACAACAACCAGTTGAAGAGGATATAATTATTATCTACATTTGACAGATGAGGAAACTGAGGCATGGAAGGGTTAAATGACTCTCAGAAGAAAGTGGTTAAATGGGGATTTGAAAAAAAAATTTGTTTGAAATTTCAAATATAGGCATTCCTCACTTTCTATAGTAGTGCAAGTCTGTGAAAATGGTCATGCAAACAATCTGCAATAATCAATGGGGGAAAATTACAATTTGTTTCATGACCTTTAAAAATGTTTGTCAAAGCATTAAAAATGCTCTTACCTTCAGTTGTAAATATAGGGAAATGAAAAAATTATTTTTAAAACCCAATATTTATTTAGTACACTATAATTTAAAACATTAGAAACATTGAAAATAGGTGTTTTATTTCTTGGTAAAAAAATGTATCTGGATAATTTGAACAGTGCTTGCCTTCTCATTGTTTAACATATGATATGGAGTGAACATCTTTCTTATGTCTTAGCTTATTGTCACACTCCTGAATTTGGATCAGCTTCCAACATTTTATCTTTTGCACTTTCAATGATGTAAAACATCTCCAAGTGTGCCCTTTTATGCCTAGTGTTCCATTATTGGAAAGCTAAGCTTGTGGGAGTTATCTTACATATTCTACTGCTCAAGGTCATCGCCAAGGTCTGATTTTCAAAATTCAAAAAATTGCATCCACAGGCATAAATGGGTTAATGTGAAGGTTTTTTCCCCCCAGTGTCACTTCCTCTGGGATATCTTCATCCCCTTTACTTTCTCCATTTATGTTGATCTCACTAGCTCCCCAGCTACATACAGAGTCTTGAACGGTGGCGGTATCGACTTTCCCATGGTTCACAATTTTCTCCTATAATTCTATTTGTGTTTGTCTTGAATTTCACTGCTATTGTTATCACTTTTCATTTGTTTGGTGCATTTTCTTCTTTCTTTCTTTCTTTCTTTCTTTCTTTCTTTCTTTCTTTCTTTCTTTCTTTCTTTCTTTCTTTCTTTTCTTTTTCTTTCTTTCTCTTTCTCTCTTTCTCTCTTTCTTTCTTTAATTCCTTCCTTCCTTCCTTCCTTCTTTCCTTCCTTCCTTCCTTCCTTCCTTCCTTCCTTCCTTCCTTCCTTCCTTCCTTCCTTCCTTCCTTCCTTCTTCCTGGCCAGTTTCCTCTTTTAACTATCCATTTTTTTTGGAAAATGTCATGGGTTTATCACTAGGAGACAAGGAGGCAACATGAAACGTGCTCCCATCTCTGTGTGAACTGAACCACAGATGGGCAGTGACCAATCATCAACTGACAGACTTTGAAAGAAGTGATGTGACTGACCACTGATCATGATGTGCATCTGTTATTTACACAGTGATTTGGGGACTGAAGCGCCAGCAGCCAAGTTTGTACTTTATGCAATTACTCACATTAATATACTGTGGAAACTGAAATCTGAACTGTGTTGTGGGGTGACTGATGTTATTTAACTAAACCATGGCAACTGAAATCCATGCAGATTGGAGCCATGCAAATTGAGAACTGCCTGTATGGCCATCCCTTAATATTCTTGGGGGACTGGTTCCAGGACCCCAGCAGAGACCAAAATCCACAGATGATCAAATCCATGATATAAAATGCCTAGTATTTGCATACAACATATGCACTTCCTCTTTAAATCATCTCTAGATTACTTGTAATACCTGATACAATGTAAATGCTATGTAAATTGTTGTTATACTGTATTGTTTAGGGAATAATGACAAGGAAAAAGGTCTGCAAGCCATGGGCCTGTAGTCCCAGCTATGTGGGAAGCTGAGATGAGAGGATTATTTAAGCCCAGGAGTTTGAGTCCAGCCTGGCCAGCACAGAGAGACACCCATGTCTAAAAACAATAAATAAAATAAAATAAAATAAAGTAAAACTGTACATGTTCAGCAGAGATGCAATTTTTTCCCATATTTGTGATCCTCAGTTAAATCCATGGATGCAGAATCCAAGGATGTGGAACCCACAGATCTGAAGAGCCCACTGTATATACAAAGCAGGCAGATTTGTACAGATTTGTACAGATTTAGATATACAAATCCTAATGTATCCAACACCTGGCTTTGACCATTATCAACTCATGGCCAATCTTGTTTCTGCAACACCCCCATTCATTTTGAAGCAAATCCCTGACATCTCATCATTTCATTCTTAAATAGCTCTATATGCAATTAAGACTGGGGATTTTGATCTAACTCTATCAAATTCCAGGGCAGGAACTTGTAAAAATACACTCACCGGCTTCTTGGGGAGGGCAGTAGACCCAGAGAAATGGAATGGCATACTAATAGGTATTTGCTCCTTTCATCCTGACTGCAACCCCATGAAGTTGAAGTCTTGTTGTCTTCATTTTTTCAGATGAGGAAACTGAGGCATGGAGGGGTTAAGTGACTTGTCCAAGGTCACACAGTAAGTGAATAGTTGAGTCAGGCATTATATTCAGATGTGATTCCACATGTCATTCTCTTCTTATACATCACAACTGCACAGAAGGGGGTCCTTAACCATCGCTGACATTCTCCTGTGTCCAACCTCCTGTACCAGTTAGCATCCCAGCTATGGCCAAGAACTTAGGAACCATATATTCTTTCCTTCTTTGCACCCCTGGTCTTCCTGGAATATACTCTCAGTGGGAAAAACAAAACAAAACAAAACAAAACAAAACAAAAACAAGGACTCAGCACACATCTTTGCTGAGGTGTTGACTTCTCCAAGTCCTGAGGGAGATAGTTCCTCCTGGCACTGAATCCATTGTCAGGGCCACACTTGTGCCATGCTGAGGAGGGCTCAGAAGAATCCTAGTCTATCAACAACGCCCTTCCGCAACAGTGTCCTCTGCCACTGACTCACAGAAAAACTAATGGAACAGGTTACTGTGTTGAAACCTACAATGCCCCTAGCTGTGCCTTATCTGGGTCTGGATTCAATGACTCTTCGTTTAGTGTTCAAACACCTTAGCCCTGGACTGTGGCCTTTCAGGGCTGAAAGTCTGGCAGGGGAAGAGACTTGCCTGGAGGGATCTGATACTGTTAAAACAGCAGAGGAGAGGAAGAGGGAAGGGGAGGGATGATGAAAAGGAGGAACAGAGGAGAGGGAGAAGAGGAGGGAGAGAAGAAGGAGCCGGAAGGAGGAAGAGAAAGAAAAGAGATCCTGCTTGCATTCTATTGGCACCTCTCTGAACACTGCCACCGATTCTAATGGGACTTGTGTCCCAGCCCATAATCCCTCAAGTGCTAAGAGAATAGGCCTCATAGTGGCTTTTCGGTCTTTTTTTTCTTTTCAACTACAGCTTTCTGATTTCTTTGGAAAACTTCCTTCTATTCCAGAACGAAGGCACATTTTTCTCTTGCTCCTAGAGGCTGTGCAGAGGGACAGGGTCTTTTTGGTCCCCTTTGGCTGGAGTTTCCCAACAGTCTCAGAAATGACTCTGGGTGTGGCTGGAAGATATTTAAGGAAGGAGGTAGGAGGCACTAAGAACAGAGGGACTGGGGGTTGATAAAAGAAGGAAGAAACAAGTGGCCCAGTTTATGTCTATTTAGATCCCAGGCATTATAGCTTTACATATGGCATCCCACCAATTGAAATAGATGGTGGCTTTTGTCTGCCCAAATCTATTCCCGCTTTCCCAAACTCTTATTTTTTGGTAACAACATTTACACATACCCTGTCCTCTGGGAAATTTCCTCTCCCCATTCTCAAAGATTCTGATGGGAATGCCAATCACAAAACCCTTCTTGCCTCACAGAGGTAAGTGTGCAGCCCAGATCTGGCCAATCAGAGCCTTCCTTGGGCTTATATATATGGGTATCGGGAAAGAGAAGCCCTCCTTCCCTCTGGGGTTGCTAAGGAGAAATTAAATAAAACTAGAGTGACATGCACTGTAGTCCCAGCTACTCCAAAGGCTGAGGCAGGAGGACTGCTTGAGCTTAGGAGTTCGAGGTGGCAGTGAGCTGTGATTGCGCCACTGCACTCCAGTCTGGGCAACAGATTGAGACCTTATCTCTATTTTTTAAAACACTGAAATTAGGCTGGGCGTAGTGGCTCATTCCTGTAACCCCAGCATTTTGGGAGGTTGAGATGGGAGAATTGCTTGAGGCCAGGAGTTTGTGATCAGCCTGGTCAATCCCATCTCAAAATTTAAAAAATAAAAAAACACCCTGAAACTATTTGCAACCATTGCCACCATTTGTATGGAGGAAGCTCATTTGTAGTAGGAGAAAATAAGGGCAACACACAAAAAGAAGTGTGTGTGTGAAGAGAGAAAGATAAATTGAGATACATGTTTCCAGTTATTCATTTATCTATCTATCTATCTATCTATCTATCTATCTATCTATCCAACCCTGACAATTCTATTTTAGTCTCTAAATTATGTTGTAATGTAAACTAGCAATACCTCTGTGAATAATTTGTGTGTGTGTGTGTGTGTGTGCATGTAAGCTGGTTTGAGTTGGGTTTTTCATATTTAGAACACAGACAGTCTTAACAGATTCCTTTAATCCTTACAGCAATCCTATGAAGTAGTCAAGGCTCAGAGAAGTACATTGTCCAAAAGTCATGTAGACAGCCCTGGAGAGTCAGGATTCATACCCGGTCTCTCTGATCCTCCAGCTCCGAAGCTGGTACTTGCCAGCTCCCAAAAATGGGTTAAACCTGGTCCTGCCCCAAAGTAACAATGCCTGCAAGGAGAGTTGACCTTTATACAACTATAAAGCAAGACAGAACATAATGCTATAATATAATAAAGATACAAATACAATTCACTGGGATACACGAGAAAGTATTTGAGACCAAATTGTGCCTAAGGCATCCCAGGCCCAGTTTGGGGTGGGGGGAGCTTCCTGCATACTTGGATGCCCAAAGAAATCCCAAAATGACCAAAGCTGTTTCAGGCTTTTGTGGGCACTGACCATTTATGGATGTGTGACCAACAGCCTGTACAACCCTGAACAGAAACTTATTGTTGCGAGCTGTTGCCACTGTTTGCAGAGCGTGGTATTGCTTGTGCAGTTGCCCTGAAACCTTTGTTTCGAGAAATCTCACTTCCCTCCCTCATTCCCCATCACAGCTCTGCTGCCTGACCAGTTGGCCTTCATTACTTCTGCTACAATCACCGTGAGCCTGCAGCTGGTAGGGGCTGGCAAAAGGTTCAGTAAGGCTATTTATTTCCCATGCATCTACCAAGGAAAATGAATTTGCACGTGTCATTTGCAAGCTATTTGCAAAGTGTGCGGTACATTCCGTTGTTTCCTAGAGTCTAAAAAAGTGGTTTTCAATCTTTTCTTTTTCCTATTCTAGGCCACTTTAAGCTGGGCAGAATAACCCACAGTCAATTTGCTCCACCCTTTCTCACATACAAGTGGAAAAATAACACAAGCATACTATTGAGGCATCAATGTAAAGTATCTTGGGCAGGGGGATTAGTTGTACACGTGCTTTCACGATCAAGGCGTAAATGACTCATATTCAAATTGCAATGCATAATTGTCTTTAGGTATAATTACCAGAAAATTAAGGGCCAAAAATACAATTAAAACAAAGATATATCACTAGTCACCTTAAGGTTCAAACAAATCCCAACTAACTTGATAATGATGAAGCTAAATTAACAGTAAATTACAATTAGAAGCAAGAATGGCAGCAACTAGAGAACTTGGCCCACACATGACAAACAACACTGATGGCAGACTGATGATAAAGCACCTGTCCACACAATGCCAGGGATGGGCAAGGCTCCAACAACGTCGGGCCACACTTTCTCCAGAGGCCAAACTTCTCAGGGGAATACAAAATCAGAAACCTCAATAAAATTTGGTAGCACATTGACTTTTGTTTATAAATTCCAGACTAGGTTAACCTGTAGTCATTCACTTAGCAAGCTTTTAGTAAGTAGGTCTTAGATGTACATAAAAATGAGTGTGGATGAATTTGTAATTAGCTCTTCCTAAAGATAATTATTTACAGTAGTTCATCCTAAAGGGAAGACTTGCTTTCTTGGGTCAGTTTGAAGCCCATCAGGTGGGTCTTGGGTAGCATTTAAGAATCACTGGTTGGGGCCAGGCATGATAGCTCATGCCTGTATTTCCAGCACTTTGGGAGGCGGAGGCGGGGGTATCTCTTGAGCCCAGGAATTCAAGACCAGCCTGGGTAACGTGGCAAAACCCCGTATCTACAAAAAATATGAAAACATTAGCCGGGTGTGGTGGTTTGCGCACCAGCTACTTGGGATGCTAAGGCAGGAGGATCTCTTGAGCCTAGGAGGTCGAGGCTACAGTAATCCATTATTGCACCATTGCACTCCAGCCTGGACAACACAGTAAGACCCTGTCCCCCTCCACCCAAAAAAAAAAAAAAAGACTGGTTAATAGGCATTGGAATGCAACTGAATTGTTTGTTATATGCAGGGGTCTTAGACTAAGACACATGAGACATGAGAACCAGAGACGTTTATTTCAACTCTCTTGCTTTCTACTACAAGAGTTATGCCAGGACCTCAGGCAAAAGCTAAGCATTCCAACCTGACACCACCAGTTAGGTTAGTACAGAGGTTAATGTGAGTTGGAAGATTTCACACTTGCTAATTTAAAAGAAGCAACTTCCTCAAAGCAACAGAGGTGAATGTCAGCAATTCACAGAAGCGTTATGATATTTTACCTTTGGCTTAAAAATTAGACAAAAGAAAGACTAGGAAGCAGTCTGCCAGAAAACCTAGCAGCAGCCATCTCCAAAGGGTGCAACACCCGGGTAACTCTGCCTTAGAAAATAACACTTTATAATGGTGTAACACTTGAACCTCTCCAAACACATTTGCATGCGTTACTGCAATCTCCAGAAAGAAGAGTGAGTTTCTGAGGTGTCCTGACTCCCTGACCTCCTTTTTCTTTCCTCAACTCTCTCCTTCCTTCTCCTTGGGTCCACATGCCTCTGGATTTGTTCCTTTCTCTCTTGTTCTTGCCGTTCAGTTTCGCAGTTCCTGCTTCAGTCGCTTGCTCAGGCCTTGCATATCCTCAAGATGCTACAGGACTTTTCAGGGTTACTCAGAGTTCAAAAGGAATCAAAATCTAATTCAACCTAGATTTGTTGAGTCCTTTTTAAAGAATAAAACTATTTGGCTTTTGGCTGGGCATGGTAGCTCAAGCCTGTAATTCTAGCACTTTGGGAGGCCAAGGTAGGAGGAATGTTTGAGGACAGGAGTTAGAGACGGATTTGGGCAACACGGCAAAATCCTGTCTCTTCAAAAAAAATACAAAAATTAGCCAGGCATGGTGGCTTATGCCTATAGTCCTAGCTACTCTGGAGGTGAACATGGGAGGATCACTGGAGTCCAGGAGTTTGAGAGTAAGCTATGATTGCACCATGGCACTCCAGCCTGGGTGACTGAACACGGCCCTATCTCTAAAAGTTAAAATTTAAAAAAAAGATATGCCTGTAATCCCAGCACTTTGGGAGGCCGAGACAATCCAATTTTTTAAAACTGATAAGAGGATCGGGCGCGGTGGCTCACGCCTGTAATCCCAGCACTTTAGGAGGCCGAGGTGGGCGGATCACGAGGTCAGGAGATCAAGACCATCCTGGCTAACATGGTGAAACCCCGCCTCTACTAAAAAATACAAAAAACTAGCCGGGCAAGGTGGCAGCCGCCTGTAGTCCCAGCTACTTGGGAGGCTGAGGCAGGAAAACGGGAAAACCCGGGAGGTGGAGATTGCAGTGAGCTGAGATCCGGACACTGCACTCCAGCCTGGGCGACAGAGCGAGACTCCATCTCAAAAAAAAAAAAAAAAAAGATATGACTGTCTGAATGAGTAAGGTAGAGCTCTTTATGTAAAGCCCGTTCATTCCTGGATAAGTAATTGAAGGCAAGCAGGTTTGGGAATCGTCAGGCCCTCATGTGTAGCACGGGCTGCCACAGGCCTCTAGCTTCACTGAGTCAGCCAGCATGAGCTGTGAAACCTCAATTCAAAGTCACTGGGGGAGTACTATGTGTTGAATGTTTCTCCCTCCCCTGAAGTTCATATGTTGAAGTGCTCCTAACTTCCTGTACCTCAGACTGTGACCTTATTTGACTACAGAGTCTTCATAGAGGTAACCAAGTTAAAATGAGGTCATCGGGGTGGGCCCTAATCCAATGAGATACCAGTATGACTTATATCTTATGAGAAAGGAAAATGTGGGCACAGAAAAACAGTGGAAGATAATGCAAAGACACAGGAGGAGACAGCCAGCTACAAGCCAAGGTGAAAGGCCTGGAACAGATCTTTCCCTCACGGCCCTCAGAAGGAACCCCGTCCACATTTTTTAATTATTTATTTATTTATTTATTTATTTGTTTATTTATTTTTAGAGATGGAGTTTCGCTCATCACCCAGGCTGGAGTGCAGTGGTGAGATCTTGGCTCACTGCAACCTCCATCTCCTGAGCTCAAGTGATTCTCCTGCCTCAGCCTCCCAAGTAGCTGGGATTACAGGCGCCCACCACCATGCCTTGCTAATTTTTTTATTTTTAGTAGAGATGGAGTTTCACCATGTTGGCCAGGCTTGTCTCGACTCCTGACTTCAGGGGATCCACCTGCCTTGGCCTCCCAAAGTGCTGGGATTCCAGGAGTGAGCCACCATGCCCAGCCCCCTGCCCACATTTTGATCTTGAACTTCTGGCCTCCATAACTGTGAGAAAACAGATTTCTGTTGATTAAGCCATCCAGTTTGTGGTACTTTGCTACAGCAGCCCTAGTAGGCTCATTTAGAGAGCAACCAGCCCAGAAGACTAATTTTTCTCACCTCCTCACAAGACGGTTTTAATAACAAAATGAGCTGATAGAACTAAAGCCCTTTGCAAATAGTTAAAGCTACAATGAAGATGAAAGGGATTCATATTAATATGATAATGGTCCCTGGCTGCCATATTTAAAACTACTGGATTTTAAAAATTACCCCTCTTCTATGCATACAACTGAATCCTTTTCCTGGCTATATTTTTCTCTATAAAACACATATCACCTTCTAACATACTATGTTTTACTTATTTATTTTGCTTATTCTCTCTCTTCCCACGAGTAGTAAGCTCCATGAAGGCAGGGACTTTCTGTTTTGTTCACTGCTAGTCTCCAGCACTTAGAGCTTTGCCTGCCGCATGGCAGGTCCTCAGCATGCACTTATCATCCATGCACGTTGAATGAATGATAAATGCACATTTGCATCCTCATCTTCATTAGGCTACTGTCTACTGATCCTTTAAGGCCTAACTCAGGCCTTCTCTTTCTTAGGAAGCCTCCCCACACCACTTTCCTCTTTCCTGGTTTGGAGCTTCCCCTCCATTCTCTTACATGGGTCTTTCCAACACTGCAGTGACCACATTGTGCTTGTTTCCATGACTTCCTTGCTGTGGGCTTTGGAGGTGGGGAACACCCAGGTCTATACAACCTGTAGTCGAAGGAGGTGGCTCTGTGCCTGGCCCTTGGTGGGTACTCTGTGCTTCTCTGTTGAGTGAGGCAGTAGCTGGGGAACAAGGGAAGGGCATGGGCAGAGGGTGGATCAGAGGTGGCCCACAAAGGGGTACTGACCTTGTAGCCTAGGCTGAACCCTCGAACTAGAATAGTCAACAACACTAAACACTGAAAAGGAAGCCCACCACCACACGTTGCTGGAACCACAGAGGAAACCAAAGTGGAGAAGAGTGAGGCCAGCTGGGAGGATGACCTCAGGGTTTGGAATAGAAGAAGTAAAATAAAAATTGATAAATCAGAGCAGAAATATGAAAAGCCACTTTAAAGAGAAAACAAATGAAAGGTTCCTGGAAATGCAAAACAGAAGTTTCACCTGATGAATATGTTCACATAACTGAATATAGAATGAATTGCCTGGGGCTGAGATGGGGCATGGGGGTTGTCAATTAAGAAATTTTGGTTAGAGGTCAGGCGCAGTGGCTCATACATATAATCCCAGCATTCTGGAAGGCTGAGATGGGCGGATCACTTGAGGCCAAGAATTCAAGACCAGCCTGGCCAACATGGTGAAACCCTGTCTCTACTAAAAATACAAAAATTAGCTGGGCATGGTGGTGGGCACCTGTAATTCCAGTTACTCAGGTGGCTGAGGTACAAGAATCACTTAATCTGGGAGATAGAGGCTGCAGTGAGCCGAGATTGCACCACTGCACTCCAGCCTGGGTGACAGAGCAAGACTCTGTATCAAAAAAAAAGAAAAAGAAAGAAAGAAATTTTTGTCAGAAAAGGGAGAACTGGCCAGGCGTCATGCTCATGTTGTAATCACAGCAATTTGGGAAGCCAAAGTGGGAGGATTGCTTGAACCCAGGAGTTCAAGATCAACCTGGGCAAGATGGTGAGACCCCCCACCTGGATTGAAAAAGAGAGAGAGAGAGAACAGGGAGAACTAAGAGGCCTTTGTCAGCTGAGCAGCTGGGTAGAGAGTGCCCGGACTGGGGATGAAGGTATCAGATCTTCCTAGGAAGTCTTTGATGGGAATTAAATCTCAGAGGTGGGGGTAGGGCCGGTCTGGTAAAGGGAGGGCAGCGTGATTAGCGAGTAATTGGAGGTGGAGCTCAAATATAATGGAAAAATTCATGGTAAGAAGTCTCTGCCCCATGTGGAACACGGTGGTGGTGTTTGCATTTACAAAGGTAAAAAGTATGGGCCAGGGCAATGGCTCATGCCTGTAACCCCAGCACTTTGGGAGACCAAGGCAGGAGGATCACTTGAGCCCAGGAGTTCAAGACTAGCCTGGACAACATAGCAAGACCCTATCTCTACAAAAAAACCCGCACACCTGTAGTCCCAGCGACTCAGGAAGACTGAGGCAGGAGGGTCGCTCGAACATAGGAGTCTGGGGATCCAGTGAACTAGGATCACACCACAGCACTCCAGCCTGGGCAACAGAGTGAGACCCTATCTCCAAAACAAAAATAAAGAAAAAAGAAATAAAAAGGACAGGTAAGACCATCTGTAAAGGTCATTGTGCTCTGAGGGAAGAACTAAGGATCTCAGCTCATGCTGCTTGTCTACAAAGAATAAGGAAAATTATCACTGGCTTGCCAGGCTGAACTGCCTTTGGGATTTCACAGTCTTGAGGGGGAAATTGTCATCCTTTGATTGTTCATTCATTCATTCATCAAACATTTTTGAGCCAGATACTGTGCTACATCCTGGGATACAAAAATAAATGTCAACATCCAGTTCAACTAAGAACCTTGACCTCCCGGATTTGTGTAATCTATAATCCAGTTCAAACAAGCATCCTCTAACATCCCCCTGTGCTGTGGGGAGGAAGGTGGTTAGAGAGGACAGCTCAAGCACCAGAGGCAGCAAGGCTAATCAAGCAGAACAGAAGGCCAAAGTCCCAGAAGAGGAGTAAAATGCCAATCCACCAGGGGAGTCTGGAACCAAGGCTTTGCAACCTCTCCCTGGGAATGTTGAATGGTACCCACGAGAGCAGAAGTACAGCACCAATTAGGTTACAGGCACTGCCACTAAAATTCAGTGAGCCAAAATTATCATTGAACTGAACAACGAAATAATTTAGTTAAACAGATCTTTTGAGAATGCCTGCAGAGTCACTGGAATGAGTTGTTGACATTCTTCATCAACGAAGAAAATGTTGCCAGGGTTCCTGCAACAAAACAGATTTATATGATGCCACTCCTGACTCCCCAGAGACCTGCCCACCTGAAGCAGACAGATTAAAGCCAGCCTGGGACACACTTCCTGATTTTAAAAATAAACATTCTCCAGGTTTTGAAAAGTAAATTTCTCCAGGAAACACTTTATATAAGTAATACCCTAGAGTGTACATATTTTGTATTCTCTATACTCTGTGAATATTTCTCGTATTACAGACAGGAAGATATTCAGTGTTGACTTCAGATCTAAAGGGAGTACATCCTTGAGAAGGAGAGTAGAAAGTCCTTATCCGGCCTTTGTCCAAGTCATCATCTGTTTTCTGTTCATTAGACATTAGACATCTGTTCAACACTGTGCTGGGTACCAGGGTGATGCAGCAGGAGGGAAGGAAGAGGTAGATAACAAAAGACTTGACAGGTGGCCCTTTATATGCTTCCCGCCTAATGGGATGGTGTAGGTTGAATTCCCTGGGTCTGAGATAGAGAAGTGGGGGCAAGAGGTTTATTGGGGAATATATCCCAAAACAACATCTGTGTGTGACTGAAGGAAGTGGGCAGAGGTGGGGAAGTTGAGCTGTAATGCAACATAAGCTTGAGCGGGCTCCATGGGACACTCTGAAGCTGAGATGCCCTTCAGAGATGTCTCAAGTTGAGGCCGGGGAGAGGTGTCTGTGCCCTTTATTGAATGTGAAAGGGTGTGGACTTTCCCCAGGGAAGGGGAGTAGCCTTACACAAGACAGCTCCATTCTGTGGAGGGACATTTCTGAGAAGGAGCTGAGCCTGGAGCTTTCAGCAAGCAACATTCCTAGAAGCTGGGAAAATGCAAGCCTTGGGCCTGAACATGGGGATCTGGGCAGCACGCCACAGCAGCCACCACAAGGGAGCATAATACAATAGCATGAAGGGCAGTGTGACATTACGGTGCTGTAACGAAGGTACAGATACAGTAGAATGAGCATTCAGAAGGTGGAGGGACCGCATCTGATAGGGAGCAAGGAAAGCCTCCTGTGGAGGTTGAGGCCCCTGAATATGCACAAGCCTTCCACCCCTACCCCACGCCGGGAGAAGAGCTAAGGTAATTAAATCACACATTCCCAGCTGATGGGGAAGGAGGATGGAGCAGATGGGAGGAAATGAGATGTCTGCAATTATCTCCTTCCCTAGCACTTCCAGAGTCACAGCCCCAACTGGTAATCACTTCTGACTGCCACAGTTAAAGATTTCCTCAGGTCAGCAACCCCTTATAATAGGGTAGAGTGATGGCCACAACGGGCCTTCAGATGTGTCCACTGACTGCCCAGCTAACTGACTGGCTTACCTGATGGATCAAGCCGTGTTTGGTCCAGGAACAAACTGACCCAAGGTCATCCCAGAATCTACAATGCCTCCCATTTTCAAAATTATTTCTTCCTATCAAGTGAGGTTATTCATTCCTTTTTCAAGAGTGACTGTCGAGACTTGTGAAACTAGAGTCACCCTTCTGGGATCAGGGTGGATGGAAGCTCAGGATGTGAGGAAGTGCATGAGGCTCCACTCTCTAGCAAAGCAAAAACATTTTTTAGAATCAGTTTTAAGATTTATCCTTCTGTTTGGGATGCCTCCAGGCTAAAGGAAACAAATATTCCATGGATTTACCCCTAGAGAGCAACATGTCCCCTGTCCTAGTTTATATTTCTGCTCAAAAAGCTGCTGTTTAACAGCCGAATGATTTCCCTTCTCAGCACTCTGTATACACTTGCACACTGCAACATACAGCTTTCTATGCCAAGGTTCAAAGGCATTGCTTCAAGTAAACAAAATTAAACAAAGCAAAGCACTTTGGCCCTATTCAGATAAAGCCTCATTTTCCTACATGTGAAATAGAGACTGGTCCTACTCAACAATCTTTGATTGCCAGGCCCTTCTATGCTGAATTACATTGACCTGAAACAGCTAAATTGAGACCCACTGGAAGGTATAATAGTTATATATTGCTGTGTAACGAATTACCCCTACATTTAGTAGCTTAAAACAACCAACATGTGGCTGGGTGCGGTGGCATGCCTGCAATCCCAGCACTTTGGGAGGCCCAGGTAGATGGATCACTTGAGGCCAGGAGTTCAAGACCAGCCTGGTCAATATGGGAAATCCTGTCTCTACTAAAAATGGAAAAATTAGTGGGGTGTGTTGGTGCACACCTGTAATCCCAGCTACTCAGGTGGCTGAGGCATGAGAATCGCTTGAACCCGGGAAGTGGACATTGTAGTGAGCCAATATCCTACCACTGCACTCCAGCCTGGTGAGACTCAAAAACAAACAAACAAACACAACCAACATGTATATGTCACAATTTCTTTAGGTCAGAAATGAGAGCAGCTCCACTGGGTGGCTCTGCTTGAAGTGTCTTATGAAGTTGCATTTAGGATGTTGACAGGGGCTGCAAACATTTAAGGCTTGGCGGGGTTTGCGGATCCACTTCTAAGATGCTTCAACTTACACAGCTGTTGGAAGGATGCCTCAGTTCTATGCCACATGGACCTTTTTTTGTGATATGGTATCTGGCTACCAATGGAGCAAGTCCTAACTGGAGCAATCAGGCATGAGAAAGAAAAGGTATCCAAATAGTAAGAGAGAAAGTCAAACTATCTCTGTTTGCAGACGATAAGATTCTATACCTAGAAAACCTACATCTGATAAACAACTTCAGCAAGCTTCAGGATGCAAAATCAAGGTTCAATAATCAGTAGCATTCCTTTACTCCAACAGCAACCAATCTCCAAGCCAAATCAAGAATGCAGTTCCATTCAAAATAGGCACAAAATGACTAAAACACCTAGGAATAAAGCTAATCAGGGAGGTGAAAGAGCCCTACAAGAAGAATTACAAAACACTGCTCAAAAAAATCAGGGATGACACAAACAAATGGAAAAACATTTCATGCTCATGGATAGGAAGTATCAATATTTTTAAAAAGGCCATACTGCCCAAAGCAATTTACACAGTCAGTGCTATTCTTATCAAACTACCAATGACATTCTTCAGATAACTAGAAAAAAACTATTTTAAAACTGATATGGAACAAAAAAAGAGCCTGAATAGCCAAGACAATTCGAAGCAAAAAGAACAAGGCTGAAGGCATCACAAAGCAAAAAGAACAAGGCTGAAGGCATCACGTTACCCAACTTCAAACTATACTACAAGGCTACAGTAACCAAAACAGCATGGTACTGCTACAAAAACAGACACATAGACCTATGGTACAGAACAGAGAGCCTAGAAATAAAGCTACACACTTACAAACTGATCTTCCACAAAATTAACAAAAACAAGCAGTGGGGAAAGGACTTTCTAGTCAATAAATGGTGCTGGGATAATTGATAGCTACATGCAGAACACTGAAGCTGGACCTCTTACTTTTGCCATACACAGAAATCAACTCAAGATGTATTAAAGACTTAAGTGTACAACCTAAAACTACAAAATCTGGATGATAACCTAGGAAATAACACTGTGTACATGGGACCTGGCAAAGATTTCATGATGAAGACACCAAAAGGAATAGCAACAAAAGCAAAATTTGACAAATGGGACCTAATTAAATTAAAGAACTTCTGTACAGCAAAAGAAACTATCAACAGAATAAACAGACAACAAATGGGAGAAAATACGGGCCTCCCATAGAGAAAACTATGCCTCCGACAATGGTCTAATGTCCAGAATCTGTAAGAAACTTAAATTTATAAGCAAAAAAAACCTCATTAAAAAGTGGGTAAAGGACATGAACAGAAAGTTTTCAAAAGAAGACATACATGTAGCCAACAAGCATATGAAAAAATGGTCAACATCACTAACCATTGGAGAAATACAAATCAAAACCACAATGAGATACCATCTCACACCAGTCAAATTGGCTATTATTTAAAAGTCTAATAAAACAGATGCTGAGGAGGTTGAGGAGAAAAGAGAATGCTATTACATGGCTGGCAGGAATGTAAATTAGTTCAGCCATTGTGGGTGGGATAATTTCTAAAGGAATGTAAAAGAGAAGTACCATTCAACTCAGCAATCCCATTATTGGGCTTATATCCCAATAATCCCATTATTGGCTTATATACCCCAAGTAATATAAATTGTTACTTTAATATAATTTATGTATTTAATACAAAAATAATAATATATAATATTATGTAATTAGTATAATTTATATTTTAATATAATTTATATTTAATACAATATAATTTATATTTAATATAATTTTTATATAATATAAATTGTTACATAAAGATTTTTATATAATATAAACTGTTACATAATAATATAAATTTTTACATAAAGACACATGCACACGTATGTTAATCACAGTGCTATTCACAATAACAAAGACATGGAATCAACCTAAATGCCCATCAACAGTGGACTGGATAAAGAAAATGTGCATATACACCATGGAATACTACACAGCCGTGACAAAGAATGAGATCATGTCCTTTGCAGCAACATGGATGAAGCTGGAGGCCATAACCTAAGTGAACTAACACAGGAACAGAAAACCAAATACTGCATGTTCTCACTTATAAGTAGGAGCTAAACACTGAGTACACATGAACACAAAGAAGGGAACAACAGACATCAGGGCCTACTTGAAGGTGGAGGGTGGGAGAAGACAGAGGATCAAAATGCTACCTATCAGGTATTATGCTTAGTACCTGGGCGAAAAATAATCTGTATAACAAATCCTTGCTACATTCAATTTATGTGTATAATAAACCTGCACATGTACCCCTGAACTTAAAATAAAAGTTGAAAAAAAAGATAAAATGCAAAAAAGTAAAAATACAAAAAAAGAGAAAAAAAGAAGTATTTAAGCCTATAGAATAAAATAAAATAAAATAAAATAAAATAAAATAAAATAAATACCCAACATGCTGCACTTCCCCAAGGCTGTTATGATCCCTTCTAACCTCTGTGATAGGATAAGTACGAAGCCTAGTGATGGCTCACCTCAGAGAAGTCCTTCCTATCAGCCTCTGCATTGGGACCACAAACCCTAGAGAGATGCTTTGAGCCCCTAGTGGGTGAGCACAGTTTTGCTCCCTGAGCCCCTGTCTCCTCTCCCATGTTTCATCTATTGAGCTGAACCACATCCCATCCCAGAGTGGAAAGCAGACTCAAACCCGTTTCTTGGAGTCTTTCTGCGCTGGGTTTTGGAGGCTGCTCCTCCTAGGCCACCATTAGTCACTGTATTCTCTGGGGACCTACCCAACCAGGCCTGGATTCAGCAGGAACATGAACAGCTGGACCTGTAGCTGATTGGCAGTTTGCAGATTGAGCATCAGTGGTTGGTTGCAAACACCAGATAATAGGAAAAGCCCTGTTGATGTTTTTAGGTACCCAAAGAGTTCTCTCTCTTCAACTCCACCCTTGCAATAAACCTTCTTACTTGTATTAAGGCCCAGCTGAGAGTGTCTCTCAGCTTGCCCTCTCACTTTCAAGGGCAATCTAGCACCTAGGCTTAGCAACATGAGGGCTAAGGGCTAGATTTCTTCCTCCATCTTTTGCTTCCTCTCTGGCCCTTACCATGCACAGATCTGGGCTCTAATGTTCTCTAGTCACACAATTGTGAGGGCCTTTCTACTGTCTTCCAGGTTCTGCTTGGCACACTTCAAACTATACATTGCTGCCGGCTTGCCCCCTCCAGTCATGTGCCCCAACAACTTTCAGTGGCTCTTTAATGTGTCTCCCGAATGAAGGATGCATTCTACTCCCTAGATCTTCCAGCCTCATTCCTACCACTTGCCTTCCTCCCTAGATGGGGTTATCCAGCCAAATTAAACTCTAGGTGAGTTTCCATACAGATTCTGACATTTTCCCACCTTTGCTTATGTTGTTCTCTCATCTGTAATGTCTTCCTTCCTTACTGTCATTTCTTTTTTTGAGACAGTCTTGCTCTGTCACCCAGGCTGGAGTGCAGTGGCGTGATCTCCGCTCACTGCAACTTCTACCTCCTAGGTTGAAGTAATTCTCCTGCCCCAGCCTCCCAAGTAGCTGGGATTACATGCATGCACCACCACACACAGCTAATTTTTTTGTATTTTTAGTAGAGATGGGGTTTCAGCAAGTTGGCCAGGCTTATCTCAAACTCCTGATGTCAAATGATACACCTGCCTTGGCCTCCCATATTGCTGGGATTATAGACATGAGCCACCATGCCCAGTCTCTACTTCCATTTCTTTGTCCTTCAAATTTCTCATCGCTTTCACTTCAAGCTATGTCCCTCATGCGCATATATAAACAATTCTGTCCAAAATTTTAGCAAATCAACATTTGCTAAAAAGACAACACAGTTATAAAAGGACTACACACCATGGTCAAATAGCGTGTATCCCAGAATGTAAGGTTGGTGTACCATTAAGAAATCAATGTAATTCACTGTATTCATTTTCTTTTTTCTTTTTTTTTTTTTTTTTTTTTTGAGACAGAGTCTCGCTCCGTTGCCCAGGCTGGAGTGCAGTGGCACAATCTCATTTCACTGCAACTTCCACCTCCCCGGTTCAAGCGATTCTCCTGCCTCAGCCTCCCAAGTAGCTGGGATAACAGGTGCACACCACCACACCTGGTTAATTTTTTGTGTTTTTTGTAGAGATGGGGTTTCACCATGTTGGCCAGGATGGTCTTGAACTCCTGACCTCAAGAGATCCACCCACCTTGGCCTCCCAAAGTGCTGGGATTACAGGAGTGAGCCACTGCACCTGGCCCATTGTGTTCATTTTCTGTTGCTATGTAAAAAATTGCCATGAATTTAGCAATTCAAAATGACTCAAATTTGTTAAGTTTCTGTAGATCAGAAGTCGAGGCCAAATTCTCTGCTCAACATCTTAACAGGGTGAAATCAGAGTTGACCATTGCTGTGGTTCTCATGTGGGGCTCAAGTTTCCCGTCCAAGTTTGGAATTTCCATAGCCTTTTATTATACCTCTTTATATAGCCTATTTCATTTCAGAAATGCTTGTGTCTTTGTCTTATCCCCACCACATCCCCGGTACTGAAGGCTGAAACTGTCCTCTTATTCTCAGTTTTGTAGACCTGAACTAAGAAGTTCAAATGTGCTGGTGCTTTCCTTTTTTGCTTGGGCATTTTATAACAGTGAATAAAGAGAGAGTCATCTTCGGTTACGTATTTCTACCATTTTGCCACAGTCCTTGTCTGCATTCTTCCCATTTGGCCGTGCTTTCCCCTAGTCTGGTAGTCAGCATTTCTGACAGCTGTTTGGCATGGCTTTCAATTAGAGACAGCCATCTGTAAAAGGTACATTGCCATACAGCCCATTATGGCTCTAGAGCTGGCGATGGCAGCAACAATGACAATTATTTATAATCTAGTGGGCCAAAGTATTTTTTTTAGAGTTCTTACCTGAACATGGCTCTGCCATTTCTGGATAAAATTTTCATTTTAAGAAATTGCATCAAGTATACTGAACTAGACAAAGACATACCTGCAAAACTGGAACAAATGCCCACACTCCCAACTAGGGGGTTACCTTTTGGCACACAGGTCCAGGTAGTGCTATACTTCTTTCCTCATTTCGGCTGTACTTACTGCTTTTTACTTCCCAGTAATGGGTGTGGGCAGAGAATTCCACTATGGGAGCAGGCAGGGATTCCACCTCCCTTCTCCCATAGAGATCTCCAGCGGGAGGAAGTAAGCCAGTCAAGGAGGGTCAGGTACACAATACTAGTTAACAACCCAGCTGTCTGGGTTTGAATCCCAGGAATCATTTCTTAATATTTTGTACCTCAGTTTACTCACCTGTAAAATGGGAACAATAATAATACTTATCCAAGGCCAGGTGTGGTGGCTCATACCTGTAATCCCAAGACTTGGGGAAGCCAAGGCAGGTGGACACTTGAGGTCAGGAGTTCAAGACCAGCCTGGCCAACATGGTGAAACCCTGTCTCTACTAAAAATACAAAAATTAGTCAGGCATGGTGGCGTGTGCCTGTAATCCCAGCTACTTGGGAGGCTGAGGTGGGAGAATAGCTTGAACCCAGGAGGCAGAGGTTGCAGTGAGCCGAGATCACGCCATTTCACTCCAGCCTGGGAGACAGCGAGACTCCATCTCAAAAAAAACAAAAACAAACAAACAACAAGAAAAACCCCAAACTTATCTGATAAGCTTATTCCAAAGACTAAATGACTAAATGAGTTAATTCATTGAAAACAATGACTGACACATAGTAAGTACTTAGTAGTAAAAGTTAACTACTGTTACTATCTGTAGAACTCTTGTTCGCAACCTGGGTTGTATGTTCAAATTAATTGATTTGAAAGATTTTGAAAAATGCTGAGGCTCAGAACCCCATCCTAGTTCAGGGCTTCTCAGCTGTGGTACCACTGACATTTTGAGCTCGGGAATTCTTTGTTGTGGGGAACTTTCCTGAGGATTGTGAAATGTTTAGCAGTATTCCTGGTCTTTACCCATTAGATGTCAGTAACAAGCCCTCATCCCCAAGTTGTGATAACTAAAAATGTTTCCAGACATTGTGAGATCTTCATCCCCCGGTGGGAGTGCGGGGCGCAGGTAACTGGGAGATCCATCCCCTGAATGGATTATCAGATGGGTTGGCCCTAACTGCGATCCACTGCCCTACATCAATTAAATCATCATCTCTGGAGATGGGGCGGGGGCTTGGGCATGGGTCTTCCCGAGGGCAGATCCAAGTTGTGTGGGGCTTGACGCTTATAAAATTTTGTAATTTTTCTGTAAGAAAAATAACAAAGATTATAAATACAAATTTAAGTATGGAAGTGAATAGAATATTAGAATATTTAGAATGAGTAAAAAAAAGACAATAATTATTATTTATATGGAGATTTATATCCCTTTTATTTGAGATCACTGTGGGCAGTTTACCAGCAGAAATTCTTCTCGATCACGACGTGGCTTTCTCTCCCCACCTAGGTCACTGTACAAGTTTCAGCACTCACAGGGGCCTGTGTGATTGAGGTATCCTGAAGTCTAAACGTTCCGAGCAAGCTTCATGGTGAATCTACCTCTGGGCCTTCTCCTGCTGCAGCACACTAGCTCTGGATGGAATCCCAGACCAGCAGAATAGGCACGAGGCCCACGAGGCCCAGCCATCTTAATCACAATTTCAGAAAACTTGGCATTGGAACATAGGTTGGAGGTGGGCAGGGAGCACAGCAAGAGGGAATTGAGATTGCAGCCAAAACCCAAAGCCTGGAGTACCCCCCAAGCCTGGAGTGGCTCCAAACTAGAAAAAAACAGCTCCAGCTACTCTGCTGAGCTTTGATTTTCAGCATCAGCACTGACTTCCTGGACAGGGTAACTGGGAGGAATTTAGGACTGGGGTGGTGGAAGCCAGGCAGCGAGGAGAGGTATGCCTCACAGGTCAACATGATCCCCTTCCATGTTCCTCGGGAACATTAAGTCCTAGATTCTCCCAGAAACCAAATGAACCAAGCAACGAAGAGACAGGCCACACAGGCACCCAACAGGCATAAACGGGGGGTCAGACTTCAGGTCTTAGATTGTAAACTTACTTCTCAGCTCCATGAGACGACATTGTGAGGGACACTAAGCCTGTAATATACTGAACTCCCCGCCTAGTCAGGATGGGATCAAGAACTGTATGAGGAGAAGTGGCTAGGACTGTGTGTAGAGGTCCAGAGTGAATGCAATTGGAAATTGCAGAGGATGAGATAATGAGGCCAGAGCTGATCCGGGGTAATAGCCACTAAACAGAGGCTCTCTTGACCCTGTGGATGGAGCATGGAGCTAGGTAGTCCCCGCAAGCTCTTCATAACACCAGCAGGGTATTACACTTGCTCATGGAAGTATCATGGAACTTGCTTGATGTTGATAAAGGGTTGAGGAATTTTTTAGACCCTTGAAATCAAGAGTTGGACCCTACCACCACCAATCCAGTCACCCCATCACCATCTGGATTAGCCAGATACTCATTTTATCAGAACTGGAGATGAGAACTATTTGACTGTGAGCTTTGCTCCTCAAGGTTAGATGGGCAAGCCAAGGATCACATAGGCTATTTGTTAATTGCCATCTTTAACACAGTTAATAGAGGGTGTCTATGTTATCAACGTTGTTATTGCTATTGTTTCAGTAACCAAGATTCCTGACAAGTACCGGATATTCATTCTAACAAGAAAAGACTCCTTTTCTTCTGGAATTCCCGACAGTGTAGACTTTTGGGTAAGATTTTTGGGGAGATTGATTATAGCACATGTGATGGAATCCGGCACAAGGCAAAGAGGGACTTTTCTGGTCTCTACCCCCATGTAACTGTATTCATCTCCTCATCCCACCTGTGTTGCAGTTATCCCTAGGTATGGTTGCATGTGCTCTAATCTTTATATTATAAACCTTTAGGGAAGAGGCAAACTGCAAATTAAGGTGTGTGTAGTTGATACCCTAGTCAAGCAAGCTATACCAATGAACCAACAGATTCCCCTCTGTGGCTTCAAGTGTTCGTCTAATCACGGGTGTTTGAATCACTCAGCTAACTAGAAAATTAATTTTAACCAGTGATTTCATCCACTTTGCCATTCTTTTATCAAATATTTAATCAAAATTTATTTATGGGGCCAGGTGCGGTGGCTCACGTCTGTAATCCGAGCACTTTGGGAGGCTGAGGCGGGTGGATCACCCGATGTCAGGCATTTGAGACCAGCCTGGCCAACATGGTGAAACACCGTCTCTACTACAAAAACAAAAATTAGCCAGGTGTGGTGGCATGTGCCTGTGATGCCAGCTACTCAGGAGGCTGAGGTAGGAGAATCGCTCGAACCTGGGAGGTGGAGGTTGCCGTGAGCCAAGATCGCACCACTGCATTCCAGCCTGGGTGACAGAGTGAGATTCTGTCAAAAAAAAAAAAAAAAAAGAAAAGAAAAGAAAAGAAATTCTTTACGGACACGGGTCCATTTTCTTTTCCCTTTCCTTGCCCACCCACTGGTAATCCTGAAAATAGTTAATAAAGTGGTCCAAAGAAGGCAGTGGTAGAAAGAAAAGCAACAAGTTTGAATAATTTTCAAACTGAAACTTCAAACCACACCTTAAGCAATGAGGACAAGTTGCATAACATTAGAAGTATGTTTTTCCTCCCCAAATAACCAAAGTTTTCCTGTCATATTCCTAATTCTAGGAACTCATGTTTACTATAGAAAGTTGCTGTCTTATTCTTTCAGGTTTGTTATTTGCAAAGATTAACATTCAGAGGCCAGGTGCAGGGGCTCATGCCTGTAATTCCAGCACTTTGCAAGGCCGAGGTGGGTGGATCTCCTGAGGTCAGGAGTTCGAGACCAGCCTAGCCAACATGGTGAAACTCTGTCTCCACTAAAAATACAAAAATTAGCTGGGTGTGGTGGTGCACACCTGTAAACCCAACTACTCGGGAGGCTGAAGCAGAAGAATTGCTTGAACCCGGGAGGCAGACGTGAGCCAGTGCACCACTGCACTCCAGCCTGGGTGACAGAGCAAGACTCCATCTCAAAAAAGAATAGTGTTTAGATCTTTCTTTGAATTATGTTTATTCTCTAACACTACCTCTTTCTATACTTTTGCTTTTAACTGTTCCAATACATTTGAGAGACCAGAGGTTTCACCCTACTCCCCAGCAAACAAGCTGCTATATCCACAGCACACTAAATGAAGATTACAAAAGAGTTAGAGAATTGTGCCCCTCACGGGATCTCTTCCATTACTATTTTCCCTACTGTGTTGGAGTCGGATCCCAAGTCTGTCAGAGCTAGGCCTGTCTGGCTTTGACATCCACACTCTATCCACTCTCTCCCACTGCCCATTTTCACAGAAGGAACAAGAGGAGAAACAGATGCTAATGATGATTTACTTTTTAGGAAATTCAGTATCGGCTTTTCATACTTTTGAATGTAACTATATATCAAGTTATTATTAATACTTAATACAGTAATATCCCATAAATGCCTGTAATAGCTACCTCCCCAGGGTGCAGTGAGGAATAAATATAATGTATATAAAGTGCCTGACACATCAGTAATATTTATTAAATAGTAATTATTATTGATAATATGAATTTGCTCCAACTCTGGAGATAGACTGGATTTGAGGCCTAGCCCTGGTTGTGTGATACTGAGCAACTTATTGAAAGTTACAAAGCCTCAATTTCCTCATCTATAGACAGCAGGAAATAGTGCCTACTTCATAGTATTGTGGTAAGATTAAATATGATAATGCTATGATAAGGTAATGAGCATTGTGCCTGTCACATAGTAAATGATAAATAAACATTAGTTATATTAATGTTATTATGAGGCACTTATCATTCTGTTTTTTTCTGATTTGTCCCTAATAGCATCACACATACTACCTTCTTGTTAATGACTCCACATTCCTTTTTTTTCCATTTGACATACCTATGCTTTTGAAATTCTGAAATCTACTTGGAAGAAATCCATTGGATTCCTTTCTTCTTCTGATCTTTATTGTTATAAGGAAGGCATAGTACTTGTTAGGAATGTTGATTACTGAAACGACAGCAGTAATAATGTTGATAATATAGACACTGTCTATTAAGCATGCTAGAGATGGTAATTAGCAGAAAGAGCCCACATGATCCTTGGTGCACCATCTAACCTTGAGGAGCAGAAGTCATAGTCAAGTAGTCCTCATCTCCAGTTCTGATAAAATGAGTGTCTGCCCAACCCAAATTGTGGTGGGGTGACTGTAGAATCCAACTTTTGATTTCATGGGTCTAGATAACCCCTCATTTCAAGCCTTTACCTTATATAACTAAGACCAAGTGAGAATTCAAAGAGAGTATAATATGTAATGTCTATCTGCTCAGGCAGTATGGATATGAGAGAACTTCAAAACCGGGATTGGGCGGGAATAGTGAGCACATATGTAAAAAAAATAAAAATATAAAAACTCTTTTAGTAGCACATTTGTTAAAAAAAAAACTATTTTAAAAACGTGTTCTCTCTAATTATAATTGCAGTATTAGCGTTAGCATTAGTATTCTGATACTGTGTATTTGACTTCATAATTATGAAGTTTTACCACTTTTTTTTTTTTTTTTTTAGACAGTCTTGCTCTGTCACCCAGGCTAGGGTGCAGTGGCATGATCTTGGCTCACTGCAACCTCCACCTCCACCAAGCCCAGCTAATTTTTGTATTTTTAGTAGAGATGGGGTTTTATCATGTTGGCCATTCTAGTCTTGAACTCCTGACCTCAAGTGATCTGCCCACCTTGGCCTCCCAAAGTGCTGGGGTTACAGGTGTGAATCACTGTGCCCGGTCAAAGTTTTCTAATTCTATCATCCCACGTGTCCCTAGGAACTGAGATTCTTGGTATGGAATAAAGTTGTAATGTAAAAAATGTTATAAATAAAAGAGAGAAACTAACTAAACAACAGCAACAACAACAACCCTATATCCCTAAATTTGAATGAAAGTATCATAAGGCCTAGAACCCTAGAAACAATTACCAATCCAGTAAAAATGAGCACTGCTAGCACCCAGAAAACAGTCTTAAGATACAATTTCACTAAAAGAAAGCAGGCTTTTTGAGGGCAATGGCTGATTCTAGGTCTGAGGCAGGAGATTTACAAAATGAGCCTGGATAGCAAGGAAGCTATTAAAGATTACTAGAGTCATGTCAAAAGGACTTGGGAACTGACTAGAGTCTCTCTCTCAATGGCTAAAGACAGGATGATTGGAGCTTCAAAAAGTTCATATGGGAACTTCTGGTTTTCAGTCTGGTATGTAGGGAGCTTAGAAGTTGCTACCTTGTCCTAACAACTAGTCAAAAGCTTAAAAAACTGAAAAATCAGCCACTCTTCTTAGATCCATCAGAGAAGTGAGCTTAGGGGGCAAACGACTGCCCCCAAGAATGGAGAGAATGACAGACAGATACAGAAAATCATAACTGGCCAGAGACTCATGAGCAGAAAACACTATGAGAACCAGTGGCTGGGTAGGAAAATCCAAACTGTAATTGATGAATTGCTGGAAGCTCAGTGTGGATAAGCCTGAGAGATAACAATTCCAGGGGGATCCAATAATGCAGAGATTGGGGGTTGGGAGGAGAGACAATATTGTGAGATTTACCTCCTGAAGCTCTACTAAATTCTCACAATGAATATCTCAGAAAAATTCCCTTGGGCTTCTGGTAGGGAGAGGGGAGAAGAAACCACTATAAAATATGCCAGAAGATTCTGTTTCTCCTAACAAAGTCTACCCTCAGGAGAAACTATTTTACCAGAGTCTAACCTGCTGGGGTTTTACCAGTGCTGAACCAATCTGGAGGAAGGGAAATAGCCACTTTCAGCTCTCTCTAGCCTTCCACATGGTGGAAGAGAAATACCCAACTCCCATCCCCTTTAGCAATCTTGTCCCAACTAAGGAGGGAAAAAGCAAAATGAAACTGAGGAGCACTGGTGAAGTTGATGTTCCAGGGGCACAGGATCACCAAAGACTGAGACCGAATCATAGGACTGTAGGACACTTTCCCTCCTCCCACACCTTACCATTAATTTACTAAAGGCCTGTATAGCACAGTTCCTTTTACTCAGCACATCATGTCTACCCTTCAACAAAAAAATGCAAGCATACTAAATAGCAAAAAACACAGTTGAAGAGACTAAACAAGTGTCAGAGTCAGATGTGGCAGAATGTTGGAATTATCAGACTAGGATTTATTTTAAAACTGTGATTAATGTGCTAAAGGTTTTGGTGAAAAAAGTAGACAAAATGCAAAAAAAAAAAAAAAAAAAAAAGATGGATAATGTAAGCAGAGAGAATGAAAGTCTAAGAAAGAATAACAAATTATAGAGATAAAAAACACTGCAACATAAATGAAGAATGCCTTTGATGGGCTTATAGTAGACTGGTCACAGCCAAGGTAAGAATCACTGAGCTTGAATATATTACAATAGAAATTGCTAAAACTGAAAAGCAAAGAGGAAAAAAAGACTGAATAAAAAGACTAAGAACCATGGTACAGGTACACAGGGTGTGACATACATGTAACGGGAATATCAGAAGGAGTAAGAAAAGACAGAGATGAACAGAAGCAATATTGAAGCATTAATAACAGAATTTCCCCCAAATTAGTGTCGCACAACAAACCAGAGAACCAGGAAGTTCAGAGAACACTAAGTAGAATAAATGCAAAAAATCCCACTCTATCTAGACATATCATAGTCAAACTTCAGAAATCCAAAGATAAATAAAGATGTTCTCAGACAAGAAATTGAGGGAATTTGTTGCTAATATGCTTGCCTTGCAAGAAATGTTACAAGATGTTCTTCAGACGGAAGGAAAATGATACAGGTCAGAAAGAGATTTACATAAAGAAAGGAAGAATGTCAGAGAATAAACAAAAGTAAAGTAAAAACCTTTATTTTTCTTATTCTTAACTGATCTAGCAGATAAGTTTGTTCAAAATAATAATAGCAATAATGTACTTGGGGTTCTTGATATTTGAATATATAGGCACATCCTTACATATAAGTGAAATGAATGACAGCAATGATGCAAAGGTGGACAGGAGGAATTAGGATTATTTTGTTATTACTTGCACTACTTGTGAAGTGGTATATTGTTATTTGAAAGTGAACTTGGGCCAGGTGTGGTGGCTCATGCCTGCAATTCCAGCACTTTAGGGGACCAAGGTGGGAGGATCGCTTGAGGCCAGGAGTTTGAGGTCAGCTTGGGCAACATAGTGAGACCCCCATCTCTACAAAAACACTAAAAACATCAGCCAGGTGTGGTGATGTGCACCTGTGGTCTTAGCTACTCAGAAGGCTGAGGTGGGAAGATCACTTGGGCCCAGGAGGTCAAGACTGCAGTGTGCAGTGAGCCATAATTGTGCCAGTGCAATCCAGGCTTGGAGAAAGATATATAATGATAACACCAACTAATAGAAAATGAGAGTAGCTATACTAATTTCAGGCAGAGCAGATGTCAGAGCAAAGGAAATTATCAGAAATAATGTGCACTATTACAAAATGATAAGAGGGTCAAAATAGACAATCTGAATTGGCCTGTATCTATTACATAAATTGAATCAATAATTAATAACTTTCAACCAAAGTACCAGGCCCAGATGAGTTCATTGGTGAATTCTACCAAACACTTAAGGAAAAAAAATTATACAATTTTTTTTACACTACTCCAGGATGACATAACAATCCTTAATGGGGATGCACCTAACAGAGTGTCAAAATATGTGAGGCAAAAACTAGTAGAACTGCATTGAAAAGTAGATAAATCTACTATTATAGGTGGAAATTTTAACATCTCTCTATTAGAAGTGGGTAGATCTAGAAAGCAGAAGTCAGTAAGGACAAAATTGGACTCAACAGTGTCATCAGTCAACTGGATATAACTGACACCTGAGAACTGCTTCATCCAACAACAGCAACTACACATTCTTCTTAAGCTAACATAGAACATTCACAAGATAGATCATATTCTGGGCCATAAAATGCATCTTAACAAATTTAAAAGAATAGAAATCATGCAATGTAAGCTCTCAAACTACAACGGAATTAAACTAGATATCAGTAACAGAAAGATAGGTGAAAAATCCAAAAATACTTGGAGATTAAATAGTAGACTTCCAAATAACACATGGCTCCAGGAAGAAATATCAAGAAATTAAAAAAATACTTAAATCAAATGAAAATGAAAACACAACTTATCAACATTTGTGGCATGTAAGTAAAGCAGTGCTTAGAGGGAAATATCTGGCACTGAATACATATATTAAGAATAAAAGATTAAAAGTCAATAATCTAAGCTAAAAGATTATTTCTAGAAGTAAACTAGAAAAAGAAGAGCAAATTACATCCAAAAACACAGCAAAGAAATAATAAAAATTACCTGGGCACAGTGGCTCATGCCTGTAATCCCAGCTACTTGGGACCCTGAGGAAGGAAGATTGCTTGAGGCCAGGAATTCGAAACCAGTCTGGGTGACAGAGCAGACTGTCTTTAAAAAAGACAGTCTTTTTTGACCATCTTTAAAAAAGAAAAAGAAAAGAAATAATAAAAAATTAGAACAGAAATCAATGAAATTGGAAACAAAATTAATAGAGAAAAATAAACAAACCAGGGACTGTTTGTTTGAAAAGATCAATAAAATCAATAAGCCTCTAGCTAATAGAAAAAGGGAGAAGACACAGATTACTTACATCAGAAGTGAAAGGGGGGACATTACTAAAGATCCCATGGACATTCAAAGGATAATAAAGGAATACTGTGAATGACTCTGTCCCATAATTGACAACCTAGATGAAATGGACCAATTCCTTGAAAGATATGATCTACTAAAACTCACACAAGAAAAAATAGACAATCTGAATTGGCCTGTATCTATTACATAAATTGAATCAATAATTAATAACTTTCAATACAAAGTACCAGGCCCAGATGAGTTCATTGGTGAATTCTACCAAACATTTAAGCAAAAAAAATTATACAATTTTGTAAAAATTATATAATTTTGCATAATTGTATAACTATACAATTTTTTTACAATCTCTTTCAAAACATAGAGGAGGGAATACTTCTTAACACACTCTATGAAGTCAGCATTACATTAATACCAAAACCAAACAAAGACAACACAAGGAAAGAAAACTACAGACCAATATCTCTCATTAATATAAATGTAAAAATCCTCAACAAAATATTAGCAAAATAAATTGAACAGTATGTAAGAAGAACCGTAAACCAAGACCAAGTGGAAAGTATCACAAGTATGCAAACTTGATTCAACTTCTGGAAAGCATTTAAGAGAAATCACATCGCCGGGTGTGGCAGCTCATGCCTATAATCCCAGCACTTTGGGAGGCCAAGGTGGGCAGATCACTTGAGGTCAGGAGTTCAAGACTAGAATGGCCAACATGGTAAAAACCCATCTCTATTCAAAATACAAAAAAAAAAATTAATCTGATGTGGTGGCACACACCTGTAATCCCAGCTACTTGGGAGACTGAGGTGAGAGAATCGCTTGAGCCCAGGAGGCAGAGGTTACAGTGAGCTAAGATCATGACACTGCCCTCCAGCCTGGGTAATGGAGCGAGACCCCGTCTGAAAAAAAAAATAATATAAAATAAGAAAATCACATGATCATATCAATAGATGCAGAAAAAGCATTTGACAAAATCCAATACCCACTCATGCTAAAAAACTCAGCAAACTAAGGATAGATGAAAACTTTCTCAACTTGATAAAGAACATCTACAAAAATTTATAGCTAACATCATGCTAATGGCGAGAAACCCGAAGCTTTCCTGCTAAGATCAGGAATAAGATAAAGATAAGGATGTCCCCCTCACAACTGCTTTTCTTTTCTTTCTCTTTTCTTTTCTTTTCTTTCTCTTTTCTTTTCTTTTCTTGTTTCTGTGGGTTTTTTGTTTTTTGTTTTTGTTTTTGTTTTGATGGAGTCCCACTCTGTTGCCCAGGCTGGAGTGCAGTGGCTCAATCTTGGCTAATTGCACCCTCCACCTTCCTGGTTCAAGCAATTCTCCTACCTCAGCCTCCCAAGTAGATGGGACTACAGGTACGTGCCACTATGCCCAGCTAATTTTTGTATTTTTTGGTAAAGACGGGGTTTCACCATGTTGGTCAGGCAAGTCTTGAACTTCTGACCTCAAGTGATTCACCTGCCTCAGCCTCCCAAAATGTTGGGATTACAAGCATGAGCCACTGCACCCAGCACAACTGCTTTTCAACACCATACTGGAAGTCCTAGCTAATGTAATAAGAAAAGGAAAGGAAATAAAGATATATGGATTGAGAAGGAAGAAGTAAAACTGTCTTTGCAGATGGCATGATCATCTATGTAGAAAATCAAAAGAATTGAAAAAAATTACCCTCTTGGGTCTAATAAACAATTATAGCAAGGTTGCAGGATACAAGGTGAATATACAAAAGTGAATCAGTTTTCTTTTTTTTTTTTTTTTTTTTTGAGATGGAGTCTTGCTTTGTCACCTAGGCTGGAGTGCAGTGGTGTGATCTCAGCTCACTGCAACCTCTGTCTCCCAGGTTCAAGCGATTCTTCTGCCTCAGCCTCCCAAGTAGCTGGGATTACAGGCAAGTGCCACCACGCCCAGCTAATTTTTGTATTTTTAGTAGAGACAGGGTTTCACCATATTGGCCAGGCTGCTCTTGAGCTGCTGACCTCAGGTGATCCACCTACCTTGGCCTCCCAAAGTGCTGGGATTACAGGCATGAGCCACCGTGCCTGGGCTCAGTTTTCTATATACTAGCAATAAACAATGGAATTTAAAATTTAAAACGTATTTATATTAGCATCCTCAAAAATGAAATAGGTATAAATCTAGCAAAATATGTACAACATCTATATGAGGAAAACTACAAAACTCTGATTAAAGATATCAAAAAGGAACTAAATAAATGGAGACATATTCCATATTCCTGGTTGGAAAGACCCAATATTGTTAAAATGTCAGTTCTTCCCAACTTGATCTATAGATTCAACACAATCCCAAGCAAAATCCCAGAAGTTACCTTGTGAGTATCTCTTATAGAAAGTGACAAAAGACTCAGAATAGCGAACACAATATTGAAGGAGAAGAACAAAGTTGGAGGACTGACACTAGCCAACTTCAGGACTTACTATAAAGTTATAGTAATCAAGACAGGGTGGGCCGGGCATGGTGGCTCATGCCTGTAATCCCAGCACTTTGGGAGGCCGAGGTGGGCAAATCATGATGTCAGGAGTTTGAGATACGCCTGACCAACATTGAGAATTGCTTGAATCCAGGAGGTGGAGGTTGCAGTGATCAGAGATCGCGCCACTGCACTCCAGCCTGGGCGACAGAGCAAGACTCCTTTTCAAAAAAAAAAAGACTGTGTGGTATTGGCAAAGGAACAAAGGAAGAGACAAATCAATAGAAGAGAATAGAGAGCCTAGTAATAGACCCACTTAAATACAGTCAAAGACAAAGCAGCAAAGGCAACATAATGGAGCAAAGACAGTCATTAATCTAGTTGTCCTGGAACAAGTAGACAACCACATGCCAAGAAACAAAAAGCAAAACAAACAGAAAGAAAACCAAAATAACCTAGACACAGACTTACAGCTTTCACAAAAATTAACTCAAAATTGACCAGAGACCTAAATGCAAAACTATAAAACTCCTAGAAGATAACACAGAAGAAAATCTAGGTGACCTTGGATTTGGTGATGACTTTTTATATACAATACCAAAGGTACAATACCTGAAAGGAATAATTGATAAGCTGGGCTTCATTAAAATTAAAAGCTTCTGCTTTGCTAAAGATATTTCCAAAGGAACAAGAAGACAAGCCACACACTGGGAGAAAGTATTTGCAAGAGACATGTCTGAAAAAGGTATTCTTTGTGTATTTTAAGTAAATACTGACTTAAATATTTTTTAAATTGTTAAATACTTACTTAAATATTTACTTAAAATAGGCCAGCCGCAGTGGCTCACACCTGTAATCCCAGCACTTTGGGAGGCCAAGGCAGGTGGATCTCTTGAGGTAAGGAGTTTGAGACCAGCCTGGCCAACATGGTGAAACCTCGTCTCTACTAAAAGTACAAAACTTTGGCTGGGCGCAGTGGCTCACACCTGTAATCCCAGCACTTTGGGAGGCCGAGGCGGGCAAATCATGAGGTCAGGAGATTGAGACCATCTGGCTAAGACGGTGAAACTCTGTCTCTACTAAAAAAACATACAAAAAATTAGCCAGGCATGGTGGCAGGCGCCTGTAGTCCCAGGTACTTGGGAGGCTGAGGCAGGAGAATGGTGTGAACCCAGGACGCAGAGCTTGCAGTGAGCCAAAATCACACCACTACATTCCAACCGGGGCAACAGAGCAATACTCCATCTCAAAATAAATAAATAAATAAAAATAGTAAAATAAAAATAAAAATACAAAAATTAGTCAGGTGTGGTGGTGTGCACCTGTAGTACCAACTATTTGGGAGGCTGAGGCAGGAGAATCGCTTGAACCCTGAAGGCGGAGGTTGCAGTGAGCTGAGATCGCACCACTGCATTCCATCCTGGGTGACAGAGTGAGACTCTGTCTCAAAAAAAACCAAAAACAAATATTTACTATTTACTTAAAATGTATGAAGAACTCTTAAAATTTAACAATAAGAAAAAAACCTCATTAAAAAATGGGTGAAAGATCTGAACTGACACCTTATTAGAGAAGATATACAGATGGTAAGTAATCCTATGAAAAGGTGTTCAACATCATATGTCATTAGGGAATTGCAAATTAAAACCACACATCATTAGAATGGCCAAAATCCCAAACACTGACAACACCAAATGCTGGTGAGAGTGTGGAATAACAGGAACTCTCATTCATTGCTGGTAGGAATGCAAAGTGGTATAGTCACTTTGAAAGACAGTTTGTCAATTTCTTACAAAATGAAGCATGCTTTTACCATACATTCAATCCATCATGCTCCTTAGTATTTGCCCAAATGAACTGAAAACTTATGTCTACCCAAAAACCTGTAGAAAGATGTTAATAGCAGGTTTATTTATAACTGCCAAAGCTGAAAAGCAACCAAGATGTCTTTTCGTAGGTGAATGGATAAGCTATGGTACATCCAGACAATGGAATACTACTCGGTACTAAAAAGAAATGAGCTATCAAGCCCAGAAAAGACAGGGAGGAAACATAAATGCATATTAGTACAAAAAAAAAAAAGCCAGTGTGAAAAGTGTACATACTGTACCAACTACAATCATGCGTTGCTTAGTCACAGGGATACATTCTGAGAAATGCTTCATTAGGAGATTTCATCATTGTGCAAACATCGTAAGTTGTACTTACACAACCTAGATGGTATAGAAAATTACTCCTAGGCTACCAACCTGTACATCATGTTACTGTACTGAATACTGTAGACAACTGTAACACAATGGTAAGTATGTGTGACTAGAATGTCATTAATCCAGCCCATGACTATATTTGACATTCCTGAAAAGGCAAAACCACGGAGACAGTGAAAAGATGAGTGGTTGCCAAGGGATAAGGGAAAGGGAAGGATGAACAGATGGAGCATGGAGGATTTTGAAGGCAGTGAAATTACCCTGTATGATACTATAATGGTGGATACATGTCATTATACATTTGTTCAAATCCACAGAATACACACGAAGAATGAACCTTCATGTAAACTACGGACTTTGAGTGACAATAATGTGTCTATGTAAATTCATTGTAACAAATGTTCCGCTTTGGTATGGGATGTTTATAGTGGAGGAATTTGTGAATACGTGTGGACAGGGGATATATGCAAACTCTCTGTATCTCCTGCTCAATTTTGATGTGTCCCTAAAACTGCTCTAAAAACTAAAATGTATTAAATAAGTAAGAGTGATATGTACATGTGAGAGTACATATAACATTTTCCCAGCCTTTCTCCCCATCTGCCCCCTCACTTTTCCCTCCTGGCCTGGCCTCTCTTCCCCTGGTCCCATCCCTCACTTCTCATCGCCTTCCCATCCTTTCTCTTGCTTTTCTGTTTCTCCTCCCACCTGCTCCCTCCCTTCATCCTCCTGGTCCCTACCACCTGCTTCGCCCCCACCTCCATCCTCTCTTTTGCTACTCACTTTCCACTTGCCCCCTTTTTTCTCCCCTCCAGCCCCTACCCACCCGCTTCTCACCTCCTCCATTCTCTTTAGTCTCCTCCTCGTTCCCCCAACACCAGCCTCCTTCCTTCTTCCCCTGGTCCTGCCCCTCACTTTCCCAAGCCCTGCCATCATTTCTACCTCCTTGCCCCCTTGCTGCTGTCTGGCGGAGCCTGCACCCTTTATTTCCTTCAGTTTCAAATTCTTCAATCCTATCTTGTAAAAAAAAAAAAAAAAAGAGAGAGAGAGAGAGAATGAGAGTACACATAACTTTAATTAGTCTTTAATATACCACCTGCTTTGAAATTGTTTCTTTTTTCCTAAACATAGTGTTGAAATATTGGAACATTAAAAAATACAGAAATAGAATCTAATTTTGAGGCCCCCTTTGAGATCTTAAGGCTCAAACCTAAGGGTCTTGAAACTGACCCAATAGTCCCACAGACAGTTTTTTTGTATAAACATGGAAATTGACCATTCTGGTCTTAAAGCTGAAACTTCACATTCTTTTATCTGAGTTCCTTCCTCAGGAAAGGGACCCCAGACCTCTCAGAAAGTATTAAAGAACTGAAACTCACCAGATCATCTCATCCAGACAGTGAGATGCCAGACCCCTCATACAGCATGAGTGCTTCCTTACCCCTCCCCTATTCCTACCCATAGTTACATTTCTTCCCTGCTACATAAGCCCCTAATTTTAGTTGGTTGGGGAGATGGATTTGAGACTGATCTCCCATCTGCTTGGCTGCAGCACCCGATTAAGGCCTTCCTCTTTGGCAATAATCGTTTGGCAATAATTATTGTCTCTTTCTGTGTGGTGCGCAACAGGACCTAGATGGAACCCCTGGTATTTTGGTAACACTCTTCCAAACATCAGATGCAAACTCCAGGCCTCCTTTACCCTGTTTAGCTATTGGGGGGCTATTCATAATGCTAATTTCAGAAGCTGAAAGTGTTTTCCAATCAATTCTAGCTTTTCTAAGAATACATTTTAAATCCAAATATGTTTCATTCTGGGAAAAGATAAATAAAGTGTTAAAATTTATCCCACTTCGAACATTCTTACTATATAGTCATGAAAATAAATGTGTTAGAAATGTGTATTTAGACATTGTGTATTAGATAAGTGTAATTGAAATGCTCGATCTTGAAAACGTCATGGTTAGTGACAATACCAAGTTGTCCAGTATTATGTATAGCATACAATTTTTGCATTTATTGATTTTTTAATGACATTATTTATGTAAGGTATAAAAACAACAGGAACTTATGGGGAAGGAAGGAGAGTAGGTGGGATGTAAATGGAAACATAAGGACTTCAACTCTATTTTCAAAGTTTTCAAAATAATACATTATGAAATTTCTTCTAATTTTCTCAAAGGGCCCTAAGTGGTAAAAGTTCCTTACCCTTGGTAGGGAAAGGAAGCGGAATCCTTTAGTTTAACTTGAACAGGACGGGCATTCTTTGCTCATCCATATTGTCCTTCTGTTGCCCAGACTTCACGATTAATTCCTTCCTCAAGTAGGGGACAACAAACGGGCGTTCCTTCTCCTATGTTCAGGTGTATAATGGCCCTTGCTTTTGCTAGACTGTCTCTCCCTAACAACAGAGTGGGGCTTTCGGCATAATTAGAAAAGCATGTGAAAAGAGTAAAGTTTCCCAGTCACAACTTAGTGGCTGGGAGAAGTATCTATGGTGACTGGCTGTCCTAGGACCTCTCAGATAGTGAGATCTGGAGGACAGTTGTCTGGGACAGGAGAGTAAGATGGAGAAGGCTGTGCCAGTGTCCAGGAGACAGTTAACCTCCTGGCCCTCAATGGTCAAGCATACCCGGGGCTCTGTGAGTGTAATGGCATGGGCTGGCGCTTACCCCAGGCACCCTCAGTCCTGCTGCTGGATCATCTGGCTAGTGGCTTCTGACTCAGAGGACCTTCATCCTCTGGGTCAGTGGGCCTTCCAGTGATTCCCTTGACATAAGGGGCATGGACGAGGGGGCGGCTTACTTCTACTTGGACAATCTTTTTTAAAATGTCCTTGTAGACCGCACTGGAAGCAAGCCCTATTAGGCATTCGATTTGCCCAGCTTTTCCCTTTTCCAGAGCCTCCAAAGTCCAGTTGCCTGAGGGCCATGACAAAAGCGGTGGCCTTTTTTTATCCCATTTGTCCCATTCCACCTGCTCCTCCTGATCTCTATTATAAAAAAACGAGGTTGCCAAGTTCAATAGGGTTTCTAAGTTTTGCTCCGGGCCTAAGGCAGACTTTTGATGTTTGTTTTCTTTTTTTTTTTTTTTTTTTTTTTTTTTTGAGACGGAGTCTGGCTCTGTCGCCCAGGCTGGAGTGCAGTGGCTGGATCTCAGCTCACTGCAAGCTCCGCCTCCCGGGTTCACGCCATTCTCCTGCCTCAGCCTCCCGAGTAGCTGGGACTACAGGCGCCCACCACCTTGCCCGGCTAGTTTTTTGTATTTTTTGAGTAGAGACGGGGTTTCACCGTGTTAGCCAGGATGGTCTCGATCTCCTGACCTCGTGATCTGCCCGTCTCAGCCTCCCAAAGTGCTGGGATTACAGGCTTGAGCCACCGCGCCCGGCCTTGATGTTTGTTTTCTAATGTCTGCAGCTGACTGAGTGATAAACTTATCCTTTAGGATTAGTTGGCCTTCAATAGAGTCAGGTGACAGGGAGGTATGCTTCCTCAATGCCTCCCTTAGTCTCTCCAGAAAGGCAGTAGGATTTCCTTCCTTTCCCTGTGTTATAGCGGACATCATTGAATAATTCATAGGCTTAGGCCCAACAAGGACTCCAAAAGATTGTTAAGGACCTAAAAGCCCAAGACCTAGTAAAACCATGCAATAGCCCCTGCAATACTCCAATTTTAGGAGTACAGAAACCCAAAGGACAGTGGAAGCTAGTGCAAGATCTCAGGATTATCAATGAGGCCGTTGTCCTTCTATACCCAGTTGTCCCTAACCCTTATACTCTGCTTTCCCAAATACCAGAGGAAGCAGAGTGGTTTACAGTCCTGGACCTTAAGGACACCTTTTTCTGCATCCCTGTACATCCTGACTCTCAATTCTTGTTTGCCTTTGAAGATCCTTCGGACCCAACATCTCAACTCACCTGGACTGTTTTACCCCAAGGGTTCAGGGATAGCCCTCATCTATTTGTCCAGGAATTAGCCTAAGACTTGAGTCAGTTCTCATACCTGGACACTCTTGTCCTTTGGTACGTGGATGATTTACTTTTAGCCACCCATTCGGAAACCTTGTGCCATCAAGCCACCCAAGCATTCTTTAATTTCGTCACCACCTGTGGCTACAGGTTTCCAAACCAAAGACTCAGCTCTGCTCACAGCAGTTTAAATACTTAGGGCAAAAATTATCCAAAGGCACCAGGGCCCTCAGTGAGGAATGTATCCAGCCCATAGTGGCTTATCCTCATCCCAAAACCCTACTAACTATTGGATGTGTCTCTCCCTGCACTTCAGGCCATACATTTCAATCCCTGTACCTGAACAGTGGAACAACTCCAGCACAAAAGTAAACACTACTTCCGTTTTAGTAGGACCTCTTGTTTCCAATCTGGAAATAACCCATACCTCAAACCTCACCTGTGTAAAATTTAGCAATATTATAGACACAACCAACTCTCAATGCATCAGGTGGGTAACTCCTCCCACACGAATAGTCTGCCTACCCTCAGGAGTATTTTTTTTTTCGTGGTACCTCAGCTTATCATTGTTTGAATGGCTCTTCAGAATCTGTGTGCTTCCTCTCATTCTTAGTGCCCCCATGACCATCTACTCTGAACAAGATTTATACAATCATGTTGTACCTAAGCCCCACAACAAAAGAGTACCCATTCTTCCTTTTGTTATCAGAGCAGGAGTGGTAGGCAGTCTAGGTACTGGAATTAGCAGTATCACAACCTCTACTCAGTTCTACTACAAAATATCTCAAGAATTAAATGGTGACATGGAATGGGTCTCCGACTCCCTGGTCACCTTGCAAGATCAACTTAACTCCCTAGCAGCAGTAGTCCTTCAAAACTGAAGAGTTTTAGACTTGCTAACTGCCAAAAGAGGGGGAACCTGTTTATTTTTAGGGGAAGAATGCTGTTATTATGTTAATCAATCTGGAATTGTCACCGAGAAAGTTAAAGAAATTCAAGATCGAATACAACATAGAGCAGAGGAGCTTCAAAACACTAGACACTGGGGCTTCCTCAGTCAATGCATGCCCTGGATTCTCCCCTTCTTAGGACCTCTAGCAGCTATAATATTGCTTCTCCTCTTTGGACCCTGTATCTTTAACCTCCTAGTTAAGTTTGTCTCTTCCAGAATCGAAACTGTGAAACTACAAATGGTTCTTCAAATGGAGCCCCAGATGCAGTCCATGACTAAGATCTACCTCGGACTCCTGGACCAGCCTGCTAGCCCATACTCCAATGTTAATGACATCAAAGGCACCCCTCCTGAGGAAAGCTCAACTGCACAACCGCTACTACACCCCAATTCAGCAGGAAGCAGTTAGAGCAGTCATCAGCCAACCTCCCCAACAGCACTTGGGTTTTCCTGTTGAGAGGCGGAACAGAGAGACAGGACTAGCTGGATTTCCCAGGCCGACTAAGAATCCCTAAGCCTAGCTGGGAAGGTGACTACTTCTACCTTTAAATATGGAGCTTGCAACTTAGCTCGCACCCAACCAACCAGATAGTAAAGGGAGCTTACTAACAGGAGATAAAGAAATAGCCAATCATCTATTACCTGAGAGCACAGTGGGAGGACAATGATAGGGATATAAACCCAGGCATTCAAGCTGGCAATGGCTACCCTCTTTGGGTCCCCTCCCTTTGTATGAGAGCTATGTTTTCACTCTATTAAATCTTGCAACTGCAAAAAAAAAAAAAAGTTCCTTACCATTTCCTGACCATTTAGTAAGGTAATGTTTTCATCTGACTTTAAATTGCCTTTCTATTTCGTCTGACTTTAGATTGCATGCCCTAATTATGGAATTCTGAAGTTTGTGAATTTAATTTTTTCACTCTATCCTTATCACTGTGATTTTATAGGATGTAGCCAGAAAGAGTTTATTCAGAGTTCATCAGACCTAGGGTTAAATCCTAGTTGTATCAGTTGTTAGCTGTTTGGTGTTAAGCAAATTATTTAGTTCTGTTCTTTTGTCTGCAAAATGGTGGCAGCAAAAACATTCCTCTCTGGTTGGTGTGAGGTAATATGTAATAGTGATATGGAAGTGCTGGGAAGGGAAGAGTGTGGTCCCTTTAAAGGATACAGAATGGGGGTTGGGGAAGGGAAGCGCTGGGTAGAGGAGGGCATGGTCCCTGGCTAGGGTTCCACCCCCATGGACCTAGGTGAGGACAGGCATTTCCTGCCCAAATGTTGCATTTCCCGCCCAAATGTTGCATTTCCCAAGACCACCCTGGCCTGCCACAACCCCATCCTGTGCCTATAAAAACTCCCAAGACGCTAGCAGGCAGACACAGGCAGGGGGACATCAAGAGGAGCACATCAGTGGAAGAAGACAGGAGTGGCTGGATGGTGAAAAGATGTCAAGGGGAGCACACTGGCAGAAGAGCACATCAATAGATGCTGGCATGCTGATAGACCATCAACAGGCAGGATGAGGCAGAGGTTTGCCCAGGGCAGTTGGAGGAGATCTGGGGCTGCCCAGCGGCCCAACTCCAGGGGAAAACCATCTCCCTTCTGGCTCCCCCACCGGATGAGAGCTACTTCCATTCAATAAAATCTTGCACTCATTCTCCAAGCCCACGTGTGATCCAATTCTTCCAGTACACCGAGGCAGGAACCCAGGATACAGAAAGCCCTCTGTCCTTAAGACAAGTTAGAGGGTCTAATTGAGCTGGTTAACACAAGTGGCCTATAGGCGGCAAAACTAAAAGAGCACCCTGTAACACACACCCACTGGGGCTTCAGCTGTAAACATTCACTCCTAGATGTTGCCTTGAGGTTGGAGCCCCACAGCCTGCCCGTCTGTATGCTCCCCTAGGAGTTTGTGCAGCGGGGCAGTGAAGAAGTGAGCCACACCCCCATCACACTCCCTGCAAGGGGGACAAGGGAACTTTTCCCGTTTCAACAGTGGCTGGCATAAAGCTAGTACTCAATAAATGCTAGCTTCTTTAAGACTTAAATCATATTCTTCTTCAGTCCTTGAACTTTTTCAGATAAATAAATGACTGAATTCCAAGAGAAATATATAGTCTGAACATAGTAGGTACACTGAGGCAGCTGGCTAAAAGTTTTACAGGGAAGTTTAAGTGATATGATAAAAATTACAGTTCATGGATAAGTATATTTTAGGGATTAAACAAAAAATAAGTGAATATTTCCAAACACACCATTGAAGAGGAAGCTTGCATATTGTAAAATGTGTGATGTAAGCAATTAAGTGGTTTCTACCAGCTTCAAAATACATCAACTGATTTAGTTATGTCATATGACACATCCCATAGATTACCTGTATTAACTGGGAAATAAATGTTATGATCCAGAGTTACTAAGAATGAAATGGTTGGGGGGAAAGGTGGGAAACTGCCTAAGTTATTAAAAAATATGAAGGTGTGTCGTGGTTTTCAATGTAATAGCAGTTGTGGTTAATATGTGATCATATTCTAAAGTAATTAGGCAATAGTTAAAGAAGCCCCTTAACAAATTACAATCAATCAGAACATTCAGGAGAGAAGTCTTGTTGTTGTTGTTGTTTTTACTATTTTATATTCTGAGGCTTCTTAGAGCGGAAAGTGGCTAGTCAAATATCTCTCGAAGTAGTCAAATATTTCTTAAGTGTGGTTTGTCTCTCCAACAAGAAGCAAGTGGATATCAAGTGTCTCCAGAGACAACACTCTGAAAAGGACATATCATTTATGTGAGATTCCAGTCAGAAATGCATAACCTGAATCTAATCAACAGACAACGTCGGCCAAACACACAATAAGAGATGGTATATAAAAGAATTGGTTTTTATTCTTTAAAATATGTCAATGTCATAGAGAACAAAGATAGACTGAGGCACTTTTCCAGACTGAAGGAGAAAAAAGGAATGTCATTCTAAATATAACATGTGATCCTGGATTGAATCCTGTATGGGGGAAAAAAAAGTAGCTATAAAAGGCATTATTGAGACAATTGATAAAATTGTAATATGTGTTATATATTAAAGTATTTTATTAATGTTAAAATCACTGAATTTAATAACTGAACAGTGGTTGTGTAAAGAGAATATCCTTATTCTTAGGAAATATACACTGAAGTTTTAAAGGCTATAGAGATGATATGTAACCTACTCTCAAATAATTTAGGAAAACATTTTTATATATAGAGAGAGAAAAAGATTGATAAAGCAAATATAGCAAAATATTTAAAATTGATGAATCTTGGTAAAGCATATGTGAAAAATTCGGGATTGTTTTCCCAACTTTTCTGTAAATTTGAGATTATATCAAAATAAAAAGTTAGTTTTAACAAGTATCCCCGAGTCACCTGAATCAGAATACTGGAGTATTTGCTACAGATGCAGATTCATGGGACCTGCCAGTGACTACTGAATCAGAAATTCAGGGAGTGTGGACAGGAGAGGTTAGAGCCTGGCAATTCTCATTTACAAAAACATTCTTGGTGATTGTAATGTATACTGAAGTTTGAAAAACATTGGGAGTGCCGGGCGCGGTGGCTCAAGCCTGTAATCCCAGCACTTTGGGAGGCCGAGACGGGTGGATCACAAGGTCAGGAGATCGAGACCATCCTGGCTAACACAGTGAAACCCCGTCTCTACTAAAAAATACAAAAAACTAGCCGGGCGAGCTGGCGGGCGCCTGTGGTCCCAGCTACTCGGGAGGCTGAGGCAGGAGAATGGCGTGAACCCGGGAGGCGGAGCTTGCAGTGAGCTGAGATCAGGCCACTGCACTCCAGCCTGGGCGACAGAGCGAGACTCCGTCTCAAAAAAAAAAAAAAAGAAAAACATTGGGAGTGTACTTCAATTAAAAATCGGTTATGACCAGGTGTGGTAGCTCACACTTGTAATCCCAGCACTTTGGGAGGCTGAGGTGGGCAGATTACCTGAGGTCAGGAGTCCAAGACCAGCCTAGCTAATATGGTGAAACCCCATCTCTACCAAAAATACAAAAAAATAGCTGGGTGTGGTGACACACACCTGTAGTTTCAGCTACTTGGGAGGCTGAAGCAGGAGAATTGCTTGAGCCTGGGAGGCAGAGGCTTCAGAGAGCTGAGATCGCACCACTGCACTCCAGCCTGGGTGACACAGCAAGATTCTGTCAAAAAAAAAAAAAAGTTATAATGTACCTGGGTACAGTGGCTCATGCCTGTAATCCCAGCACTTTGGGAGGCTGAGGAAGGAGGATCCCTTGAGCCCAGGAGTTCAAGACCAATCTGGGCAACACAGAGAGACCGTGTCTCAAAAACAAACAAAAGAATCATAATTATAATGCTTTCATTAGCCAATGCATTTTCTTTTCATCTTAAACAAAATTTTAAAACTTGAAACCTTTTAATCTTTATTCCATCTCTTATTTTTTAAATTTTTTTATTTTAAAAAGAAAAAAATTAAATTTTCTAATTGTCCACCTACCCTCCTTCAAGCCAATGCATTTTCTTAGCTTAATCAACTAAATGCCTTGAAGGATACTACCAATAGCTAAAATGTATCATGTGTTTATCATGTGGTAAGCACCATACATATTTCATTCAATTCCCACAATAATTCCTATGAATTGCTATAATTATACTCCTTACAGATAAGGAAATGGGGTGACATAAATTGCCAAGGTCATATAGCTATTAAGGGATAAATCCAGGATTGGAACCCAAGGACAATCTGACTCTAGGGCCCTACTTCTGCCACTCTGCTTTTGAGCCTTGCTAGGAAACCACATGGTAAGGTTATTGCCTTTGGCTATTATAAAATTGACATGGTATTTATCTCTTTTAAAGTCAGCCTTTAATTGCATATTAAAGAAGAAAGCAGTGGTGCAGCTAATACAATGGATGTTATGATAAGGCATAGAATTCCCTCCCTCCGCCCCCCCCCACCCCCACTAATCTTCCATCCTGGTGACAAAGCCTTGGCTCTGTGATTAAGATAAGGCTATACAGCCTGTTGTTTCTTCCTGAGCACTACTATGATTTTCCTTCCCATCACAGATCCTTAGATACTCTTCAGCCTGCAAGTACTAGGCTGGGTGAGATCTGGGTATACCTTCTTTAGAGATCCACCCTTGGCATTGGAGGATTTCTTCAATGAAGTAGAACGTCATCACAGTTTTAAACTAGGAAAGGAATTGTCCCCAGTGAAACCCAGGAAGTGACTTGACTAAAATAAAAAGTAAGCGTTGCCCCAGGGCCTCTTCTGGTACCTCCATTCTTCTGAGTTGCAGTTCTCTGCAACAGTCATTCCACAGAGAAAAGCCTGAGGTAGCTCACTGGACTCTCAACAATAAGCCTGTGAATTGAGTTGGGTGAGCTTTAGTCTCACTGATAATATGGATAGAGCTGGATTGAAAACCAGCCTCCCAATTCCAGAGGCCAAGCTCTTCCATAAACCACAATGCCTCCTGAATAAAAGAGATCAATACTGAAAGTTTGTTGGAATCATGGTCTCATGTGTTTGTGCAGATTGATAAGTGCAACCCTTGCGGTAAAAAGTAAAACATGTTTTTTCAGCTGTGGCCAGCTGAAATGTAATATGTAAAGAGTTAGTAATAATTTTTATTAGGGGATTCATCTTTTCTAATGAGAAAAAAGAAAAGCTTTCAGCAAAAAACACATCACTATTTTGAAAAGATTGATGAAGCACCCCCAGCTCAGCCCCACCACAGTTGATGTAATCCTCCATAAGAACCTTCAGGTTGCAGGTGACATAACCTTATATAAAAAAATCCTAAGAAAGCCACTTAAAAACCATAAGAACTGATAAATGAGTTCAGCAAAGTTGAAGGATACAAGATTGATATACAGAAATTATTTATATTTCTATATGCTTGCTATGAAAACTGTGAAAATGAAATTAGGAAACCAATTCTATATATAACAGCATCAAGAAGAATAAAACACTTAGGAATAAATTTAATAAAAGATGTATAAAACCTGTATTCTGAAAACTACAAAATATTGTTGAAAGAAATCAAATAAGACAAAAAAAGAAAAGATTTAATATTGTTAAGATGGCAATACTCCCCAGAGCACTATAGATATAACACAATCCTTACCATAATTCTGTCTGGCCTCTTTACAGAAATCAACCAGCCGATCCTAAAATTAATATGGTAATTCAAGGGACCCAGAATAGCCAAGCAATTTTGAAGAAGAAGAATAAAGTTGGAGGACTCACATATTGTGATTTTAAAACTTACTATGAAGCTACAGTAATCAAAACAGTATGGTACTGGCATAAGGAGAGATAGTTCATGCAGATTAATGGATAGAATTGAGAGACCACAAATAAGTCCTCACATCTATGGTCAATGAATTTTGACAAGGGTTTTAAGACCATCCAATGGAGAAAAGATAGTATTTTTAACAAGTGGTACTGGGAAAACTAAATACCCATATGCCAAAGAACAAAGTTGGATACCTCCCTATCTTGTACCACATATAAAAATTTATTCAAAATGTAGGACTAAAACTGAAAGTCTTAGAAAATGTAGCTGTAACTCTTTGTGATCTTGAATTAAGCAATGCTTTCCTAGATATGACACCAAAAGCACAAACAACAACAACAAAATATAAATTGGACATCATTAAAATTAGAAGTTTTGTGCTTTACCCCCCAAAAAGTGAAAAGAAGCCAGGAGTGGTGGCTCATGCCTGTAATCCCAGCACTTTGGGAGGCCAAGGTTAGAGGGTCACTCGAGTCCAGGAGTTCGAAACCAGCCTGAGTAACATAGCAAGACCTCGTCTCTACCAAAAAAAAAAAAAAAGTAGCCCAGTGTGGTGGTGTGCACTTGTGGTCCTAGCCACTCAGGAGGCTGAGGTAGGAGGATAGCTTGAGCCCAGGAGGTTGAGGGTGCACTGAGCTGTGATTGTGCCACTGCACTCCAGCCTGAGTGATAGAGCAAGACTCTGTCTCAAAAAAAAAAAAAAAAAAGAAAAAGAAAAAGAAAAAGAAAAAGAAAAAGAAAGAAAGAAAGAAAGAAAGAAAATAATGTGAAAAGAAAATCTGCAGAATGGGAGAAAATATTTGCCATATATACCTGATAAAGAAATTGCATTTAGAATATATAGGATATTACAACTCAGCAGTAAAAAGATAATCCAATTAAAACAAAGCATCTCAATAGAGATTTCTCCAAATAAAATATACAAGGCCAGATGCAGTGGCTCACGCCTGTAATCCCAGCACTTTGGGAGGCCTAGGTGGGCAGATCATGAGATCAGGAGTTTGGAATCAGCCTGGCCAACATAGTGAAACCCCGTCTCTACTAAAAATACAAAAATTAGCCAGGCATGGTAGTGTGTGCCTATAGTCCCAGCTACTCAGAAGGCTGAGGCAGGAGAATCTCTTGAACCCGGGAGGTGGAGGTTGTGGTGAGCTGAGATCATGCCACTACACTCCAGCCTGGGCAACAAAGTAAGACTCCGTCTCAAAAAAAAAAAAATAGTAATGCAAAATGGGGACATATTAGGCCATTCTTACATTGCTATAAATAAATATCTGAGACTAGGTAATTTATAAAGAAAAGAAGTTTAACTGGCTCATGTTTCTAAAGGCTTTACAGAAAGCACGGTTCTGGCATCTGCCTGGCTTCTAGGGAAGCCTCAGGAAGCCTACAATCATGGTGAAGGTGAAGGGGGAGCAGGCATGTCACATGGCAAAAGCAGGAGCAGGCAAGGTGGGGAAGGGTGCCAATGCACTTTTAAAGACTAGATCTCTTGTGAACATAGTGTGAGAGCTCACTTATCACCAAGGAGATGGCCCAAGCCATTCATGAGAGTTCCACCCCAGTGATCCAAACACCTCCCATGAGGCCCCACCTCCAATACTGGGGATTATATCTCAACATGAAATTTGGGTAGGGACAAATACCCAAAATCTCTTTTTTTTTTTTGGAGACAGAGTCTTGCTCTGTTGCCCAGGCTGGAGTGCAGTGGTGCCATCTCAGCTCACAGCAACCTTCACCTCCCAGGTTCAAGAAATTCTGCTTTGGCCTCCCAAAGTGCTGGGATTACAGGCATGAGCCATCATGCGCGGCCAAACTCTATCAGAGGAAATTTCTAGTAACTCTTTTGCTTAATGTGTCTTAAGATGCATGAATTACAACTTATCTAGTTGATCAAAAACTCATAAAGATGGTTGAAAATAGGTTTCCAGTTGGGGGTCAGAAGACAAGTCCTTTTGTTGAGACTGAGGAGAGAAAATTTAGATTGAAGTTTAAAGTAAAGAAGACATCGTATTTGAAATGAGACAAATAGGATGGGAAGCTGATCAAGGAGCTATAAAAGGCTTTCCAAGTCACTCAGGGCCTAATCGAGTTTGGAAGCCATATTGTATTGTGTTGCCCTTCTGTACAGAGTTGTGTGATTTTTTTCAACTGAGCCCAACATCCCTATATGAGTATGACAAAAAAGGAAAATGGATTCAGGGCCATCTCTCATATTGTAGGGCAGGTGTAATATAAAGACTAGGGGAGACTGGGTGCGGTGGCTCATGCCTGTAATCCCAGCACTTTAGGAGGCTGAGATGGGTGAATCATTTGAGATCAGGAGTTTGAGACCAGCCTGGCCAACATGTTGAAACCCCATCTCTACTAAAAATACAAAAAATTAGCTGGTTGTGGTGGCGGGCGCCTGTAATGCCAGCTACTCAGGAGGCTGAGGCAGGAGTATCTCTTGAACCCAGGAGGCAGAGGTTGCAGTGAGCCAAGATCACGGCACTGCACTCCAACCTGGGCAACAGAACAAGACTTTGTCTCAAAAAAAATAGACTAGGGAACAGGTAAGTTAAAGGAAATAGTGAGTTATTAAAGTGACAAGTGAGGTAATAAAAGCCCAGGGGAGAGATAGGGAGTGGGAGAAAGAAGAGTAGGGTGTTTCAAGGTAGCAACAGTGACGGAGTGAGAAATAGAAGACCAGGAGGCTGTGGTCAGAGGCCTGAATAATGGAGCTTAAGATTTCATAATCAAAGCAGTTCTGGGTGGTGACCTGGTCCAAGGTGACCCTGAGAGTGGATGCTATATAATTCCTAAATCTGTTTCTTTGGAGCCCCTAGATGGTGGGACGTCCTTTTAGCTTTTTGACTTAATCAATTATGCCAGAGCTGGAGGCTGGATTTATCACCACCTTTTAAAAGTAGAGAGAAACATATCTGCCCTTGTCATATATGCAAGTAATCTAAATGTATACTGGTCACAATCATAAGATTTTCAGAATAATTTCATTCATATTATTTTTCATGTATTTTACAATAAAGTTAATTCAAGCTAAAGTGACTAAATGCTGCAGGATGAAATTGGGCTATTTTATAGTAATACATAATAACATTAAGATGTGCTAATTATTATGTTGCAAAGAAAATATATATGTATTTCATTGACGTAAACAGTACAAAGAAGTACTCCTGTGGGCTTATTACAGATTAAATATATTAAATTAAATATAGATTAAATAAATACAAATGGAGAAAAAGAAAGCAAAAAAGTAATTTAAGTGTAAATTTTTATTCTACACAAAGCTTTTTTATTATTGTTTGCTTGGCTCAACCTCTTAATGGTAAAGCCACTAATTAGTTTTATGGTGCAAAAAGAGTGTTGCAATTAAAAAAGTATTCAAAAGGTCTTCCAAAAGTTCACGAAAAATGCATATTATGAAAAACTATGCATGAATTTCAAAACTTTTTTTCACTGAAACAAACTTGTACTAACTTGTTTGTGTCTGAACAGGATCGAGTTTGAGGCACTAAGAAGGCTAACACATCAGTTTGATTTTCTCAAAATCCCAGTGAAAAAATGAAAACAAATCAGTTTGAAAAGAGCCCCTAGTGGAGCAAATTCTGCTAAAATGAAGCAAAAAGGAACCTCAAATTTATGGTGAAGCTTGAGTGGAAGAATGTTGTTGAAATCATTGATGCCTTATCAAAAGTTTATGGTGACAATGCCCCAAAGAAATCAGCAATTTACAAGTGGATAGCTCATGTTATGAATAAGAAGGGTTGAGACGATGTTGAAGACAAAGCCCACAGTGGCAGACCATCCATGTCAATTTTCAAGGAAAAAATAATCGTGTTCATGCTGTAATTGAAAAGGACCGATGATTAACAGCGCAAACAATAGCCAACACCATAGACGTCGCAACTGGTCTGGCTTACATAATTCTGGCTGAAAAATTAAAGCTGGCCAGGTGTGGTGGCTCATGCTTATAATCCCACACTCTGGGAGGCCAAGGTGGGTGGATCACTTGAGGTCAGGAGTTTGAGACCAGCCTGATCAATATGGTGAAACTCCGTCTCTACTAAAAATACAAAAAGTAGCCAGGCGTGGTGGTATGTGCCTGTAGTCCCAGCTACTGGGGAGGCTGAGACAGCAGAATTGCTGGAACCTGGGAGGCAGAGGTTGCAGTGAGCCGAGATCACACCACTGTACTCCAGCCTGGGTGACAGAGCAGGACTCCATCAAAAAAAAAAAAAAAATTAAAGTTGAGCAAACTTTCCACTCAATGGGTGCCAAAACTGTTGTGCTCAGATCAGCTGCAGACAAGAGCAGAGCTTTTGAAGGAAATTTTAAATAAGTGGGATCAATATCCTGAAGGATTTCTTTGAAAAATTGTAACCAGAGATGAAACATGGCTTTATTAGTATGACCTTGAAGACAAAGCACAATCAAAGCAATGGCTGCTAAGAGGTTAAAGTGGTCCAGTCAAGGCAAGAGCAGACTAGTCAAGAGTAAAGGTCAGGCCGGGCACAGTGGCTCACGCCTGTAATCCCAGTACTTTGCGGGGCTGAGGCAGGTGGATCATGAAGTCAGGAGTTCAAGACCAGCCTGGCCAAGGTGGTAAAACCCCTGTCTCCATTAAAAAAAAAAAAAAAAAATTAGCTAGGCATGGTGGCAGGCACCTGTAATCCCAGCTACTCGGGAGGTTGAGGCAAAGAATTGCTTGAACCTGGGAGGTGGAGGTTGCAGTGAGCCGAGATTGCCCCACTGTACTCCAACTTGGGCTACAGAGTGAGACTCCATCTCAAAAAAAAAAAAAAAAAGAGTAAAGATCATGGCAACAGTTTCCTGGGATCCTCAATGCATTTTGCTTGTTGACTTCCTGGGGGGCCAAAAGAATGACAACGTTTATATATGATGAGAATGTTTAGAGATAGCTAAAGCTTTAGTAGAAAAATGCCTAGGAAAGCTTCACGAGAGAGTACTTCTCCACCACAACAATGCTTCCGCTCATTCCATTCATCAAACATGGGCAATTTTGTGAGAGTTTTGATGGGAAATCTTTAGACATCCACCTTACATTCCTGATTTGGCTCCTTCTGACTTGTTTTTGTTTCCTAATCTTTAACAATCTTAGGACACCCATTTTCTTCAGTTAATAATGTAAAAAGACTGCATTGACATGGTTAAGTTCCCAGGACCCTCAGTTCTTTAGAGGTGGACAAAATGGCTGGTATCATCACTGATAAAAGTGTCTTGAATGTGATGGAGTTTATGTTGAGAAATAGAGTTTGTATGTTTTATTTTATCTTTTAATTCCATTTTTCTATGAACTTTTTGCAGTCCCCTCATATACGCTGTTTGTTATACTGATTAAAAAGGTAAAACATATTCAAAGAATGTTAAAGCTATTACAAAACCACAATGATAACCATAAGTAAACAAAAATTTCCTTCACTATGTTTAGTGCATGAGTTTAGAAATCTGATAGAACAAATGAATATTTGCAAGTGTGTCCAGAAGCACAGTTCTCATACCAATAAAACCTAGATAAGTAGCTCATGGAAACAACTGGAACACTTACTAGCAGGAGGAAAAAACATTTTAGAGCATATCTAGGTGAAAGATTTTCTTGGCTTCATTTCTAGCGAATCTGTGTGGGGTTAGGTGTGGTTGTTAGGCTATAAAGAAGATCATTTTCCTTGGGGAACACATTGATCTGAGGTGGTTGAAATGCCTAAAGGCAGCAAGTTAAAGAGACATAACTTTTCTTTATAGCCTTTGATTTTGGAAACTAAGGTTCAGACCAGAGAGTTTATTTGAGCATACCTCGTTTTATTGCACTTCACTTTATTGTGCTTTGCAGATACTGTGCTTTTTACAAATTGAAGGTTTGTGGCAACACTGTGTTGAGCAAGTCTTTACAAATTGAAGGTTTGTGGCAGTGCTGCGTTGAGCAAGTCTAACAGTGCCATTTTTCCAACAGCATGTGCTCACTTCTTGTCTGTGTGTCACATTTTGGGAATCCTCACAATATTTTCAACTTTTTCATTATTATTATATCTGTAATGGTAATCTGTGTTCAGTGATCTTTGATGTTACTATTGTAATTGTTTTGGGGTTCCAGGAACCTTGTCCATAGAGGGTGGGTGAACTTAATCGATAAACGTGTGTGTTCTGTTCATTCCACCAACTGGCCATTCACATCTTTCTTCCTCTCCTTGAGCCTCCCTATTCCTTGAGGCACAACAATATTGAAATTAGACCAATAACCTACAATGGCCTCTAAGTGAAAGTGAAAGGAAGAGTTGCATTTTTCACTTTAAATCAAAAGCTAGACATAATGAAGCTTAGTGAGGAAGGCAGATTGAAAGCCAAGACAGGCCAAAAACTAGGCCTTTTGCACCAGTTACCCAGGTTGTGACTGCATAGAAAAAGTTATTGAAGGAAATTAAAAGTGCTACTATAGTGAACACATGAATAAGGAAGCAAAACAGCCTTACTGCAGATAGGGAGAAAGTTTTAGTGGTCTAGATGGATCAAATTAGCCACAACATTTACTTAAGCTAAAGTCTAATTCAGAGCAAGGCCCTAACTCTTTAATTCGATGAAGGTTGAGACAGGTGAGGAAGCTGCAAAAGAAAAGTTGGAAGCTAGTAGAGGTTGGTTCATGAGGTTTAAGGAAAGAAGCCATTTCCATAACATAAAGTGCAAAGTGAAGCAGCAAGTGCTGATGCAGAAACTGCAGCAAGTTATCCAGAAGATCTAGCTAGGATCATTGGTGAAGGGGGCTACACTACACCCTAGATTTTCAGTGTAGACAGAATAGCTTCATATTGGGAGGAGATGCCGTCTAGAACTTTCACAGCTAGAGAGAAGTCAATGCCTGACTTCAAAGCTTCAAAGAATGGCTAAGGCTCTTGTTAGAGACTAATGTAACTGATGACTTGGCAGAAGCCAATACTCATTTACCATTCTGAAAATTCTAGCCCTTAAGAATTACGCTAAATTGACTCTTTCTATGCTCAATGGGACAACAAAGCGCGGATGACAGTGCATGTATTTATAACATAGCTTACTAAATATTTTACTGCTCAGAAAAGAAAAATCATTTCAAAATATTACTGTTCATTGACAATGCACCTGAGCATCCAAGAGCTCTGATGGAGAGGTACAAGAAGATTAATGTTGTTTTCTTGCCTGCTAACAAAGTATCCATTCTGCAGCCCATGGATCATGGAGTAATTTTGACTTTCACGTGCTATTATTGAAGAGAAATATATTTCATAAGGCTATATCTACTATGGATAGTGATTCCTCTGATGGATTGGATTAGGGCAAAGTAAATTGAAAATCTTCTGGGAAGGATTCACCATTCTGCATGCCATTACTAATGTGATTCGTGGGAGGAGGTCAAAATATCCACATTAGCAGGAGTTTGGAAGAAGTTGATTCCAACCCTCATGGATGACTTTGAGGGATTTAAATCTTCAATGGAGGAAGTCATTGCAGACATGGTAGAAATAGCAAGGGAACTAGCCTGAAGATGTGACTGAATTGTCACAATCTCACGATCAAACTTGAATGGATGAGGAATTGCTTCTTATGGATGAGCAAAGAAAGTAATTGTTTGAGATGAAATATACTTCTCCTGGTGAAGATGCTGAGAACATTGTCAAGATGACAACAAAGGGTTTAGAATATTACATAACTTAGTTGATAAAGCAGCGTCAGGGTTTGAGAGGACTGACTCCAATTTTTAAAGAAGTTCCACTATGAGTAAAATGCTATTTAACAGCATAGCATACTACAGGGAAATCTTTCATGAAAGGAAGAGTCAATCAATGCTGCAAAATTCATAGTTGTCTTTTTTTTTTTTGAGACGGAGTCTTGCTCTGTTGCCCAGGCTGGAGTGCAGTGGCGCGATCTTGGTCATTGCAACCTCTGCCCCTTCAGGTTTAAGCAATTCTCTGCCTCAGCCTCCGGAGTAGCTGGGATTACAGGCGCGTGCCACCACGCCCAGCTAATTTCTTTGTATTTTTAGTAGAGACGGCGTCAGCTTGGCCAGCCTGTCTTGAACTCCTGACCTCGTGATCCACCTGCCTCAGCCTCCCAAAGTGCTGGGATTACAGGTGTAAGCCATGGCGCCTGGCCCATAGTTGTCTTATTTTAAGAAATTGCCACAGCACCTCAACCTCCAGCAACCCTCACTGTGATCAACCAGTAGCCATTCAACATGGAGGCAAGACCATTCACCAGCCAAAAATTACAACTTACTGAAGACTCATAACTGTTAGCATTTTTCAACAACAAAGTATTTTTAAATTAAGGTTTGTATTTTTTTAAGACATAATGCTACTTTACACTTAATAGACTCCAGCATAATGTAAACATAACTTTTATGTGCACTGAGAACAAAAAATATTTTATCACTCACTTTATTGCAGTGGTGTGGAACCAAAATTGCATTATCTCAGAGGTACGCTTGTACTTTGGATAAGGCAAAATCCTCTTACATAGACCCCAGTATTTTAGGGCTCAAGAGTATATAGAGTAGTCCTATGTAGAATTTGAATCTAGATTTCCCTCTTGTATTTGAATTAATCCATGCAGTCTTAGAAGTAGCATTTCCATCTCTCACTATGTCCTGCCAATTTTACCCCTGCCAATTTTACCCCTAAACTTCTCTCAAGCCCATCCTTTTTTCCTCAACTCCACAATCATCACCCTAGCCCAAGCTACCATCCTCTCTTGTCTGGATACTGCAATAATCTCCTGTCTTATCAATTGCACTTCTTCCTTCCTACAGAAAAAATCAGATCATATAACTACAAGGGTGACCAATCCCTTAGTTTGCCTGGGGCTGCTCCAATTTTAGAACTGAAAGTCTCACATCCCTCAGTCCTAGGCAAACTGGGATGGTTGGACACCCTAGGATTCTGCTCAAAACCTGCCAGCACCTTCCAGTCATCCTTGGAATAAAACCCTTTATGATGGTCTGCGAGGCCCCATAGAGTGTATCTCTTGCCTACCTCTCCAGCTCATCTCAGACTAGGCTCCCCTTGGACTCACCACTGTGGGTGCATTAGTTTTATCTTAATTTTGAGAATTCATTGTGATCTTTTTCACCACATGAACTTTGCCCTTCATTTCCCTTCAGAGGATGTACTTTCTGCCTCTCTTAGTTAACTCAGGTTCATCCTTCATATCCCAGCTTAATTGCACTTCACTACATTAGGTTCCTGTAATACAAGCTCTCAGAATATTTTGTTCCTTTCCCTCAGGTCATGTACCTTAGTTTGTCATTCTATAATTTTCCATTAGTAGTTTTATGTTTGACTCCCATACCAGCCTGTAAACTCTTTGAGCGTAAGAACCATGTGTGTTTTGTTTATCACTGTGGATTTGACTCCTAGAATGTGCCTGGCACATCTAAAAAGGGGTTCAATAAATATCCACTTCAGTTCCACTGCTAATGCCACAGGCCAGACTTGAGATTTCTGAGACATTTCCCCACTTCTAATCTATTCACCTTCCAAATCATAATACCCACTAGTGTCATGGTAATCTTCTAGATGTGGATATCCTTCTAGATGTGGATTTCCACGGATATCACTGTGTCCCATATTGGTCTGCTGATGTGCCCCTGTATATACTTAGAAAAGGTACATTTATTAAGAGTATTCTATGCACTAGCACTGTGCTAAATACTTAATATATTTAATATAATTTGCACCTCACAATTACCCTTGAGGGACATTCTTCCTGTTTTACACAAGAGGAGACAAAGGCTTAGAGAGATTAGGTAACTAATCCATTACCACATGGAGTTTATATGAGATGCAACCAGAATGGTGCCTGATGCATAATCCCTTACATTTTTGTCTTTCAATTGCATGTTTTATTAGTTATAATTAGGCTTGGCTATACATGACAAAGTACAATAGTGGCTTATGCAAGATAGAAAATTACATCTCTCTCATGGTTTCCCTCTGGTCTCTTCTGTTAAAGAGACCAGAGGAAAGCAGTCCAGGGTTAGGACGACCTGATCATCAGGGATCTACACATGTGCTGTTTGCTCTCCCTAGCTTGTGACTTCCATCTTAGGTCCAAAATGGCTACCTGGGTTCCAATTTCCTAATCCCTATTTAGTTAACAGGAAAAAGGAAGATGTGTCTCTCATCCTCTAAGGATACCTTAGAGAAGTCACAGCTTCTGTTTATATTTCATTGGCCAGATTATAGTCATATGATCAGACCTTACCGCAAAAGATTCTGGGAAATGTAGTCCATGCTTTTGTTGTCCATAGGCTGAACTTAAAAAAAATCCTCCTATAAGGAAGAAAGAAAGAATGGATATTGGGAGAAATAACAGCATCTGCAAAACACACGCTAGAGCAAGTTCTACTTAGGACTTTCAAAATTATCTACAATTTAGTTTCATTCTACGTAATGTTCTAGTTTTCCACCTCTCACTCACTTTAAACCATTGCCACAATGGGCCACTAACCTCTCTGTTTCCTAGACATATCAAACTCATTTTCGATTTTACTCTCCTTGCTTTTTCTCCTACTTGGGAGGGCTTCCTGTCAACCTACATAAATTCTACCCACACTTTACTGATTAGCTCATTAAAAGTTTCCTCTATATTAGCTTTCTGTCCCCCAAATAGAGTGGAAGAAGCAAAGTTCTGGGTACATAGCAAACACCTAGTAAATACTTACTGATTAATATATAAAATAGAGTTACTTAACTCCTTTAATTCTCATGTGGACCACTGCTTTATTCAGGATTTTTCAGGGTTAGTTTACCACCAGGGGACTTCTGTAGTCTCTCTCCCCATCTCTTGCAAAAATATACGCACTTAATGAATATTTATTAAGAACATGTTTGGTTTTATTTTATTGTTTTTGGAGACAGGATCTCTCTCTGTCACCCAGGCTGGAGTGCAGTAGTGCAATCACAGCTCATCGCAACCTCAAACTCCTAGGCTCAAACAATCCTCCTGCTTCAGCCTCCCCAGTATCTGGGACTACAGGTGCATGTCACCATGCTCAGCTAATTTTTTGTAGAGAAAGGATTTCGCTGTGTTGCTCAGGCTGTTCTCAAACTCTTGGCCTCAAGTGATCTTCCCTGTCTTGGCCTCTCAAAGTGCTGGGATTACAGGTGTGAGCCACTACACTCAACCATTAAGTACATATTGAAAGCCCCCATTGCTCCAAGTTATCCACTTAGAGCTCTCACTTGGTTTCAATTTCTGAATTGATGTGGTGGTATTTGCTGTATTGTAAGGCACTACTTCTGAAACTTTATATGCATACAGATCACCTAGGAATCCTATTAAAATGCAGATTCTGATTCAGGAGATTGAGGGTGGAGCCTGAGATTCTGTATTTCCAAAATATTCTAGGTGGGGCTGGGTGCAGTGGCTCATGCCTGTAATCCCAGCACTTTGGGAGGCCAAGGCAGGAAGATCCTTGAGGTCAGGAGTTTGAGATCAGCTTGGGCAACATAGCAAAACCCTGCCTCTACCAAAAAAAAAAAACAAAAAACCACACAAATTAGCCAGGCATGGTGGTGTGTGTGTCTTTTGTCCCAGATACTTAGGAGGCTGAGGTGGCAGGATCACCTGAGCCCAGGAGGCAGAGGTTGCAGTAAACTGAGATCACACCACTGTACTCCAGTACACCACTGGATAACAGAGTGAAATCCTGTCTCAATAAATAAATAAGCATAAATATAAATAAATAAAAAATAAATAAAATATCCAAGGTGATGCCAGTGTTGGCAGATGTAAATAGCAAGGCTGTAGAGATCCTCAGATTATCTGCCCCAGATCACATGAAGATGCATTCTAAAGCAAAAGATCCCTGGGTCCCACTCCAGACCTATGGGATCAGAATCTCTGAGATGGGACCCCAGAATCTGCATTTTAACAAACTCTGTAGCAGATCTGCATATACACTGATATCTGAGTTTAAAAAGAACCCTAGATGATTTTTATGATTAGACCTGTTTATGAGTAGGCAGCTTTTTGAAATAATGTCATTCAGTTCAGCATAACATGGAGTAACTGAAACTACCAAAACTTAAGAAATTAAACAATGTATTAATACAACTTGAATGGTTCTAAATTTTTTTAAATCCCATACTTTAAGCTGCAGCATTTTAGCATCACTCTTTTGCCCATAGCTTTGTTTGATTCTTAGCACTTAGAGCAGGAGAACCTCCCCTGCCCCACTTTGGGATTTCTCATGGCTGTAGGCTTGCCAGCAGCTGGTTCCAAATAATTCAGATCTCTACTTCAGCTTATGCTTTGAAGATAAAATTTAAGAGAAACAAAAGGTTTGAAATTGTGTTTCATAAAATATTTCTTGAAGAGATTTCAAGAGAAAATCACTTATAAAGAAATTCTTTCCTTAACCTTATTCTTATTTCTTTTAACCAATAAGTACCTTCTTACTTAAGGGGGTTATTGATAGCATCTAACAAGATTGTGTGTGTGTGTGTGTGTGTGTGTGTGTGTGTGTGAAAGAACTTTGTCAACTGAAAAGCGCTGGAGAAACGCAAAGTGGCATGACTTTCATTACAACAGAGTATTAGCCAATGGGCTTAGCCCCAAAAATATAAATTAATCTTAAACATACAGTTGGAGTAGGAACAGAGTGAAAAGTTCTGCTCACATCTCTTATGATTTAAGCTGATGTGATGAGAAGCATGGAAAGAGCCAAGCTACACTACAGAAGGCTTGGATAAGAGGGGGAAATTTAACCCAGGTAAGGACAACTAATAGAATTTAGAGGAAACATTAAACACCACTATCGACCCTGAATGTCTTGTTAACCTCTGATATATCAGATCATCAGGGAGTAGGTAGAGCAGATCAAAAAGTGGGGAAGAAGGGGAGCAGGAAGGCTGGATCTCCGTAACCTAAGGGACTGTATGGGGACCCTGGAGCCAGGAGACCATGCACAGGGCCACCAACCATTTGTCAGGACTGAGGAATTTCCTGGGATGCAGGACTTTCCATAGTAAAAATATGGGTAAAGTCCTGGGTAAGCCAGGATGAGCTGGTCACCTCGATATCACACCAATTCAATTTCTGGTCTATTCTATGATGAACAAGCTGCATAAGTTCTCCACAACTTATTTTCCCCATTCATAAGTGGAATTATTCTGTGTTTTCTTTCTTTCTTTCTTTCTTTCTTTCTTTCTTTCTTTCTTTCTTTCTTTCTTTCTTTCTTTCTTTCTTTCTTTCTTTCTTTCTTTCTTTCTTTTTCTTTCTTTCTTTCTTTCTTTCTTTTCTTTCTTTCCCTCTCTCTTTTTCTCTCTCTTTCTTTCTTTTTCTTTTCTTTCCTTTCTTTCTTTCTTTTCTTTCTTTCTTTCTTTCTTTCTTTCTTTCTTTCTTTCTTTCTTTCTTTCTTTCTTTCTTTCTTTCTTTCTTTCTTTCCCTCTCTCTTTTTCTCTCTCTTTCTTTCTCTTTCTTTCTTCTCTTTCTTTCTTTCTTTCTTTCTCTTTCTTTTAGATTTGAGAGAAGAGTCTCTCTCTGTCACCCAGGCTGGAATGCAGTGGCATGATCTCGGCTCACTGCAACCTCCTCCTCCCGCCTTCTGAGTATCTGGGATTACAGGCATGCACCACCACATCTGGCTAATTTTTGTATTTTTAGCAGAGACGGGGTTCACCATGTTGCCCAGGCTGGTTTCGAACTCCTGGACTCAAGTGATTCACCCACCTCAGCCTCTCGAAGTGCTGGGATTACAGGCGTGAGCCACCACGCCCCACCCGTCTTCCTTTTCTACAAAAAAAAAAATTCCTTTCTCTTGTCAAATATGACTAAATTACACCATCCCAACACTAGAACAAAGATGTTCCAATTATTATTTTTTTTAATTTGTGGGGGGCCGGGCGCGGTGGCTCACGCCTGTAATCCCAGCACTTTGGGAGGCCGAGGAGGGTGGATCACGAGGTCAGGAGATCAAGACCATCCTGGTTAACATGGCAAAACCCCATCTCTACTAAAAATACAAAAAAATTAGCCAGGCGTGGTAGCTGGTGCCTGTAGTCCCAGCTACTCAGGAGGCTGAGGCAGAAGAATGGTGTGAACCCAGGAGGCGGAGCTTGCAGAGAGCAGAGATTGCACCACTGCACTCCAGCCTGGGTGACAGAACAAGACTCCGTCTCAAAAAAAAAAAAAAAATTTGTGGGGAAATCCAGAAACTTAGGTACTTAAGAGATAAAAGGTTCCAGAAGAAATTAGGGGCTTGCTGTCAATGATAAGACTTGAAGTTATAATATGAAAGAAAGCTTGAGATGTGAGATTCAGTGGTCTCCTGGAGATGCAGGTGAGGACAGAGGAAAGAGGGTAGAAATCAGGGCAAACAGCTTAATCTCCCCATTTGTACAATGTGGGTAACAATACGGTCCTTTTAAAGTCGTTGTGGGCTAGGCATGGTGGCTCATGCCTATAATCCCAGAATTTTGGGAGGCTGAGGCAGGTGGATCTCCTGAGTTCAGGTGTTCAACGCCAGCCTGGGCAACATGGCAAAACACTGTCTCTACAAAAAATACAAAAAAATTAGCTGGCTGTGGTGGCATGTGTTTGTAGTCCCAGCTACATGGGAGGCTGAGCTGGGTGGATTGCTTGAGCCTGGGAGGTGGAGGTTGCAGTGAGCCAGAGATCAGGCCATGGCACTCCAGTATGGGAGACAGAGTGAGACTATGTCTCAAAAAAAAAAAAAAGAAAAGAAAAGAAAAAGAAAGTCATTGTGAAGATTAAATGAATTAACGTATGTAAAGCACCAAGAACATGGCCTGGACTATTGAAAGTGATCAGTAAGTGCCAGTGATTATTATTATTTTGACATAATCAGCAATAACATGTCATAATTTTGAATCGTATGTTATGAAAATACAAGTCTAAATCTGAACTTGTCTTATTCATAGGGGTACTATGTGATTTTGTAGGTTCTGTGAGTAGAGGAACTTGCCAAAATATCCTTTTCCAAAACATCTTACAAATATACTCATCCATTACAATACCTGATAATCTGCCAGCAGAAATACGTTAAGGCTTTGGGGGTTTTAGTTTCTTTATAAAATACTAATGCTTTAGGAATAGAGTTCTCTCTTCCATTTTTTAACCATAAGCCCCTTGTCATGGATTAGCTGACCACACCAGGAAGGGGAGATAAGGATTGAGCAAACATTGGACAGGTGAGAAGGAAGGTTCTAATCATCTGTTTGGGGAGCAGAGGGAGGCCTCATGTGGAGTCTTCAGGGCCCTTGGGAAATTAGGGATAATTTTAGTTTTAAGAAGGGAAAAAGAGAAGCTAGCTGAACAGGAGAGGAGCATGGAGGAGACACAATTGTTTACTTTACAGTATTGTTTAGGGTCAATCATGTTAATAAAAAGAGTTGCTGAAATGGCTGAGAGTTGCAGTCAAGTCTGGATGATTTTTTTTTTCTTTGAGACAGAGTCTTGCTCTGTCGCCCAGGCTAAAGTACAGTGGCATGATCTAGGCTTACTGCAACCTCTGTCTCCCAGGTTCAAGCGATTCTCGTGCCTCAGCCTCCCGAGTAGCTGGGATTACAGGCGGGCGCCACCACGCCCAGCTAATTTTTGTATTTTTAGTAGAGACAGGGTTTCACCATTTTGGCCAGGTTGGTCTTGAACGCCTGACCTCAAGTGATCTGCCTGCCTCAGCCTCCCAAAGTGTTGGGATTACAGGAGTGAGCCACCACACTAGGCCAAGTGTGGATGATTTGGCTCACCCTGTCTAAAAAATTTTAAGGTTATAAGCCCTGGAGCATTTTATATAAAAATAATTATTGACATGAATACAGAAGAGAACATCCACATATATTTCCATTTTTTGTTTGAAGTTAAAGCCGACAACAGTCAGAATGCATGACTCTCTTGGGCTGCTGATTTCAAGCTTGCAACTGTTTCCTAGTAATGTGGGGGGCCTGTGCCAAGTCATTGAAGGTTATTGCTGGTAGGGTTTCTCCCTAGACAGGAAATAGTTCATTGGAGCTTTAGTGCTGCAGAAACCAACACAGGTAGGTAAAAATGTTTTTATAATTGCCACTAGGAAAAAGAGAGGGCCCAGGAGGTACTCTTCTGCCCAGTGGAACCCGTCCCTGGTTATAACCTAATTTGTTGTGTGTATGTGGACCAGATGGGTGGAATTAAACCTTCTAAGGTATTGTGGTTAGATTGCCAAGGTATTGTGGTTAGATGTGAAAATGACCAGCGATTCCAAGAAATGTAAGAAATTCTCTTTGTCTTTCAAAGGACCATTCTCTTGTGGTTCAAATGTGGGCTTTTGAAACAGAAACAATAACGTCTGTGGCTATAAGGTGGGGTCTGTTTGTTTCCCTTTTTTCTCTATTGGGGTGTACATGAAGGTGTTGAAATTGTTGGCTTCATGTTTGTGTTTTGATAAAGATGGCTCTAAGGTAGCAGGATAGGGCACTAGAAGCTAACTAGTCATCAAAGAAGATCCTTGTTTTCCACAGAACAGTCTACCCTGGAGAACTGGCTGTTCCAACCTTCCTGTTACACTCATTCAGAGCATTCATACATCTCTCTGTCGATGGTGCAATAAAATAGACTATGGAAAAATCTCAGGAGGTTTCCTAAGTAGTTGAAAGGAGGCAGGGCAAAAAAGTTGTAGTATAGGCAAGAGGAAGGTACAACTAACTAAAATGAACTTCAAAATGCGAGAAATAAATGCAAGCATCATCTGAAATTGTTCTCTTAAGTCAGCTCTAACAGTTTCTTATCAATAGATAAGGATAGGAGCTGAATTATCTTGAAACTGTGATACAGTGGTCAGAAAGTTAAGAAGATAACCCCTCTCCGACACCCTTGGCACAAAACCAGGGCATATCTATACCTGGAACATAACGTGTTGTACTGTTTGTTGAGCTTCAAGAAAAGTCTAACGAGGTTAGAAGCAGTTAATAGGAGGACATCTGAAAAGATCAAGGAGATTAGGTGTTCCCTATTCCTTTCATGAGGAGATACTGAAATGGCAGAATTCTGCAGCGAACATCCAATGAGAGATGGTGATTAGCAAGCCGAGGGGATAGGCCTCAGAAGAAACCAGACCTCCCCACACTTTGATCTCTGACCTGGGCCTTCAGAACTTTGAGAAAATAAGCTTCTGTTGTTTAAACTACCCAGTTTGCAGTATTTTGTTATGGCAGTTCTAGTTGAGTAACACACATGAGAATACATATGATCAAATGACTTAAAATTATTAAGGGTCTAGAAAAGAATGGAATCATCTCAGAATACCTCTAGGTCAGGCCTTCTTAAAGCAACGTCTGCATACTACTTGCATCAGAATCACCTATGATACTTTTCAAAAAGCAGGTTCTCAGGTCCAGTGGACCTGGATTATTAAAATGTTCTGGTATGATGCCTAAGAATCTGTCTCTTTGGTAGACACTTCAAGTGTTGTTTTTGTACACTAAAGAGCCAGAGGTCCTGCCCAACCTCTGGCTCTTTTCTGAGCCTGAAAATGAGTTCTGGGCCTGGTACTAATTGCATTTCATCAAGTGCTGCTGTGTCTGGTCCTCTGGCAGATGGTCCCTGATCCAGGAATCACGTGTAAATCCCATTGTAGGTTATCTCTCTCCAGGTGTCAGCCAACGTTTATGCAGCATGTTGGAAAACTGAATGGGATGGACCAGATGGAATCCTTAGAGTTTATTCTTGATTCTGGAAATAAATATGTGCCTCACCTATCTTACTTAAGAATGACATATTTTGAACAATAAAGTATATATATTATCTCTCTCATGAGATTTATTTAAAGATCTTACTACCTTGTCAATAGAGAATGTAAGGAATAGAATGGGGCGTATCTTTCCGGAACTGAAATTAGAGAAAGTTGAGAGTCCACAGCAAACCCTGTGATGAACATTTTCAAAGCAGGCAGAATACGTGGCATTCTGATTCAAATATGGCAGTTCCCTAAGGAGTGTAAAATCTGCCTGCCCCTACCCCCTCCATTTACAAATGTGCTTAAGGGACACAAGGTTTTATAAACAGGGTTTTTAAAAACTGAAATCTAGGCAGATCATTTAAGAATGTTCATGGGTAGGTCAATGGACTATTTCTCTATTTTCTTTCAGGTGGTCCAGCCTTTGAACCAGAATGCAGCTGTAGTATCCCAAGTGACGGGGTCTGCCTAGGAGTTCCCATGGCCACCGTTTTTTGTGGTTTAGGTTTTTCTTTTTATTGGTGGGGCGGGGGGCGGGTGAGTACTTACTTAAACCTAGGCACTTGGCTGTTTTTTCCTTCTTGACTAGCCAGATTTCAGTTTCTCTGTGTAGGCCATTCATTCCCACTGAATTTCTTGGTGGGGTGGTGGGGGCGGGGGCGATGAATGGGAAAGCGGAATTGCCATTAATGTTCCAGCTGCTTTCCTGAAACAAGACTTTTGACCCTAAAAAGAATGAATTTGAAACTCTAGACAATAATACTCCGCAGAGGTTAAGAAGAAAAGCCATGAGTGCAACTGGGTTTCATTAAGAATGATCAAGAGGACATTTAGTCTTCAAGGAGACAGGTTCCTAGTTTGGGCAGAGAAGAGAGCCCGAACAATGAAAGGCGGCCGTGTTGGCTGAAAGGGGGCTCTCAACTGAAACCAAGGCACTCCCGGGGTGTGAGGATGGGTGTTCATTCCTAGACATTTCCGAGCGGCCCTTTCCCTCAGTATGTTCTGGACTCATTGAGGTCCTGGCCGAGCGTCCAGGTAGCCCCGAGGGCCCCGACTCCCTGGCGAAGGGGTAGGGGGCGCGGGCCAGGCGAGGCAAGCGGGCCAGGCAGCTGCGGCCGCGTTTTCCTTAGAGGGCGCTGTGGGGGCGGCTCCGCCGCAGTCCCGACTCCCGCCGCTTCCTCCCGCCGCCCCTCCCCGCCAGTCCCGGCGAACGCGGCCGGGCCCTTGGGAACCGAGTCTCGGCGCCACCGGGGAACGGGCGCGGGCCGCGCCACAGCCGGAGCGGGGCAGGGCCCCGCCGCCGCCTTCTTCCGCCGGCTCCGCCGCCGGCCATGCATTCTTCCGGCTCCTCTGACTCCCAAAGCCCCGGCCGGGGCCCGGCCAGCCCGAGGTAACCCCCGGCTCGGCGGCCGCAGGCCCCGGAGCGGCAGCGAAGCCGAACCAGGGGAGGCGCTGGGGGCGGGAAAGGGGGTGTCGCCGTCGCGTGGCCCGGGCAAGCGGCAGCGGCCTGAGGGACGAGGGCGCGGTAGGCCCCGGGGAGGAGGCGGGGGCGCGGGGCATCCGCCCGCCTCCCTGGGACCCGCCCCGGTGACAGGTCCGGCCTCTGAGTCCCCGCCGTCCCTCTGTCCGCAGGCAGTCGCGAGGGGAGTAGGGCGCCAGCGCGCCCGCTCGCGCCGCTCCTCGGGCCGCCTGGGTCGCCGCCGCGTCCATGACCGCGACCCCTCGGCGGGGGACACCCGCCCCCGCGCTCCGCAGCCGCCCGCCGTCCGCGCCCGCCGAGGTGAGCCCAGCGCGCGGGCCGCGCCCGCCGCCACGACCCTTCCACATCCGCGGAAACCGCTGCAGGCTCCACCGGCCCCCCCGCGCTGCGGTCGCGTCTTCTTCTTTGCTCCTTTCATCATCCCTCGCTTCCCTGCCCTCTGGTCGGAGATCTCATTCCCTTCATCCCCAGTTCCTTGGCTTTTACCTCTTTCTGGCTTTTGCTCCCCTCCCCCTACTCCTGTCCTTCCTCTTTTTCGCCTTATAACCCCCTACTTTCTTCCTCTCACCTTTTAAGCTTTTTTTTCTAGGCCCCCCATTTTTTTCTTTAAAAAAAAAAAGGAAAAGAAAAACCCTTTTGCTACAAATGAGAATTTTGAGGGTAACTCTTCGCTAGAGCCAGAGACCTTTTAAAGGACTGCATCAGTGTGCAGGAATGGTGGTGGTGAGGAGACCGAGGTCCTCAGTATTTGGGAAATCTGATCCAGAGGACTCTGTTTCAGTCATGTCCCTCATGTCTTCAGTTTGGATATCATGAGGGTGTCTGAAGCGAGTGGATCTATTTTTCTAAGTCAGCGGGGACGGTCACCAATTACTGAATGGGAATTGTGTTATCATTTGCTAAATATATTGTGACATACTCCGTGCCTCGGTGAACAGCTCCCTTGACCTTGTGCGGCTCCTCCTCCCTAGCTCTCTGTCCCCCTCTGGAATTTCCCCTGAGAGATCACCGAGGTCCTACACCCGGAAAGCTTCGACCCTCGCTTTTTTATTTTGTGCTGGGGGCAATTTCTATGTTGGTGACTGTTTAGATATGTTTCATGCATTTTCCTTTTTAAGTTAATTTTCTTTCACCCCAGAAAGACAGGACGGAGTCCAATGTGAGAATGGCTATGACTTTGGAAGAAGCTCCGTGGCTGGGCTGGCTCTTGGTGAAAGCACTGATGAGGTTTGCCTTCATGGTCGCCAACAACCTGGTTGCTATTCCATCCTACATCTGCTATGTAATTATACTCCAGCCCCTTCGAGTGCTGGACAGTAAGCGGTTCTGGTATATCGAAGGAATCATGTATAAATGGCTTTTAGGAATGGTGGCTTCCTGGGGATGGTATGCTGGATATACAGGTAAGAGTGAGAACACTTTTGTTTAATGCATAAGAAAAAATCTGTCAGGAGCCATGATTAAATATATATTACATTTTGGGTTCAGGTTGCTTTCATGTCTTCACTGTTGAAAAAAAATAAAAAGAAAACAATTCTATTGGGTTTCTCTTCAGAATCTCAGGAAGACTGATGTTTTCAGAAGTATAATTTCATAATTGTGTATTGGTAAATTTCAAAATGTTTTTACTGTGATTGACATACATTGATGAAAACTGGTCTGCAAAAGCTCTGGTAGAGGAATAGGAGTGCATTGCATAGGACTTGAGAACTTATAAAGTGAAGATGTAAGATATTTCATCTATTTCATGGAGGATGCCCTTGGAAATGTAGAAAAATGATGGAACCATATTTGTGCTAAGATAGTTTAATAAGTTTCTTCATCATTTAATGTGATATTGTACTGTTAGCATTTTGAGCAAGCAAAATGGCTTTCTTTTCTCTTATGTATGTTTTGTTTACTAGAATCTATATTTTATCTCATAAATCTGAGAGTATTAAATATAAAAAATAAAGTTAACTTTGTTAAGCTAATTTATCTTCTGAGTGTCTTTAAATAGATTGTAATTTCTGCCTTTAAATTGCATTTGGGGAAGCAAGAGTAACACTATTCAGAAGTGGACTTTTATAGAACTAAATGAGAAGTGTTTATTTTCTGAGGTAAACCTTATATGCTTTGAGAACTTATGCCCTTGCTGTGAAAATTCTGTATCGTTTATTGTATTTATTTGATTTTTTTCCCTTAAGAATTAAGATAATGAAAAAAATCATAGAGGTTTTTTGCACTTGTCAGATGTGGAGGCTTTTAGCACAGAAATTTCTACCTGGCAGGTTCCTTGGAGATCATGCAGATGCTGTGGTCAGTGGAGGCTATAGTTCATAGCTTGGCAGAGTGAGGAGGGGTACTCCCAGGGTCAAGCAGTATGGCGGTTCTCCATTTGAAATTCTGTCTCCCTCTTTCCTACCCAGGCTGCACCTGCACATTTTATCCACACACACAAGAGAAGGACTGATAGTATACAGCTTTTGTGGAGTCTGACAGACTCTTGCTATGTCTGAGTGCTCTCAGTTGCCCCAGATGAAGCCTTTTCTCCTTCCAGCAGTGCCATTTATTATTATGCAAGAGCTGAAGCCCCTGGGATAGTGTATGCATTGATTCCTTGTCATCTGTCTTGTTGAGATTCTAGTGCTTTTTGGATATAGTAGGTGAGCTTCTAGCCCTTTTTTAGGGCTTGGTGGTGGCAATAGCAGTAATAGAGAAAAAATGAAGTTCTAGTCTATGGTGCTGAATTCTTACCTGAATTGCACTGCTGTCTTAGAGTTGCTTGGCTTGGTATAGTTTGAGCGTTCCCAAATATATGTTATATGGTACTAGTGGCTTTATTCTTGTATAGTATACTTAAGTTTGCTTGTTTTAAATTAGCTTATAGGATTTTCAGAAAAGTGTTCTAGAAGTTCATTCTGCTTAACAATGAAATTACTGAAATGTTTGTGCTTGTGTATAGTGTATTTAAATGTTAGCATGATGGGAAGGTAAAATTAATTTGGCATTGACCTTGAGATTAGGAGTGCAGTGGCGCTGCTTGAAGTCAAAGTTAGTTATCCTATGGCCATAGCATTTTTAAGCATGTATTTTTAAGCATATTTTCTTGGGGTGTCTCTTCCTTGCTGACTATAGAACTGTGTAATTTCTTTTGCCACCTGCTTGGAATGTGGTCTTGGCATGATCTGCATATTTTAGTCTCTCTGAAGCATCTGCTCTTCTTCAGGCTACTGAATTTTGACAATTTGATCAGTTTGTCTTATTTAAATATAGACTGTTTTAATATATGTATTTTAAAAGGTTTTCCTATAGGTAGAATACTTGATTTCAGAGGGCCTGGTCATAGTCTGATCATAACAGAAAATAGTCAAGAAGTTACACAAATATAGGAATGAATTTGGTTGAAAACCTCAGCTGAATTTAAAGAAGCACATGTAAGCAGAAGTTGATGAACAGGTGTACCCATAAAACAATCTCAGGGGTTATATTAGCCTTTCTTTAGATAATATATTTCACTTCTTCCCTTTACATCAAAAGGAGGGTGGGCTTGTGAAGTTCTTTTTTCCCTATGCCCAAGTTTCACAGATGGAAAATTGAACATTGCCAAAGGAATTCTGCTCCGCAGATTAAGTATGTTCATGTTTTAGAATAAAAATTGCCAAAACTTTGTTGTAAAACCACTTATGAGGAAACCTTAAATACTAATTAGGAAGCTAAAAATTGAATATTGGTATATTGGTATAGAATATATATATATTTTTTCCAAATTATGACATTCAGTGTAATATGAGTGAATTCTCAGCTCTGCTGATGAGGACTATGCTGATTATCTAACCTACACAGCCCCATATAGTAGCCACTGGCTGCATGTCACTATTTAGATTTAAATTAATTAAAATGAAATAAGATTTAGCATTTAGCTCCTCAGTCACACCAACCAGATTTCAAGTGCTCAGTACTAGGTGGCTAGTAGCCACCTAGTTGTTGTATGGACAGTGCAGGTACAGAACACTTCTTTCATCACAGCAAGTACTATTGAACAAAGCTGATATAGTAAGCATGGTTTTCTTTTCTTAGAGAAACTAAATTTTATCTTTATTAAAAAATCTTTCCTTAGTTCTAAACAGATTTCTTTTGTAAAAGACAAGAAGTTTTATTAAAGTTTTATTAAACTGTCTCAAGTCATCACAAAAATGAGCCCTTTAAATTCATACATGCTTCTTGGATGGGGAATGGTGAGGCCAGTAAGCCCAAGAACGTAAATGAACATTCTTGTACTTTAGTTTGCATTTTCAGAGCTGGGGAACTATCTAGACACAGAAGATGGAAAAGGGATTTTCTGGTCTGTTTCTGACTTTAAGTTACATATTTTAAAAAGTACTCTGAAGACACTGGGGTTTGTTCATCCCTGGCTTGCTACTAAAGTAGTAATGATTGTTGTTTTCACATTTTCCTTTTTTTTTTTTTTTTTTTGAGATGGAGTCTTGCTCTGTTGCCCAGGCTGGAGTGCAATGGCGCAGTCTCGACTCACTGCAACCTCCACCTCCCGGGTTTAAGCGATTCTTCTGCCGCAGCCTCCTGAGTAGCTGAGACTACAGGCGTGTGCCACCACACCCAGCTAATTTTTGTATTTTTAGTAGAGATGGGAGTTTCACTATGCTGGCCAGGCTGGTCTTGAACTCCTGACCTTGTGATCCGCCCACGTTGGCCTCCCAAAATGCTGGGATTACAGGCGTGAACCACTGTGCCTGGCCTGTTTTTACATTTTCTTTAGTAGGAAGTGCTGTACAGATATCTCATGCTGAAATAACATTTTATATTGCCTTTGTCTTAATATTTCAAGGGCAAACCAAAAGAGATACTAGCTTAACTAATGATCCACTGCTGCATGCTTTATTTGGATCTAGGATAAATCAGTACCCCACCCCCCCGGAGTTTAAGTGACGACTGGCAAATTTGAGAGAAAGATTTCATACCAAACAAAATATATTCTATTTATTTAAAATGGTTGATTTTTATTTTCATTTACTTGTTTTAGTAAAGGAATTGTCATCCAAACACATTTAATTAAAGTCTCAGCCAGGCACAGTGGCTTCTGCCTGTAATCTCAACAACTTGAGAAGCTGAGGTGGGAGAATCACATAATCCCAGGAGTTTGAGGTTACAGTGAGCTGTGATCATGCCACTGCACTCCAATCTGGGCAACAGAGACCCTGTCTTTATTTAAAAAAAAAAAAAAAAAGACTGTGCATGAAATACTTTAAAAATATTTATTGTTAATAGAAACTCCAGAATTTTTATTTTTGTATAGGATGAGAGCCATGGGCCAAAGTCTGACTGGAAGGGAGCTGGGGTACCAGGGGACTTGCTGCCAACCTGTTTTTGTGTAGCAAACAGTTTTCCTTAAATTGAGCATTATTTGGGGAAGCTTTAGGGAAAACTGATGGAGATTACGTTTAGTTACCTCCTACTCCCCAACTGACAGCTGCTATGTGTTTCTGGGTTATTTGATTATTTGATAGTGTCCTGCTTTTTGGGGAGGGATGCATATTCATTGTGTGACAAAAAATAATTTTTAGGAATTATTTCTGACCTTGAAATTCTACAGAAAGTTTCAAAAATGTATTTCAAGAGCAATATCTTATAACCTTCGAGCCATAAAAGCAATTTAGTATGTGAAGATGAACATTTTAAGAATGTGAAATAAAATAGAATTCAATAGAATATATTAGAAGTGCATGTGTTTATACTGAGTGGTGCTGCAGAATGTGTTTTTTACTATGAGTACAGTCAACATTTGAGAGGCATTGTTCTAATGGAAAGAGCACTGGGATTTTGGAAAACTCTGGGAGTCGGTGGTCTAGCTTTAACTTTAAATCTGTTCTCACTGGTAGGGGTAAGATCCTTACCTACTCTGTGCCCACTGGATGGATCTTCTTTATAACCCCAGGGTCTGATTTGTTACCTGATGCTCACAGAGTACTCAATAAGTGTCTAGTTCTTGAATGATCCTTTCTTATTTTTTTGTGAGACAGTCTCATTCTGTTGCCCAGCCTGGAGTACAGTGGCACAGTCTTGGCTCACGACAGCCTCTCTCTCCCAGGTTCAAGCGATTCTCATGCCTCAGCCTCCCGAATAGCTGGGATTGCAGGTATCCACTACCGAGCCTGGCTAATTTTGTATTGTTAGTAGAGACAAGGTTTCACCATGTTGGCCAGGCTGGTCTTGAACTCCTGACCTCAAGTGATCCACCCGCCTTGGCTCCCACAGTGCTGAGATTACAGGTGTGAGCCACTGCACCAGGCCAAATGTTCTCTTTTCCTTTCCTGGTTCTGAGATTCCCTAGCTGCCTACCTTTCTGAAAGGTCTATTATCAAGGTCATTGCAATCCACAAAATATGAAACCTTGAATCACATCATGTTTAATATATGTAATCTCTTACCATACCACATTCGTTAATTTTTTTTTGAGAGACAGATTCTCACTCTATTGCCCAGGCTAGAGTGTGGTGGCGAGATCATAGCTCACTGCAGCCTTGACCTACTGGACTCAAAAGGGATTCTCCTGCCTCAGCCTTTCGAGTAGCTGTGACTATAAGTGTGCATCACCGTGCGTGGCTAATTTTTAAAAAAAGTTTTTGTAAAGATGAGATCTTGCTGTTGCCCAGGCTGGTTTTGAACTCCTGGTTTCAAGGGCTGCTCCTTCCTTGACCTCCAAAAATGCCGGGATTATAGGAATGAGCCACCATGCCTGGCCACATTTACTAATTTAACACACCTTTATTGAACTTCAGTTATCTGTGGGAACAGGTACACTGGAGGTACCTGATAGGCACAAGACATAATCACTGACTTTAAGGAGCTCACAGCAGCCTTGTTGGGGAGACTGCACCAACAATGAAAATACACAGGGGTACAAAGGGAGGTAAGAGGAGGTGCTCCTGATCTAGCTTCAGTGGTGGGGGCTGACAGGGAAGGAATAGGGGATTTAGCGAGAGGCTTCGAAGTAATTTGAATTCCTTTGAATCCTTAGTAATTATAATTCATTTAAAAGATGCAATGTGTATCTTTGTGGTGATGATATTAGCTGAGATTTATTGAAAAATAAACCAGGCAGTGACCAAAGTGCTTCAGTCACTTAATGATCACATAAATTTTATCAGGGTGGTACTGTTATCACTTCTCCTTTTGTTATGGATGTTGAAATTCAAAGAGGTTTCACAGTTACTTCCCCAGAAGCATTAACTGGATTGATGTTGCCACAAGTTGATTTTTGTATTTAAAGAGCCAATACTGACCTTTAGGTAATGTTCCTAGAGTGTTTCTTAATTTTTACTAGCCATATGCCCTTTTGCTTTTGAGGCATGAAATCTCTTTCTGAAGATACAACTCTTTAACATCTGAAAGCAATATCATAGCTATAGATTTCTTCAAGAGGTTAAAAACTTGGTGCTTCAATGGAAATGTTGTAGTATAATGGAAATTTCATAAAATCTAACTTCCTTAACTCTCTACTCATGTGGAGAACAAAAACTCCACTGGAATTTTGGTTTTGGTGCTTGAAAGTGGATTATCATCAGAGTAAGGAGTTATTGCATGGTGTTAGGTTGACAACTGATTTTTTTTTTTTTTTTTTGAAGTCTTGCTCTGTCACCCAGGCTGGAGTGCAATGGCAAAATCTTGGCTCACTGCAACCTCCGCCTCTTGGGTTCAAGTGATTCTCCTGTCTCAGCCTCCCGAGTAGCTGGGTTTACAGGCATGGACTACCATGCCCAGCTAATGTTTCGTATGTTTAGTAGAGATGAGGTTTCAGGCTGGTCTCAAACTCCTGACCTCAAGTGATCCACCCGCCTCAGCCTCCCAAAGTGCTTGGGTTACAGGCGTGAGTTACTGCACCTGGCTGACAACTGATCTTGACATAAATCCAGGAGAGGAGTTTTCAGTACAATGTTTTGATTTTTATATGGAAAATATATCATGAAAGGAAATATTTTTGTTCTTCTCCATCCTGTGATAGGTAATTAAAGGTAAATATTACTAAATGCTTTAAACTCAGCAATCTGGTGGTACTGTACCTTTGATGTCTGGTCTTATTTCAAAGATAGTTTATAATTGAATAATTTATTTTAGATACTTATTTTGAAAAATGTATAATGTTGCATACACACACCTTCACATACACTATTACAGAAGCTCAGGGGGCAGTATTTGCAATGTTTGTAGTAAGACCTCAAGTTCTGGAGTCAGAAAGAGCTGGGTAGAGTAATTTTTGGTTTATTTTTGTTTATATTTGCCTGGCATATCTTTGCCAGTCCTTTTGTTTTCAAACTCAAACTTTTATGATTTGCTTTGATTTAGATGTGTCTCTAGTATATAGCATGGAGTTAGGTTTTGCTTTATGAGTGAATTTGAAAATCTCTGTTAATATGAGTTGAATCCATATTCATATGTCAAAAATTTATCATGGTTCTGCCATTGTATTTTATGTTTTCTATTTATATATACATATGAATGTTAAGTCGTTCACTGTGTAGTATCTTTTTCTTTGCTTTTCAGTTCTGATATTTAGGAAGGTTTGTATTTCAGTCTTATTACTTTAATATTCTTAGTTGTCTATTGATAGTAACCATTCATTCTATTCTATAACCAGAGGTAAAACTCTTTTTAATCCTTCTCTCTTCCCCTTTCTCTTCTTCCTCACCCAATCTTAGTCAGTAATATTCATTTAAAATAGCGTATACATCTGTGCTATCATGTATACTTATGCTTCTACGACTTGAGCTTTAAGACTATACACTGACTCCCAGCTATTACATCAAGGTAATCAGTAAGCTTATTATACTTCTCTCTACTTTCTCCCTTATTTCAATTTATGTTGTTTGAATGTATACAGTGTTATAGCCTGTAATATTTGCATTCTATTTTATCAACCTCATTTCCATTTGTTTTTGTATTAATTCTTCAGTTGAATGTAATGTTCACCCAGGTACTTTGAGCAGAGTCATTCTTTGGTTGGCTGAAGTTTATCCTCCAGCAGTTTCTCAATAAGGGCTCAGGGGAACAAGATGGGGATATTACTCTTACATCATTTTCAGAATTTGTCTTTTGTTGCTTTATACGTTTTTTGTTTTTTTGAGACGGAATCTCACTCTGTTGCCCAGGCTGGAGTGCAGTGGTATGTTCTCAGCTCACTGCAACCTCCGCCTCCTGGGTTCAGGCAATTGTCCTGCCTCAGCCTCCTGTGTAGCTGGGATTACAGGCATGCACTACTACGCCCGGCTAATTTTTGTATTTTTAGTAGAGATGGAGTTTTGCCCTGTTGACCAGGCTGGTTTCAAACCCCTGGCCTCAGGTGATCTGCCCACCTCGGCCTTTGAAAGTGCTAGGATTACAGGTGTGAGCCACCATGCCCACAGCCTGTTGCTTTATGCTTGAAGGATAACTTAGCAGGTTATAAAGTCCTTGGCTCACACATTCTTTTTTTGAGTATCTTACAGGTATTATACAAATGTCTTCTGGCATTAAATGTTATATGAAGCCAGATTGATTTTTTTCCTATATTAATGATTTGGTCTTTTTGCCTGTCTGCCAAAAGGGATTCTCCCTTTATCTCTCATATCTAGTGACTTTATTCAGATATAGTGGTATTGACTGTTTAGCTCAATTTTTAATAGTATATGTGTGCCTTTCTAATATTTAGATTCAAATGTATTTTCATTTCAGGAAAGTTTTCTTTAATCATATCTTTAAATATTTACTTTGTCTCATTGTTTTGGTTTTCCTTTTTGGAGACCTTAGTTATATGTATGTTGAATCCCACTTTTTTTTTGTTATGTCTTTTATATCTATTTTTCCTTTAATCCTTTTAAACACTTTTTCATTTGTTTCTTTCATGTCTCTTACTGTATTTTCTGCAATGTCTCTTCTTTGTTCTCCTATCAGTTTCTTCTTCATTTCTGTGATGGCTTTGTTTATTCTTCTATTTTGTTGTTGTTGTTGTTTAGTTTTGCCAATTCATGCTTCCCTATTCCTGTTATCTAGACATTTCTCTGTTGAGTTCTTGTATTTCTTATTTGTGGTCTTGCTCATAGTGATGATGGCTTCACTGATTTTCTTAAAATCAAACAAAATTATTCAGTTATAAATTTTGTCTTCTCCATTGTAATTTTTTTGGAGTGTCGGTACATTATCTATCATTTTTCTTAAAGTATCTCTCAGTCAGTATCATGCCAGTTACCTTTTTTTCCTTGTGATTTAATGAATTGGCTTTACCCCAATCTGTTATTTGTAGGAGGTTTGGGTGGGGCCGGGGTAGATTTCCGGATTTCTGCCTCAGAGGTAGTCTTTTTCACATATGAAACTGGGTGTGTGTGTCTGTGTTGCCACAAGTCTTCTGCCTCTCCAAACCAGAACAAGTCTAGAAGGCATTTTGCCACTAATTCTGAACTTCCCACTCCTTCCTTTGCAGCTATGATTGGAGGGACATGGCTTCAGCATGCCAATGCAAACCACCCCCCCACCTTTTTTGTTTGTTTTGAGATGGAGTCTCACTCTGTTGCCCAGGCTAGAGTGTAGTGGTGCAGTCTTAGCTCACTGCAACCTCTGCCTCCTGGGTTCAAGCAGTTCTCTGCCTCAGTCTCCCGAGTAGCTGGGACTACAGGCGTCTGCCACCATGCTTGGCTAATTTTTGTATTTTTAGTAGAATTGGGGTTTCACCACGTTGGCCAGGCTGATCTCGAACTCCTGACCGCAGGTGATCCACCTGCCTCGGCCTCTCAAAGTGCTGGGATTACAGGCGTGAGCCGCTGTGCCCAGCAACCCTTTTCTTAAGGAAATGTATTGTAACTGTTGCTTTCTGAGATCTGCCACTGTCAGGCCCTCCTCATCACATGCCACAGTGTCTTTCCCTATAAGCTGTTCTCCACCGCAGCATGGATTGCCTGCCTTGTTTGATCTTAGCCTTGCTCTCAGGTACTTTGGTGGTTTTATTTTTTAAGTTTAAAGTTTTTGGCTTTTTTGGTGGTGGTTGTTGTTGGAGACAGGGTCTTGTTCTGTCACCCAGGCTGGAATACCATGGTGCATTCCAACTCACTACAGCCTGAAACTCTGGCCTCAAATGAGCCTTCCCACCTCAGCCCAAGTAGCTAGGACGACAGGCATGTGCCACTATGCCTGGATAATTATTTTAATTTTTTTGTAGAGATGGGATCTTGCCAGGTTGCCCAGACTGGTCTCAAACTCCTGGCCTCAGGCTGTCCTTCCACCTGGCCTGCCAAAGTGCTGTGATTACAAGCATGAGCCACCGCACCTGGCCTGGGATTTTTATATTTTTGTTTTTCTCCTAGGTTTTCTGAAAAAGCAGTTTTGTGCAGTTTTTTCTCCTTGTTGCTATCTGTATTTTCCCAGAAGATTCATGCCTATAATGCTACTATGTCCATACCAAAAAGTACAACACAAGATTTTTGTTTAACTAATTATAATTCAAATAGCACTGTCAGCATCCTATTGTACGTTGGTTGATTATTAGAAAATGGAGAGCAATTTTACCATCTAATTAATTTTCTTTGAGGTTTGTTTAAAAGCATAAAGTAGCCTCCAAAATGTATTTCTTTTGTCTTCCAGTGGTTTCCAAACTGTTTTGATTCTTAGACTGCTTACCAGTGGCATACGTTTAAGACATCCACTCTATTTCCATTTGGCTGCAGTAAGAAAATGTCATCAAAATGAATGGAAGGAGTGAGTTACCTTTGGTAGTTTAGTAAGGAATATGAAATAAATGTGACATTAATACAGTAAAGCTCTAGGGTCTGGTCTGCCTTGAGAACTTTAAAGATCACTAGTGCCCCCCAAAGTTTGACAAATATTGTTACATATGAGTTTACCATTCCTAATCTAAACTTAGGATTTACTGAATACTTAGGCTTTGTTTTAGGAGTTTCTTTTCAGAGTTTGCAAGTTAGTGGCCATATTCAGAAGCTGATATGTTGGTCTTAACACTATTTAAACTTAAAAAAAATTAGTTCTCAACATTTCAAATTTGGGAGATTTCACAACACATGAAAACAAATGCCACATTTCCAACTATTCTTGAGAAATTAGAGATCCGGCCATGCTGAGCCCTCGTTCCTGCATAGTAACAATTTGCTGGAGCTGCGTGATGACCACCCCCTTTACTGTCCAGTTTATCCAAGATCTTGCTGCTGCTTGTCTTGTTTTGGGCCTACTTTACTCATTAAGAGTACTTGCTTGGATCCCAGAGACTTGGGTGATGTTCATTTTAAAACATTTAAATTACAATTACTAGTCTATTTCTGTTAAGCATAGTTTTGCATTTATATGCCCTAGTAGTGCAAGACCAATGAACTCTACCCTTAAAAACTGAAATTGGCTGGCCGCGGTGGCTCGCGCCTATAATCCTAGCACTTTGGGAAGCCAAGGCAGGTGGATCACTTGAGGTCAGGAGTTTGAGACCAGCCTGGCCAACATGGTGAAACCCCGTCTCTACTAAAAATACAAAAATTGGACTGGCGTGGTGGTGCACGCCTGTAGTCCCAGCTACTCAGGAGGTTGAGGCAGGAGAATTGCTTGAACCCAGGAGACGGAAGTTGCAGTGAGCTGAGATAGGACCATCACACTCCACCCTGTCTCTGGACAGAGTGAGACTCTGTCTCAAAACAAAACAAAACAAAAAACTGAGTGTTTGTTAGTAATCTCAACTGCTGATTTTATGAAGCAGAGGCGTTTAATAGAAACTGAAAAATGAAGCACTATTACCAAAAGCTGTGGTCACAAGGTTTTTCAAGTTTCATGTACCCTATTACTGACATGGTAAAATGTTGCCAGCTGTTTATACACTCATTAGTTAGTAGAATGTCTCATTTCTTCTTAAGAATATAATTATCTAAAATCTAGATTATTAAACATTCTTTTTTTTTTTTTTTTTTTTTTTTTTTGGAGATGGAGCCTCACTTTGTCGCCCAGGCTGAAGGAAGTGCAGTGGCATGATCTCAGCTCACTGCAACCTCTACCTCCTAGGTTCAAGTGATTATCCTGCCTCAGCCTCCTGAGTAGCTGGGACTACAGGCGCCCGCCACCACGCCTGGCTAATTTTTGTATTTTCAGTAGAGACGCAGTTTTGCCATGTTGGCCAGGCTGGTCTCGAACTCCTGACCTCAGCTGGACCACCTGCATTGGCCTCCCAAAGTGCTAGGATTACAGGCGTGAGCCACAGCACCTGGCTAAAAATTATTTCTCTTTTCTGTTTTATATTTTAAAATATGAAAAACAAAGCAAACCTGGTTGATTTCTGTTTCTTATTTTAAATTATAGTACAAATAACTAAAAATGAAATATAGATAGTATTATAGAATGATTGGTTATGATGTTATACTTTTTCTCTTTTTTTGTAAAGCTATTTCATCACATTTTATTTTCTTGGTTATACTTTTCACTTTGTAACATAGGCCTTGCCTTTCTTGTTCTTTTCTTTTTTTTTTTTTTTTTGAGACAGAGCCTCGATGTGTCATCCAGGCTGGAGTGCAATAGCGCAATCTTGGCTCACTGCAACCTCCGCCTCCTGGGTTCAAGCAGTTCTCCTGCCTCTGCCGCCCGAGTAGCTGGGACTATAGGCGTACATCTCCATGTCCGACTAATTTTTGTATTTTTAGTAGAGACGGAGTTTTGCCATGTTGGCCAGGCTGGTCTCGAACTCCTGACCTCAGGTCATCTGCTCGCCTCGGCCTCCCAAAGTGCTGGGATTACAGGCGTGAGCCACCACACCCAGCCAGGCCTTGCCTTTCAAATGCCTGGAATTAGATTCAGTTTCCCAGTTCTATCCATATATGACTCTATATATTTAAATTTAAGGCCGGGCGTGGTGGCTCACGCCTGTAATCGAAACACTTTGGGAGGCTGAGAGGGTGGATCACAAGGTCAGGAGATCAAGACCATCCTGGCTAACACAGTGAAACCCATCTCTACTAAATATACAAAAACTTAGCTGGGGGTAGTGGCACGTGCCTGTAGTCCCAGCTACTTGGGAGGCTGAGGCAGGAGAATGGATTGAACCCGGGAGGCAGAGGTTTCAGTGACTCAAGATTGCGCCACTGCACTCCAGCGCCTGGGCAATAGAGTGAGACTCTGTCTCAAAAAAAAAAAAAAAAAAAAATTTAAATGAATTAAAATACATAAAATCTAAATTTCAGTATCCTAGTCACATTAGCTACATTTCAAGCAGTCAATACCCACATGTGGCTTGTGACTATTGGTTATACTTTTTCTTAAGGTTTAATAGATTCATCAAATTTTAGTACAAAGAAACTTTCCCCAAACTTTTTTTCTTCATTAAACATTAAGAAAACATATGAGGCTGAATGCAGTGGCTTATACCTGCAATCCCAATACTTTGGGAGGCTGAGGCAGGAAGATAGCTTGAAGCCAGGAGTTCCAGACCAGCCTGGGCAAAATAGCAAGATTCCATCTCTACAAAAAATTAAAAAATTAGGTGGGCATGGTGGTACACGCCTGTAGTCCTAGCTACTTGGGAGGCTGAAGCAGAAGGATTGCCTGAGCCCAGGAGTTCAAGGTTGCAGTGAGCTGTGATTTTGCCATTGCACTCCAGCCTCGGGGACAGAGTGATATCATATCGCTCTAAAAAAAAAAAAAAAAAAGAGAAGAACCGCTATGAATCAAGTATCTAATGCACATTTTGCATGTGCTTTTAATTAGAAATTTGTATTATTTGACACTAAGGGAAAAAAATTATAAATTTAAATACATCAAGATGTTTCTGAATCATAAAAGGACAAAACTATGTTCAGTACAGCTTTAGTGTTACACACATATGTACATATGTAGTTTTTAATTGGGATATAATTCACCTACCATAAATTAATCATTTTAAAGTATATAATTTAGTGGCTTTGAGTATATCCATACAGTTAAGCATCCATTACCATTATCTAATTCCACAACATTTCATCACCGTCAAAAGAAACCTCAAACGCATTAGTTGTCACTTCACGTTCTCTCCTACCTTTAGTTCCTGTCCACCACTAATCTATGTTCTTTCTCTATGCTTTTGCCTATTCTGGACATTTCATATAAAGAGAATTATATACAATATGTGTCTTTTGTGTCTGGCTTTTTTAACTTAGCATTATGTTTTTAATATTCATCTGTATTATGTGTCAGCACTTTATTCCTTTGTGTGGCTGAGTAATATTCCATTGTGTGGATAGACACACATTTTATTTATATATTCATCAGCTGAACATTGGGTTGTTTCTGCTTTTTGGTTACTATGAATAATGTGACTATGAACATTCATGTAGAAGTTTTTGTGGGAATGTATGTTCTCAGTTCTTTTGGACTAGGAGTTAAATTGCTGGGTCATATGGTAATTCTGTGTTTAACTTTTGAGGAGCTGCCAGACTGTTTTCCATAGCAGCTGCACTATTGCACATTCCCACCAGCGATGTAGGAGAGTTGTAATTTCTCCACATCCTCACTAACACTTGTTATTTTCTGTTTTGTTTTTTTTTCTTTTTATACTAGCCATCCTAAGTGGGTGTGAAGTGGTATTTCACTGTGGTTTAGATTTGCATTTCTCTAATGACTATAATAATCTTTTCATGTGTTTATTGGCCATTTGTATGTCTTCTTTGGAGAAATGTCTATTCAAGTCCTATGTCCATTTTTAAGTTGGGTTATTTTTCTTTTTATTGTTGAGTTATAAGAATTCTTTCTGTATTCTGTATACTAGACCCTATCTATTTTTCATTGGTTACTTATGCTTTTAGTGTTCTGTCTAAGAAACCATGGCTTAATCCAAGGTCATGAAGATTTATATCTATGCTTTCTGTTGAGTATTTAGTGTTTTTGTTGTTGTTGTTGTTGTTGTTTTTTGAGGTGGAGTCTTGCTCAGTTGTCCAGGCTGGAGCGATTCTCTTGCGTCAGCCTCCCAAGTAGCTGGGATTACAGGCGCCCACCACCACGCCTGGCTAATTTTTGTATTTTTAGTAGAAACGGGGTTTCACCATGTTGGCCAGGCTGGCCTCAAACGCCTAGCCTCAAGTGATCCACCCACCACAGCCTCCCAGAGTGCTGGGATTACAGTTGTGAGCCACTGCACCCGGCTGAGTTTAGCTTTTGTATTTAAATCTTTGATCCATTTTGGGCTAAATTTTCCATGTAGTGTGGGGTAAAGGTCCAAACTTCATTCTTTTACGTGTAGATATCCGGTTGTCCTAGAATAATTTGTTGAAAATGATTTTCCACATTGAGTGATCTTGGTACCCTTGTTAAAAATCAATTGACCGTAGAGGTATGGCTTTACTTCTGGACTCAATTCTATTCCATCGTTCTGTATGTCTGTCCTTGTGCCAGTACCACACTATCTTGATTAGTTAGTGTAGCTTTGTAGTAAATTTTGAGTGTTAAATAATTTTGTTGTATTTTAATTTCTTTTAAATTCATAATTCTGGCCAGGCACAGTGGCTCACACCTGTAATCCCAGCATTTTGGGAAGCTGAGGCTAGGAGTTTGAGACCAGTCTAGGCAACATAGCAAGACCTGTCTCTACAAAAAATTTAAAAATTAGCCAGGTGTGGTAGTCTGCACCTGTAGTCCTAGCTACTTGGGAAGCTGAGGTGAAAGGATCACTTGAACCCAGGAGTTTGAGGTTGCAGTGAACTGTGATCTTACCACTGCCCACTGTAGCCTGGGCAGGAGAGCAAGACCCTGTCTTTGAAAATAAAAATCCTTGTCCTTTTTATTATGTATTATGATTTTAATAATGAGGCTATTCATGACATAGAAATACTAATTTAAAACAGTTTTGGATTTAAAAGTGTTTACTGAGTTAGAACAATGTTTTTCAAGAATTAATATACATAATTGGGTTAAATGACCCTTATCTCCATGTTGAGGAAATATTTACTAGTTATGTGTTTCATTGTTAGGAATAGCAATAGTTGCTGTTTACTCTCTTTAAAAAGCTGGACATCTGTTGTAGAATTGTGTTTATTGTGTGACTGATCAAATTTTTATCGACTACCTACTACCAGTTAGCAAAGTTATTGATTTATAAATACTGGGTTGGGAGTGTGATGTAGATTAATTCCTACCAAAAGGACTTTTGGCATAGTTTTTATTCTGGTTGTTTTTGATGGATTTTTTTTTTTTTTTTTTTTTAGATGGAGTTTTGCTCTTGTTGCTCAGGCTGGAGTGCGATGGCACGATCTTGACTCACTGCAACCTCTGCCTCCCAGGTTCAAGTGATTCTTTTGTGCCTCAGCTTCCCGAGTAGCTGGTATTACAGGCGTGCACCACCACGCCTGGCTAATTTTGTATTTTTAGTAGAGGTGGCGTTTCAACATGTTGGTCAGGCTGGTCTCAAACTCTGGACCTTAGGTGATCCGCCTGCCTCTGCCTCCCAAAGTGCTGGGATTACAGGTGTGAGCCACCACACCTGACAATGGATGGTTTTATGAATAGTTGAGTTTGTTATGAACTGCATGTTCAAAATGCATTTGTGACAAGTTTTTTGAAAAACAGAGATCAATATATACATTTCCCCCTAATATGATGGTTCCATTTATTAAAGTTAATTGAGGTCCTTGAAGGGAAGAAAATTAATTGGAGGCTAAATTTATAAGTATAGGTTACAAGGATAAGGAACAAGAATGTCATTTGGAATAATTGTTGCAGGCTGTTTTATACAGTTGGGATAGAACTTGTTTTTGTATATGAGACTCTGAATTGAGCAGCTATTGTAAAGTGTAAATAATCATTCTAAGCTGTGTTAAGCCTCAGATACTTGTATATAGATGTATTTTCTTTTTTTTTTTTTTTTTTTTTTTTTTGAGACGGAGTCTTACTCTGTAGCCCGGGCTGGAGTGCAGTGGCCGGATCTCAGCTCACTGCAAGCTCCGCCTCCCGGGTTTAGGCCATTCTCCTGCCTCAGCCTCCCGAGTAGCTGGGACTACAGGCGCCCGCCACCTCGCCCGGCTAGTTTTTTGTATTTTTAGTAGAGACGGGGTTTCATGGTGTTAGCCAGGATGGTCTCGATCTCCTGACCTCGTGATCCCCCCGTCTCGGCCTCCCAAAGTGCTGGGATTACAGGCTTGAGCCACCGCGCCCGGCCTATAGATGTATTTTCAACAAATAATAGATATTGCAAAATAAGTATGATATTAGAGGTTGCATGATGTGTTGGGAAAAAAACATTGATTTTTGAGCTAATATGAGGTTGGATCCTGTTTCTACCACTTGCTAGTTATATCTTTGAGCTAGTTGCCTAATTTCTCTGAGCTTCATTTTCATCATCTGTAAAAATGGAGGTTATGAAACTTGAATATAAAGTGAAACATGGTGTTTGGTACTCTATAAATGATAATTTCATTATTATTAGTATGATCATTATTATATTAATGCCTAGGAAAAGAATTATGTTAGCCTTTTGGGAAAAGGCATGTGTAAATGAATAAAAACTAACATATGAGGTAGTCTTAGAAATATATCTGAGGCTACTCAGGCCTAGCTAGTAGTGTAGCTCAGTCAAATTCTTGCTTTAATCAATCAATAAAAATAATTTAGGCCATAGTCTAAATAAAATATTAACTAATTAGATTTTATGTTTGTAAATTTTGCAGTGCTTCAAAGCAATTTATTAATTCAGTCACCTATTCTAATGCAAACATTTGAGTGCCTTCTCTGTGTCAGATATTGTGCTGGTGGCTGGGAGTACAGTGGCAAACAAAACAACATAGTTCCTATTCTTAAGAAGTTTACAGGTTAGTGTGGGAGACAGACAACAGGAGTCACGTCATAACCATGGAATCACGTGTGGAAAGGGCTAGGAGAGGATGAGACAGAGGACTTGATCTTGAGACTAGTGGTACCGGGGAGGGGTGCCCTTGAGAAAGGGACATTGAAATTGAGACCTGAGGAATCAGTAGGAGTTGGCCAGGTGAAGCTAGGAGGAGGGACAGCATGCACAAAGGCAGAAAAGAATTTGTCATGTTTGAGGAACAAAGGGAAGGCCAGTGACTGCAGCAGGGAGGGAGTAAGGGGGAGAGGAGCTTAGTGTTTGAGGGAAGCTGGTGAGGCCAAATCCTTTAAAGCCTTGTAGTGCATATTAAGGATTTTGAAATTTATCTTGAGAGGAAACCATCAAAGAGTTTTAAGTAAGGGAATGATGAAATCAGATTCTTATTTGTAATTCTACTCTGCAGCTTTGTAGAAATGAACTCAAGAGAAGCCAATGTGTGTGGCCAGGAGACCCTGTGGAAGATTCTCACCTTTTCAGGTGAGGGTGATAGTTGGTTGTCTAGTGATGATGGCAGTGGAGATGGAAAGTGAACTGATTGGAGAGTTTTATAGGAGGGAAAATTGGCAGGACTTGCTTAGAGATTAGACCTGGAGGATGAGGTAGAGAGAGAGGTGACCGAGACGCCCCTGAGATTTCTGGTGTGAGCTGCTGGGTGGATGGGGAAGCTCAGAGAGGAAGTAACATTGAGAGGAAATTTTTTAAAAGTTTAAAAATTTAGCATAGGGTAGATGAAAAACATCCAAGTGAAGCTATGAAATTGACATGGATGTGCAGTCTGGAACTTGTAAGGGAAACTTGAGCTAGAAAGAGAAATTGGCAAATTATCCATGGTGTTTAAAGCTGTGATCACCTAGAGATATCTCAGTATGAAGTGATTAGAGGCCCAGGATTAACTTGTGAGGGAATGCCACCATTTGGAGGTTAAGAGAGGAAGATGGGAAGAGAAGAAGCAGAAGGAATGCTGGCCTTAAGAGTGTGGGGTCACAGAAGTCCACAGTGTTTCAAGGCAGGGACCTGCTGAATGCAGCTGAGCATTTATTTACATTTTCTAAGATGAGAGCTGACATATCTTTTATTGTATTTAGCAAGAGCAGCTTCATTGAGGTGGTAGAAGTGTAACTAGACTGGAATGGGTTGGAGATGAATGATGAATGGGAGGGGACAAAATGGAAACAAGAATGTATGACTTTCCAGAAGTTTGGCTGTGAAAGAATAGAGGGTGATACTGGAGGGGGTGATATAGGGTCAAGGGAAGACTTTTTACTTTTTTTTTTTTTTTTTTTTTTTTTTGAGAGCGAGTCTCGCGCTGTCGCCCGGGCTGGAGTGTAGTGGCCGGATCTCAGCTCACTGCAAGTTCCGCCTCCCGGGTTTACGCCATTCTCCGCCTCAGCCTCCTAAGTAGCTGGGACTACAGGCGCCCGCCACCTCGCCCGGCTATTTTTTTGTATTTTTTAGTAGAGACGGGGTTTCACTGCGTTAGCCAGGATGGTCTCGATCTCCTGACCTCGTGATCCGCCCGTCTCGGCCTCCCAAACTGCTGGGATTACAGGCTTGAGCCACCGTGCCCGGCCACACATTTTTTGTTTTTTAAGGTGGAAAAGTCTAGGTCCTGACCCACTTAGGGTTGTACCTGATGAAACCAGGATCATTTACTTACACAGGTAGTGTATTAGGAAACTCTTCTTGGTGAGGATTGAATGAACGAATGCATATCAGCACTCCATACATGGAAAGCGTTTAAATGTTGACTCTGTTGGCAGCATCAGGCTGAGTGGTCCAGAGCCCCCATGGATCTGGTCCTGTTCCAAGCTCTTTAGTAAGGATGCTCTCTTGCAACCCCTCTGCATTTTCTCAGTTTCATTCTTCCTCTCCCCAAAATCTATTCTTTCGTTTCTTTGAAAATTTCTACCTGCCTATCTAACCCCATGACACGCTTCCACACTGCTCCAGTTTCCACTCTTTTCCTCCCTCTGACCCTCTTTGGCATCAACTCTGTAATTGTGGTTCCTAACTATTGGGCTGAGATTTCGTGCAGTGCTTCAGAGTTATCTCAGGGGGTCAGGAATCCATACGCATATTAAGTGCCATCTGTGGATGAATAAATAATGTGTCTTGTAAATATGTGCTAATGTTTTTCAAATGTATGTGGCTGCTGTTTTGATTAATAAGAAATCCTTTAAAAGCTTTTAAACTTTGTTGTTACTTTTATTATGGATATTTTCACTCAGTTCTAAAAGAACTGATTTATTAAGGCTGGACACATTTTTTGACCTTAAAAAAGAATGTTCATACTTGACAAGGTTAGGATCATTGCTCTACAACATTGAGTTTTCCTTCATGTTCTTGACTATTATCTTTTCTTTTCCTGTCTCTTTAACAGACTCGTAAATTACTTAAGGGCAGGGGTTGTGGTTCTTTCTTCTTCCTTGTACCCTACTGCAGAGGTTGGCAAGCTACAGCCCTTGGGCCAAATCCAGCTCACTGCCTGTTTCATAACTCCCTTCCAGCTAAGAAGCTTTTACAGGTGAACCTTTGCAATCAACCTGATGCTAAGAGAACACTAACTTTGAACTCCAGTTAAGCAAAATGTTCTTTCTGAAAATTTTGTTGTCTGATCCTTTATAGAAAAAGTTTGAGGACCCCTGCTTCGTAGTCATAGGTTTTTTTTTTTGTTTTTTTTTTTTGAGATGAAGTCTTGCTCTGTTGCCAGGCTGGAGTGCAGTGGCACGATCTCGGCTCACTGCAACCTCTGCCTCCCAGGTTCACACCATTCTCCTGCCTCAGCCTCCTGAATAGCTGGGACTACAGGCGCCCACCACCACGCCCAGCTAATTTTTTGTGTTTTAGTAGAGACGGGGTTTCACTGTGTTAGCCAGGATGGTCTCGATCTCCTGACCTCGTGATCTGCCCACCTCGGCCTCCCAAAGTGCTGGGATTACAGGCGTGAGCCACCGCGCCCAGCCCATAGTCATAGTTTCTATCTGTTTAATATCTGAATTGTTGGAGGAACTTTAAGAAAATATACATATTTATAAGCATAAATATATATATTCCTCTACCCTGGGGAATCTGAATCAGTACATCAGGGGTGGAGCCTGGGAACTTACATTTTTAACAAATTATTGAATTGTTTGGGAATCACTTCCTTTTAGTGCATTCGTAGAGTTGAACCCTGAGAGATAATGAAATGAATATTGAGTTAGTTATATGTCAGAGGATAAATTCTTACTTCAGCATTTATTAACTATGAGACCTTATCCAAGTAACTACTTGTTTTGCTGGTTTAAAAATTTTTTAGTTATTTTGTTTATAGACAGTTTTGCTTACTTTCTACAGTGGTAGTTCTTTTACCTTTGGAGGTTTATTAGAACCTCTTTCAGAGTCTGACAAAAGTAAATAGCCCTTCCCTCTAGAAGGGTGCACCTGTGTTAGTTTCCTGTGACTACCAAAACAAATTACTACAGGAGTGCTTAAAGCAACATAAACTTATTCTCTGACTGTTCTGGAGGCCCGACATTCAAATCAAGGTATCTGCAGGGCCGAGATCCCCCCGAGAGGTTCTAAGGGAGATCCCTCACCTCTTCCAACATCTGGGCTGCGTTCCTGGGCTTGTGGCTGCATCACTCAGCCTCGGTCTCCAGGGTCACATTGCCGCCCCTTCGTCTCCATGTATCTCTTACAGAAGGACTCTTGTCATTGGATTTAAGGTCCATCTGGATAATCCAGGATAAGCACTTCCTCTCAATATTCTTAACTTAATCACATTTTTTATCATATAAAGTAACATTCACAGGTTCCAAGGATTTGACATAGATATCTTTGGGGTTGTGGAGGGGTACATTTTTCAGCTTTCCATAGAACCTTTGCACATGGTCACAGTTTTACAGTTTCAAGGAGTCACAACTCTGAAGTCCGTTTATGGATCCTATGGACTCTAGGTTTGGGCTCCTTGCTCAGTGAGAACCTTACACCTATAGTGTGTTCTAGTTAATCTCTTTATTCTTTCCTGTCTCTGTGTCATATGTTTACATTCATCATCCCATTAATACCATTTTCAAAATGATGTTTTTTTCTTGTAACTTTAGATTTTTCCATGTATGGTTTGCTGTTTAGGTTAATTTCTCTGATTCCCTTAGGAACTGTTTATCCTTTGATAAGCTTCTTGTTAAAAAGAAAGCCCTCCCTAAGCCTTTTTACTTCATTCTGCAGTAGGGAGACTAACTTCTGTGCCAACACAGATAACCAGTAATGCTTCTAGTGAGAAGAAACACCTTGATTGAGTATCTGCTGTGCCAGGCCGTTTGACAAGTGCTTACACGTGGTTTGTTATTTAATATTGAAAACAATCCTGTCGAGGAAAGGTGGTATCAGTGAGCAAATAAAGGTCTGTGGAAGTTAGGTTACGTGCACAATGTGAGTGATAGAGCTGGCAAGAGCCAAGCTAGTCTTTGAGTGAAGGTCTCGTCTAAAGCCCGTGTGTTTTCATTATACCATGAAAACACAGCACACTTCACTTTTAGTTAAATGGTTAGTAATCTCATTAGACAGGGGCTACCTATGTTTTGTTTTCACTGGGTTCTAGTCACATGTACAGTGCTTACTTACAGTATTACTTTGCACAAGTATCTTCTCTGATCCTTAGCTTTAAATAACACTAATATCTGGGTGGTATGTCTTTTAGAGCTGTTGTAGAAATTGAGAAAATATAGATTGAAAGCCCCTCCAAATAGAAAAATTTTGCTACTATGTAGTATAAATACAATTAATTGGTTTCTCATTTTAGAATATTCTTAATACTTTATTCTTTTCCTTTTTTAGATTTCAAGATTTGGGAATGTGGCCAAACCTCAAACCAGAGGATACATTAACCCCAACTATGAATTTCATTGCTTAAAACCTCTTAGATATTTGGTTGGCTGTTGTGAATTCTTACATTCTGCTTTCTGTTCTTTTAAGGGGCATCCCCAACTTTGTGTAGCTCAGTTCTACTTAGGATATCTACATTTGTGATAACTTTCTGAGCAGTTCTCTTTCCTAGGTCAGTTTTTAACTCCTCTCATTACCTCTTTGCCATGGGTTTAGCTGGTGGCTTGGAACTGTGCTCTGGAGACTTCCTCTTTTTTCTTGTCTCCCTCTTGTAATTTATTCACACCATCATTTATCTATAGATAGTCTCTTCCGCAGGGTTAATATCCCATCTTGCTGCTTCATCTCACTAGTACTGTCTCCTTCTATCTTTGCTCTTATCCTGCAGGATATGAAGATACTCTCATCTTTTTTGTTTTTTAGGCAGAGTCTCACTCTGTCGCCCAGACTGGAGTGCAGTGGCGGGATCTCAGCACACTGCAACCTCCACCTCCCAGGTTCAAGCAATTCTCGTGCCTCAGCCTCCTGAGTAGCTGAGACTACAGGTACGCACCACCATGCCTGGCTAATTTTTGTATTTTTTGTAGAGACAGAGTTTCATCATGTTGGCCAGGCTGGTTTTGAACTCCTGGCCTCAAGGGGTCCACCCACCTTGGCCTCCCTAAGTGCTGGATTACAGGCGTGAGCCACTGTGCTCAGCCAAGATACTCCCATCTTTTAAAAAAATCCACATTTAGCAAACTAGCCTCCATCATTCCCAACAGCTCTTCATTCCTTTCCTCTGACCCATATGTTATCAGTTCCTTTTACCTACTGGCTTTTCTGTTGTTTATAACATAACATTAAGGATTCTGATGCTCTAATAACCTGACCCAAGCCTGTCTTATCTTTTGGGTGCTCCCTCCCTTTATGCTTTCTGCTGCAGTGTAGAATGTCCCTCCTATCAAGACCCAGTCCTTTTGTTTGGATTTCATTCCTCCCTGCTTGCTCATAAACCTTCCTTCATTGTCAATGTCGTCTTTCTTTAACTTTCATAAAAACTCTTGACTTTCCAATACTTTTAAAGAATTGGAGGATATGGTAGCCTGGGTCTATGTTTCCAAATATCAGCAAGAGACTGGAGCTAAATAGTGTCTCCCCACTTTGGGTGGTAAATGTTCTCTTTATTTAAACACAGTCCCACTGCTCCCTGTTGTCATATAGGAAGCCTACTTCCCTCTATTGTCACCTGTGTGGTGATAAAACAGGAATTTTGTATTCCCTGGCCTAAAGTCTGGTATCTGACTTTTAAAAGTAATCCTATAACCTGAATTTGTATTTATAGATATAATCTTATTTCTTCTTGTTCTCAGTGCCAGCTGTCTCCCCCAGAAGTTTACTACCCAGGCATGTTCTCCCTGTCTTTGGTATCTCTTCCCTTCATATTTCAGCTCAAAATGACTTCTTTTCCTAGCTTCTGTGGTACATATTTTCATGTGTATTGTATTATTTCACAGTTTGTTTTTTATTCCCAATAAGTGAGCAAACTTCTTGAAGACGGGGATTGTATTAGATCAATTAAAAAGTTGACTTAAGTTTTATATGGAAGGAAACATAACTTTAAAAAACAAAAATCACACAGCTAAGTGAGATGCTGGCGTGATGATGGGCATATGAGATGCTGGCATGATGATGGGCATGAGAGCTGAATATGACAGGGAACAGCATATTCAAGATTCCGGTCTATCCATACTCCAGGGCATACATCTGTTGACTGGAAAGACAGGCAAATTGTGTATACTATTTAAAATGTTTATCTGTTTTAATTTTTCTTTTTTCCTTCCACCCTCTATCTTCCCTCATGTTCTACTTTCTCTTGAATTGCATTAATGACTTCATGATAGAATTCTAGTATACTTTTATATCTTCTGCAGTGGTAGAACCCTGTGTCTCTCTGAAGAAAATAAAACCAGTTGAATGAATGAACGTATCAATAAGTGCTTTGGGGGATAGTGAACAGGAGGTGGTGTAAATTAATTATATTTACCATCTGTGTTTTTCTTTGCAACTAATTCAGTCAGACAGGGAGGAACCATAGAGTTATGTTTCTTCTGCTTGACTTAAAATATCTCAAAATTCCTTTCCTGCTCTAAATTTCTTTAAGATCAAAACCCTTACTATATATAATAGTTCAGTTCTAAAGCTTTTTAGAGCTGCGTTAGCAAAACAGAGAGGTATCCATGTTGTACACGTATTCCTGGCAATTTGGTGTAATCCTTTACCTTTAGGAGATGTTAGAATTTCCTTTTTTCCATTTGCTCATTTTAGGAATTGTATTAGTCTGTTCTTACACTGCTAATAAAGACATACCCAAGACTGGCTAATTTATAAAGGAAAGAGGTTTGAATGACTCACAGTTCCACATGACTGGGGAGGCCTCACAATCATGGTGGAAAGCGGATGAGGTGCAAAGTCATATCTTACGTGGTGGCAGGCAAGAGAGAGCTTGTGTAAGGGAACTCCTCTTTATAAAACCATCAGATCTCGTGAGACTTATTCACTATCATGAGAACAGTGTGGGAAAGACCGCCACTCATGATTCAGTTACCTCCCACCAGATCCTTTCCACGACACGTGGAAATTATGGGAACTATAATTCAAGATGAGATTTGGGCAGGGACACAACCAAACCATATCAGGAATCTGAGACAAATACTGCTAAATTTCATTACTTAGTTTAAGTTTTCCCAATGTTATAAAATTAAAGGACCTTTGATTTACATTTGAATCTCTGAATTTAGTGTAGTGTCCTATTGCTCAACTTATGCATAAATGAAAGGAGCTATTTAAAAGGATGAGACAAGAAACCTTTGAGCAAGTTGGGGATTTTGTACAGGTGGAAGTGCTGTTATTGGGACATACTATAGAAAGAAACTTAAGATGTAAAGTCTTAGCTACCTCAACTGTGAGTGGTTTAACACAATTATTTTTATTTTTTTTTGAGACGGAGTCTCGCACTGTTGCCCAAGCTGGAGTGTAGTGACGTGGTCTCGGCTCACTGCAAGCTGTGCCTACCAGGTTCATGCCATTCTCCTGCCTCAGCCTCCTGAGTAGCTGGGACTATAGGCGCCTGCCACCACACCCAGCTAATTTTTTTTTTTTTTTGTATTTTTAGTAGTGACGGGGTTTCACCATGTTAGCCAGGATGGTCTCGATCTCCTGACCACGTTATCTGCCCGTCTCAGCCTCTCAAAGTGCTGGGATTACAGGCGTGAGCCACCGCGCCCTGCCAACACAATTAATTTGAACCAGGCTACTTTGGGGGAGAGGTTGTTAGATAGTAAATGGAAGCAAATAAACACGAAACAAAAGGAGTGCAGTCCATTTAGTAATGTCTCCCATTATTACTTTGATTTGGAGGAAAAAAGATATTTACTGTTTGGCCCATCACAGAAAAAGTTTGCTGAGTCCTGCTCCAGGGTAAATATCCAGAAGCAGGTTTTCTGAGTCACATTGTAAATGTATGTTTAACTTCATGAGAAGCTGCCAAACTCTTTTCTGGAGTGGCTGTACCATCTTGCATTCTGTCAGCAATGTTCCAGTTGTTCTCTACCCTCACTAGCTCTTGATATTGCCAATATTTTAAAATTTTACTCATTTTAGTAAATGTATGAAGGTAGCTTGTCGTGTTTTTAATTTTCATTTCCCTAGTGGCTAATGATGTTGAACATCTTTTCATATAGTTATTTGCCATCTGTGTGTCCTCTTTGGTGAAGTGTCCAAGTCTTTTCTTAATTTTTTTAATTGGGTGGTTTGTTATCTTAATGCTGAGTTTTGAGAGTTGTTTTTTATTTTTTTGTTTGAGATGGAGTTTCACCCTTGTTGTCCAGACTGGAGTGCAATGGCATGATCTCGGCTCGCTGCAATTTCCGTACCCCCGCCAGGGTTCAAATGATTCTCCTGCCTCAGCCTCCCGAGTAGCTGGGATTACAGGCATGTGCCCAGCTAATTTTATATTTTTAGTAGAGACCGGGTTTCTCCATGTTGGTTAGGCTGGTCTCGAACTCACGACCTCAGGTGATACACCAACCTCAGCCTCCCAAAGTGCTGGGATTATAGGTGTGAGCCACTGCGCCCGGCTGAGAGTTTTTTATATACTCAGGATATAAACCCTTTGTTGGATATGTGATTGCATATTATTTTCTCTCATTTTATTCTCTTAACAGTGTCTTTTCCTCATTAAAATGTTTACATTTTGATAAAGTCTAATTTATTGACTTTTTTAAAAAAAATTGGGTGGCCCCCAAGCCAGAATAGGTTGAGAGAGACTCCCCAATTCATTGATGTTATTTTCTTCTATGGATTGTGTTTTTCATGTCATGTCTGAGAGTACTTTGCCCAAACCCAGGTTATGGATATTTTCTCCTGTGTTTTCTTCTAGGAGTTTTATAGTTCTGCATTTTATGTACATCTCTGTGATCCATTTTGAATTAATGATTGTATAAGGTGTGAGGTTTGGGTCAAGGTTCACATTTTTTTTTGCAACATTATTTGTTGAAAAGACTATTCTTTTTCCATTCAGGTGACTTTACATCTTTGTCAAAGATCATTTGACCATACTTACATAGTCTATTTCAGGACCCTCTTTTCTGTTCTGTTGATTTATGTGTCCCTTCACCAATACCACACCATCTTAATTATTATAGTTTTATGGTAAGTTTTAAAAATGGGTAGTGCGATTCTTCCAACTTTATTTTTTTTCAAAGTTATTTTAGCTAGTCTAGTTTGCTGACTTTTCTATATAAATTTTAATAACCACTTATGTGCAAACATTTTAAATGCGGTTTTGACTAGATTTGAGTTTTATTTGTAGATCAAGTTGTGGGTAAATAGACATTTTTGCTATGTTGAGTCTTTTAATCCACAACCATAGTATGTCTCTTCATTTTGGGCCTTTTTGATTTCTTTCTCAGTGTTTGGTAGTTTTGACTATATAGATCTTGTTCATGTGTTGGAGAGGAGCTTTTGTAAATAGTATTTTTAAAAAATTTCAATTTCCTCTTGTTCTTTTCTCGTGTAAATAAATATGATTGATAGTCATGTCAGTCTTGTATCCTGCAACTTTGCTAAACTCACTTATTAGGAATAGGAACTTTTTGTAAATCATTTAGGATATTCTACATAGGCAGTCTTGTCATTTGTGAATAAGAATTTTATCTCTTCCTTTCCAATTTTTTGTTTCTTCTTATTAAGCTAGCTAGGACTTCTGGTACAATATTAAGTAAGAGCGATGAGAGTGGACATCTCTGCCTTGTTTTTAATCTTAGGGAGAAACATTCTAAATACTACTAAATACTATGTTTGTTGTAGTTTTTATGTGTAATACTTTATCACACTGAGAAAATTTTTTTTAATCCTAGTTTGCTGAGAGTTTTTATTATTATTGGATACTGAAATTTATTGAATGCTTTTTCTGCATAAATTCATATGATTATGAGACTTTCTTATTTTAAAAAATTTTATTTGTTAGATTTTTGATTCAGAGGGTACATGTACAGGTTTGCTACATGAGTATATTGCATGATGCTAAAGTTTGGGCTTCTAGCCCAGATAGTGAAAACAGTACCTAATAGGTAGCTTTTCCATCCTTTCCTCCTCCCTCCATGCCATTCCTTTTTGGAGTCCTCAGTGTCTACCGTTCCCATCTTTGTGTCTGTGTGTATCCAATGTTTAGGTCCCCCTTATAAGTGATGACATGCAGTATTTGGTTTTCTGTTTCTGTGTTAATTCCCTTAGGGTAATGGTTTCCAGCTGTATCCATGTTGCTGCAGAGGACATGATTTCATTCTTTTTTATTTTTATTTTTTTTAATTGCTGTGGAAGGTTTTCTTCTTTAGACAGTTAATGTGGTGAATTATATTGATTGAATTTTTTTTTTTTTTTTGAGACAGAGTCTCACCCTGTTGCCCAGCCTGGAGTATAGTGGCTCAATCTCTGCTCACTGCAACCTCCGCCTCCTGGGTTCAAGCAATTCTTGTGCTTCAACCTCCCAAGTAGCTGGGACTACAGGCATGTGCCATCACACACAGCTAATTTTTGTGTTTTTAGTAGAGATGGGGTTTCACCATGTTGGCCAGGCTGGTCTCAAACTTCTGACCTCAAGTGATTGCCCACCTTGGCTTCCCAAAGTTCTGGGATTACGGGCATGAGCCACTGTGCCCGGCCTGATATTTGGATGTTGGACCAGCCTTGCATTCCTAGGGTAAACCTAACTTGGTCACGGTATATACTGTTGGATTCCATTTGCTAATATCCTATTGATGATTTTTGCCTCTGTTCGTGATGGTTTTAGTCTGTAGCTTTTGTTTGCTTGTCTTTTTCTGGTTTTGGTATCTGGGCAATACTGGCCTCATAAACTTGAGAGCATTCCTTCCTTTTCTGTTTTCTAGGAGAGATTGCATACAGTTTGTATTATTTCTTTTTTGAAATGTCAGGTAGAAAATGCCAGTGAAACCGTCTGGGCCAAATTATTTTTTGGAAGGTTTTTGACTCTAAAATCAATTTCTTTAATAGAAATTGGTTATCTGTTCATCTTAGATGAGTTTTGATAGTTAGTAATTGGTGGTTTTCAAGGAATTGGTCCATTTCACCTAAGTTGTCAAATTTAGTTTCTAAAGTAGTTCATAGTACTGATGGTCCCTGACTTTTCATGGTTTTACTCACAATTTCTTGACTTTATGATGGTATGAGAGTAACATGCATTCAGTAATGCTTGTATCCATACAACCATTCTGTCTTTCACTTTTAGTACTGTATTCAGTAAATCACATGAGATATTCAACACTTTTTTATAAAATAGGCTTTGTGTTAAAAATGCATTTTTGACTTGCTGTATTTTCAATGTACAATGGGTTTATCAGGAACCCCATGATAAATCAAGGAACATCTGTAGTGATGTCTTCTCTTTCATTTCTGATATTGGTGATTTATGGTTTTTATGGGTTTTTTTGTTGTTGTTGTTAAAAATTAATTCAATTACTTGTATTGGCCTTTTCAGAGTCACTTTTGCTTTCATTGATTTTCTCCATTTTTTTTTTTTTTTCATTTCATTGATTTCTGTGTTTGCCTTTGACTTTTGTATTTTGTTTTTTGATTCTTTGGTATTTAGTATTCTGTCAATCTGGAACTTGTTTACATCCCCCCAATTTTAAGTTTCTCTATGAATTTATTCAATGGCTGGCTTGAAGAACATTTTAAAAAGTCTCTATGTCTTCTACAATGTGCAGTTATCTGACCACCACCACAGTTCCATTACCTCCTAAAGTAAATTTTTATACTTTTGATTTATTTGCTTTGGTGACTTAACATTTGTGGGTAGGGATATTTTTACTCTTTATTTTAGGAAAGTCATAGTACTTTTTGTAACACACACCCATTAGTTATTTGATTTGTATACTTACTGGTCTAGCATTTTACTATAATCAATAGCCAGTAGCCAACATTAGAGAACTAACTAATCTGTGCACTTACATGTAATAAATTATTATGTGGCCATTAAAAATCATATTGTGGGAGAATAATGACAGCTAATTTTGTATGATATATTGAATTTCAAGTTGTATAAACCAGAATTTAAGAATCATTCATTTTTTATTTAAAAAAGTATACGTATACACAGAGAAAAATAACTGGAAGATATAGTATAAAATTTTATTTTATTTTATTTTATTTTATATATATTTTTTTTTTGAGACGGAGTCTCGCTCTGCCGCCCAGGCTGGAGTGCAGTGGCCAGATCTCGGCTCACTGCAAGCTCCACATCCCGGGTTCACGCCATTCTCCTGCCTCAGCCTCCCGAGTATCTGGGACTACAGGCGCCCGCCACCTCGCCCGGCTAGTTTTTTGTATTTTTTAGTAGAGACGGGGTTTCACCGTGTCAGCCAGGATGGTCTCGATCTCCTGACCTCATGATCCGCCCGTCTCGGCCTCCTAAAGTGCTGGGATTATAGGCTTGAGCCACCGCGCTCGGCCAGTATAAAATTTTAATAGTGTTTTCTTATCCCTGGATAGTGAGATTTGGGGTAATTTTCTGCCTTGTGTTTTTCAGTATTCTGATTTACTACAATGAATATATGTTGTTTTAATATTCAGAAAGCCTTATCTTTTTAGAAACCTATTTAAAATAATGTTTTAAAAATAAATTTTTGTCGGGCATGGTGGCTCACACCTGTAATCCCAATATTGTGGGAGCACAAGGTGGGAGGATCGCTTGAGCCCAGGAATCTGAGACCAGTGTGGGCAGCAAAGCGAGACCCCGTCTCTACAAAAGTAAAAAAAAATTAGCAGGGCATGGTGGCGGAGGCTGAGGCAGGAGGATCACTTGAGCTCAGCAGGTTGAGGCTGCAGTGAGCTTTGATTGTGCCACTGCACTCTAACCTGAGTAGCAGAGCAAGACCCAACCTCAAAAATAAAAATAAAAATAAGCCAATTTTGAGGGCTGGGTATGGTGGCTCACGCCTGTAATCCCAGAACTTTGGGAGGCCGAGGCGGGCAAATCACCTGGGATCAGGAGTTTGAGACCAACATGGCCAACATGGCAAAACCCTGTCTCTACTAAAAATACAAACATTAGCTGTATTTCATCATGCATGCTGGCGGTCCCAGCTACTTGAGACTGTGGTAGGAGAATTGTTTGAACCTGGGAGGTGGAGGCTGCAGTGAGCCAAGATTGCGCCACTGCACGCCAGTCTAGGTGACAGAGCAAGACTGTGTCAAAAAAAGAAAGAAAGAAAGAAAGAAAGAAAAGCAAAGAAACTGAAAAATAAACACATTTTCTAGTTTGTATTTGAATTTTATTGTAATTTTGGTAGTGTCAGTATTTGGAGTTTTTCTTTATTGTGAATATGTAAATCTACTCAGAGCTGAGCTATGTATAAAACTGTTTACTTTTACTTTCTTTCACAGAGTTGTTCCTAGATTTAATAATTTTTGTTTCTTTTGCTTACTTTGGTATGAAATGATCACTAATTCACCCCCAAGTCCTTTTCATTTTTAGATCTCCTTTCAAGTCATTCAGATGCTTCTCTGCCAATTTCATCTTTTTTGGAAAGTCTGTTTGGGAAATGCCTAACTTGCTCCAGTTTGGACTGGTTATCCACTAAGTCTGGTATACAGCCAACATCCTGATTATCTTTCTTCCCTATCATCCTCTCTCCTTGGTTGTGTTCCCAATTTTTTTTCACATGTCTTTCTCTTTCTTGGTTTATTTCTCATTTTAGGGAAGCACATCATCCAATATCTTCATGAGAGCAAGAGGTTAATTTTTCAAAATGTCACACACTTGAAAATATTTTTCTTTGCTTGCACCTGATTGATTATTTTGCTGGGTGGAGAATTCTAGGTTGAAAGTAGTTTTTCTTTGGGATTTTTTTTTCCCTTTTTTTCTTCCCCCAAGTCAAGTGCAGTAGTGAGGAGAACAAGTTCAGTCTTTGTGAACAATCAATTGAAATAACTCACTACGTTTCTCCAGGATTTTGAAGTCATTATTATTTTAATAATAATCTCTACAATATTTTTTGCTTTCAGTAGCTATTGAGAAATTCCAAGTTAATCTGATTCCTTATCCTTATATGTGTCTTCTTTTTCCTTTCTGACGGTTTATTGGATCTTCTCTTTTTATTTATTGTTTTGAAATTTCATGGGGATGTATGTCTTGGTATAGGTCTGTTTTTATCCACTGTGCTAGCTATTTGATGTCCCATGTCAGAGTGGAAATCCACACCCTCAAATGCTCTTTAACTACATCTTTGATTTCTTTTTCTCTGTTCTTTTTTCTGGAACTCTTGTTATTTGAAGGCTGGATTTTGTGGAATTGTCTTCTAATGTTCAAGTCTTTTCTCGTTTTTCATCTTGTTTTTAAATCTCCTGTTTGGAAGATTATCTCAACTTTATCTCTCGGTTTTTCTATTGAGACTTTTATTTTTACAATTATGTTAATTTCCAGCAGGTCCTTTTTTTTCTTATTCTTGTCTCATGGTTATTATCATCATCTCATCCCTTACCTCAATATAGACATTAATGCTGGTCTCTTGAAGTTTTCTTTTTTGTGTAATGCCTGCTTCCTCAGATTCTTTATTTTTCTGTTTGCTTTGTTCTCTTTCACGTTAACCTTTTTCAGGTCTCTGGCAATACATGACTATGTAGGTAAGGAAGAACGTTTCCTTTGCTCTCAGGTTTCGCAGCTATGGCTTGTTTTGTTAGCCTAATTAGGCTAACAAAAGACAGATTGACAAGAGAAAAGGATACACATTTTATTTGATGTTAGCATTTTTTATGTGGCACAGGGGGCTTCATAGAAAAGAAGTGAAAACTCCAAAGAAGCATTTAGATTCAGGATTTTATATACTCCTTCCTTCCTTCCTTCCTTCCTTCCTTCCTTCCTTCCTTCCTTCCTTCCTTCCTTCCTTCCTTCCTTCCTTCTTTCCTTCCTTCCTTCCTTCCTTCCTTCCTTCCCTCCTTCCCTCCTTCCCTCCTTCCTTCCTTCCTTCCTTTTGTTTCTTTTTTTGATAGAGTCTCACTCTGTTACCCAGGCTGGAGTGCAGTGGTGCAATCTTGGCTCACTGCAACCTCCACCTCCCAGGTTCAAGCACTCCTTCTGCCTTAGCTTCCCGAGTAGCTGGAACTACAGGTGTGTGCCACCATGCCTGGCTAATTTAAAAAAAAATTTTTTTAGTAGACATGGGGTTTCACCATGTTGGTCAGACTGATCTTGAACTCCTGACCTCAAGTGATTCGCCCTCCTCAGCCTCCCAAAGTGCTGGGATTACAGGAGTGAGCCACCATGCCTTTTCTTTTCTTTTCTCTCTTTTCTTTTTTTCTCTTTTCTTCTCTTCTTCTTTTTTTAAGAGACAGGGTCTCACTCTGTCTCCCAGGCTGGGGTGCAGTGGCGTGATTATAACTCACTGTAGCCTCGAACTTCTGGACTCAAGTGATCATCCCCTCTCACCCTCCCAAGTAGCTAGGACTATAAGCATGCATCAGCATGCCCAGGTGATTTCTTTTTAAATTTTTTTTTGTGGAGATGAGGTCTTGCTTTGTTGCCCATGCTGATCTTGAACTCCTAGACTCAAGCAATCCTCCCACGTCAGCCTTAGTGCTGGGATTACAGGTGTGAATCACCAAACCTGGCTTTATATCCATTTTAACAAAGGGTAATAAATTGAAGAGAAATGACTGGATGAAGGAAACAGGTTTGAGCTTCTAAGAGTGGCAAATTGTAGGAAAGTGACTAGGAACTACATGGGGGAAACTAATGGAAGGAAAGCATTATTTTAATATGGTTTGCTGTGCAGACTCATCCCCGTGTTGACTCCCCATTCGTGGTGATAGGAATATTCTTTTCTTCCTAGTATCAGGAGGGTAACTTTCGCATGGGGAGTGTATGCCTTATTTCAAGCCAGAAGTGGGGATGACATAGAGCCCTTCACACATCTGGTTTTCTCATCCCCTTCAGCTGTCTGTTCTTGTTTTAAGAGTAAGGGATTAAAATGTTGATTTGTAGCCAAGCAAGTGGCTGTGGCTTATCAACATTGAGCCTCATTGTAGGGTGATCTTATTGGAATATTTCACTGGGGAACCCCAAATGTCAATATTTTTAGGTCTTTCCTCTTGAGGTGATAGATTTCCTAGAGGAGATTGTTCCAAACTCTTGGCTGCCATATCCTGGGAGCTTAGTGGGTGAAGGGGAGGGAATCATAGAGATGGATCTTTGTTGGCAGTAAACACATGTTTATTTAGTCCTAATGTTGTCACGATGATTCTAACTTGTTATTTAACCTCACCCTGATTTTACCACAGGCTTGTATTGACATAATTTTAACTTAGTTCTTCTCAAAGGAGATTGGGGTGGAGTCAGGATGTTTGGAATTACCTTTTGGATTGTAACAGACTATTGGCCAGGCAAGCTAAAAGTTTTGCAATACTGGTGAGCTGTAGGAAGAAGAATTGCTTCACCCAAAGTGCCACTAGCTCCCCTTTTGAAAACAGTACAAGTTTAACTTAAACCAAATCTTAATGCCAGTGAAAGTTAATTCCCAGGTATTATCTTTGACTTTCCTGCTGTTCCCTAATTCATGCTTGACAGTGGTATTTCTGATTTTAATGATATTTGAAATTGGAATTCTAAAGATTTCTTTTACATAGGTAGGCAGAGTGGAAGCAAGAAGACTAGTTAGGAAGTCATTGCAGAAGTCCAGGCAAGAGCTATTGGTGGCTTGGATTAGAATGGTAGTAGTAGAGAGGGCCAGGCATGGTGGCTTATGCCTGTAATCCCAGCACTTTGGAGGCTAAGGTGGGCGGATCACCAAGACCAGCCTGTCCAAGATGATGAAACCTTATCTCTACTAAAATACAAAAAAAAAAAAAAAAAAATTAGCCAGGTGTGGTGACGCACACCTGTAGTTCCAGCTGCTCGGGAGGCTGAGGTGGGAGAATTGTTTAAACTTGGGAGGTAGAGGTTGCAGTGAGCTGAGATTGTGCCACTGCACTCCAGCCTGGGCAACAGAGTGAGACTGTCTCAATAATAATAATAATAATAATAAATGGTAGTAGTAAGAAGAAGAAAAATAGAGGATCCGAATGTATTTTGAAGGCAGAGGCCACTGGACTTAGAGATGGATTGAATGTGGAAGATTAAGGAAAGGGAGGAATGAAGATAGTCTTAGATTTCATCTTCAGATGACTGGGTGAACAGCAGTGTTCTTTGCTAAGATGAAGAAGACTAGGGAAAAGAGCCAGTTCTGTATCAAGCATATTATATTTAAGATAATCCCATCTGGGCCCAAAGACAATGTTGATTTTTTTTCTTAAATACCTTGCCCCTTTAGACTTGGTTATTATTCAGCTGTCACTAAAAAAAATACTTGATTATTTGGCTATATACCTCTCTACCCCTCCTTCTTGTTGCCATCCACCATCCTTATTTGTTGAGGATTTTGGGACTTGGCTTGTCCACCCTATTCCCTGGCATAATCATAGGCAACTTTAGGGGCTGCAAGTGCAGTTTATCCGAGTTCCTGTCCTTAACATTTTTTGACATGAAGCATGTCAGCAATGATGATATGATATTGTGGTTAGGAGTAGGTTCCCCTACTTCCTAACTGTATAAGTTTGAAAACAGTGCTTAACCTTTTGTGTCTCATTTTCTTCATTTGCATATTGGGGATGATACTATCTGTACATTTGGAATTTTGTGAAGATTAAATCAGAAAATAATGTAAATTATTTTCTATTACTAATTCTAGTGCATGGCACATAATAAACATTCCATAAATGTTAGCTATTGAGATTATTACTTATACATCTGTTTAATAATATCTGCTACTATTAGTATTTTAGTTATGTAACCCCTGCAAAAGCTACCTCTTGAGCCTTGCCCTCTCAAATTTTAACCTCTTAAAATTTAAGCGCCAAAGGGATACTGACCATGATTTCCTAGTGTGTACAATGTACTTGCTTTAAAAAAAATAAAATTAAACATCAGCACTTCAATTCCAGTGGTTCTTACTTAGAGATATGTATTAGAAGGATTTTCAAAAGTCTGGGCCTTCCCTTGGGAAGCTTGACTGGAATGTTGTGGAGAAGGGGATGACATTAGCATCTCTATGTATGATTGCCCTCCCTCCATCTCTTTTCTAGGTAGTCAGCTGTTTGTTTGCAAGGCTTCTTTCCCTCACCAGTCTCTCCTCTATTAATCAGTACTTTAAGCCACTCTCTCATGGCCACTCTTAATTAACACCCTCCCTCGGATGAATCTAATCCGGTCTGCCTCAAACCTGAACTGCTGAAAGCCACAGTTCTCCAGCTATGTGAAATTCACTTATGATTATTTTGACTCTCTAATTTCTTATTTTTGTTGTTGTTGTTGTTGTTTGTTTGTGTGTTTGTTTTTAGAGAGAGTGTCTATATATGTCACCCAGACTGGAGTGTAGTGGCATGATCACAGCTCACTACAGCCTTGAGCTTCTGAGCCCAAGAGATCCTCTGCCTTAGGTCCCTGTGGTCTCTAGAGTAGCTAGGACCACAGGTACATGCTACCACACCCAGCTAATTTTTAATTTTTTTTATAGAGACAGATTCTCACTTTATTGCCCAGACTGGTCTTGAACTCCTGGCCTCAAGGGGTCCTCCTGCCTCAGCCTCCCAGAGTGCTGGGATTACAGGTATGAGGCACCGTGCCCAGCTGGCTCTTTAATCTTTACTATTAGACTGATTTTCGTATGACACAGTAGGCACAGGGCTCTTTTAGTTACTAGTGATTCCAAAAGTGACTTTAATCCCATTGCTCAGGATCTCTATGATACTATCAATTAGATCTCCTTCATTTTTGCAACAAGTTTAAGTAGCATTAATGACATTGTTTCATAAGTGAGAAAATGAAGGCACAGAAGGATAGAATAGTTTGTTGCATCAGCTTGTGGGCATAATAAGCAACCTTTCTTCTCTCCGTTAATTCTGTTTTGTGGGCCAGTATAAATGGCTTTAGTGTCACTGTTTTAAGGAGTTTTTGTTTTTTTTTGTTTGTTTGTTTTTTGAGACGGAGTCTCACTCTGTCGCCCAGGCTGGAGTGCAGTGGCGCGATCTCGGCTCACTGCAAGCTCCGCCTCCTGGGTTTACGCCATTCTCCTGCCTCAGCCTCCTGAGTAGCTGGGACTACAGGCGCCCGCCACCGCGCCCGGCTAATTTTTTGTATTTTTAGTAGAGACGTGGTTTCACCGTGGTCTCGATCTCCTGACCTTGTGATCCGCCCGCCTCGGCCTCCCAAAGTGCTGGGATTACAGGCGTGAGCCACCGCGCCCGGCCTTGTTTTAAGGAGTTTTTGATGGGTTGTTGCTTCTATTTTCTTTTTGAGATGTGAACTGTCCAGATTAATTCTAATCTGTAACTTTTGGGAAAAGTATATTGATATACATGTTAGAGAGTGTGAGTGTGTGTGTGCGTGTGTTGTGTGTGTATGTAGTAGATGATAACCCTTAGCTTTGGTTTTCAATAACAATTTTAAAATTTATTACAATTAGAAAATTTTTCCTCCAGTTTTTATTCAGTTGTCCTTTTTCCCTTTGGAAGTAGTAGACCTGACCCAATTCTTTTTTGAGAATTCATTTCATAGAGCAGCATGTTAGAATATTTTTGTTCTTCCAGTCAAGTGCAGTGTAAGAACTGGCAGGCATCCATAGCTTCTTTTCTATCCCTTGGTTAAGATATTAGCTTTATTACTCTATTTACTGGTCCTGGGATAGCAGGGCATAATCTGAGGAGCATAACTACTTCATCTGTGTAATAAATTGCTCATTTTAATCTTGATTTTGTTGGTGATTTAACTTTCTAACAGTTGTCCTTAAATGATGCTCTAAAAGAATACCATATATATTGGAAATTAAATTTGTTATTGAATAAAATTAGGATTATTATAAAATTCAACATGACCTTATTGCTACCTCAGGATAATTTCTTAGTAAAACGTTGATCCGAACTGGGTGTGGTGGCTCATGCTTGTCATCCCAGCACTTTGGGAGGCTGAGACAGGAGGATTGCTTGAGCCCAGGAGTTCCTGACTAAAAAAAAAAAAAAAAAAAAAAAAAACACACAGAAAGAAAGAAAAAAAGAAGAGTTGATCTAAGTACCTTCATTTTGTTTTGTTTTGTTTTTCGAGACAGAGTCTCACTTTGTCATCCAGGCTGGAGTGCAGTGGCTCAATCTCGGCTCACTGTAACCTTTGTCTCCCAGGTTCAAACAATTCTTGTGCCTCAGCCTCCCAAGTAGCTGTGATTACAGACATATGCCACCACACCTGCTAATTTGTATTTTTTAGTAGAGACAGAGTTTCATCATGTTGGCCAGGCTGGTCCCGAACTCCTGACCTCAAGTGATCCACCCACCTTGGCCTCCTAAAGTGCTGGGATTACAGGCATGAGCCACCACACCTGACCACCTTCACTTTTTTGATTTAGCATGCTATGTGAGTCTTGGTAAACTGACATTTGGTCTGAAAATAAATTTTGACTAAGTTCTGGTTGAGAGATAAAACATGTAGTGGATTAACTCTTAATAATTATACTTTAAAGTATAATTTCTGAAAGTATTTAAAAGTGAACATTAAAAACCATTTATAATACATAATGTTAGATTATATATAATGTTCTCAGTATTAAAAGTATAATGCAATTCTTTTCCTATACTTGATAAGAAAGACTATAATTTTGGGGAAAATAGAATGGAAAGGGGAAAGAGAGGATGGGAAAAATTGAGGGAGGGATTATATTAATTCCTTAGGGCTGCCATAACAAATTACCACAAACTGGATTTTACAGCAGATATTTATTCTTTCACAGTTCTGGAAGTTAGAAGTCTTGAAATCAAGGTGTCAGCAGGGCCATGCTCTCTCGAAAGACTCTTGGGGAGGCTCCTCCCTTGCCTCTTCCAGCTTCTTCTGGTGGTTGTCCACCATCCTTGGTGTCCCTCGGCTTGTAGGTGCGTCACTTGAATCTCTGCCTCTGTCATCACATGGTGGTCTCCCTGTGTGTCTCTCTGACCACATTTTCCTCTTCTTATAAGGACTCCAGTCTTACTGGATTTAGGTTTAGGTCCCACCCTAATCCAGTATGACCTCATCTTGATTCACAGATTCTGGGTAGACATGAATTTTTAGAGTATACTGTTCAACCCAGTACAGAGAGATCCAAATTCAATTTATATTTTCATATTTAAACCAGTCACACTTACTAGATTTATCTGCTTTATATAAAGCAAACAGATAAGATATATTTTATGTAAAATCTTATTCTTATTTGCAGTTATATTGACATATATGCCTTCCCACTGCATGGGCCTAGGTATCTAGTATTTTCCACTCATGCAGCACAGACTATGTTAAAGGACTATTTGGTTATGAGACATCTATTAATACAGATGGAGAGCCAGAAAACTTTCCACATTACCCGCTATTTATAGAACCAAGCTAGTCTTTCTTGAGTTTTAACTGCTGTTCACTTTAGAATAATACTTGAAATGTTTTTATTTATTTTATATCCACAATACCTAACCGTGCCTGATGCTGATTTATTGAATGAAGAATGTATTAATGAAAGAATGTTGTGCGCGTGTGTGTGTGTGTTTGTGTGTTCGTATGTCCGTGTGTCTCCATTGGAGGGTTGTCAAGAGGGGCATATGGGGAGTTTTCATTTGGTTAGTATATTCTCTGTCCTTTTTAAAAACATAACTAGGCTGGGTGTGGTGGCTCAGGCCGGTAGTCCCAGCACTTTGGGAGGCCGAGGTGGGTGGATCACCTGAGGTTGGGAGTTCGAGACCAGCCTGACCAACAAAAACCCCGTCTCTACTAAAACTACAAAATTAACTGGGCATGGTGGCGCATGCCTGTAATCCCAGCTACTCGGGAGGCTGAGGCAGGAGAATTGCTTGAACCCAGGAGTTGGATGTTGCGGTGAGCCGAGATCACGCCATTGCACTCCAGCCTGGGCAATAAGAGCAAAACTCCATCTCAAGAACAAAACAAAAAAACCACGACTAATGGCATCCCTCATCCTATTCTACACTTTGCTTTTATTACTTAAAGTATATCATTTCATATTAGTACATAAGTGCTATGTTTGCATAATATTCCATTTCATAGATATAATTTACTTAGCTGGTCTCCCTTAAAAATGTTTTTAATTGTGGTAAAATATGCTAACATGAAATTCACCTGAATTTTAAAAATTCATCTTAATTTTTCAAATGTACTTAATTTTTCAGTCTTGTTAAGTATATTCACATTGTTGTGAAACCAATATCTAAAACTTTTCCATCTTGTAAAACTGAAACACTGTACTCATTAAACAACAATTTTCCCCTCCCCCCAGCCCCTGGCAACCACCGTTCTACTGTTTTCATGAATTTGAGTTAGCCTCTCTTTCTAGTTGTTTTCATCTTTGCTTTTACAATCAAAGCTGCAGTGAGTAGCCTTGTGTACATGTCATTTTGCACATAAATGAGTGTATCTGTAGGATGCATTTCTAGAAGTAGAATTCCTAGGTAAAAAGGTTTGTGCATTTGTTAATTTTGAAATATAGTGCAAAATTGGCTCTAAATAGGTCTCCCTATCCCTATTTCATCCAGAGCTTTTACACACAGGTGGCTTGACTTCTTTCCTTCTAGCAGTGAGTGAGATAAAGATAGGGTAAAAGTGAATACTAATATAGAATCGACCTTTGGTAATTCATATCAAAAAATGCTAGAAGCTTCTTTGCAGAATTCTGATGTTTGAAAACTGAGGCTTGAAATAAATTTACTGCAAAATGAGGTGGCCGAGTGCGGTGGCTCATGCTTGTAATGCCAATACCTTGAGAGGCTGAGGCTGGTAGATTGCTTGAGCCCAGAAGTTTGAGATCAGCCTGGGCAACATGTCAAAACCCTGTGTCTACAAAAAAAATACAAAAATTAGCTGGACGTGGTGACACACACCTATAGTCCCAGCTACTCAGGAGGCTGAGGTAGGAGGGTCACTGAGCCCAGGGAGCTTGAAGCTGCAGTGAGCCGTGATTGCACCATTGCACTCCAGCCAAGGTAACAGAGCAAGATCCTGTCTCAAAAAAATTAAAAATAAATAAAAAACGAAATGAGGCATAACTACATAGAAATACCAATGTTTCCCTTAGAATGTACCGATGGATTTTGGTGCAGTGACTTTTCATCTGATAACTTCAAATAATTTGGCATTTTTATTAGTTTTCTTTTTTTAAGGTGAAAGTATGTATTATTATGTCTGAATATTTTCTTATAAAAATAGAATCTGAAGGGTTGGGAACCACCTGTCATTGATGATCAGTATTAACAGTTTGAAATTTGTTTTTCTAGACTTTTTTCAGTGCATTGAACAACACATAGATGGTATTCCTGCTTTAAAAAGATGGGATCATGCTATATTTACTGTTTGGTGATTTGGCTTTGTTTAGTTGATAATATGTCTTTTTTGGGTTAGTGAATAAGAGGTATCCTCCATTATTTTAATGGGTTTATACTCTCCTATTACATCATAATTTTCTTGTCCATTCCCTTGTTGGTGAACATTTAAGTTGTGATAAACATTCTTTATACATATATCTTTGCTTATTTGAACAAAAGTTTCTGTAGGATAAATTCTAGGAAATAGAACTTCTAGATCAAAGGTATGACCATAGCTGGGCATGGTGGCTCATGCCTGTAATCTCAGTGCTTTGGGAGGCCAAGGCAGGTGGATCACTTGAGGTCAAGAGTTTGAGACTAGCCTGGGCAACATGGTGAAACCCCGTCTCTACTAAAAATACAAAAATTAGCTGGGCGTGGTGGTTTGCACCTGTAATCCCAGCTACTTGGAGGCTGAGGCAGGAGAATTGCTTGAACCCGGGAGGTGGAGGTTACAGTGAACCAAGATCGTACCACTACACTCCAGCCTGGGTGACAGAGCTAGACTGTCTCAAAAAGAAGGAAGGAAGGGAGGGAGGGAGGGAGGGAGGAAGGAAGGAAGGAAGGAAGGAGAGAGATTATTTGGGGGCTCTATAAAAGTTATATTAACATTCTGATTTGCATAGGAAATAAACTTAGTTGTAAACTTTTGGATGTTTTAGCTAGGTTACATATCATTAATATACATCAGTTTTTCTAATATAAGGTTTGTGATATTATAAAAATCTTTAAAATGACAGCTTTGAAACTTTTTATTCTTACAGTGATGGAATGGGGAGAAGATATTAAAGCGGTTTCAAAAGATGAAGCAGTGATGTTGGTGAATCATCAGGCAACAGGAGATGTGTGCACACTGATGATGTGCCTCCAGGACAAAGGACTGGTAAGCTACCCTGAAGGCAGTAGGTAGACATCCAGAAAGGAAGGTTAAAAGGAATCCATTCGGCCGGGCATGGTGGCTCACATCTGTAATCCCAGCATTTTGGGAGGCTGAGGTGGGCAGATCACAAGGTCAAGAGACTGAGGCCATCCAGGACAACATGATGAAACCCCATCTCTACTAAAAATATAGAAATTAGCTGGGTGTGGTGGTGCGTGCCTGTAGTCCCAGTTACTCAGGAGGCTGAGGCAGGAGAATCACTTGAACCAGGGAGGTGGAGATTGCAGTGAGCCGAGATCATGCCACTGCACTCCAGCCTGGAGACAGAGCAAGACTCCATCTCAAGAAAAAAAAAAAAAAGGGAATCCATTCAAATATCTTACTGTGCTTTGAAATATAGACATAGACTTTAGTATGTATACTACTTTCAATAAAAGTTTAGAAAATACTAAATTTTAAAAGGAAAAATATATCATTCTAAGTCACCCAGAAGTGGGATGTAGAGACTTAAAAAAAAACTGGGACAATGTGAATTATATTTCTTTTTTTTTTTTTTTTTTGAGGTGGAGTCTCGCTTTGTTGCCCAGGCTGGAGTGCAGTGGCCAGATCTCAGCTCACTGCAAGCTCCACCTCCCAGGTTTACACCATTCTCCTGCCTCAGCCTCCCGAGTAGCTGGGACTACAGGCGCCCGCCACCCCACTTGGCTAGTTTTTTTGTATTTTTTAGTAGAGACGGGGTTTCACTGGGTTAGCCAGAATGGTCTGGATCTCCTGAGCTCGTGATCTGCCCGTCTTGGCCTGTGAATTATATTTCAATAAGACTGTTTTAAAAAATAGTAACTGGGATGAAAGCAGGTTAATATAGTTCAAATTGAGGGCTATCTGGAGATGAAGCAGTGGATTGCCAGTTTGAAAAATACAAACACAAAAAGCTGCTTCAGCCTGGCACAGTGGTGCAGCCTGTAGTCCCAGCTACTTGGGAGGCTGAGGCAGGAGGATCGCTTGAGCCCAGGAGTTTGGGCTGTAGTTCTTTACGCTGATAGGTGGTCTGCACTAAGTTGAGCATAAATATGGTGATCTCCTGGGAGCAGTGAACAACTAGCTTGCACAAGAAGGGTGAACCAGCCCAGGTTGGAAATGGAGCAGGCCAAAACTCCTGTGCTGATCAGTAGTGGGATCATGCCTGTGAAGAGCCACTGCACTCCAGCCTGGGCAACACAGCAAGACCCCATCTCTAAAACAAAAGGTTGGGGGAATATTGCTTATGATAGAATAAATATTTATAAACTGAGTGGATTTAAAAAATAAATTCAGTCTTTAGCCTTAAGGGGTTATGTTCATAGAAAACTAAATAAATACAAAGTGTATAAATTAATGGAGTTAATGTGTGATGTAATAGTAAATAATCAAATCAATGGAAGTTCATTAAGGGCTTAGTAGTTATGATCACTGACTATACGAAGTATAAATACCATCCTATAAGATACAATTCTTCTCATCAGGGTGCTGACAGCCTAGTGGCAGGTGGAAGAAGGGTATCACAAACAATGCTTTTTTTTTTTTTTTTTTTTGAGATGGAGTTTTGCACTGTTGCCCAGGCTGTAGTGCAGTGGTGCAATCTTGGCTTGCTGCAGCTTCTGCCTCCTGGGTTCAAGAAATTCTCGTGCCTCAGCCTCCCAAGCAGCTGGCACTGTGGGCATGGGCACCATGCCTGGCTACTTTTTGTATTTTTAGTAGAGACGGGGTTTTGCCATGTTGGCCAGGCTGCTGGTCTCAAACTCCTGATCTCAGGTGATCCACCCACTCTTGGCCTCCCATAGTGCTGGGATTATAGGCATGAGCCATAAACAATACTTAATTGCCAAATGAGATGGCTTCAGTGGAGGGTAAGTGCACCGTGTACCTCATGGACATGGAAAACGTTATGAAGGGGAGAGGACATACACTTGGCCTTGAAGGATGAGTAGAGTTTAGTTAGGTAGAGTGGTAAAGCAAGGACTCCTTTCTTAATGAAGCAATCTTGGCAAAAACATCAAAGTGAGAATAAGCCCTAGTGTGTTTAGGTTTCAGAGGTTTTGATTCACTAGGTTAGGGTAGAGTCAGAAAATGAGAAGAGATTAAAGAAAAATATGTTTTATTATTGTAGAATCTGTTTTTCTTGTCTATCTGAAAAGCAGTGGCATAATCTTGCTGGAATGTGGAATACATTAAATCTTTTCTTATATTCAGGATCTTGAATTGTTAAAAGAGTATCACTGTGTAGATATATTTGCATTTATAATAATATTTATTGCCTGTCCCCTAAGTTCATGACATTAAAATTTTGCCAAACTAGGCTGGGCACGGTGGCTCACGCCTGTAGTCCCAGCACTTTGGGAGGCCGCGATGGGCGGATCACGAGGTCAGGAGATCGAGACCATCCTGGCTAACACGGTGAAACCCCATCTCTACTGAAAAATACAAAAAACTAGCCGGGCACGGTGGCGGGTGCCTGTAGTCCCAGCTACTCAGAAGGCTGAGGCAGGAGAATGGCGTGAACCCGGGAGGCGGAGCTTGCAGTGAGCTGAGATCCGGCCACTGCACTCCAGCCTGGGCGACAGAGTGAGACTCTGTCTCAAAATAGAATAGAATAGAATAGAATAGAATAGAATAGAATAGAATAGAATAGAATAGAATAGAATAGAGCAAAACTAGTTGATTTGGCTTTCTATAAAAGAGACTCTCCAATTAGTTAACATTGTTACTCTTACAGATAGGATCATTACATTTATAGTGATTATCCTGAGGGCCTACAGTGTCCTTAAGTGTTTTTTTGAATCTCAAAGGGTGATTAAAATGGTCAAGATAAATATGTCTAACTGTATTCTAACACCAGTTTGGCATAGATGATAACTGTATTAACCAGAATATTAGGTAATTTAAAATTCCCCACTCATGTGGACAAAAGAAAGTTTGGTTGGCTTGTTTGCCTTTATAAAAATGTTTAAGTCCCAAGTAGTTTTTTCATTTCGGATTAGTTAATACTGAGCATTCTAAATAATGCTCTGATAATATTGAATAATTTGAAATCTAGAAGAATATTTTACTTTCTTTTATAAAGGAATAACTGAGAAATATAAGGGTAGAAGCATTATAATCTCTCCCTGCTGCCTAATAATTACAGAGCAATATTAATTTGTATTCACTAGTAGGAATGTTTACTTGATTTATTTTATACTTTATGGATACATTCGAAGAAGGAAGGCTATTGTGGGCCAGTTAAAAAATATTACTTTGATGGTAATGTAATTATAGCATAGCTTTTTGAATTCAGGGGATTTCTTGAAGCCCCTATTAGTTTCTCAGTGGGAGTACTATTGGCATTTTAATAGGACAACAGTGTTGCTGAGAACTGTCCTGGGCACTGCCAGACGTTTTGTGTACCCAACTGCCACACAGTAAATGCTAGTAGCACTCCTTAGTCCACAGTAAATGCTAGTAGCACTCCTTAGTCCACAAGGACCAAAATTATCCTGCAGTTTCCATACTCACCCAATGGAGAACCATTGACCTTATTATAATTTCAAAAGGAAAAAAGAGTGCAGTCATTTGTTTAAGTCTCTATACGGTGTTCTGATATGTAAAAAATCTGTGCATTCAGATAAAGAATAATTGATATAGATTGATTTTGTCTCTTAGAAATAATGAAAAAGTTCTGAGTGACGGACCTACCAAACATTGACAGAGTTGATTTAGGCAGCTTATGTTTACTCATCCTTCTTTTGAAGAATATGAAACAAAGGATTAATTGTATTTTCTGAAAGTGTTGGTCCTTTTTTTTTTTTTTTTTTTTTTTTTTTGAGACGGAGTCTTGCTGTGTTGCCAGGCTAGAGTGCAGTGGTGCCATCTCAATTCACTGCAACTTCCGCCTCCCGGGTTCAAGCGGTTCTCCTGCCTCAGTCTCCCAAGTAGCTGGGACTACAGGTGCCCGCCACCACGCCCGGCTAATTTTTGTATTTTTTAGTAGAGATGGGGTTTTGCCATGTTGACCAGGGTGGTCTCAATCTCTTGACCTAGTGATCCGCCGGCCTCAGCCTCCCAAAGTGCTGGGATTACAGGTGTGAGCCATCGTGCCTGGCCTGGCACCTTTATAATAAGTGTCTGTGAATTGTCTTGGCCTTTTATGACAATTTATGATAAAACTAAGAATTTTTATTTCTGTCAAAAGAACTTTATTAAATGTTTTATAAACATTTATTGACTTATAACATTTCCCCTAAAATAAGTTGGAACAGAGCTATCCTTACAAATCTCAGAAAATAGTTTGGCTATCTTTACTGAATTTATGTTTTAAGTGACCCTTCTAACTGAAGAGATAAACCCATCGTGAATGAAAAGTTAAATATAAAAGCTAGTTATTTGGCATTTAAAACCCAGAAGTCAATAAATTACAACTACAATTCATAATGTGTCTAAAGTTAAAATGCTTTATAGGTTGAATCCACTGCTTTTTGTTTGTTTTGGGGACACTTTTCAACAAATTTCATTTAGTCCAAATCTCAGTCTATTTAAACAAAGTACTGTAATCATCATTTTAAAGCGAAACAAGATGGGATGCTGGTGATTATCTTACTCTATATTAATTGCTTGAGGTATCAGTTCTTTCTTTATTAGGCATATGTCTTCATTTAAAAAAATGATTTAATATTGTAAAGGTGATGGAGTAGGAGTTGTGTAGCTGGAAAACTAAGGCAGAAGCTGTAATATATATCATCTGTGGGCTTTTATAATGCTTTTATAAAAGCAGCACATGGATATCAGTGTTTTAGTTTTTTCCATATGTGTAGGTTCACATAAATTGGTTCTTAGAGATGATGTTTGCATCTATTGTTCCCATGGGAAACCAAAGTAGAGCTTACTGCATTCTTGATTGAGGTTGCAGCTTTCACTTCAGATAAGGCTTATAACAAGGAATGCTATTTCCTCAGCGGGAAAGAACAATTAACTGATTCATTAATTAGATCCTGTTTGTACTTTAAAAAATTTTTTTTTTTTGATACGGAGTCTCTCTCTGTCACCCAGGCTGGAGTGCAGTGGCTCAATCTTGGCTCACTGCAACCTCTGCCTCCCAGATTCAAGCAATTCTCCTGCCTCAACCACCCAAGTAGCTGGGATTACAGGCATGCACCACCACACCTGGCTGGGGTTTCACCATATTGGCCAAGCTGGTCTCAAACTCCTGACCTCAAGTGATCCACCTGCCTCTGCCTCCCAGAGTGCTGGGATTACAGGCATGAGCCACTGTGCCTGACCTGTACTTTTAATTTTTAAATTTGCATGGAAGAAAGTCTTCTGTCCTCGATATAGGTATTAACCTTTATCAGCAGTGGATAATATTTTTCTGTTTAAGGACTAAGGCACTACAAATATTTTTATCCTGGCAAAGAGCATGATTTTGCATACACTAATAAATATTCTTCATAATAGAATATGTAAATCATTCTATTATATTAATTTTTAAATGTTTTTATTTTGGACACTAACTTTTTATACTTTGCCATGAAGCTACACTCAGATTCTGTAAAGCTATAAGTGAATGTTCATTAAATATGTAGTCTTCTTTGATAACTTAACCATTTTGTTGTATTGTTTCAAAATATTTTGCAAGTTATGTAAGAATTACCAGAGACTTTGTTTGGGGTAGAACAAATTTGAAATCATTAAGTCCAAATTTAAGAAGTTAATTGAATTTCATTTTTTATATAGTGATATATGTACCTATGACTTAGGACTCAAAGACTTGGAATCAAGACCTGTAATTTTTCATGTAGACAGTGTTAGTAACTGTGCTTTGTTTGTAGAAATAGAGGTAGATTTAAAATATTTTGGTTAATTAAAAGTATGCTTGGATGATTATATTTAAAGCTTGGAGACTCGGCTTGACTATAGTCAGGTTTCTTCTATCCAATATTATTTCTTGCTTTTCAATATTTTAGGTTGTTGCTCAGATGATGTGGTTGATGGATCATATTTTTAAGTACACAAACTTTGGAATTGTTTCTCTGGTCCATGGAGACTTCTTTATAAGACAGGTAAGTAATAAGCACTTTTTTCCTGCAGTGATAGCCGGTCAAATTGATTATTGATTATAAAAAGAGGTATAACAAAACCAATTATAATAGGTAGGGCTACTGCTAACCGGTTTCAGGGAGCTCTGTTTTGTTTTTTTTTTTTGGAGACAGTCTTGCTCTGTCACCCAGGCTAGAATGCAGTGGCACCATCTTGGCTCATTGTAACCCTCCACTTCCTGGAGTCAAGTGATTCTCATGCCTCAGCCTCTGGAGTAGCTGGGACTATAGGCATGCCACTATGCCCAGCTAATTTTTGTATTTTTCGTAGAGATGGGGTTTCACTGTGTTGGTTAGGCTGGTCTGGAACTCCTGACTACAAGTGATCCACCTGCCTGGGATCCCAGAGTGCTGGGATTACAGGTGTGAGCCACCGTGCCCAGCTCAGGGAGCTCTTTCTCTGAATCTTTGTTCCCTAACCATTTATTTCAATCTCAATTTGAGTATGGATAAGTACTAAAATACTTAAAATGCAAACATTCTAACCTCTACTCTTCTCCCATTTAGAGGGTACAATTTAGTTTAGTAAACATTGCCCACTATTCAGTTTCTTAGCTATGTGAATTGGGCAAATTATTTAAACACTCTAGTTTCTTTGTTTTCCAAACTTGAATAATATGTAATATCCCCCACAATGGTGGTTGTGGGGATTAAATGAAGTAATACCTATAAAGCACTCGGAACAATGCCTGCTACCTTCATCATCATTTTTATCTTGATTACTACTATTGTATCACTATTATTTTTATTTATAAGGCACTGTTGTATAATATAGTAGATATCTAAATTACGAGTAGGCAGATTATTAAATAAATTAATAAATAATAAATAAGTTAATGTAATAATAATAATGGGAGATGTTTTGGGAATTCATAGTGGGAAAAATAAGTTATCAGTTTTATGTGAATCCAGAAAAACTTCAGAGGAGAAGATGATACTTGGCACAAGTTTTAAAGAATAAGTATGGATTTGATGGAGGAAGGTGTATTGGGAATTCCAAGCATTAGGAATAGTTTAGGTAGGAAGAAGAATGATAGCCTCTTATCAGCACTACATTATTTTCTTGACTTGTTACTAGTATTACATGCTTTATTTTCACCAGAATGGATGACTGAAATATGATATGTAAATGCTTTTATGTATGACAATACCACACTTATTTGGTGTTTACATATTTAACAACCTGGATTGTGCCGTGCTTCGCACATAATAATTACTTAATAAATAACTGGTGAATCTAATTAAGCCTTTTCCAAGAACCGCAAATTCAGAAATAATCTGGAAGTGAGTAGAAAAACTTCTAAGTTCTGTGAAAATAGGTGTCACAAGACACCTATACTTTACTCCAGACAGTTTTATGTACTGGACATTATATCATTTTTTTTTTGGAAACACCCTTTGTTCTTCTGAGCAGAGAAACAAATATAAGCATAGCCTGGAACCACAAGAAGTGGCAATTGGGAGTGGACACAAGGTCAAGACAAAATAAACTGATCAGGACAACTTAACAACGATCCTAGTGTAATAGCTCAGAGAAGGCAGCAGAACCAACAATTAGAAATCTTAGCAGTCTCAGGGATCTGAAAAGCTAGCTGAGCACCTTACCTCGTTTCCAGCTTTAGGAAATAATTGAATTTATAGTGTAGTGTAACAGTTGACCCTAATGATGATCCTCAGGCATCAAGAAGAGGGGCTGGGCTCTGTGGCTCATGCCTGTAATCCCAGCACTTTGGGAGGCTGAGGTGGGCAGATTGCTTGAGGCCAGGAGTTTGAGACCAGCCTGGCCAACATGGCAAAGCCCTGTCTCTACTAAAAATACAAAAATTAGCTGGGATGGTGGCACGCACCTGTAGTCTCAGGTACTTTGGAGGCTGAGGCAGCAGAATCACTTGAACCTGGGAGGCGGAGGTTGCAGTGGACCGAGATTGTGTCACTGCACTCCAGCCTGGGCAACACAGCAAGATTCCATCTCAAAAAAAAAAAAAAAAGAGGCTAAATTATACTAGATTATCAGTGTACTTTTAGATAAAAGTCGAAAATTAGGTACTCCAAAATATTTTCTTGTGATTACTATGTGAAGTTTTGCATACATAAAGATTATATTTCGAAGTATCTAGAAAGTTTACAAATTTATTTCTAAAGAGCAACATTTTCTCTGATAGACTAGTAATAAAAATCTATAACATGAGGGGAAGGAAGGGAAAAAGCATTAATGTTTAAAAGAAAAATTCTCTTGAGACTTTACTACTAGACCATTTTGACAAGCTTTTCCAAGAATAGTAAAAATATTTTGTGTATAATCTTGAGAACTTAATAGCTATCTTAATCATAATCAGTTCACCTCAGTAAACTAAGAAAATGTCTTACATGTTTTCCATTTGCGATACATTTGATCTAAAGACTGAAAGCATACTAATTATTTTGAGGAGCTTCTGTAATTTTGTTGGCTGGAAAATACTGACAAATTGATCACACTGAAAGAAAGAACCTTTGTTGTAAGCTTTGGGCCTTCCTACAAATTTTTCTAGATTCTTCTTTTTAGACTTCAGGTCATCTTCTTTTCTCTCTTTCCCTCTCAACTAAGATACAGTCCATTAGAATGTCTTTTTAGCTTTTCTTTCACATTTTTTCCCGAATGTAACTACTTATCATCAATGCAATATAATTGAATCTCATCACATTCCCTTGTGTGCAATACTGCAAGTCTTCTAACTTATTATCTCCTGTGGTCTTTTGGTCACAGGAGCCAGCAGATTTTATTTTATTTATTTATTTATTTATTTATTTATTTATTTATTTATTTTTTGAAACAGGATCTCACTCTGTCACCTCAGGCTGGAGTGCAGTGGTACCATCGGGGTTCACTGCATCCTCGAACTTGTGGGCACAAATGATCCTCCCGCCTCAGCCTCCTGAGTAGCTGGGACCACTAAATGTGCCACCACACCCGGCTAATTTTTGTATTTTTTGTATAGATGGGGTTTCACCATGTTGCCCAAGCTGGTCAGACTTTTAAACATAAATAAGATTATAACACTTCCTTGTTCAAAACTATCCAAAGATGTCCCCTCCAAAACTACTTACCATGCATAAGGCTCTTCTCATTTGGTCTCCACCTCCCTCTGTAGCTTCTTTTCCTACCACTGACTTCCTTGTTTATCACATTTCAGCCACACTGGCCTTGGTGCTGTTCTTTGAACATGCCATACTCATTCCCATCAAATAAATGACCTTTGTCCTTTTCGTTCTTGTCACCTGGAATATTCTGCCTTGCACCTTCACATGACTTATTCCCTCACATTTTTACCTCCTCATAGCGGGTATCTCTGACCCTCTTGACCCTTTCTATCCTTTTGCTGTTTTCTTCCTAACACATATTACTAGTTGAATTTCCACTCCACATATACCATCTTCCCAAACTAGAGTGTAAGCTCCATGAAAGTCTCTTATTTCCTCCTCTATGTCTAGTGCCTAGGACAGTGCATGGCACATAGCAGGCACTCAGTAAATAGTCGCTGAATTGATGAATGGCTGAACTTTCAAGGGCAATCAGAACAATTTCCTTTTCCTTCAGAAAGACAGATTTATTTATATAAGTGCTAATAACCTCTCTTTTAACCACTGTGGTCAAAAAGGGAAGTAAGGTGCCAGGGGAGGGAAATCACTATTCTATTCTATGACTGGATTTTAATTTAGAAGCTGTAATTTCTATTTAATTTTATGGCATTAATTTTGGATGTACCTGTACTTATTACATGTGTGTGTGCCTTCTAGGGAAGATCTTATCGTGACCAACAGCTGCTGCTTCTCAAGAAGCACTTAGAAAATAATTACAGGAGCAGAGATCGAAAATGGATTGTTTTGTTTCCAGAAGGGGGCTTCCTCAGGAAGCGGCGAGAAACAAGTCAGGCATTTGCCAAGAAAAATAACTTGCCATTTCTTACAAATGTTACTCTGCCAAGGTCTGGGGCAACAAAAATTATTTTGAATGCACTTGTAGCACAACAGAAAAATGGAAGTCCAGCAGGAGGAGATGCTAAAGAATTAGGTATGATGGTTTTTAGCATTTTTTACCTTGTTGGAGTTAAAGGATTTTCTGGAGTTACAGAAGATGATCATTGTTCTTTTTTGTATTTATAATTTGTGTTAAAAATAATACTTAGGGAGAAGATGAAACTGTAATTTTAAAAAAATGTTTCCATTTACAAAAATAGTCTGTGCTTTTAGTAATTTACTCAAATAATACAGAAATGCATAAAGTCAAAGATGTCTTTCTCCTGTCTTACTTATATGGAGCCATTCCCACGGCTGCAGTAAACATTCTTACAAATGTCTTTACATATTGGTGGAACTATTTCTGTAGTACAGATTCCTAGAAGTAGAATTGCTAGACTAAAAGATATAACTATAGAAATGACATGTTTGAAAAACTAATCTTTTCATTTATCAAATAATATTTTCATTTACCAAATTGAGAAAGCTTTTTGGTCTTCTTTTTGTTTGTTTGTTTGTTTGTTTTTGTTTTTTTCCTGGATTTTCTTGGGAGACAGTCTTGCTCTGTTGTCCAGGCTGGAGTGCAGTGGTATGATCATAGCTCACCATAGTCTTGAATTCCTGGGCTCAAGCGATCTTCCCACCTCAACCTCCTGAGTAGCTGGGGTTGTAGGCACATGCCACCATGCCTGGCTAATTCTTTAGTTGTTTTGTAGAGATGGGGTTCTCACTATGTTGACCAGACTAGTGTCAGACCCCTAACCTGAAGCGATACTCCTGCGTTGGCCTCCCAGAGTGCTGGGAGTATAGGAGTATAGGTGTAAGCCACTGTGTCCAGCCTTGTTTGTTTTTAATACAGAGAACTAATTTAATGCAATTTGATAGTATTAAGAGCATTAAGTGTTAATAAATGACTCAGTTATTCCACTGCAAATATTTATCAAAAGGAAATAATCTGAAATGCAGGCAAAGAAGTTTATTACAGATTATTTATAATAGCCAAAACATTGGAATTAGCTAGAAGTGAGAATGGATTAGTAATTATCAAATATCCATACAACGAAATACAACACAGCTGTTACAAATGATGTTTATGGAGTGTTTGTATTGGCTTGGAAAAATATTTATGCTCTTCTGTTAATAGGGTGGGCAAACATGCAACTCTTCTGAAAACAATTTGAATTCAAGTCTGTAAACAACAAGGCAGTAGGAAATACGTGAAAGGAAAGACACCAAAATGTTAGCAGTGATTGCTTTTCTGAGTTGTAACATTATGGATTATTTTTCTCTATTAATGCTTTTCTGAATTTTCCGTTTTTAAAAATAATGTGTGTGTATTACCTTCTCACCATCAAAAAGCAAATCATACTCAAAGATGCAACTATCTTTCAGATAGCCTGGTAAATTATAAAGTTTTGCAGAAGATATTTGTTCCCATAGCGTGGAGACTGTTTTGAACAAGTTACCTAAGATACTGCTGTGAAAGTCTGGTTATAAGTTAGAAAGCTGAAAGGCATTCACTAGGCCTGTTTCCTTTGCAGTATTTTGCTATTTCTTTTCATATTCTTTAAATAAAATAAAATAATAATTGAAATGATTGGCCCTCAGAAACAGTATGTTTTTAAATGGCAATTAGGACCAGACATAGAAATAATGTCTGTGATTTAACTCAGATTTAACTGAGTTTTCCTTTTATTTGTTTTTCCCAAGCAGCTGCTTGGCAGTCAGCTCTCTTAATCTTTCATTATCTATTAAAAAGACAAATTGGAAGAGTCTTTTAATAGAAAAGGAACGTTCAGAATAGTTTCACTGCTGGAGAGACACTGTGGCAATGGCAGCCAAGCCAAAGCTTGAAGGCAAATGTCTTCCAAACAGGATTAGTTGCACTAATAAAGACTGCTGTTTTAAAATAGTTCCATCCAGGCAATATCCTGTGGTGGTCTAGATCTCAAATGTAGGGGCAACTGTTATACTGATTGCATAATAGTGAAGAAAAATGGTTGTTTTCTTTTAGAGAGAACTAGTTTACGTTTGTAACTAAAGCAGAGTAGTTTATTTTTTAATCCTACCTTAAAGTTTTTCATTCTACCTGTTTAGAAGAAAAACCGTAAGTATACCTGAAAACTAGTTTTACCTGTATTTTATTATTATTTTCCATGTTTTGGTATTTTACATTTTATTTTCTTTTGTGTTTATGTTAATTAGCATTTTATTCCATGTATACACAAACCATGCCTTTGTGTTTGTTTTAATATGTGATCCATACACATATACCAAAATTAAGTTCTGTCTGATTAACTTTAAAAAGATTAGTATTTTTGTTACCACGTGATTTAACAGATATTAAACTGAATTTTGGTGTTTTTTCTCATCATTTAATTATAAAAATTTTCAAACATACATAAGAGTTTAAAGAATTTTGCAGTGGATATCTGTGAGCTGACTAGATTATCTCTTCATCATTCTATCCATCCATTAATCCATCTTGGTTGTTTCATTTTTTTAATGTGTCTAAAAATAAGCTTCATTAGTATGCTTTACTCCTAAACATTTCAGCATGCATATCATTGGTAGCTTGTTAAAGTGTGTTTCTTTACATAAACTCAGTTCATTTAGCAATATGTTATTTTTAAATTATTTTTTTTACTTGTTTTACAAGTATATTTTTCTCCTTCACAATGTTGTTCTAAAATCTTTACAGAATTTAAGGCCAGTTTTAAATTATTTGACATACGAAAGTAATATATCATTGATTCCTAATGCACATTTGGACTTATGCTTGAAAATGAGTTTTCTTTTTTTTAGGAATTTCTTACATACTTCAAATAAAGAATGGACCATTATACTCTTAAAGTCTGGCCATCAGTATCCTCTGTGATGATTCTGCTCTCAGTTCTCGCTCACCTTTGTACCCCATGCTGGGATAAAAACAATGTGCAAAGGATCAAACTTAGCAGAACTTACCATCCCCTCTCCACAACAGTAGTCACCAGTTGTACGTTCCAAAAGGCAGGAAGCTTTATTGCTTTATGTGTACATATAACTCTTGCTAAAACTGAGGGAGATATTTTGCTTTTTATTTATTTATTTTTTTTATTTTTTATGTATTTTATTTTTTTGAGACGGAGTTTCACTCTTGTTGCTCAGGCTGGAGTGCAATGGTGCAATCTCAGCTCACTACAACCTCCACCTCTTGGGTTCAAGCGATTCTCCTGCCTCAGCCTCCCGAGTAGCTGGGATTACAGGGGTGCACCACCACACCTGGCTAATTTTGTATTTTTAGTAGAGACAGGGGTTTCGAACTTCCTATCTTAGGTGATCTGCCTGTCTTAGCCTCCCGAAGTGCTGGGATTACAGGCATGAGCTACTGCGCCCGGCCTTTTTTTTTTTTTTTTTTTGTGAGACGGAGTTTTGCTCTTGTGCCCAGGCCAGAGTGCAGTGGCAGTGATCTTGGCTCGCTGCAACCTCCACCTCCTGGGTTCAAGCGATTACCCTGCCTCAGCCTCCCAAGCAGCTGGGATTACAGTCACGCGCCACCATACCCAGCTAATTTTTTGTATTTTTAGTAGAGATAGGGTTTCACCATGACCTCAGGTGATCTGCCCACCTCTGCCTTCCAAAGTACTGGGATTATAGGCGTGAGCCACTACACCCAGCCTCAAGAGCAGCAACAAAGTGTGTCCATAAAGAATGCTTAATTTTGTTGCCATGTTCCAATATTTATTAATGCCTATCCTCAGTATCACAAATCTTGGTGTTTATATTATATTATATTATATTATATTATATTATGTTATGTTATATTTAGTGAATGATTTTGTTTTGTTTTGAAGTCTGTTTTTTCTGTGATGTGAGTTTAGCTTCTGACCTTTTCATAGGTCAGTTTTTTATAGGAGTGTTAAATATAAATTAGATCTTCATAGTGCATAATTGTATCAGATACTTGAATGGTGCATGTCCAGTAGATAATAGTGTTCTTTGTTTTGAGGTTCATCCATTTTATAACACAATAAGTAATGCTTAATTTCTTCTAAAGAACATTATAGAACAGTAGCACCAAAGTTCATCCTCAGAATTTTTCTTAAAGCAGAAGGTATATTGATATACCTTACACTGGTCAAGTAATCTATGTTATTTGCTATAGATAATATAAAAGTTGATTTATATTAAGTCTTTTTTTCTTTGTTCTCAGACAGCAAATCAAAAGGCCTCCAGTGGATAATAGATACGACGATAGCTTATCCCAAAGCTGAACCTATAGATATTCAAACCTGGATCCTTGGATACAGGAAACCAACAGTCACACATGTACATTATAGGTAAGAATTCTATATTAGTACTCAGTATATATCCAACAATACTACCTCAGGACAGTATGAATGTCTTAATATTTAGTTTTTAATCATACAGTAGAAATAGTTGGCTCAAGTTCATTCTTATGCTGCATTTTTAATATTAAAATATCATTTGAAGTAGGTATTTCACTCAGTTATAGAGATCTCTAAAAGTGATATTCTAGAGGCACTATGTTTATTCGGTTGCCTGACACTTGAGTAAAAGTTAACTTAAAGGGCAAACATCAAGGATAAATATATACTCACTTGGCTTAAGAAGGTGTATATTAGTAGAGATATTACAGAAAAGGAGTCCTCATCCAGAACCCCAGAATGTTCTTGGATCTTGAGCAAGAAAGAATTCAGGGCGAGTCTGTAAAGTGAAAGCAAGTATGTTACAAAAGTAAAGGAATAAAAGAATGGCCACTCCATAGACGGAACAGCCCCAGGGGCTGCTGATTGCCCATTTTTATGGTTATTTCTTGATGATATGCTAAATAAGGGGTGGATTCTTCATGCCTCTCCTTTTTAGACTATATAGGGTAACTTCCTGATGTTGCCATGGCATTTGTAAACTGTGATGGCACTGGTGGGAGCATAGCAGTGAGGATGACCAAAGGTCACTCTCGTGGCCATCTTGCTTTTGGTGGTTTTTAGCTGGTTTCTTTACTGCAACCTGTTTTATTAGCAAGGTCTTTATGACCTGTATTTTGTGCTGACCTCGTGTCTCCTCCTGTGACTTCGAATGCCTTAACTATCTGGGAATGCAGCCGAGTAGGTCTCAGCCTCATTTTACCCAGCCTGTATTCAAGATAGAATTGCTCTGCTTCACACACCTGTGACGGAAATTGAATTTCTTTTTAAATCATTAATCCACATAAGATTTTCTGAATGATTAAATTGGTAATGTAGCTATGACTTACACTTTTAAATTTTTAACATTTTAATATGTCATTTGCATAAACAATAGCAAAAACATTTATTGAATATGTATGCTAGCTTCTTGTTTTTTTAATGTAGTTTTTTTAAGGAGTTTATATAAATATGATAGATATTTGTATGAAGCATAGGCTGATAAGGCCTGTTGGGTTTTGATCACTTTTATAGGCCTTTTAGCCTTACCGTGTTTCCATGTGAAAGACCTCAACCCCTGGCAACTGCCTTACAAAGGTGAGGAATTGGTCCCAAGGAACATCACAGTTGCCACAAAAGCCCTCAATTCTAGAGGAAAACAACTCAAATTACGTACCATTGATAGTACATAGGTAGCATATTTTTATATGTGTAAACCATCAGAGTTTTATTAGTACAAATGTAAGTACAGAGTTGGAAGAATTTGAATGAAAATTAAATTCTGAAATTTAAAATTACATAATTAATAGTTGGGCTTTTTGATGTGTGAGGGATGACTATAAAATTACAGTTGATTCTGGTGTGTGGCTTACACTGAGCAAGGTAAGAGTGTAATTCTTTGTGTCTCTTTTCTCAGTCGACTCCACAGGTTTCCCTTTTACTTAAGTTATTGAGCACTTACTCTGTATAAGGCAATGTGCTAGGCCCTGGAAGAATTGCTCTAGGAACAGTTTTATTTCCACATATGTGAAACATAGCAAACCTTCAGTAAGTTTTTACATTGTAATCTATGAATGAAGGACAATGTTAATGCCCAAGCTAGGAATACATGGCTGTTGGATATATGACTATATGTGCATTCGATATATGTGCATTGGATGTATGTAGATCTTCCTAGCAAATCATACCCCAAAAAGAACTGAGATGAGGAAGAAAACATTGTGTGGTATGGGCATTCTAGTATAGGTGACCCTGCTTTTCTTTTTGAATCAATAAATAGAGGAAATTTTAGTTTATAATCAGGAAAAAAATGAATCAAATCATAAAGGATCATAGAAAGGGAAGAAATGGCCTACTTTTAGCAAGATTACTTTAATAGGCTCTTACATTCACTTGAAACAGAGGTTCTTAGTGCTGGGGCTCATGGATAGACCTCAGAGAATTTTTTAACTGAATAAATGAAATTTTGAGAATGTTTATACCTTTCTACAGAGAAAGTTCATAGCTTTCACTCTGTTCTCAAAATTATTTATGACCTCAAGAAATTAAGGACCCCTGACTTAAAGATGAAAACCTCATAATAGATAGAAGATGAGGAATGGTCAGTTTGATACAGAAAAATACTTCTAATAAAGAAAATTTAATATGTTAAACTAGTAGAGATTAAATCATGTTATAGAATCATACTCCAAGACATTAAAGTACAAATTATGCCTGATTATGAATATGCACATATACAAACCCTAGGAGTCTTGGGACAGGTGAGGAGATACACTTTTCTTCCCAGGAATTTAATCAAGATTATTGTCTAACCAATGTTAGACAGGAGAGTAAGGACCTGTGTTCAGAAATGGAGAGCAAATGAAAAGAGCAGAAAAGAACAGAGGTGTCCTGGTGTCAGGATAGTACTGTGCTTTTGCAGGAAGCCTGTGAGAGGGGATATGGGCCATGTCTTTAGCAGCTCCCAGGAATAGTCTCTATCAACTATAGAGTGACTTCTCATGTATTGTTCTTGGCCATCAGGACACCATGGTGCATAGGGAAAGAAACAGTGGTTTTAATTCAGACTTTTTGTTCATTTGGTTATATTTTTAAAATTTTAAACAAGGACAAGATGTTTCAATAAAAGTTTTAAAATGCAGCATTAGAAATCACATTATATATATAAATGTTAATAATATAAATAATTGGGATTAGATCCCTTTCTCTTGTAATGTGGGGAGGTTGGCAAGAAAAACTGGGTAGTATCGGCCGGGCATGGTGGCTCACGCGTGTAATCCTAGCACTTTGGGAGGCCGAGGTGGGCAGATCACCTGAGGTCGGGAGTTTGAGACCAGCCTGACCAACATGGAGAAACCCCGTCTCTACTAAAAAAATACAAAGTTAGCCAGGCGTGGTGGCACATGCCTGTAATCCCAGCTAGTAGGGAGGGTGAGGCAGGAGAATTGCTTGAACCTGGGAGGCGGAGGTTGCGGTGAGCCGAGATCACGCCATTGCACTCCAGCCTGGGCAACAAGAGCGAAACTCTGTCTCGAAAAAAAAAAGAAAAACTGGATAGTATCAACTGCTTAAAGTGGGGAGTGGGTGCCCAAAGCATAGGAAAAGGTGGTCTGGAAACTATAAAGTTCACTAAAAAATAGTAGTTTTGTTCATTTTTGGCTTGCTTATCTTCACCTATAGGGAGATTTGAAAAACTATTCATGAAAGTTTTTTTTTTTTTTTTTTTTCCTGCAGTTGAGCATAATTTCTCCCTTTCTGCAGTTAAGCATAATTTCTCCAGAACTCTAGAACTATTAAACCATATGGGACCAGCCAATTTTGTTTCACATGATGTAGAAAGGATTTGTTTTCATCTTAGCAGACTTAAAAAGATAAATAAATAAAGCAGCCCTCATTCTTGAGAATTTAATTGAAGTGATCACTTAGTGATTATGGTATATAACTGGGCAAGTCAGTACTGTTGCTGGTTTGTTTTTTTTGAGACACAGCTTCACTCTGTCGCCCAGGCTACAGTGCAGTGGGCACTGCAACCTCCACCTCCCGGGTTCAAGTGATTCTTCTGCCTCAGCCCCCTGAGTAGCTGGGATTACAGGCACATGCCACCATGCCTGGCTCATTTTTGTATTATTAGTAGAGGTGGGGTTTCACCATGTTGGCCAGGCTGGTCTCGAACTCCTGACCTCAGGTGATCTGACAGCCTCGGCCTTCCAAAGTGCTTTAGCCACACACCTGGCCTGTTGCTAGTTTTTTAGTGTAATCTTGGGAAATGTGACATATGACAGTCAGAAAGTAATCCATCCTGCTCAACTTTTATTAGATTCCACTTAAGATATTTCATGTATTTTAATTTCTCCGTTTTAAAAGAAATAATGTGATTGGTAAAATGTTATCTATAGAGTTGACAAGCATGAGAAGCCTAGAGAGTTCTGTAATTTAAAAAAACAAAAAAGAGAGCTAACGTAGATGAGTCCTAGAACACTAGTACCACTTAAAAGGCAGCTATTATGGATCAAATCAAAACAAATTCATAGGTAGTAGTAATTAAATGAAACACAATTTTTTTTTTTTTTTTTTTTGAGATGGAGTTTCGCTTTTGTTGCCCAGGCTGGAGTGCAATGGTGTGATCTTGACTCACTGTAACCTCCGCCTCCTGGGTTCAAGTGATTCTCCTGCCTTAGCCTGCCGAGTAGCTGGGATTACAGTAGGCATGCGCCACCATGCCCGGCTAGTTTTATATTTTTAGTAGATATGGGGTTTCTCCGTGTTGGTCAGGCTGGTCTCGAACTCCCGACCTCAGGTGATCCACCCACCTTGGCCTCCCAAAGTTCTGGGATTATAGGCATGAGCCACCGCGCCCAGCCATGAAACAGAATTCTAAGAGAAACTCCCAGTTGGAAGTACAGGTTAAGAGAAAGGTTAACAATTCATAAGTGTTAAATCTATAATAAGTGTATATATATTTGAGATACTTCTATTATATTTTAGGTAGATTTCATATAGGGCAATAACTGTGCTTCCTATGTAGTACATCTTGGTATCTGCTGAGAGCCACAAAAGATGGCTCTGGGTGGCTGGGGTATTATATTGTTATACGATAGCATTCCTTACCATCAGAATTCACTTGGGAAACAATATAGTTAGCATAACTTATTTAACATTAATCAGTGGTTTGTCTATTTATTTATTTATTTATTTTGAGACAGAGTCTCGTTGTGTCATTCAGGCTGGAATGCAGTGACGCAATATCAGCTCACTGCAACCTCTGCCTCCCGGGTTCAAGCAATTCTCCTCCCTCAGCCTCACAAGTAGCTGGGTTTACAGGCACCTGCCACCATGCCTGGCTAGATTTTATTTTTCCATAATACATTTATTTTCACTTCTTACAAATTATAGTCCAAGCTGCCAAATAAATTCCACTACCTGTTCTGTACCTCATTGGAACATAACATGACAAGCAAGTATATGGAGATCTCTGAGCAAAAGTGGCATTTTCCCACAGAGTAACTCCCTTCATACTGTGTTAATAAGTTCTTTTTAAAAAAAAAAAAAAAATCTTTCTTTAAATAGAAAAATAATGTCTAGATTGCCAGAATGTACAGCAGAATGTTTTTCTTGATTTGAAATTTCTGTACTGACGCTTAGGAAAAAAGCATAAGAATGTAATAACTTATTTTAAATACTCTGAAACTGTTTATTTCTTCCAATAGCAGTTTTCTCCATTAATTTACTACTCAGGCTTATGTTGGTTTTTAGGATTTCTAGAAGACATGACATGTTATATATGAAACACCATAAAATACACATTATTTTTATATAAAATACTACTGAAGTACTTAAAATACCACATAGATGAGAAAGTAAACATTTGTGGCAGAGTTGTATACTAGAGCCTGTCTTACAAATAGTATTGCTATGTTTCAAAAGTTGAACTTTTAGGGCATGCATTGAGAGCATATTCCTCAGAAAATTTGTGGCAAATGGTGATTAAGTGCCCAGGCAACTTTGCTAATGCTGGGACTCTGGTGGCCAGAAGTTGCCCTGACTTTGGCAGATGCATTGTTGTGAGATGCAAATGATGTACAGGTAAGAGGGTCTTTTAGGCTGTGCATCGTGGCTCATGCCTGTAATCCCAGCACTTTGGGAGGCCAAGATGGGCAGATCACTTGAGGCCAGGAGTTCGAGATTAGCCTGGCCAATATGGTGAAACCCCATCTCTACCAAAAATACAAAAATTAGCTAGGTGTGGTGGCATGTGCCTGTTACTACTTGGGAGTGAGACAGGAGAATCGCTTGAACCTGGGAGATGGAGGTTGTGGTGAGCCGAGATTGTGCCACTGTACTCCAGCCTGAGCAACAGAGCACGACTCTGTCTCAAAAGAAAAAAAAAAAAAAGACTTTTAAAAAACACAAAGCACCTTTTAAATATAAAGCACCATTATTAAAATATATAAAGAATGACAGATTATTGATAAGTTCAGTATTTATAAATCAGCATTCTCCATATATATATTGGATCGCAGTCATTTATTACTTTAAGAGAAAAGATGCTTTTTAAAAAATACATTTATTACCAATATTATTTATTGTTTAGGTAAATATTTTTTATTAGCTTGCATACAACTACATTATTGAACTTTTTCAAAAGTAATGCTTATTTTAAAAGAACTAAGACTTATCTAAGGGAAACATCTGAGAGTAAAGAACTTTTTCCTCCTCCTGACCTCTTTTTATTTCTGTCAAACTGGAAGACAGCTTATTCCTGCTAAGCAAGTAGTGGGCACAGTGCACTGCTGTTCAGTGGTTAATAGCAAAATTAAACATGATTAGATTTTAATTACAGGGAGAGTATTTATAGGGGTAAAGACAAAAGTAATGTCTGTCCTTAATATAAATGTCTATTTCCCTTCAGTTAGGACAGTGAGTTAGAGAAAATGATCCTTGTGCAGAAGTAGCTTATTTTTTCGTGTTTAAAATCTTGAGAAAAGATATAACCATAAGTGTAGTGGCATAGATAGATTACTAAAAGCAGAGGTGGTGTTTTCATGTGTAACTTGATTAGGACTTTGGTTACTTGGGAGAAGGCATTCAAGTATGAACTTTGGGAAATAACTTATTTTAATTTGGGGAGGGGGAATTAATTTAGAAAAGAAATATTAATATTTTTTAAAGATACATATGCTGTCTAGCAACAGTAAACAAACTAACATTTTGACATATTTGCTTTAGGGTATTTGTAATTGATAAAAGAAATGATACACCATTTTAGGCCAATCAGATTTGGAAAAATCAAAGATGGTGACTTGGTCACCAATATGGGAAAAGGTGATCTCTTATATACTGCTAATGAGATTACAATCTACTGTGATCACTTTGAGGACTAGCTGACTATACTTATAAATTGAAAATGCACATACTCTGTGATCTAGCAATTTCCATGGCTGGGCACATACATAGCCTACATTAGTTTGCAGAGTATTATTAAAATTACATCTGCACAGTGAGAATTATTGTCAAAGAGATGAGGGAAAAGTTATTTGTGAGAAAAATTACCAACACTTAAAAACAGAGAATAATATTTTGTAATTTTATGCCTAACCCTGTATGTATTTTTGATTAATATACCATTTTGGTCTTTCCTTCTGCTTTTACCCTTACTCCCTAAGACAACAAAACAAAAAAGTCATGAGTTTTTATATGTTTTAGGGGCTGTAATTTCAGAAATAGTTATTCCTTCAAAATCTTTTTATTACAGAAAATTTCAGACTTGTAAATGAAATCTCATGTGCACATCACACCCCCTCAACAATTACCAACTTATGATCAATGTTACCTCCTATACGTTATTTTCAGACCCCAGTGGATTATTTTGAAGCAAGCCTCAGATATCATATAATGTCATTTGTAAATATTTCATTATGTATTCTCTAAAATGTAAAAACATGAAAGACCTGAATATATAGAAAGAGAATACGTGTGTTCATAGAGGTGAAAACTCAATATTATAAAGATGACAGTTCTTCCAGATTAACCTATAAATTTAATGTAATTCCAAACAGAATTCAGGATGGTTTTTCAAGAAACTGGACAAAAATTTGGTTATAAAATTCATTTGGGAGAGTAAAGATAAATGAATAGCTAAGATAGTTTTGAGGATGAACAAAACAAAGGAGTTCTTCCTACTAGATGTCAAGTTTAGTTACACTAATGTAATTAAAACAGTGTAGTTATAGGAGAAAGTCCAGATCAATGGAGAGATTAGAAAGTTCAGGTCAAGATTTATTTGTGAACTCACATGTGATTGAGTAGCCCTTTCCTATCAATGGAGAAAGGACAAACTATCCAATAAATGGTTTTGGGACTGTTGATTCACAATATGGGAGGAAAAGCTAGAATTTCACTCCATACCATATACCAAAATTAATTCCGGGTGGATTTTATCTCAACAACAATGATGGGAGCCTAAAGTATTTGGGTGGGTGCAATGAACCGTGCCTGTATTCCTAGCTACTCAGAAGGATCGCTTGAGCCCAGGGGTTTGAGGCTAGCCTGGGCAATAAAGTATTTGAAGAAAATATAGGAGACTCTTAATGTCTTCAAGTAGGGTAGCCCTTCCTTACAAGACACAGAAATCAGAAGTCATAAATCATTAAGGAAAATATAAATATGAGTACATCAAAACTAAAAACTAGGCTGGGCACAGTAGCTCACGCCTATAATCCCAGCACTTTGGGACGCCTGAGGCAGGCAGATCCCTTGAGATCAGGAGTTCGAGACCAGCCTGGCCAATGTGGTGACCCCATCTGTACTAAAAACACAATAAATTAGCTGATAGGTGAGCGCCTGTAATCTCAGCTACTCGGGAGGCTGAGGCATGAGAATTGCTTGAACCCAGGAGGCGGAGGTTGCAGTGAGCTGAAATAGCGCCACTGTACTCCAGCCTGAGTGACAGAGTGAGACTCTGTCTCAAAATAATAATAATAATAATAATAATAATAAATAAGTAAATAAAAATAAAATGTCCAATTAAAAAAACCCTAAAAACTAGAGTGTTCAAGAGACACAATAAAATGTTTGAAATGCATATAAGAAAAGTGAGTATTGAGTATATAGTCATGTGTCACTTAATGACAGGGATAGTTTCTGAGAAATGTGAAATTAGGTGATTGCATCATTGTACGAACATCATAGAGTATACTTAGACAAACCTAGATGGTATAACCTCCTACACACCTAGGCTGTGTGGCATAGCCTATTGCTCCTAGGCTGCAGACCTGTACAACATATTACTGTAGTGAAGACTGTAGGCAATTGGAATACAATGGTAAGTATTTGTGTATCTAAACATATCTAAACATAGAACAGGTACAGTAAAAATACAGCATAAAAGTTTTTTTGTTTTGTTTTGTTTTTTTTTGTTTGAGACAGTGTCTCTCTCTCTGTTGCCCAGGCTGGAGTGCAGTGGTGCGATCTTAGCTTACTGCAACCTCCACCTCCCGGGCTCAAGCAGTTCTCCCACCTCAGCCTCCTGGGTAGCTGGGATTATAGGCATGCGTCACCATGCCCAGGTAATTTTTGTATTTTTAGTAGAGATGGGGCTTCACCATTTTGTCCAGGCTGATCTTGAACTCCTGGGATCAAGTGATCTACCCACCCTGGCCTCCCAAAGTGCTAGGGTTACAGGTGTGAGCCACGGTCCCCGGCCAGTATAAAGGATTCTTAAAATGATACGCCTACCATATATGGAGCTAGTAGGACTGGGAGTTGCTCTGAGTGAGTCAGTGAGTGATGAGTGAATGTGAAGGCCTAAGATATTACCCTATACTACTGTAGACTTTATAAACACTGTATAGGCTACACTAAATTTATTTTAAAAATAAAGTAATTGTGCTATGGCATTACAATGACTATGACATCACTAGGCAACAGGAATTTTTCAGCTCCATTATAATCTACGGGAACCATTGTCATATATGCAGTCTGTCGCTGACTGAAATGTCATGTGGCACATGACTGTACATGTAAACAGCTCAACAGTTTTTACAAATCAATAATATTTAAAACCCAGAAGAAAATGTACAAAAGACACAAAGACTTTTCGTTATTTATAGAAATAAAAATATATGAAAAGATCAGGGAAATGCAAAACAGGGCAAAATACTATTTTTTTTCTTATCAATATCAAATATTGGTGAGCTTTTAGGGAAGTTAACACACACAAATCGATGCAGCCAATCTGAAGAGCAGTTTAGCAATATTTTAAATTATCTACGACATAACAATTCTACTTGGGGCTATATATCCTAGAGAAAGACAGGATATTACTGCAAGATATTTTGTAAGAGTAAGAAATTAGAAATAATCTAAATGTCCATTAGTAGAGGGATAACTAAATAAAATATTGTGTATTCTTTTTTGTTATTTTTTTGCTCAGAGCAGAGAGCATTAAAAATATCATGTATTCTTCAAAGGAATATACTAAACAGATTTTTATTTCTGAGTGCTTGACTCCTTCACTAGTATGTCTAATAGTCCTCTCGTCAGAGGCATTTGAACCGGAGCAACTCCATCTTGAGTAGGGGCTGGGTAAAATAAGGCTGAGACCTACTGGGCTGCATTCCCAGATGGTTAAGGCCTTCTAAGTCATAGGATAAGAGGTTGTGGCACAAGATACAGGTCATAAAGACCTTCCTGATAAAACAGGTTGCAGTAAAGAAGCTGGCTAAAACCCACCAAAATCAAGATGGGAACAGGAGTGACCTCTTGTTTTCCTCACTGCTACACTTCTGCCAGCGCCATGACAGTTTACAAATGCTATGGAAACGTCAGGAAGTTACCTTATATGGTCTAAAAGGGGAGGCATGAATAATCCACCCCTTGTTTACCATATAATCAAGAAATAACCATAAAAATGGGCAACCAGCAGCCGTTAAGGCTGCTCTGTCTATGGAGTAGCCATTCTTTTATTCCTCTACTTTCTTAATAGACTTGCTTTCGCTTTAGTCTACGGAATCACCCTGAATTCTTGCACAAGATCCAAAAATCCTCTCCTGGGGGCTGGATCAGGACCTCTTTCCCATAACACTCTCTCAAACTGAACTGTGGATTTCCCTAAAAATATATACTCCTTCATAGCCTTTACTATCTCATTATTGATAACAGCCTCCATCCTTCCTGTCACTCAGATGAGAAGCCTTGGGGTTGTCCATGGCTCTTCTTTTTCTCTCATATTCTGCATCCACTCAGTTAGGAAATCTTTTTGCTTCTAAATTTAAATACATATCCCCTGATCACTTCTTTTCACCCTGGTCCTAGCCACTATCACCTCTATCCTGCTCCTAGATTACTACATAACCTCCTAATGTGTCATCCTATTTTTACCTTTGTCCCCTGGCGAATTCCAACATAGTATCCAGAGTGCTCCTTTTAAAAGTCAAATTGTGTCAATGCTAGGCTCAGAATTCCATCATGGCTTCCCATCTAAAACCCCCAAAGTCTTACAGTAGTATCTAAGGCCTTATTTGACCTCTTCCTTCTACTCTTTAGTCATTCCCCTGTGTCTATACTGGCTTTCTTGCTGTTACTGAACATCCCAAATGTATTCCTACTTCATGTTCCTACTGACTGTTTCCTCCTCCACAAAGAGTCTTCCCTTGGAAATCTGTATGAAGATCGCCCTCACTGCCTTCAGGCCTGCTCAAATGTCCTCTTTCCACCCTACGTCAAATTGCAGTTGTTCCCCTCAGTCTAATATGCTTAAGTGGATTTGGGATGATTTTCTAATGATATTTCTTGTATCTGAGAGTTATAAAAATGGTATTCAAAGCCCATTCCATAGAGATAATGTCACACCATTGATACCAGAATTAAGCTCTGAAAACCACACAATAGAGATGTATGTTTTGTCATATATTAACATCTCTGAAATCGGGAGACATCTTAAAATCAATGTAATAATGCATTGGTTATAATTTAATTGGACATTTGGCAGGCAGCACTTCAAACAAAAGTCTAAACGATAAATGCTGTTCCTTTCCCTGCCCCACAAAAAAAGGGCAGGCAGCATAGTGACTGCCATGTGGTTAGAGTTCAGCTGTTAACAGCGGGTGCCTCTGGGGAGGGACTCGTACTTTTCACTGTACTATTTGAGTGTTTTTTACAATATGCATGTATTCTTCAATTAAAAATAACTAATTGAAAAAAGAAATTGCCCACAGAATTTAGGGTTTTGGATTAATAACTATTTGAATAATTGCAACAAAAGCATTTTCATCTGGTAGGTATAAAAATTTAATAAGTTCACATTTAAAATGCATACCATTTAATAAGATACTAAATAGATTTTTCCCTTTTAAATCAAGGATATTGAAATACTCAAATTACATAGTCTAGATTTTCATATTCTAGTGTTGTATCCATAATTTAAAACTGAGCTTTAAGAGATTTTAATTTACATAATTATTTTTTGACATAAAAGGACAAAGTAAAATAAAATTAATATAGTAGGCCGGGCGCGGTGGCTCATGCCTGTAATCCCAGCACTTTGGGAGGCCGAGGCGGGCGGATCACCTGAGGTCAGGAGTTCGAGACCAACCTGATCAACATGGAGAAATCCCGTCTGTACTAAAAATGCAAAATTAGCCAGGCACAGTAGCGCATGCCTGTAATCCCAGCTACTCGGGAGGCTGAGGCAGGAGAATCGCTTGAACCCGGGAGATGGAGGTTGTGGTGAGCCAAGATTGCACCATTGCACTCCAGCCTGGGCAACAAGAGCGAAACTCCGTCTCAAAATAAATAAATAAAATAAAATAAAATAAAATAAAATAAAATAAATATAGTAAAAATCAGTTATTCAACATATTGGGGACCAAGTTTTAGGTCAGCTTTTTGTAATAACTGTGAGTAACTCAAATAACATATTACCCTTGGATACAATAATGATGTATGTTCAGGTCTTTGCCACCCTCAGCCCCAGCCCCAAAATTACTCATCTAATGATAATATTGCCCTTAAAGATTTTTGAGCTAATAGTTGCATTTTTTTCCCCTAGTAGAAGGAAACAGTGTCCTGTCTTTAGTTTTTCTTAGGCTAGGACTTTTCTCTATCATTGCTTATAATTATTGATAATGTCATCTCTACTTCAGCTATCTAATAATTTTCTTCTTGTCTGCTTTTCTTATCATTGCTTGTTTTTTATTGCTTTGCCTCCATATCCTGTTTTCCCTAGAAAAGTCTGTATGTTTTTTGCCATCAGCCACTGTTCAGAGCTACCAATTGGAAAATGGAAAATTACATATTAAATTTAAACAAGTTTTTAGTTCTGCTTTGCTGTTGTTATTAATGTTCACTGCCTAAAGGTTTTTATTTTCTACACCAGCAGGTTTTCCCCCTTTCCTTTAAAAGCAATTAATAAAACTTTTCAGGCTGGGTATGGTGGCTCATGCCTGTAATCCCAGCACTTTGGGAGGCCGAGGTAGATGGATCACTTGAGGTCAGGAGTTCGAGATCAGCCTGGCCAACATGGTGAAATCCCATCTCTACTGAAAAAAAAGAAAAAAAAAATTAGCTGGGCATGGTGACATGTGCCTCTAATCTCAGCTACTTGGGAGGCTGAGGCAGGAGAATCGCTTGAACCCAGGAGGCAGAGGTTGCAGTGAGCCAAGATCACACCACTGCATTCCAACCTGGGTAACAGAGTGAGACTATGTCTCAAAAGAAAAAAACAGAAAAGCTTTTCAGTTTCATGCTATTCAGGATGGAGACATGAAATAAGTGGTCTCAATTGAGGTTTGGTTATATTGTGAATCAAATTCTGTGTTTCTGTAATGATGTTGAAGAATCAGGTGAATCATCATTACAAATAAGGTAAAATTTCCATTCTCTAATTAGAAGATATGCCTAATTTCAGATATTTAGAAAAAGTATACGTGAAATAAGTTTTTTATGTTACCATAGTAAGTCAGGGTTCTCCAGAAAAACAAAATCAATAGGACAAATAGATGATCCCTGACTTACGGTAGTTAACTTCATGATTTTTTTGACTTTATGATGGTGTGAAAGTAATAGACATTCAGTAGATACCACAGTTTGAATCTTGAATTTTGATCTTTTCCCAGGCTAGTGATATGCGGTACAATACTTTCCTGAGGTACTGGGCAGTGGCAGTGAGCTGCAGCTCCCAGTCAACCACACGATAATGAGGGTAAACAGCCAATACTCCACAGTGTACTGTGTTGCCAGTACTTTTTGGATATTGTGTTTTGTGTTTTCACATCCCATCATCTCTATAAAATGCCCATCTGTGTGCAGTATTAAACACTTTGTTATAGAATAGGCTTTGTGTTAGATGATTGCCCAACTGTAGTCTAATGTAAGTGTTCCCAGCACATTTAAGGTATGCTAGGCTAAGCTATGATGTTCAGTAGTTAGGCATATTAAATGCATTTTTGACTTACAATGGGTTTATCACAATGTAACCCCATTGTAAGTCAAGGATCATCTGTATAAAGATACATAGAAAGAGATTTATTATGAGAAATTGGCTCATGTGATTATGGCTGCTGAGAAGTCCCACAGTCTGCTGTCTGTAAGCTGGAGGCCTCGGAAAGCCAGTGGTGTCATTCCGGTCCAGGCCTGAAGGACTGAGAACCAAGGGAGCCAATGTTGTCAGTTCTAGTCTAAGTCTGAAAGCCCAAGAACTAGGGAGCTGCTGGTATAAGTCCTGGTCCAAGTCGAAAGGCTTTGAGAATAGGGGTACTAACTCTGTAAGTCGCAGTCTCAGTCTGAAAGCCCAGGAGCCAGGAGCACTGATGTTGAAGGGGAGGAGAAGATGGATGGCCCAGCTCAAGCAGAGAGAGTAAATTTGCCCTTCCTCCACCTTTTTGTTCTCTTTGGGCCCTCAGTGGATTAAATGATGTCCTCCCACATGGGGTGTAGGGAGCATCCACTTTACTCAGTTCATCAATTCAGATGCTAATCTCTTCCAGAAACACCCACACAGACACACCTAGAAATAATGTTTTACCAGCTATCTAGGCATCCCTTAGCCCAGTCTAGACTTAGGCTAGATATCAAAAATTAACCCATACACATAGAACTAAAATAATAACAGATAAAGCTAATTTACTGGGATATTATCAATAGATGAATGTGGACATAATATGATTTTGAAAATGTAGTAATTTGGTTAGTAACTGGAAGTAAGCATTGGAAATAAAGAATTCTCTCCCCACCTCCTTGACTCTTTGGGGGTTCACCATGTCTTTTTCACTTTTAGGTCTCCTTAAGGTCTAGCAAAGTGCCATTGTTATTCCAAAAATACCTCTTATTTTCTAATATAGTTTTGTGGAAATATTATGCCCCCAAATACAAAAATTCCTAGGGTTTTAATTTTAATTGAACAATGGTTAAACATAATTCTCACTGATAATTGCTGTTTATCTTTTACTTAGTTATTGAATCTGAGAAATGGAAAGACTACCTAGGTCTTTTTGTCTAACCTTTTCATTTAACTTATTCTCAAAATTTGAGTGAAAAAATGACAGAAAAAATAGCTATGGATAGAGAGAATGATAAAGTAAAGCAAATGTGAGAAATATTAACATTTGGGGAATCTGAGTGAAGCATATGAGAATTTTTATACTATTTTTACAACTTTTCTTTGAGTCTGAAATTATTTCAAAATAAAAAGTTTAAAAACATCATTAGACTCATGAAAAGTGTAATAGTGAGTCTCCTAAGCAGAGAAACCTATGTCAGATTTTGCTTACTGGAGAGTTCACTTCTGCTCAATCAGCAACCATTTGTTAAGCATCTTACTGTGTGTCTCAAAGGATATACAATGAATAAAGATATAATAAATTCCAGTTCTAAAAATGCCATCTCATGGTTTATATCTCCAAATGGCATTTTGAGGGCTCTTGACTGTTGCAAGGAACAAGGCTCAAGAGGAGGGCTCAGTTATCCTTGACTGAGAAGGGGAAGCATTGGCCTAGGTGCTAAGTATTTGCCATCTTCCTATCTCAAAAGTATCTGCTGGTATGTCCCTAGGTTTGCTACCTGTATAGTCTTTGGAAATATCTGCTTTGGTTTATTTCCTGTATTAAAGTAGGTAAAAGTTTATATCTGAGTTTCTGAAATTTATTTTCAGATAACTGAGTGGTTTCTTTTTTAAACTGTTCTAATAGTTCCAGGGGGAAGCTATAAATATTACATTATAGTATGTTATTAGGCCTAGCAGCTTAGTTCAGGATAATGGCTCAAAGTAAAACTTCTGGGAATTGAATGCTGGGAGATACTCTGATATGTTAAATTTGACAGTTTCTGTTTTTGTCCATAAATCTATTTTTTGTAACAAGTAGTTTCTGGATTTCTGTGTTGTTCTTGCCACACTAACCCTGGTAGTGTCCGTGAACATTGATGATTATCTACAGATGACACCACATAAAGTTTTGTGCTTACAGATTACTGTAATTTAATTCTGTTCAGCAAACCTGAGTTCCTACTAAGGATTAGGCACTGACTTATACACTGGGTGCAAAGCTGAGAATAGTGCAGTCTGTTAGACAAAACAGGCACATAGGAAAATAAATAGAATACAAACTAATAGGTATAATCATAGACATAGTTACAAAAGACAGAGTTGGCACTGAGAAGGAATTTTTTTTTTTTTCTTTGAGATGGAGTCTCTCTCTAGTCGCCTAGGCTGCAGTGCAGTGGCACGATCTCAGCTTGCTGCAACCTCTGCCTCCTGGGTTCAAGTGATTCTCCTGCCTCAGCCTCCCACGTAGCTGGGATTACAGGCACGTGCCATCATACCCAGCTAGTTTTTGTATTTTTAGTAGAGACGGAGTTTCACCATTTTGGCCAGGCTGGTCTCGAACTCCTGACCTCAGGTGATCCACCTGCCTTGGCCTCCCAAAGTGCTGAGATTACAGGCATGAGCCCCAGCACCCGGCCCAAGAAGGAATTTTTAATTACCTAGGAGAGAGAAGGAGGAAGCTGAAGGAGAAGAGGACAATGGTTTAAGATAGTCAAATCCTTACCTGCCATAATAGGAAACCAACAAATAAATTTTAAATAGGATAATCTGGAAATAGTGCTATTAAAACATTTATAATATATATGGAAGTAAGTAGCAAAAGAAAGAGAGGGGTTGTATTTGAGAAACAGGTGTCTGAGGAAGGAAAGTATAGGGCCATTATTTTTTGTTGTCTACCCTGTGGTATGCTTTGACTTTTGGAAATTATATGCATATGTTACTTAACAAAGTAAAAAAATCCTATATCTAAGTTTATTTTCTATTGCTTTAATAAAATATCTGAGACTGTGTAATTTATAAAGAATGTAAGTTTCTTTCTCACAGTTCTGGAGGCTGGGAAGTCCAAGATCAGGTGGCTGCATCTGGTTGGCTTCTGGTGAGAGCCTTGTGCTGCTTCATAACATGGCAGAAAGCATCACAGGGTGAGAGAGGAGCACTGAGAGCCAAAGTGGCTTTTAGAACAGACTCATTCTTGTGATAACTAACCTCCTCCTTTGATAACTCATTAATCCATTAATCCATGAATGGATTAATCTATTCATGAAAGCAGAACAATCATGACCAAATCACCTTTTAAAGGCCTCACCTCTTAATACTGACATTGGAGATTAAGTTTGAACATGAGTTTCAGAGACAAAACACATTCAAACCATAGCATTCTTCTTACTCTTTTAGGCCAAATTCAAGTGATACCTCTTTTATATGTCCTATGCCATAAGTAAATACACACATTCCCTTATTTAAACTCACACAGTAGTTCTCTAAAATCCTCGCACAGTGTTTATAATATTCTGGTTGTTACTTTTCCCTCTGCTAGATGATTAGCTATTTGAAAGCAGAAACTGTTTATTTCAGAATCTTCTTCAGTGCTTAGTTCCTTACACAATCTTGACATAATTGAATTGAAGGTTTAGCCATGTTGTTTGTCAGCTCACATTTTGGAGTCTTGGCATAAAAATTCAAATGCTTCAACTCCAGTATAGGGGGTGCCAGCTGCTAAGCATTACTTTACATTTTTTTGAAAGTGTAATTTCATCTAGTACTTCTAAATCTGACTGGATTTTGGTAGTATAGTCTCTATTTAAGAGCACATTCTGAATTACTGATAATAAGAATGTTCATTTCTTGAAAATTAGGAGCTAGTTTTTCATTTGGGCAGCTATTGGTATTGTAAAGGTTTATTTCTGGTGTATACGTGTTTACTTATTTAAATCCCACAAGCACTCCTCTTATTTGATTTCAAGAGGACTGGTATTCCATGTATTTAATCCTTTACCATATTAGGGGATTAGTCGCTTTAATATTTTAATCCCGTGGTGACCAATCAGAGTAATAGAAGTAGATTGCTCTTGAGGGAGCATTTGGTCTGCCCTCCTGGCTGTCTCCTAAGAGAAGAGAATATCCCAGCTATTCTGGGCAGATGGTGGAGTAGGTTCTCTTTCAACACATATCCCCACCCCCATGTTCAACCCTATTGAAGCAATAGATACTTCACCAGCAATGGATACTTCATGCAACAATAGATTGTTGCACCAGCATTGCAACAAAGCAATAGATACTTTCGTGAATTCAACTGGTAAACCCAGACTTCCTCTGTTTAATTCAGCCTTATTTTTAATGTTCTTCTGTTTAATTCAGCTTTATTTTTAATGTCAATTTTCTCCTTATAAAGATATTTTAGATACTATTTTGAGATCTCTTTTAGCCCTATGGCCCTTGCTAAGTTATCCTTAAGTTGATTAGACCTGATTTTATATTAACAGAAGCTAAATTAATCTTATAAAGTAATTACATACTGCAAGTATTAGCTGATATGATTCAACAAGTTATTATCTGTCTTACAAAGAGTACCTATTCTGTGCTAACCAATGGGACTATGGCCTTCTTAGACCAGAGGAAACTTTATGAAGGCTTTATTTCTATTAGGCTTTAGAAGATGGTGGATAGAATTTAGGTAGGTAGAGATGGGAAGGGTAGGTGGGTGGGCATTTTGTGCAGTAGTAACTATGAACAAACACACAGAACTATGGAAGTATAGCACACGTGTAGGAAACAATAAGTAGTCTGTAATATGCATGCATAAATTGAAGCTCTGGGAAATATGGTTGGAAAGTTGAGTTCAGATTTTGGTATACCTTAAAAGCCAAGCTAACTATTTGTATCTCTAAGTAACTCAAAGTCCAATTCAAACAGACTTTCACAATAAGGGAATTTATTAGCTCACATAACTGGACTTCGAAAATAGGACAGGATGATGTACTTAATCTGGTGACTCAAACTCTGTTTCTCCCAGGTCTGCTTTCCTCTCTGTATTGGTTTCATCCTCAGCCAGTAGCTGTGAGGAAATGTAAGACCTCACACTTCCATGAAGATAAAGACAAGAGAAAAAATAGATTTTATTTTTCTTGTAATCCCTCTTAAACTTTTCCCTGAAGCCCCTACAGAACTTTCATTATCATCTCCTTGGCCCTAATTGGTTATGAGCCCATTGCTACACCCCAATACTTGTCATGAAGAGAATGATATATGATGACAGGTCTGACATGGGTTATTAATGAGAAGGGTGCCAGGACTACAAGAATTGGCTGATAACAGATTGGCAGACATTTGCTTTTGATAAATTTATTTTGTTTTTTAAAGAAGAGCTAGAGAATCCTTTCCCTTGAGAGGATTCCTGCAAGTGGTGGCGTGCATAGCCTTTTATATTAAGCAATGAGTGTCAACAAGGCAGAAACAGAATAGTTTTAGGAGGCAAAAAGTAATGCAAGTATTTGGCTGCTACTCAGGATGGTAGAGGTGAATAGTTAAAAGTGCTACATAGGCTGCACAAATGTGTTAAGACCATATTAAATTATCTAAAAGTAAAAACTCAGTAATTTGTAATATCTTTCACTTAAGAAAAATCTGATTTTTAAATTTTAAGATATGCCTCTAATATCAAAGTGAAGTTAATTGACCTTCCTAAACATCCAAACATTTAAGGACATTTAAATTGGAGGAAAGAGAAAGAAACAATTAGATTTCCTGAATAGTTAACATCTCCTGTGTTGCTCTGAGCACCCTTGCTTTTAGAACCGTAATGTATTAACTAAGAATTGTGAAGCTTTATTCTGCTCGGAGTCTGCCCCATGCATACATAGTTCAGAGGTCATCAATTTTAAGAGGCGAGAAAATAGAGTGTGCTTTTAAGTATGCACCCGTTTACTTTTCTGGACCTTTACTTTTTAGTACTGCTTTGTACCAAAATGGTTATAAATGTAGGCACCAAAAAACAATGGTAGTACTTAATTATAGATACTTTATGATTCAGAATGTTTTTATTAATGAAGATTAATGTTGAAATGAAAACACAAGATATCTGTATTCTTTTTTGAGGGGGGCAGGGTGACGGAGTTTCGCTCTTGTTGCCCAGGGTGGAGTACGGTGACGCAATCTCAGCTCACCGCAACCTCCTCCTCCCGGGTTCAAGTGATTCTCTTGCCTCAGCCTCCTGAGTAGCTGGGATTACAGGCATGTGCCACCACGCCTGGCTAATTTTTTGTTTTGTTGTTTTTGTTTTTTTTTTTTTCTGAGACGGAGTCTCGCTCTGTCACCCAGGCTAGAGTGCAGTGGTGCAATCTGGGCTCACAGCAAGCTCTGCCTCCTGGGTTCACGCCATTCTTCTGCCTCAGCCTCCCTAGTAGCTGGGACTACAGGCGCCCGCCACCACGCCCGGCTAATTTTTTTGTATTTTTAGTAGAGACGGGATTTCACCGTGTTAGCCAGAATGATCTCGATCTCCTGACCTCGTGATCCACCCGCCTCGGCCTCCCAAAGTGCTGGGATTACAGGCGTGAGCCACCGCGCCCGGCCATTTTTTGTATTTTTAGTAAAGATGGGGTTTCTCTGTGTTAGCCAGGATGGTCTCGATCTCCCTACCTCAGGTGATCTGCCCACCTCGGCCTCCCAAAGTGCTGGGATTACAGGCGTGAGCCACCACGCCCGGCCCGATATCTCTATCTTAAAGAGACTTCATGGATGAATTTCCATGACTATGTCTTCAGTCAGGCATAGCCCAGTTAGTTAAGAAACACTATTAGCCATCCTCTATACCTAAACGAGAGCCTTCTGACTTGGTAATACTCCAATTTAAAAGTCTTTCCGTAAGAATCAGTCTCACAAATTTCTAATGAAAATATAAATTGATACAATCTTTATTAAGGTAATACAGCAGTATCTTTTAAAATTACTACTGCATTTGACTTTGACATAGCAATTTCACTTCTGGAAATTTATCCTTTAAACTTACATATGAATGAACATTTGTATAATGCTATTTGTTGCCACATTGCTTCCAGTAACAAAAGATGAGAAACTGTTTATCAGTAGAGAATAAAAGGAATTTAATATTTACTATATTAAGAGATTACAATGAAAATTCAAAAATATTGTTAGCAGAATGATAATGAAAATATCTATCAAAAGTTGTGAGATGTAACTTAATCTATGCATAGGAAGGATTTATAGCTTTAGAATGCTAATATTATTATAGAAAGTAAGAAAACTAAAAACCAGTAATCTAAATATTTATCTCAAGAAAAAAAAAGCAAATTAAATCCAATTACAGTAGAAAGCAGGGAAAATGAAGGAGAATGTTGAAATAGCAAACATAGGGTAGAAATAGCAATATCAGAAAATTATGTTTCTTTGAAAACACTATTAACTACATTACCAATATCAAGAATGAAAAGGGGTATATCACTACAAATCTTACAGTTACTAAAAAGAGGAGCTGGGTATGGTATATGTGCACCTGTATTCCCAGCCGCTCAGGAGACTGTGGCAGGAGAATCCTTTGAAACCAGCCTGGGCAACAGAGGAAGACCCCGTCTCTAAAAAAAATAAAACAAAATAGTAAAAGGACATTAAACACAACTCTTCCAGAGCATAGAAGAAGAAAGGATACTTCCTAAGCTTGTTTTATTGGGATAGCATAACATTGATACCAAAACCTGAACTAAAGAGATTATAAGAGAGGAAAATTTACAGGCAGACCTCTTACATGGTTATAGATGCAAGATAAAACCCAGCAATATATATTAAAATATGTAATGTTATATAGTGACAGCATACATCCTAGGATTGAAAGTTTAGTTTAAAATTTGAATCAATCAAAGTAGTTCATCATATTAACAGAATATAGGGAAATATTACATAAGCATTTCAATAGATAAAAAAATTTTTATTAAAATGCAACTCTCATTCATGATAAGAAAACACTTTTAGCAAATTGGAAATAGAAGGGAATTTCTTCTATTAAGGTTAATCTGATTAATGATATCCCTAATAAATTTTACAGCAAGTAATATACTTAATTGTGTTGAATATTTATCCCTGAGAGATTAAGAATGAAAGAGAAGGATACTTATTATCACTACTTCTATTGAACATTGTACTAAAGGTTCTTTTTGTTGTTGTTGTTGTTGTTGTTGTTGTTTTTCTTGAGACAGAGTCTCACTCTGTCGCCCAGGCTGGAGTGCAGTGGCACAATCTCGGCTCACTGCAGGCTCCACCTCCTGGGTTCACGCCATTCTCCTGCCTCAGCCTCCCGAGTAGCTGAGGGACTACAGACACCCGCCACCATGCCCGGCTAATTTTTTTGTATTTGTGGTAGAGACAGGGTTTCACCGTGTTAGCCAGGATGGTCTCGATCTCCTGACCTCATGATTCGCCCGCGTCAGCCTCCCAAAATGCTGGGATTGCAGGCATGAGGCACCACACCCGGCCCTGTACTAGAGGTTCTTACCAGAGCAATATGACAAGAAAAACAAAAGTGTTAACATAGGAAAGGTAAAAACAAAATTGTCATTATTTGCATTAATTTGTCTTTTAACTGCAAATTAAAATTGTAAGATTCCTTGGTAGGTACAGACATTCAGTCATTCACTGACTCAAATTGAGCCTAACCCTTATATGTAAATGACTATTTCATAGAACCAGATACCTGGAAACTTCTTAGAAAAGAAGTTAGGAAAAGGCACTTTATGAAACTATTTTTTAATCATCTTTTCAAATCCACTTCAAATGGAGATGGTGGCTTGAGACAGGAGTTTGGCTTTTTGCAGCCAAAGAGCCAAGATACAGCAGGGTGAGGAGATGTGAGCCTAGCATTATATGGTGAACACAGAATATTTTTCCATGGAAACATGCTTGCCTGGTGGCTGAATGCTGTAGAATTTCATATACACTGTAAGCGAAGTAGCCTATCAAAGCAAACTTAGGATCTTCTATATCCTATAACTTTCCCACCATAGGAATTTTTAGTTAAAATGTAGGGGGGACAAAGAGGAGACAATAAAATTCTTGGGAAGTCTTTTCTAACATGAGCATTTCTTACAATTCAAAAGATGGAAGTTACCCTTTGAAGAGATGGAAAGATAAACCTGTTTAATTAGGTAGAGACCCTTCATTTGAAATTTTATCTCCTTGTCTCTGTTCCTCTGATTATATCAATATTGATATTAATAGCATCTTCAGAATCTCTGTCATGACTTCATCTTTTAAATTCTTGGTATTGACTTTATTATCTGACTATATGAAAATAGTCATGGAATGCCAAACCAATGACAGCTGCAGATCCAGTATAGTCACTACAACTATTGCTGAACCCAAAAAAGCCAGAAGCACAATAATGCTGGCCTTAAATGATCTGGCACTTAATCGTCACAACCAACACTAGCATTTGTATGAGTGTTTACCATATGCCAAGTATATGTATATATGTAACTTTGTAAGATAAGTAATATGATTAGCCCCATCTTAAACACAAGGGAAGTAAGTATAAGTCATACAGAGGTTAAACAATTTTCCCAAGGTCACACAACTGGCAAGTGGTGGAGTCAGGATTCAACCCCAGGCAGTCTGTCCAATAGCTTATTGTTTTGTTTGTTTGTTTGTTTGTTTGTTTTGAGATGGAGTTTCACTCTTGTTGCCCAGGCTGGAGTACAGTGGCACAATCTCGGCTCACTGCAACCTCCACCTTCCAGTTTCAAGCTGTTCTCCTGCCTCAGCCTCCCAAGTAGCTGGGATTACAGGCACCTGCCACCACATCTGGCTAATTTTTGTATTTTTAGTAGAGACGGGGTTTCACCATGTTGGCCAGGCTAGTCTCGAACTCCTGACCTCGTGATCTGCCTGCCTCAGCTTCCCAAAGTGCTGGGATTACAGGTATGGGCCACCGCGCCCGGCCTGGTAGTTTGTATTCTTAATCACTAGGCCACACTGTCTTCTGGGATTATTTTAATTGTGCCTAAAAAGCAAAGACTCTCCATGTGGGAAAAAAAAAAAAAAAAAAAGCAAACACTGTTTGTAGAAGAGAGTCTCAGCCATGGAGTCCTACTCACTCAATGAGGCATATCAGAACCTGAGCTGGACAATGCAGAGGAAAAATGTTTACTTTGAAAGAGATCTTTCAATTTCTTAGGAGTAAAGGTCTTAAAAGGGCTACAAATACTAACCTATAGGATGATTTTATGTAGTATAAGCATTTCCAATATTTTTTCTCTTTTTAAAAGTTGACTGAGCACAGTGGCTCACTCAATTCCACCACTTTGGGACACCGAAGAGGGTGTATCTTTTGAGCCCAGGAGTTTGAGACCAGCCTGGGCAATATGGGGAAACCCCATCTCTACAAAAAAACAACAACAACAGAAATTAGCTGGGCATGATGACGCGCACCAGCGGTCCCAGCTACTCGGGCTGAGGTGGGAGGATCACCTGAGCCTAGGAGGTCAAGGCTGCCGTGAGTTGTGATTGTGCCACTACGCTCCAGCCTTAGTGACAGAGTGAGACCCTGTCTCAAAAAAAAAAAGACTTTTTAATTCATCCTTCTGTTGTTAGCTTATTCAGAGCAATGGTAAATTCAAGTTGTGATAATAAGGGATGATAGGGTTGGTTTTTTGTTTTTGTTTTTTGTTTTGTTTTGTTTTGTTTTGTTTTTTTGAGATGGAGTTTCCCTCTATTGCCCAGGCTGGAGTACAGTGGCACAATCTCGGCTCACTGCAACCTCCTCCTCCTGGGTTCAAGCAATTCTCCTGCTTCAGCTTCCCAAGTAGCTGGAATTACAGGCGCATGCCACCACACCGAGCAAGTTTTTGTATTTTTAGTAAAGACAGGGTTTCACCATATTGGCCAGGCTGGTCTTGAACTCCTGACTTCGTGATCCACCCGCCTCGGCCTCCCGAAGTGCTGAGATTATAGGCGCGAGGCAGATGATAGGGGATTTTATAGCAGCAAGCTGAAACTTGAAGTTTCTGGACCTTAGGATCTCCCACTCCATTAAAATATTTCATCAACCAAAATGCTTTTATATTACTGATGTAGAGCAATGTAGTACTGTATTTTGGGAGATAGAAGATTATTAAGAATGGGAGAGTTATTTCTGTGTAAATAAAACTCTATTTTGGTTATCTTTCATCCTTTCAAATTTTTGAAAGTAAAATTTTAATCAAATGCATGTGAGTTCCTTTTTTTTTTTTTTTCTTTTTTGAGATGGAGTCTTGTACCTCAGTCTCCCAAAGTACTGGGATTACAGGCGTGAGCCACCATGCCCAGCCCTGTGTGTTTTTCAAATTGATTTTTAATAGATTTTTCATGCCACACTCCTTCCTTCTTTCCTCTATTTTTTTTCTGTCTACTCGCACTTAAATTTCGGTTTTGAAATGCTCCTCCAATCTGATATTTAAATGTTTAAATAACAAGAGAAAAGCCGGGCGCGGTGGCTCACGCCTGTAATCCCAGCACTTTGGGAGGCCGAGGCGGGCGGATCACAAGGTCAGGAGATCGAGACCACGGTGAAACCCCGTCTCTACTAAAAATACAAAAAATTAGCCGGGCGCGGTTGTGGGCGCCTGTAGTCCCAGCTACTCGGGAGGCTGAGGCAGGAGAATGGCGTGAACCCGGGAGGCGGAGCTTGCAGTGAGCCGAGATCGCGCCACTGCACTCCAGCCTGGGCGACAGAGCGAGACTCCGTCTCAAAAAATAAAATAAAATAAAATAACAAGAGAAAGACATATCATTGTAATGTAATTCATAAGTAATATTCTTTTCTGATTATTTTTTCAGTATTTATTTGCTGGTCTAAACTTCGTGTTCTGACTATACTATAGAATTTTTTTAAATGTTTTTTGTTTGTTTTTTTGTTTTTTTGTTTGCTTGTTCATTTTTTTGATACGGAGTCTCGCTCTGTCACCCAGGCTGGAGTGCAGTGGTGTGATCCCGGCTCACTGCAACCTTCACCTCCCGGGTTTGAGCAATTCTTCTGCCTCAGCCTCCCAAGTAACTGGGACTACAGGTGCACGCCGCCACGCCCGGCTAATTCTTTTGTATTTTTAGTAGAGACAGGGTTTCACTGTGTTAGCCAGGATGGTCTCGATCTCCTGACCTCGTGATTCACCCGCCTTGGCTTCCCAAAGGTGGGATTACAGGCTTGAGCCACTGTGCCAGGCCTTTTTTTTCGAGACTGAGTCTCACTCTGTCACCCGGGCTGGAGTGCAGTAGCACCATCTTGGCTTACTGCAACCTCTGCCTCCCGGGTTCAAGCAGTTCTCTGCCTCAGCCTACCTAGTAGCTGGGATTACAGGCACCTGCCATGCCCAGCTAATTTTTGTATTTTTAGTAGAGACAGGGTTTCACCATCTTGGCCAGGCTGGTCTTGAACTCCAGACCTTGTGATCCACCCGCCTTGGCCTCCCAAAGTGCTGGGATTACAGATGTGAGCCACTGCGCCTGGCCTGAAATGTTTTTATGATGGTATGCATCATTATAATTTTCAAACCCCTAGTAAGTAACCAACACTCATTTTGCCTAAACCCAAAATAGCAACGGAGGCCCTTTTAAGAATGACAAGTGGTAGGCCCTGGCCAAAGATAGCAAATCATTTTAGATCTTTCAGAAATAACAGGTGAACTTTTCAAAAGACATAGTAGATTGGACTCATGTCTACTTCCTGCTCTCCTAAAACCCCCATAAAATAACACTAAATGGGTTTTTAAAGGTGTAAACCCACAAAGATGAGAACAGTCTGAAAGACAATGGCAGCAAAAGTTGGGAAGTTGGAAAAAAGAACGAGCAGTAAATAACATGACAGAACCCCAAGCCAGCTGTGGGAAAGCCATAAGCCAACCTTGTACCATAGAACTTCCAAAAGTCTGGCAGCATCAGCACCTGTAGAAATGAGGTTGAAAGCATTACTAAACTTGGGAAGACTGGTTGAAATCTGTTTAAGAAGAATGCAGATACCCCAACCCCTACCCTATATCCCACAGCTGGGTAATTATTTTTCCCTACCCTGGCAAACATTGGAGGCTTACTCTGGAGAGGGAAATAGGGGCTCTGTGGACTGAGGAACAACAAATACAACTGAGGCAGCGGTTCCATAATGAAAACAGCATGGTGAAGTGATGTCAGTGTGCTGAGTGCTAAGATTCCCAGCCCTCTTATTTCACTGGTTACCGGAAAGCTAGCAATCGGGCCTTCACTCTCTAAGCAGGAAATCAGAGGATCTTTCTTTGGGGAAGCGGGTAAGTTTAAGAGAAGAGACCAATTTAAATGGCCCAGCCAAGATAATCCTCAGTGAGGGTAAACAGGCAACAGACTCCACTCATAAACTGAGAGCTTTTAATCAGCCATTCAGTCCCGTATCTGTAAATGTGATGGAACAACAAAGAATGTCAGATAACTAATAATCTAACAGACCTGAACTCTTGAAAGATAAAGACTAAAGCAAACACAAGAAGGTGACATGGAGGACCAGACTACACAGGGCAAGGTCTGCTTCTAGAATTCCTAATAGTACATGGGGGTTCATTAACCTTTTTCTCTCCTCTTGCAAATGTTTAAAAATTTCCATTATAATTTTAAAAACGTATTATAAACATAAGATATTGTAACAATAAAACAATAATAGCATACTATAAAAAAGAAACACTCAGAACAATAAGAGCTCTTAAAAATTAAGAAGACCTGAGTGTGAGCAATTTATTAATTTATAAAAAGAAAAAAAGTGGAAAAGCAAAATAAAAATAAAATACAATAAAGGAAATTAAAATGCCATAAAACATTTAGAAGTTAAATAAGAAATCTCCCAGAAAGGAGGTCAGAAAGATAAGAGATGGAAGAAAATGATTTTTAACCTCGAATCCTATATCTAACCAAACTATCAACCAAGTTTGAGGACAGAAAAAAGACATTGACAGACATCCAAGATTTCAAGTGCTCTTTCTCAAGAAACTGCTAAAGGATGTCCTCATCAAAAGTAATCAGTGAAAGAGGAAGACATGAGGTATAGTTAACATTCTGTTCGATTTAGGAGTGCAGGGACTCACCAGGACAATAGTGAAGGGACCTCCTAATGTGAGACTACAGGCAGCATCTGGGTGAAATTTCTTTAGGAAGGTGAAATTGAAAGGATGTCTGATGCAAGGGGATTGCTTAGGAGAAAGATTTAGACCACAGGTCTGCCTGCCCACTGCCTGTTTTTTAAATAAAATTTTATTTGAACACAGTTACTGTGTATTGTTTATACATTGTCTCTGGCTGCTTTCATACTACAAAGACAGAATTGAGTAGTTGTGACAGAGATAGTATAGCTTGTGTCAACTTTAAATAAGATTCAGGAAATATGTCAAATGTAGAGATTATTAGAGCACAAAGCTTGAGGACAGCCACCCAGGAAGCACAGATTCCAAAAATTGGAAGTCAGTATTCCAAAGTGTAGAAGTTTGGGGTTGTTTATATAGACAAGGTTTAGGGAAGCTTAACAAAATTTCAACACCTTCCTACATAAGGTTTAATGCATAGTTACAGTGATCTGATTGGGCAAGGTGGTCTTTTTCTTTCTGGAAAGGTATATTTAGCATTCCACACCGAAGGTGTCACCATCATGAGGTCTTTTGTACCATCTGGTCTGAGTTAGTTACAGGACAATAAAGGAGGTGGTTAATCTATAACAAAGGTCAGAGATTAGAAGGGCAGGAGGTCTGATCTTTGGTGTCTCCTAGTCATTTACAGAACAAGAACAATGAGGAGGAGAATTAATCTATAAGAAGCAGAAGTTGCAACTACATGCTACGTGACTCAGATCAAGGTCACATCTCTCTCAAGATTTAAAGTGTTTTGGGGATTCTAATAGCTTTTAAATTTTATTTATTTTCATACCTGCAAAGCGTAGAATATTTTCTGTTTGGCCCTTTAAAAAAAAACTTATAAACCTGATTTAGAACATTGATTATAGACAATTGCCTGAGAGCTTATGGTTGAATTTGTTACATGTACATGGAAAATTAAGCAAAATGAAAAATGATACATAATTGCTCAATCCAGGGAAAATAAAAAATTGGTAAAGAAAGGAAAAGTAGCCATGATTTACTCCGTGACTTAGCAATGAATATATTTACATGATTATATTAATATAAATGCCTAATATTGAGCTAACTGAAATTACTCTACAACTGTATTGGGAAGATGGGAAGAATGTGCATATGTTATGGGAATAGGAAGAGGAAAGAACTTCATCCTCATCTTCCATAGTGGGAAGTCAGTAGAGAAGGCCTAGAAAAGAAGAAGCATGGTGATAAATACCAAGATAATCAGCTGAAAAAGGCGATAATCAATTCTGGGGAGGGCAGAAATGAAGGGAAGAGGGACAGGACTCCCATTTTTTCATACAAATATGTTTTTTGCTGACTTTTTAAACTGTGTGCCTTTATACCTTTGATAAAGGGGACAAAATAAAATCCCCCACTAAACTGGAAAACAAAAAATAAAACTATTTTTCAAGGTCAGCAAATACGTAGTCCTCATGCTGCCTGTCCCCTCTCAGTCCATGGGTATCATGAATCACAATAGTGTTTCCTGGTGAGTTAGGACATGGTCTCAGGTCTTGAGAATACTGTTCCAGTAGCCACTCCCAACCAGTAAAAGTTACCCCATTCATGAAAGCAATTTCTCTGATACTACTAATATTACCAATTTGGGCTGAGTCTCTGTGCTGCTCAGACTTTCCCACCAAAAGAACATTGCCTGACATTTAACTAAATGACTGAACATCCTGATTTAACTGCATTTTAAAACTTCGTCTGTTCTAAATACCATTTCTACTTAAACCCACAAACATGGGAAGACATAGTTATTCTCTGTAGTTATTCATAGATATAATGTAATTTAATAGTATGTTTTCAGCATCTAACACTGGACCTAACATAGTAGGCTAGTAAATGTTTGAATGAATGCATAAATGAACTCTGTTGTATAGTCAACAATTTTTAATAACCAAGATACCTGAAAAGCTGAAGAAACCAACCCTTGCTAAAGCAGATGATAACACAATTTTATTCAGCTTTTCATCATAAGTTGTGGTTCTGAATAATTTTGACTTCTGAATTAAAGTAGTTTTTGTTCTTTTCTTCTAACCCTTAAAAGGATCTTTCCAATTAAAGATGTACCCCTGGAAACTGATGACCTTACCACTTGGCTCTATCAACGGTTTGTTGAAAAAGAAGACCTCTTATCACATTTTTATGAAACAGGTACACAGTAACCTTTAAATAGTTGCTAAATTATAGCAACAATAATGGAAGCCTCTCTTAAAGAAAGCTGTTTGCATATTAGATCTTGAAACTTGAAAATGCACTCCGTAAATTGCTTGTGAGAAGCAAATCCCCTCATGAATCAGCTTACCCTGAGGATTATCAGTAAGGACAAAGACTGTTTGAAATGCTGAAGAGTGTTATCACGATGACCTTAGGTAATATTGCTCTATGAAGTGATCTAGCATTCCTTTCCAGAAACGAATTTAAAGACATCTGTTTACTTTGTATTTCTTTTATTATTAAGATATATTTCATAAAGCATATTGCCTTTTTGTTATACAACTACTTTTTTGACAAAAAACAATTTGTAAATAGAGGAATCAGCATAAAGTATGCTATTTCAGAAATTATTTCATATCAATCTCACATAATCCTGGGTCCTGACCCCTGTGGGAATCTCTAGGGATCCAGCAGAGACAAGGCAGCTAGAGTGCCTGTTCTCATGCAGATTATATTCCAGTGGGAGACGTGGCAAACACGTCTGCAGAAAGAAAGAGAATCGGGATCATGACCAATTGGGAAAAGTTCCAGGAAGGAAATAAACAGAGATGGGAAGGGGAGTATTTTTTCTGATATGGAAAGGATGCACATGAGCCAGCTATTCACTAAGTGGAGGAGGAGAGCATTGCAGGCAGAGAAAAAGCGGAGGCTCAGATGCAAGAAGGGGCTAGGTAGTATGGAAATTATATTTCAAGTAAAATCTCTCCTCTGGGGCCCTGGAAAGTCACTGAAGGTGCTTTAACACGCACATGTACAACTCTAGTTAAGCTAATATTCAACTTTTATTCCAGGAGACCTACCGCTACAGAGTAAAACAAGCTAATATTTCTATCTTGTCTTTTAGGAGCTTTTCCACCTTCCAAGGGCCATAAGGAAGCTGTTTCCAGGGAGATGACCCTCAGCAACATGTGGATATTTCTCATACAGTCTTTTGCATTTTTGTCAGGCTATATGTGGTACAACATCATTCAGTATTTTTACCATTGCCTGTTTTAGGAATTGACGTGGACTTGTCAAGGTCACCATAGGAGTTGAGACTTTCTTTCATAAGTGTGCATTATTTTACATGTGCAAATCAGAATATATTTAAAAAAAAAAAAAAAAAGCAAAAGAAATTCAATGGATGGATTAGTATTTATCCCCCTTTGGGATATTTTAAAACTCTACTAAAATGAGGATTAGTAATATAATGACCTGCTAATATATTTTAAGAACATGTTTTAAAAAGATACACTCTATCACATATTTAAGCAAACATCACATTTGGAGAAGAGGAAATCATAAAATCATCCTAGAAGACTATCTGAGAGAAATTCTGTTGCCACCAGTTACACTTGACAATTTAGTTGAAGCCCAGAAAGGTATATTCATCCCTCTTACCTGTAGTCTATATTAGGGCAGTACTCTAGAACGCCCACATTTCCACCAACTCAGTAACCTTGAGGGGAGCTGGTTGGCACCTCGCGAAGAACTCTTTCCCTGTCATTTGCAGTAACAAACTCCAGTCTTCAACAGCTAACTGAGGTACATTGTTGACATTCTCTGGGGGAAAAGCAGTGTCCACTGGACCCCTTCTGGTACTGGATGTGTTCTTTACAAAGGCTAGCTCGATCCAACACTGTGTTTACATGCACTCGTGCTTTTCCTTATCTGATTTCTCATTTTGTATCAGAGGCATATCATAAATTGGTAATTTTACAAAATGGACTTTTTTGAGATGCAGATATAGCAAAGAATTAGTAATACAGCCTGAAAACAAATGGGAGCATAGCAGTGTGTGAGGTTCTCGAGAACTGTCTTGTCTCTGTGTGTTTATTTGCCTGCCGATGCTCTCCAGCACCATCCTGCCTTGGACAGCACCCTGACGTGATGCCTCTGTTGCAGCTCAGAGGCTTTATTTTTTCCATTTTGACATTGGCACTAAATGCATTTGGGGATGGTTGGAACAAATTAATATAGAACATTTAAATGATCAGTTTAAGGGGAAATAGGCTAGTTTATAGAAAAATAAGAGCTAGTGGCTTATAATGGTGACAGGTTCTCCTGTGGCACCCCAAGGACCTGTGCAGACAGTGGTCTGTTGAATCATCACATCAAGGAGGCTGCCCCTGTCAGGGTGAGTGTAATTAGGAAAGAGACCAGCACAAAAGGCTCCCCCAATCTCTTCCAGTTGCTTTTTCTTTTCTTTTTTTTTTTTTTTTTTTAAGACAGAGTCTTACTCTGTCGCCCAGCCTGTAGTGCAGTGGCATGATCTCAGCTCACTGCAGTCTCTGCCTCCCGGGTTCGAGCGATTCTCCTGCCTTAGCCTCCCGAGTGGCTGGGACTACAGACACCCACCATCGTGCCCTGCTAATTTTTGAACTTTTAGTAGAGACGGGGTTTCACCGTGTTGGCCAGGCTGACCTCAAACTCCTGATCTCAGGTGATCCGCCTGCCTCAGCCTCCCAAAATGCTAGGATTACAGGCGTGAGCCACTGCGCCCAGCCTCCAGTTGCTTTTGAAGAGGGTAAAGTCAAGTTTCTATTTCTAGAAAACATTTTTTAGAAATACGTTGCTATGTTTGTACAATTTACCTCATAAGAGAACCACACCCTTCTCCAAAAGTGCTGGTACTGCATCAGTGAGATGAGTAGGGTTTTTGTTTGGGATTGTAAGACTATTAAGATCCTAGTAAGTCAGTGGTAGTTTACTGTGATATGAGCGTTGTAGATTCCCCCGTTGTCACTAATCACACAGATAACAATTTTGAGAAGTAGGCTATTAAACAAAAAAAGGTTAATGTTTTCTATTTTTAAATAAACCAAAAACACAGAGAAGATATGAGTTTTCCCCAGTTATGTGGGAAAGGTAAAGCAACACCAAATAAAAGCCCAGAGCAGCTTCATATTTAGGATAGCTCAGTGCGTATGTGAAAGAGAATGATGCATTAACTGAAATACCTCATTGAATATTATACTACCACTGGTAAAATGCAGAAGACAGTGTTAATGTGTTTGGTTTGGGGACTGGTTGTTATAAAATGCAATTTTTTTGAAATCTAAGCATTTCATTATGTGTTCTACAGTGACAGTGAATAAGTGAAACCAATCTCAATTTAGAGGTATGGATGATGACAGAAAGCCCAATAGAAGCTTAATGATGCTTCTGTTTGAGGCCCAGCAAGCACCACTAAATTACTGGATGAAATGAAATTGTTCACTTGAGGGATTAGTCAACCATCTGGGGGAGAAGTTGCTCACTGTCAAAGACAGCGTGCACAGTCCTAGCTGACAGACCTTTTCCTCATTGCTACAGCAAGCCACAGGGTAGAGTGACCAGTTCTCCTATCCAAAAATAAATGTGAACATGCATACATAAATGTGGCTGAGGGCCACTTTTGACATCACTGTGCTCCAAAGGAACATGATATTGTTAAATATACTGTACACATTAAACTATCCTATAAGATGCTTTACTTTTCAAGTACAGTATCATTTTCACAGTCTCCAGGGTGGCAAATACCAATAGATATGTGAGTTAATTTTTGAAAATATTTTTGTGAGTTGTAAATAGATGTGTATTTGATGTGCCCTATCCCTCTTTGGTTATTTAACATGTTCTCTCTCTTCTGTTTGCAAAATATGTTTGAAAGCATTGGTAGTGCTTTCCTTATCAGTAACTGGAGTTCTTCTGCTTGCACTAGAGAAGGTAAAGAGAGAATCAGTGTTCTTATATGGCAATTTGGGGAAGCAGCAATATGCCACTGTACAAAACTGAAGAAAAATTCCTAATTTGTACTTTGTGAAGGGAGATGAAAGGACGTTTAAAGTGTATATATTTTGTCAAGAGGAAAAAAAAATAAAACTATGCCAGTTTTATATCAGTAGCTTGTAGAAGCTCAGCTCTTCTTGGTCTTGGCTAGACTGCCTAGATTCCCAGGGCAGACAAGGTTGAGAATCCATTACTGGAATCTTGGTACTGATGAGTTACAGTGATTAGAGATCTGCATGACCACAGGCAGGTCCAGTCACTACAAAAGTGACCAAGCCAGCAGGTCACCCTTAACTTCAGAAACAATTATTGGTGGTGAACTATACTTAAATGGCAGAGAGACCTATAAGTAATGGAAAGTAAAGAAAAATTACAGAACGGAAAATAATGTGTTGGGTAAGCAAACAAATTCACTGAGAATTCCAAAAGTATATTAAAAAAGAAGATAGCTGTGAGTTCAGATCTATCATATTAGTCTTTAATATTACAACCAATCCTTAACTTTCCACTGTAAAGGAAGGATTACTAGATTAATTAATTTCTGGATAGATAATCTGGTAATAAATGATAGGTAAATCAAAAATTACTTTTATTTAGGAGTTTGAATTATTATTCTCATCAGACTCATTTTTTTTTCTAGGGATGCTTACTAATTAAATGGTTTAAGTTGTTTCTTAGGGTTTTTTTGCCTATATATTTATGACTGTGTTAATGAGTAGTGAAATTATATGGAAAGACAAACAGCTATCAGGAAGAGTAAATACAGAAGCCTGAATAATCTATGGGTTAGAAAAGCATCCCTGAATAATCAGTAGTTGACAGTATTGGCATTGTTCTCAAGCCTTTTTATGAAAATGAAATCTGAAATCACCAAATGTAAACCTGGGAGCATTATTCGAGCATTACTGTCTTGGATTCATGTTAAGAATGCCTCTTCATTCTTTGCTCATGTTGCTCACTTCTTGTGGATTTGTCTGAGTGTTTTTTGACAATCACTTCCCTAAAGACTCTTCTGAACTAGTTGGACCTGGCTAATCATACAGAGTAGCCTTTAATCATGGATAGTCTTCTTGGATTATTTTTATATTTGAAAAGAAAATGTTTTATTTGCACTACTGAGTAGGAAGAGTTAATTGTTTTTTTGTTCTTTTTTTGAAGTCATTACACAGGACTTTACTTCAGAGTTACCATTATGAGTGTGTTCAGCTCTGGTCCACAGAGGATGGATAAAAATGGTTTGTTAGGTTCTTTTGCTCTGCAGTGCTATGAGCCTTGTATCTGTTAACATGAAGAACAAAGTCAAAAGCAGCAGTGGGCAGCAGGAAGGGTAGAGACTAATATGTTTGGGACCAAAACCATCTAAGTTAGAGATTTCCAGATCACAGAGGGGCTGGGTATTCTCTGGAGCAGTCATTGGTTGGTGCTTTATTGTAATCATTTTGCACCACTCCCCAACAATTAGGAACTGGACCCTGGGAATAAGCTGAGGGTGCTGAACTGTTGGGGAAGGGTGACTGTAGCCATATGGAAGATAAAATATGGGTTTTTCTGCAAAATTTCCATCTGAGGGTTTTTACATTTAATATTTTTTTAAGACAGTTTAAAGAGCAAACGTTTTTTAAGTGTATTCTAGTTGCAAAGTATGCACACATATCTTGAATGGCTTTATTTTTATTGTGTAAAACTGTTGAACACATGACTGTGATGCACACATTCTTTACGTGTAAGGAGTCTATGCATTTTACAGTAACTTATTTTATGATTGAGTGATGAAACAGTTATACATTCAACTGCCATTATTTTTATTAAGTGCTTTCATTTTCTTTACAATTATTACAAAATTGTATTTATTTTATACAGATGGGTTTTCATTTTCCTGATGCTGTAATGTTTACTTCAGCTTGTTGACCTTTCTTTGTGTTATCTGCATGTTGTAACGTGTGATAAGAATGAATGTAAAGGCTGTGGCAACTGTAATTAATTTTTGTAAAGGGCTGGTCACACGTGGATCTGGTTTATGAATGCATTTGGGGTGATTTTAGTAACCAGATCACCTTTTCAGAAGTTTAGACGTGAACACCAAAAGAAGCGTTTTCTCAACAAAAATTAATAGCTGGTTCTATTTTTTTTAAACCTAGAAAAAATAAAGTTGATTTTTTTCAAGTAAAGTGCTTTTAATTCTTAGTAGTGGGGAGAGGGCATGTGTGTTTTACCAGAGCTATTTGGGCATTAACATCTGCAGGCAGGTACTTAAAGCTCACTGTGGCAGTTGGATGCTGAAAGCAAACTGAAAAACCAAATGAAAAAACATCAGACTTCCGTCTTTGGTTTAAAAATATTTCCCCCCTTTCTCCCCATTCTCCCAATCCAGTGGTGTGCTGGTAAATGTTTAGCACCACTCTTCTGGGAAGAAATTATGTATTCAGCTGTACATGTTTGTTATAAATTTCGCTGATAGCAAGAACATATAACACAATTAACAAATAATAAGATATAAATACTTCATTGTAAATCCCATATAGCCAATTGATTCTCACAGTATACTTGAGATATATATGTCTCAAGTATACTGTGTATATATATGATTCAATTTTAATAACCAATGCTTAACAACTGCAGGCAAAATTCTAAAATGTAACCATTGGCTCTTGGGAGCCAGTAGGGGCTGTATCCAGCTCAGGAAAGAACTAAAATGCTTTTTTAAAAGGATGCTTAATTGCTTTTTGCTGAACTACTACAGTCAACCTATGATTGATTGTATTTCAACCATGATTTGAAAAACAGCAGACCGTCCTAATCTAACTCATTTTCCAATGAATTTATTGTCATTCAATCTGATATGTGCTCTACTGTTAAAACTGTTTCTTACCATAGTACATATTAAACTTATTAAGCCGAAACCACTTTTAGCTTTAACATTGGTTGTAAATTTATATGATTCAATTTTAATAACCAATGCTTAACAACTGCAGGCAAAATTCTAAAATGTAACCATTGGCTCTTGGGAGCCAGTAGGGGCTGTATCCAGCACACCACTGCCCCATCCTTTTTTTCTTAACTATTAGTGTTGAATAAACTTCTCATAGTTATGTACTTGCTGAACTCAGGAAATTCCTATCACTGACCCTGGCAAGGGCTTTAAAGGGTAGGAAAAGCATTAATGTCAGTCCTACACAGCGAACTTTTGATTTTGAAGAATGTGATAGAAAGAAAATGTTTACTGAAATACATGGGAAGCTTGCATATTTCTAAAGTCAGCTTTATACTTTCATTTCTCAAAGCTAAGTAAACTGTGGTATAGGCATCTCTAAGATGTTAGCATTTAAAACATCAATTGTTTAGGTATTTGTAGACCTTATTTGATCCCACTGAAAATTTTAAATATTAAAATATCTTGCACAGTCTACCAAATGAGTTAAATCGTTACAGTTGTGTCTACCTCTTATTTTTCTATCTGTATTTAGGCTGCTGTTTTGGTGAGATTCTAATTTCTTTTTCCCCTGGAACTACTTTCTGTGGAAGACAAGGAACAGACTGGGGACAGAGGCCTGAAAACAAATTGGAGGCACTCAGAGATCTGTTGCTGACCAGCCCTATTCCTCATGAGTTGGCGGAGGGGGAAGCCATTGTTTTTAATTTCCACTTAATATGAAAATGCTTGTTTTTAAAATGTTTTTTCCTGCTGAACAACTGTATTTTTAAAAGGAAAAAAATTCTCTTTTGGCTCTAAGAAGTCAGCTGTATGAGCAGGCGTGACCATATCATAACATGCTGATATGATAGAAATCAATAAATTTTTACCTCTCAGGATCTGGGTAACCTTGTTCTTAACTCTTAGAGGCTTGAGTAACATAAACCAAGTCTCAACAGTTCAGATCACATAGAAACAGGCACACACACGGAACGTGGGAGGAGGGTTGGCTAACCGCTGGAAATGAGATGGGCCCCTTTCATAATCAGAAAAGCACTCTCTAGTAGGTACAAAGGAAGAAACTGGAACAATGTTTTCTACTGGTGAGCAGGGAGCATATCACAGAGCTCATTTCTGAGTTTTTGCCTGGAAAGATTTTAGTGCCCCACTCTGGAATACTTTTTGCCTTTTGGGTGTGGGAGCACTGGAGATGGAGATGGTAAAGTTCTCACTGTTCAGTTACCCAAGGCAAGAGAACACTCAGCCATTCTTTGATTGTAGCAGCTGTCTGTGTGTTGTCATTGAAAAAACCTGGCACTAGGATACTTCCCTTAAAATATCAGTGGTTGCATCTTTATTCCTTTGTTTCATTTTTGATGGAAAAACTCCCTGAAAGGGGTCTTACCTTCAGTTTCTTACCAGTGGACACTGTATCAGGACCAGCTGATGGACATTTGAGGGAAACGCAAATAGGTACCTAGAAGTGGAGAGATCAGAAGAACTTGGAGTGCTAGGAAGAGGAAGCCAGGAGTGTTAGAGGACAAAAGGAAGACCAGAGGCTGCTGTCCACAAACAGGTACACACATCCTTGATACACAAAGACTTCCAAGGAAGAAATCAACTTCCATGAGAACTCTGACCTAAGAGTGCCTTCCCTGGGAACTCACCTGTAAAAGATCCCACCTCCCATTTCAGATAACTGCCCACTTTACGGAGGAAAGGCAAAGGCATACCTTAGCCAGTAGGGATGCCCCTCCAGGGTAACAAACAAAGGGACAATTCAAAATATTGATGACACAGAAGCTTCTTTCAATCAAGGAATCTTAGCCCACAATCAGGCTTTTTGTCTTTCTCTGATTTATGCATGTTTCAGTAAGGACAAAGGATGGCATCAGAAATGGTGCATTTGGGCCTGCATTGGCTGTATTGAATTCTGATATATTTAGTGTGGGACAGTGACAGCAATGGCAGCTCAGGACTCAGAGAAGTAGAAGGTACCAAGACTTCTTATGGCGTAGGTTCAAAACTGGCACAGAGTCACTTTTGGTGCTACATTCCTTTAGTTAATATGTCACAGAGCCAGTCCGGATTCAATATGGGAAGGTCTATAAATGGATAGAATACTATCGAATACTGAGAGGCATGTTTCATTGGGAGCTGTCTTTGAAGATCAGCTACCACAGTTTAAAAAAAAAAAAATTCCTAAACTATTTGAATAAAGAACACTAGATGGGTCTAAAAGAGTTCTTGCCCTTTGGCAGGCTTGCCCATAATTTCCATTAGTTAGAAATATTTTGAGTTCCCAAATACTTTAAGAGGATTAGATTTGTTGATCCATCCCTCATACATATAAGTCACATTAATCAAATGGACACCTAGCTAAAAGAATAGAGGTTTTGTTTGGACATAATCTTTATATTATTTTTGGCACCGATTGATGCATGACTCATTGGCCCTTAGAATTTCAGAGCAAGTAGTCACCTTGTTTTGGGTTGCAGATTTCATTCTGATACAATTTTGGTACATTGCTGGTAGCATCAAATGGCTACTTAGTAAAATTGTGGGGACTAGAACCAGCTTTCTTTTATTTGCATTCATATATTTTCCCTAAAATGGCATATTGCTTTGGTTCAGATTTATGTATTTCATAAATAAGAGTTAAATCTAAAGGAACAAGTATACTTGTTAAAAGGGTGATGGATCTAGAAGCTAAAGCTTCCATAACATCCTTATCCTCAATTTTAATAACCCCAAAACCCCAAAAGATAATTTTTATTAATATTCCTCTCAGCCGCTGCAGAGATACAATTAACCATGAAAAAAGTCCAGAAATTAATTATTTTTATTTTTTTGGATGTGGAAGTGAAGTGCATTTAAAAACTTTTGCCCTATATAGTAGAAGATAAAAAGAACATTTTTATGTTAGACCAAAGGGGATACAGATTTCAATCTCATAATAGTTTCTTTCTTTTCTGAATTCTAGGTGTGAAACTAGAATGCGTAATAAGTTCTAGGCCACGATTGCCACTAGTGCCAAAATATCCCTCTGTCATGGTGCCATCAAGTTTTAAGGGCTTGTCCAAGTAGGAGCCCAAGAGCAGCAGAACCAGGGACTTGAATTCGACCTTGGCCCTTTGGCAAGTTTCTTATCCTCTCAACCTCACTCTCCTTATGTGTTAAATGGGAAACGCTCGAAGACTTCTTTTCTTTCCTTCCTTCCTTCCTTCCTTCCTTCCTTCCTTCCTCCCTCCCTCCCTCCCTCCCTCCCTCCCTCCCTTCCTCCCTCCTTCCCTCCTTCCCTCCTTCCTTCCTTCCTTCCTTCCTTCCTTCCTTCCTTCCTTCCTTCCTTCCTTCCTTCCTTCCTTCCTTCCTTCCTTTTCTTTTCTTTCTTTCTCTCGCTCTATAGCCCAGGCTGGAGTGCAGCTGCACAATCTTGGTTCACTGCAACCTCCGCCTCCCGGGTCCTGGTTCAAGCAATTCTCCTGCTTCAGCCTCCCAAGTAGCTGGGACTACAGGTGCGCACCACCATGACTGGCTAATTTTTGTATTTTTAGTAGAGATGGGGTTTCACCATGTTGGCCAGGCTGGTCTTGAACTCCTGACCTCGTGATCCACCCACCTCGGCCTCCCAAAGTGCTGGGATTACAGGCGTGAGCCACCGTGCCCAGCCAAGACTTATTTTCAGTATTAAGTGAGATTGTATACAGGAAGCACATAAGACACTGGCACATTATACCGAATGTGCAGTAAGAAAACTGTTTTTATCCCACCCCAACTGGGTTTAACAGAGGATGTAAATTATTCTCATATTGAGATGTGCCTAAACTCCAAGTGATGTGTTCCATGCATACCCAATGCAGTGGTTCGTGCCTATAACCCCAGCACTTTGGGAGGCCAAGGCAGGAGGATCACTTGAGCCCAGGAGTTTGACACCCGGCTGACAGGAGATCAGCCTGGTCAACATGGTGAAACCACGTCTCTACTTAAAAAAAAAAAAAAAATTAGCCAGGCATGGTAGTGCATACCTGTGGTCCCAGCTACTTGAGAAGCTGAAGTAGGAGGATCACTTGAGCCTGAAAGAATTGAGGCTGCAATGAGCTGTTATCATGCCCTAGGTCCCTCGGGTTTCTAAGTTAGATACATGCAATCAGCATACCCAAATCCTTAGCCCTGCACTGTCAGACTATATTTAATATATCTAAGGCTCTAGACAGCAGTGAGAAAAAGCTTTGAGGTTGGAGCGCCAATTAGGAAGGTGAGGAGACTAGGGCATAAAGAGGAAATCAGATCTGCTAGACAAGACATTACATAGGCTTAATAGGGACCTATTTTTGCTTCTGAGACATGATGTCTCTTGTGGTGAAGACCTGAACTAATTATCAAAATGGAGGGAAATATAATTTCTAGTATTTGGAAGCTGTCCACGATCCCATGGTTCTCTGTATAATTCATATGATTCTAAATATAAAACTACATTGAAAGTATTCTAATGCTTCAGGAAATTGAAAGTAATTTTGAAAACCTTTCTCCTTTCTAGTTGCAGAAGTCTCAGAAGTTTTTATTTTGAGAATTGACACTTTACCTTCCCGTGGTAAGTTCTGGGTGCTCAGTTCTTAGTGAGTACCAGAAGGAAGTGGGCAGATTAAAATAAAATATTGCTTATGGCTATTGAGGTTATCATGGTAGAGCACAAAGAAACGAGGCAAAGCTGGATTAGCAGGCGTGTGTTCGAAGCTCTGCCCTGCTGGGGGTGGGGGTGAGGAGATGAGAAGCAGGTGATGTTTCAAAGCCCCATCTGGCCCTAAGAGCCTTTGATTCCCCAGGCAAATATCCAACAAGCTGTCCAGGCCACCTTTCACAGAACTTCAGAGTAACACCAGAAAGTGGGGATTCCAGGAGAGAGAGGCTTCAGGGCCATGATGAGGTTATGGAACTGTTCTCTTAGAGAAGATTTGGAAATACTTCAGAGCCATCACCTGGTGGGAAGCTTGGCATAAACAGCAACTCATAGATATGGAGATGGCTGCTCAGGCATTACGATATTCAGAGTGGTCCTGGGCTGGCTTATTATAAAGAAGACCTGTCCTTGTTTTCCCAAAGGATGGCTAGAAAAAGCAAAGGAATAAATGAGTTAATGAATATGGAATTAATAAAGCATTTTTTCCTGGAGGCAGAGAAATGGAACGGTTGACTACTGAAAGCCAGCCTTCAGAATCTGTGCTATGTCAGATCAGGAATAATCATTGAAATAGTCATTGGAGCAATGTCTGAGGGATGCAGAAACCTGGTGTCACAGGAAGCATTGCCTCAGACTCTGTCTTCCTCTTTATTAGGCCTTGAAGAGGAAGGAGAGGAAGGACAGCAGGGTTACCTCACCAGTCCAGCTCCAGCACCCCCTCACCCCCTTCCCAGGTACCTGTCTGACTGCAGCAGGAGATTCTAGCACAGAGGGTGCCAGCAAGCAGGGGTGCCCAGAGGGTTTCTCATTTGAAAGGTGTTTACTGTTAGGGGAGAGTGGGAGGAGAGACGGGACAGGCACGGGTGGGCAGAGCATAGGTACTAGGAATCTGCAAACCACAGACAAGAAGAAAGTGAAAGTAAAGACCTGAGGGTTTGCTGTAAGCTGCATTAGCAGGAGGAGCACTGGGCCTGTGGGAGTGGACACGTGTGTCTCCTTCCAGGGGCTTCTGCCACAGCCTCAGCCCCAGACATCTCAAGGCTCAGTATGTGTGTCTGTCTGCCAGTGCACCCCAGGGGGGCCTCACAGTGAGGCTTCCTCTGCCTGGGTTCCTCCTGGCATGGGCTTCAGTTTTCCCCTCAACCCTGCAGCCTACCAGAAGACACAAGCCAAAGCTGGTAGGGACCTCCACTCTGGGTACTGTCTCTGCCCATCCCCTCTGGCAGTCGCTTTCCTAATTGAAGGGTACAGGTGAAGTGCTCAGGATGTTCTTGGTGGGCGTATTTCCTCCGGGGGGGGTGGCATAAAAACCACAGCCTTTTAGAAGCCTCTGTGTCTTTCCTTGACTGGCACTTTAAAAGGTGTGTGCTCTACTACCCTTATCAGTAGGAGAGGGAGGCTCTGTGATCCTCCTTTATTCTCCCATCTTTCCACCGGGGTCTAATACATTTAACAAGCCTATGAAAAGACTGCCTACCTCATGCCATTTTCTGACTGTTATTCAAAGTGAAGGACATCTGAAAAAAGGTATTACATTACCTACAGCCTGGGGCGGAGCGGGGAGGGAATAATTTAGTACAAGGAATTAGGAGGCATTTCTTCTCTTTTGACAGGCTGAAAGGCTTCCTAGGTGAGGAGAGATTTCCATCGCTGGTTGAAGGAAGGGAAAAGGCTGAGTGGGAGGTGCAAGGGCTGCTAATCTGAAAATTACCGGAATTTCCTCAATTTCCAGTCTTCAGAAAATGCCTGCTGCACAAGGAGAGGGTGGTGAGAATCCAGTGAGATAATCCTCATGGAAGGGTTTGGAGAACCTTCGAATACTTCCCCGGAGTGAGGGGCAATGACAATTCGAGTCCACGATTAGAAAAAAAAAAAAAAAATGGCCCTTATCACTAGAAGAATTCACAAAGAGGCTGGGTGAGCCTGTGCCAGGGTGATGAGTGGGAGAACCCACTCTGGGTGGGGGATGGACCAGCTGGCCCGTAAGGCCTGTCTCCCAACTTCCATGTGCCCTTGTCACAGGGACCCTGATAAAAGCTCCCACTGTGCCTGGGTTTCTGTTGTGCTCAGAGGAGGGAAGAAACAATGAGCTCAGCTTGGCCAGAGGACAGGGCTCATTTTGCTCTGTCACTTGCAGAGGCCTCTCCCCAAGCAGCAAACTACCAGGCAGGAGCAGCCACATTGTCTGTGTGGCCCAGTACAAAATGAAAATGCAACTCCCTGTTCAAAGAGCATTACGAATTTCAAGTTGGCAACAGAAGAGCAGTAAAACACAAGCACCTCATGAAGCCTGCCCTGTCACGAGGACCATCAAGGAGGAAATGAGGAATGGGAAGGAGCCAGGCCTGTGGAGGTGGTCCATGTCCCCTCATTGTCCCTCCTGCCAAGGCACTGCACAGGATGCTCTTAGAGAGGAGGAGATGAGAGTAGCAAACTGTAGGGTGTGGAAGCTTAGCCCGCCAAGGCATCCCAGAATTGTGCCCTGAAGTCGAGGAGACCAGGCATCCACCGACCATCCCCTGGTGATTAAGGGCTGCCCCTGCAGTGGGTGGAAAAGGCTCCCGTGGCACCAGAGAAGCCACAAGGCCCAAAGCTGAAAGGCTCAAGGTGTGGGAAAGATGATGCCCGGGGCGAGCGTGAGTCCCATGGAGCAGGAGCCACCTGCCACAGGACAGCTGAGCACTGAGCCAAGGGAACATGGCCAGGGGCACCTAAGACATCTGCACAGGGGCCACCAGACTTCCTGAGGAACCAACCTCCCAGGGCAGCATGGGGTGGGACCGCAAGGTCTGTGGACAAAATAACATTTGCACTGCTCTGTGAATTAACGTGACCTTCCTTGCCTCAATGACTGCAATTGTCCATTATTTGAGCTGCCCCCTTTCCTACCCACTGTGCAGTCACACCACGGAACCAAAACCAGGTTGCACAGGAAAGCAGGACAAAGGGGTCGGATCAGTCAGCTAGTGTTTGCAGAATGTGTCTACTGGGTGGACTGGAAAGGGGGCTGGGGATGGGACACAAGCTCTGCCACCATTACAGTCACATGTTGACATGTGCAGATGGCATCACAGATTAACTGTGGCGGTGCTGAAGTGCTTCGCGGCAAGGGTTAATCCCTAGGGGCTGCCTAGAGAGGGAGGCGCAAAGCTCAGGGAAGAGTTCAGAGCACATTTCACTGCTGGCAGAAGGATGCTGGAGACTCGCGCTGCCTCCATCCTCAGTCACCCGGGCAGCAGCTCGCCTCCAGGCTCCACCTGGCTGCCCGCCTGATCCAGCAGGCCAGCTCAGATCCCCTTGCCAAGTCCTTCCCTCCCCAAGGCCCTCTTTCTTGCCCACATTTCCTGGAAACCACTTTCTAGGCCCTTGTTGACTCCCACATTGTTCTGAGAAATGGGTCGGCAGGTTGCCCAGGCCAGAACCCCTGAACCTTCGAGCAGAGAAGCAAGTTGATCATTGTTATTAATCAATCTTCGACGGGGAAGGATCCAGGCATAGGAAACAGGAATCTTAGGGCAATACCCCAGCTCAGCTCCTTTCTAGCCAGATAGGTCACATTTCCTCAGTTTCCACATCTTGGGACAATAATCAGCTGCCGTGAGATCAAATGAAATCACACCTGAGAATGGAATTTTCTAACCAATGGAGTTTTATGTAAACATAACATTTAATAACCACCGTTTGCTGCTGTTGTGCCTTCTCCTACGCTCTCCCGTGGCACACGCAGTGGGCTTTGTTATGTGGAACTTGTTATCTTGGCAAGCTCCCATTGTTCTGGAGTCTAAACTGGACACTCAGACAGGCCGGTTGTGGGTTGTCTCAGGCCCGCAGGGGCACTTGATCCTGCTTCAGAGCCAGAAATGCACAGATCCAGCTCTTCGGAGCTCCGTGGCCTTGGGCAAACTCCTTGATTTTCTGTCGCCTCTTGTGACTCATCTTGTGACTCATCTGACAAAGGAGGTTATTATGCCTGCCCTGTCTGCCTGCTGGGTTCCCAGAAGGGTCATGTTAGATGTGAATGGTTCTACACAGGGGCACGCTAGATGGTCAAGTGCTGCGGAGATGCAGGGGGTAATGATTGGGGGAAAAAGCTTTCTACCTTGATTCCACAGCACACATCCTTTCATCAGGCCTAATGTGGACCGGGAGGCAGAGACAAGATCCGGAAACATTTTCTGGAACATCTGACCGTCAGTGCACAAAATAAATACTCACCCTCTTCCTAGGCAGGAGTACGTTAGTCCTTACCATTATGGTGGTGGTTATCATGGGCCAGAACAAAGAAAAGGGGAGGGGATAGAGTGGAATTTGAGTCCCAGGAAAGGAAGAAGAAGGTGTCAAGAAGTCTTGGGAGGACTGGCAGAAACCCAAAGGGAGGAGCCAGACAGCAGGGGATTGGGGAGGTGGCCAGATGAAGGAGATGGCATGTTCGTTCCTGCACCACCCAAGAAGCTCCTAGAGGGAAGGAGGGAAAGCTGAGAAAGCGTAAAGCAAGGGCGAGCAGTCTTTCCCAAGCCTGAGGCCACTGACGCCCTGGCACATGCAGGCTTGTATGAATGGGCAGCAGAGAGACAAAGGAAGGAGGGAAGACATAGGTTGCCTGGAAGGAGCCAAACAACCATGGTGGTGGTCTGAAATGGTATATAATTGTGTGAAGGGACAAGGAGGGCAGTGGCCCTGTGGTCTCTTTGGGAGCAGGAGCTTCCTGCACAGGCATCACCAATAATTGGGAGTGTAAAGGAGCTTACACTTTATTCTTTTATTCTTTTATTCTTTTATTCTTCCTTCTCCCCTTCCTTTCAGTCAATATGTACTGAGTACTTACTGCATGCTAGGCACTGTGCCAGGTGCTGGGCATTCGGCAGGGAGCAAAACAGACAAGGTCTCCTGGAGCGTGTATTCTATAAATGGACCTAGGCTGTTCAAGCTCGTGTTGTTCAAGAGTCAACTGTGTATACCGCTGATTCATTTGTAGTGAACTCACGGCCAAGAGCACTAACTCACACCTGAACGAAGCTTATCTAACATACACATTTTATCTGTCAGGCCTGTCACTGCTTCCTTGCACTCAGAAACACGAGACAGCAAAACAACTGAATAAAATACAGTTGACCCTCCTCCTTCACAGATTTCATTTTTGCAAATATGCCCACTCAATGAAACTTACTTGAAACACCAAAATCAATATTCATAGACTATCGGAGTCATTTGCAGAAGTGCAGAGAAGCAGCAGTTTTGAGTTGCTCGAGACCTTTTTGTTTCTGCTATCATATCATAAACAAGCATCCTTTTCACGGTCTGTTTGATGCTGCAGTTTTTTTGCGTTGTTGTGTTTTTATTTGGTGAGTTCGCTATTTAAAAAGGCCCTCAAGCTTAGTGCTGAAGTGCTGTCGCGTGTTTCTGAGTGCAAGGAAGCAGTGACAGGCCTGACAGAGAAAATACGTATGTTAGATAAGCTTCGTTCAGGTGTGAGTTAGTGCTCTTGGCCGTGAGTTCACTACAAATGAATCAGCGGTATACACAGTTGACTCTTGAACAACACGAGTTTGAACAGCATAGGTCCATTTATATGCAAACTTTTTTCAATAAAAGTCACACCAAGTGTGCCTGCCTCTCCTGCTGCCCCTTCCACCTCCACCTCTTCCACCGCTGAGGCAGCAAGACCAACCCCTCCTCTTCCTCCTCCTCCTCAGCCTACTCAAGGTGAAGACAAGGATGAAGCCTTTTATGATGATCACTGCTACTTAATGAATAGTAAATACGTTTTCTCTTCCTTATGATCTTCTTAATATAATAACATTTTCTTTCCTCTAGCTTACTTTACTATAGTAAGAATACAGTATATATAATACATATATATAACATATGTGAATCAACTGTTCATGTTACCAGTAAGGCTTCCAACTAACAGTGGGCGATTAGTAATTTAAGTTTTGGGGAGTCAAAAATTCTACATGGATTTTGACATGCACAGTGGGGGTTAGTACCCCTAACTCCCTCATTGTTCAAGGGTCAGCTGTATTAACTAAGGTGTCTTTAAGCGGAAACACACATAAAACAAGGTTATATATTGCTTGAAGGATGGAAATGTTGTAGCCAGTGGCTTGCAAAAACCTAACCTCCATTTCCCCAGTGGTTCAGTACTCACTAGCTCAGTGTTCCTGGTGACTTTATAAAGCATAGCTACGCCAAATAATGAGGAAGGACAGTAATTTTATTTATAAGTCTGATAAAGAAGATCAAATGGGGATAGATTAGAATATGACTGGAAGGGGGCTCGTGATCCAGGAGGCTCTTTGGGGAGGTGACAATTGAGCTAAGACTGGGATGACAAGAAGCAGGCAGCCATGTGAGGACCTTTGCAGAGAATTCCAGGAGATGGGAACAGCAGGGGCACCAGCCCTGGGGTGGGAAAGCTATGGTGGGCATGGCCGGGGCAGATTGAGAACCCGGCTGGAGCAACTGGGAGCAACTGGGAGAGTAAAGCATCACACAAGAGGAGGCAGAGAGTCGGGCGCAGTGGCTCACGCCTGTGATCCTAGCACGTTGGGAGGCCAAGGCAGGCGGATCACCTGAGGCCAGGAGTTTGAGACCAGCCTGGCCAACACAGTGAAACCCTGTCTCTACTAAAAAAAAATAGATAGATAGATAGATAGATAGATAGATAGATAGATAGATAGATAGATAGATCGACAGACAGATAGATAGACATAGACATAGATATATAGATATATACACACACACACAAATCAGCCGGGCATGATGATGCATGTCTGTAATCCCAGCTACTTGGGAGGCTGAGGCAGGAGAATCGCTTGAACCTGGGAGGCAGAGGTTGCAGTGAGCTGAGATGGCACCACTGCACTCCAGCCTGGGCAACAGAGTGAGACTCCCTCTCAAAAGAATAAAAATAAATAAATAAAAGAGGAGGCTGAGAGAAGGCCCCTGGGGGCCACATGAGGACTGTGGCTTTGATTCTTAGTCCCATGAAAGCCACTGGAAAGTTTTCAGCGGAACAACAAAACTGATCTATGGTGTTCACAGATGCCCGGCTGCTGTGTGGGGAATGAGCCAGAGAGACCAGGCTGGAAGTGGAGGTCCCGTTGGGAGGTGACTGCACTATCCAGGCTTGAGACGGCATAGCCTCCATCAAGACTGTGGCACTGCAGACAGATTCAGGTCTATTCCGGAGGAAGAGTTAAGCTTGATTTGCTGATGAATTAAATGTAGAAAGTGAAAGACAGGAATTAAGATGACTCCTGGGTTTTGAGCTGAAATAGCGGGATGGATTGTGTTGTCATTTGCTGAGATGGGGATGACTAGGGCAGGACAATTATGAGCATGTTAAGTTTCAGACACTTGCTAAATATCTAAGGACACGTGAGTGATTGAATACATGAATCAAGCTCAGGATGTGTCGGAATTGGAGAGAGAAATTGAGAAGCGATTAAACTGGATGAGGTCCCTGAGGGTTGGTGGGCAGTTGGGAACCTCTGCAGGATTCAGACAGAAGTGGGTTGTGGCAAGAGAGGCTGAGTGTGCAGACAGGGTCCACACAGGTGGGAGTACAGGCTGAGAGGCAGCTGATGTTTCTGGTTGTGAGAGTGGTGAAAGGGGATCTGAGAAATGTGGAATCTCAGGGCTTGGAAACTGAGGAGGCACCCCCTGCAGCCCTGTTCTGTAGACGCTGGCGGGAACCCAGCCTCCCTGTGAGTAACAGGATCTACCATCCAGCCTGGGGCCCATCCACAGCTCCTCCACACCCTCATTCTGTCCCACCTGACATTAAGCACCTGAGCTGGCTTATAGCTGGCTCGTATTTCTAACCAGCTCATTTCCCTATGTAAAAGATTTTTTGCTACTGGGCTAGACATCCAGTGAGAGGAAGAAAGGCAGGGGTTGGCCTGAGCAGGACTTGGGTTAGAGAACGTGGGAATTCAGAGCCTGCTCTCCCCTTAGGTAATGGGGAAAGAGACAGAGAAGGAAGGACCAGTTGGCAGCCCAGGGCTCTGGCGGTAGCTGTGTTGTGCCCAATGAATCGGGAAGGGATGATTCCTCTGCCTTGAAGCAGTATGGCGAGGCAGTCAGTGCACAGGTTCTGGAGCCTGACCACTTGGATTCAGATCTTAGTTCAACCGTATACTAATTGTTGTGCCTTTTCCCCTGTCTGCAGAAGAGCACCAAGCACACAGTGTGCCCATGGGGTGCCTAGAACAATGGCTGGCACATAGCAAACACTCAGTAAACAGAATCTTGAGCTGGTACTGAGCCCATTTCACATCTGCCTCTGAGTTCAACATTGACTTCCAAGCTGCAGGTCACTCCTGCACAAATAAAAGGTGGCTGCTGACTGGATTAAGGTGTGGCAACAATGTCATAGGTACAGATCTGTGCTCTGAATCAGGCACAGTAACTGTGAGGTTCATAGAGCCTATGGAATCACTGTGCTTGCTATGATAACATCCTTGATCCCATGAAACTGTGCATTTTTCACACTTTTCATGCTATCTTATGTGTTAATCTCTCTCCTAGGGCTGCCATGATGAATTGCCACAAACCTGGTGGCTTCAAACAAAAAACTTTTTCTTTCACAGATCAGGAGACCTGAAGTCCAAAATCGAAGTGTCCGCAAGGTTAGACCCTTCTGAGGGCTGTCAAGGAGAAAGCATCCAGGCCTCTCCTGGCTTCTGGTGCCTGCCAGCAATCCTTGGCTTTCCCCAGCTTGTCACATGTCACTCCAATCTCTGCCTCCATCTGCACATCACCCTTTTCTCTGAGTCTTTCTGTGCCCTCTCTTTTTCTTCTAAGGACACCAGTCATTGGATTCAGGTCCCACCCTAAAACCAGGATGATTCCCTCGTAGGATCCAAAATTAATTATATCTGCAATATAACTTATTTCCAAATAAGGTCACACTTTGAGGTATAAACATGAATTTTAGGGGGACACTATTCAACCCACTCTATCTTTGCAGTGGCCCACTGGAGCAAGAAAGACAAGTACTATAATTGCCTTTGTATAAGTTGGAAAGCCAGGGTCTAGAGAAGAGAAGTTAGCTGGCCTATGGTTATATAGTTAGTTGGTGGGAATAGATCCCAGATTTAAATTCCTCCTCCAGGACTGTTTCCCCACCCAAGTTTTTTGTTTTTTGTTTGTTTGGTTGGTTTTTGTGAGATGAAGTCTCTCTCTGTTGCCCAGGGTGGAGTACAGTGGCTCTATCGTAGCCTACTGCTGCAGCCTTGATCTCCTGGGCTCCAGTGGTCCTCCTGCCTCAGCCTCCCAAGTAACTGGGACTATAGGTGTGAACCACAGTGCCCAGCCCTCACCCAAGTTTTACACACATACATACACCTTGTATGTATGTTATGTGCAAGGAAGACAGACAGACAGTGAGGGCAGAAAAGAGCTGCTGTCTTGTCTGTCCAGCTCTCTCCTCTCTTCTTATGGCAGATCAAGCTTTTCCAATCACATGGCTCCATGGAGGCCACCATGCTCTAGTAGGGCCCTCTTCCTGGTACAGGGGCTACCTGGGGCCCAACACTTGACACCTTTGACTGCATTCAACTTGTCCAGAGATAAGTGTGTGATTCAAGTTGAGGAAAACAGAGCCAATTAGCAATTTAGACCTCAGGGCCTGACAGTGTGAGTCTCAGTTCCATCCTAATGGCAAAGCTGGGAGCTCAAGCTGCTGGCGGCTACGAGGACAAGGCACTCAGAGAGAAGAGCAGACACAGGGCTTGCAGAGGGAGGCCTGGTGGACCTGGAGATCTTAGTTGCGGCTGTCCCTAAGGCCCTTCCCATGCCTTGGTTACCTGAGCCAACTTATTTCCCCTTTCCCCTCTTTTGCCTAAACAGGTTCACATTTATTTTCTGTCACTGGCAACCACAGCAGTCTGAATTATCATCTCAGTGCAAAAATAAATGTTAGCTTGTGTTGGTAATGAAGAGGTCAGTAAAAAAAAGAAATCAAGCTGGGCAACATTAGAAATCAAGCTGAGCATGGTGGAACGCACCTGTAGTCCCAGCTACTCAAGAGGCTGAGGCAGGAGGATTGCTTGAGCCCAGTAGGTCAGGGTTGCAGTGAGCTATGGTTGTGCCACTGCACTCCAGCCTGGGTGGCAGAGCAAGACACCCTATCTCAAAAAAATAAAAAAATAAAAAAAATAAAGAAATCATGATTTGTTTTCAATTTAATATTTGAGAATAAAGTATTAAGTAAACCAGTGTGTTTTAATCAGGGGGTTAACAAAAAAGTATTGATGGCTCTCTCATTCAATATAAAAGAGTAAAAGTGACATATTCAAATAGTCTCTTTTTTTAATGGCTTCATCTTGTAGAAGACCAACTTCCAAAATGGTCCCCAATGACCCCCATATCTCAATACTCATATCCTTGTGTAATTCCCTTCCCTTGAGTGTGAGTTGAATCTGGTAACTTGTTCTGACAAGTAGAATATAGCAAAGGTGATGGAATATCATGTCTGTGATTAGGTCACAAGAGATTGTAATGCAGGCTGTCTCTCTCGCTGGCTTTGATGAAGCGAGCTGCCATGTTACAGAGGCCCACATGGCCAGGAACTGAAGGTGGCTTCCACCAACAGCCAGCCAGGAACTGAGGCCCTCGGTCCAGCAGCCTGTAAGAAACTGAATCCTGCCACCAACTGTTTAGAAGCAGATCAGTGCCCAGTTGGACCTCGACTGCAGCTGGGTGAGACTCCCAGCGAAACCATACCCAGATTCCTGACACACAGAAACTGGGACATAATACATGCATGTGGTTTGAAGCCACTAAATGTTGGGGTAATCTGTTACAAAGCAATAGATACTGAATTCAACTCTGGTAATAAAAGTCCCATTATATAAAAAGCAGACAGAATTTTTAAAAAATCAACAGAATAAACAAACAAATGAAGTCAAGGAGCTGTTCTGTGTACTCAAAGTACTTAAGTATGTAAATTACTTGCTTTTAAATAACTGAAATATATTTGGCATTATTCCTATCATTTATTTCCATATGGTTACCTCTGAAAAAGGAGTGGAAAGTGTTAGGTCCATTTGTGCTGATCCCGTGGATGTTTTCAGTCCCATGAGCTGCAAAGAGATGATTCTGAGAATATCTTATCTATGGCACAATATTCAGTTCAGAGGATTCAACTTAGAAACGTTTTCTTACAAAAATACTTAAAGGACATTACATCAATACCTGTAACATAGACAACAAGGATAGAGTGAGTGACTATGAGTGTGAGTGTGTGTGTGTGTGTGCCTGTGCATAGCTTAAGGAGGGTTTTTTATACAGTTATGTTAGGAATACAAAACCTGTATTCCTACTGTAAGGGCTACTGTAGTATGAAAATTAAAACCACCAAGGGCTACTGTAATATGAAAATTAAAACTCAAACTCACCACACAATGCAGAAAAACTACGTGACTATTCACATTTTCAAATTAAAACAGGTAAATAAAGCATCGCATGTACACACATCCACACACACTGCAGATTTCAGTTCTATAACATTTATAGTTGGACAAGGTAGAGAGTTACACAGAGATAGAAGGATAGAGAAAAAGAACATGGGCCTGGAGCAGTGGCTCACACCTGTAATCACAGCACTTCGGGAGGCTGAGGCGGATTGATCGCTTGAGGTCAGGAGTTCGAGACCACCCTGGCCAACATGGTGAAATTCCATTTCTACTAAAAATACAGAAATTAGCTGGGTGTGGTGGCACATGCCTGTAATCCCAGCTACTTGGGAGGCTGAGGCAGGAGAATCACTTGAACCCGGGAGGTGGAGGTTGCAGTGAACTGAGATTGTGCCACTGCACTCCAGCCTGGCTGACAGAATGAGACTCCATCTCAAAAAAAAAAAAAAAAGAACATGAGCATTGGGAGTTTGGAAGTTGATGAGAAAAAAACCTTTGTTTCATAGTGGTTCACTAAGGCCTTAGAACTTTTTTCTTTTCTTTTCTTTTTTTTAAGCTATAGGGTGCTTTCATTTGCCAGTCTTCTTGAAGGGCTGGGGTTGGTTTATTCATTTATCCAGTGTCTACAGTGCACTGGGTGCTATCCCTGCTGCTGGGCTGAGCAGTGAAAACCAGAGCTCCTGCCCCTGAGGCGTCCTTAGAGCATACGCACACACAGCACATGCTGCAGAGCCAGACAGTAAATGGTTATGAGGCAGGGTGATGGCTGCTAGGAGAGGAATATGGACTACTGTGTTAGTCTGTTTGCGTTGCTAAAGAGAAATACCTGAGACTGGGTAATTTATAAAGAAAGGAGTTTATTTTGGCTCATGGTTCTGCAGGCTGTACAGGAAGTGTGGCGCCAGCATCTACTTCTGGTGAGGCCTCAGGGAGCCTACAATCATGGCAGAAGGCGAAGGGAAATCAGGCACATCGCATGGTGACAGAGGACAGGAGAGAGAAAGGAGGAGGTGCCAGTTTCTTTAAACAACCAGCTCTCTTGTGAACTAATAGAATGAGACTCATTACTGTGAGGTGGGTACTAAGACATTCATGAGGAATCCACCCCCACAACCCTAACACCTCCCACCAGACCCCACCTCCAACACTGGAGGCTACATTTCAACATGAGATTTGGAAGGGACAAACATCCAACCACATTAGCTACCAAAGCAGAGAGAACCAGGTCTGACCCAGGCTAGGTTGGGGAACAGGAAATTCCCTGAAAGAGCAGATACCTTAGTACAAGTTAGGGGGGCCCACGATAGCAGTCCTGGCAAGAACAGGCAGAGGCCTGAACAGACACAGACAATGTCACAGAATAGAAAGGAATGGCTCCTTCCCCAAAAAGGACTTGGCAGAGGGAAATGGCCCCAAGATTCCCCCAGTTTCTAGTTCATGACGTTGCAGGGATGGAGGATACCATTAACTGAAATAAGGAAGAAAGCAAGAGAATAGATCTATGGGCAAAAGGATTTTTCCCCAAAAAATATAACCTGATCATATAAATATCTGATACAACATTTTTCAAAGATTCTCTATAGCTTTCACGATAACATTCAAACTCTATTGTATAGCACATACGGCCCTCCACATTCATTCTTCTTCTCCAGGTTTATTTCTTGTCACTCACCCAAGTTCATCCTTAGTTCCAGCAACATAAAACTACTAGTAATTCTCAGCCGTGTTCTCTGGCTGTTGAATGGTTTTGCATGTGTGATTCTCTCTGTCTAGAAAGCTCTTTGTTATGAACATCTGTTGCTGTAGTGTTCTCAGCATCCCCCCTCATTCCATGTTGTCCTAATGGAACTGCCAACCACAGTATCCTGTCCCCTACCCCCAGTGCTGGGTAGCAGATCCAGGCCCGTTCAGACACAGTACCCATCCCCTGGTCACAGTGATTGACCCGGGATTGGCACATGACCCAAGCTGGGCCAATCAGAGCCCTTCCCTGGGATTTTATATATGGGTGCTGGGAGAGTTCTCTCTTTTTATCTGTAGCCAAAAAACTGGGTTAATATAAGCCTGGAACTGCCTGTGGCCAGGGCCCTCCTGCCTGTGAAACCTGGAGGAAGCTAACCTGATTAGGAGAGAATGAGTCCAACACAGTGGAAGAAGCAGCAGAGGTAAGTCTGAGGGAAGCAGCAAACCTGAATGCCTGTGTGTCTGAGGCCAGCTTCACCCAGTCGTCCCAGTTATACAGTTCCCTGGTTTGCTTCCTCTGGCCTGAGTAAGGTTTCTGTCATTTGAAACTGAAAGCATTCCATAGCCAAAATCCCAATTTCTTCTCACTTTCTACACATCCTTCAGATCTCAGTTCCAGTCCCATTCCTCCAGTAAGCCTTCTCTGAAGGACGAGTTGCTCTTCCTCTCCCAGTTCGATGCTCTTCCCTGGGTTCCATAACATCTGGGCATATATCAATTGTATCCCTTAGCAACCAGACTGGTAATAGTTTACATCACTGTTTACCATCAAGCCATAAGCTTCTTGACCCTCATAGTATTGACTTTATAGTTCAATGTCTGGTGCAGAGGAGGTGTTCAATCAGCTTTTGATGAACATCAAGTTTTTAGTTTCCTATGGAACACCCAGGTGTCTGTGATATATTTGGGTATTTAAATCACAGAGGGGGCCAGGTGTGGTGGCTCATGCCTGTAATTCCAGCACTTTGGGAGGCTGAGGTGGTCAGATCACCTAAGGTCAGGAGTTTGAGACCAGCATGGCCAACATAGTGAAACTCTATCTCTACTAAAAATACAAAAATTAGATGGGCATGATGGTGCATGCCTGTAGTCCCAGCTCCTTCGGAGGCTGAGGCAGGAGAATGCTTGAACCCGGGAGGTGGAGACTGCAGTGAGCCGAGATCGTGCCACTGCACTCCAGCCTGGGCAACAGAGCAAGACTCCATCTCAAAAAAATAAAAATAAAAAATAAATAAATCACAGAAGGGCTCTGCTTCTGTGGGGCAGGAGGAGGAGACCAGGGGGCAGTGGGCAGTGGGAGGAGAGGAAGCGGGTAGAGCCCAGAGCCACTTTTCAGTGGCTTATCCAGGAAGGGAAGGACAGAGGTAGAGTAGCAACTGGAAAGACAAAAGGGACATTAACATTCCAAGACCTGGAATGTTTCTATGTTGAGGGGATAGATACAGTGGAAAGAGAGGATGAGTAGATGAGTAGAAGCAAAACTATGGGACGGGGGAGGAGATGGGCCCAGAGCACAAGTGGAAGGAAAAGGAACAAGAATGATTAACAGACACTCCAGTTTAGACAGTGCCCTAGAAGGTGACAGTAATCTCACTCAGCCTCTCCCCAGGCTACGAGGTTGGGAAAAACAGAGCCTCCATCTTTTTTCCTAAGTCTCTCAAAGCATTTGATTTTCTTTTTCTCAATTACCCTTTACCTCCCAGCAAGTGGAGGCCCATTACTGAGCTTAAGGGGCCCTTCTGGGTCACTGGCCTTCACTAGGTCCAAGTCTCCCATGGTGCTAGCCAGAGTTCAAGGTAATCCTTTGGATTGTTTCCCTTGTTGTTGTTACCAGACCTAGGAGATTGGGTTACCCCAGGATAATGTTCACTGACTTTGTCCAGGGCCCCGTGATCCTGTAAAGGGAGGAACATGGATATAAATTATTAAGGAAATCTCAGGTTCTCAACAATTCCCTAGCGATTCAAATATGCCAAGAAACCTGAGAGAGCTCGGCCCTTGGGGTGCTGCAGCTAGGATTGAGCTGGCATCAGTTCCCAGGCTTGCAGGCCTCTGAGCCTGCCAATGATTGGATCCCAAAGTCTGATGGCTCACTAGGACCCCATGTGAAAAGCTATCTGCAGCAAGGATTTCTCAAAAGATCTGTAGGGGTGAGACAGCAACAGCCCATTGACAGAAACCCGAATCAGAAACCATGCTTATTCAGGGCCCTCAGCGAGTGTGAAGACAAGGAAAAAGCAATGCTTTTCTCTGGCCAGGCATGGTGGCGTATGCCTGTAATCCCAGGACTTTGGGAGGCTGAGGCCAGCAGATCACTTGAAGTCAGGAGTTCGAGACCAGCCTGGCCAACATGGTGAAACCCCGTCTCTACCAAAAGAATACAGAAATTAGCCGGGCACAGTGGTGTACACCTGCAGTCCCAGCTACTCAGAAGGCTGAGGCATGAGAATCACTTGAACCCAGGAGGCAGAGGTTGCAGTGAGCTGACATCACACCACTGCACTCCAGCCTGGGTGACAGAGTAAGACTGTCTCAAAAAAAACAAACAAAAAACAATGCTTTTTTCCCACTGGAGGATCCCAGGAGAGGCATGGTCTCCCCTAAAGAAATGCTCAGCCTAACTGTGGGAGGCATGAGCCCTGCTCTTAGGAAGCTCCTGGGCAGACAGAGGATATGGACACACATACACACACACACACACCCCACACACACGCACCCACACACACCATGATTGCTATTGATAGGAGCTGGAACAAGGTATAGGCAAGATATAAGCATTGAACAGGAGGCCAGAACTAACCCCACCGCAGTAAGGGCATGGCCCAAAGGTGAAAATTAGCACGGAAGTTGCCCACCTCCCTGAGGCTTCCCTATCATCTAGTGCAGAGCTGTGCAGATAAAGGTCTAAACTAGCTTGCTGCTTGCTGGGCATCCTCACAGGATGCTGTGGTCCTTATAGGAGGCAATAGCTGTAAGGATCTCGCCTGCCTATTGCCTGAAGTCCTACTTTCTGGAAAAGAGAAAGGAGGGTGGGGAGTAGTTCAACATTTAGCTTTTACAACTTTCTTTGACTTCGGTGGTCAAGAGAGAGCTCAGATGTTTGCTTGGGGCTCTCATGTCCCTGCCCCTTAACACTTGTTATCACATTCAGCTTTGTTTCTTGGGCCACAAAGATTACTGAGCGTGTGTGTGTTCATGGGCACTTTACAAGTATCTCTGCATGGCTTGCCATCCAAGTGTACGTTTGCAGATATCCATGTGGGTGTGATCACGTGTGACAATTCCTGTTTTTGCCTAAGTTGTCCCTGTGCATACATGAGTGTGCATAGTTGTGTGCACTCTGGATCCTCTTTTGCAAACACACTGAGCATTCATGTACCAGGTTTTAATGTCCAGCAGCATGACGACATCCACACTGCAGGCTGGACATTGAACTGAGCCTTGCCATTTCCCTGGCTTTACCCAGAGATGACACATGCACATGTACCCTAATGTCCCAAACTTTCTTCTTCCCTTGTCAGTCTGCCATGGGTTCCTGAAAATTATTGTATGCTACACCTAAGACTTTCCCAGAAGTGCTGAGAATACCTGCTCTTTTGTGTTTCCACTGGATGTCAGTTCACTTGTCCATTCATTCACTCCTGAAACAGCCACTGAGCTTCTTCCAGGCCAGGTGCTGTGTTAAGAACCAGAGATCCAGAAATGAGTAAGACATGGCTCCTATTTTTATGAAATACTATAGTCTGGGAGAAAAGCCTGGACACAACTAATCGTGTTCAAAGACAGACTCTGATAAGCCATGGGAGGACATAGAGGATACTAACACCCCCTGAGGAACCTAGGAAGATTTCATGGAGTTAGCATTTGGCCAGGCCATGAAGGTTGGATAGAATTTTGACAAATAAACGAGCAGAACAGCATTCCAAGCAGAGAAATAGTGTGATCAGAGATCTAGAAATGACAAAGCCATGGAGCTTCTACTTGCATACCCTCCCTTACAACCCCAAGGGACACCTCAGGGTGTCCACTGAGCTTGTGCAATACTGTGGTCCTGCCCTTCAGCTGTGTTCTTATCAGTTTGTGCACACAGCCTTACTCATGTTGCATTCAACTAATTCCAAACAGGAGGAAACGAACTAAAGTGGGGCTCAAAGAACATGGGGTAGGGGGAACAGCTGCACCTGCAGTGGGAGAGACCGAGGGCAGTCCCATGGAAATCCACCCCGATCCATGAGGGCAGTTACAATCACAATGTTGAGAATCATTTCACGTATTGCATTTAACCATTTACCTAACAAACATTCATCTGATGCAACCTCTGCAGCTCTCAGGGAAAAGGGGAAAAAAAGAAGAATCTCATATTTGTTCATGATGACTTGGTTTAGTGTTCTTTCAAGTATGTTCCTAGGAATAATAAATAATCCAGAGAGATTCTGAGAGCAAATAAGAGTTAATGGGATCAAATATATTTAGGAAACATGTCAACAAAGCAAACAGGTTTCGGTACTACCACACTTATCAGGGCCTCTAAAATCATCATATGTGCTGTGAGGCTTCATGGGTGAGATGTGGCCGGCAATACTTCCCAAAGGTATTTGAACTGTAAATCACATATGTTTCATAGGACTGGTAGGGTTGATTAAAATGTTCCTGGGGAAACCTGAGACTGGGGAGAGGAGTTCCAAGGCGTTCTCTGTGATAATGGAAAACAAAGGAAAGAGGATTTGCAAACTCCTGGGCTGATAGTGTGGCAAGAAGCGTCATCTTTCTCCATCCAGGAAGACTTCCTGGAGGATGTGTGACCTCAGGAGACACCTAATGGAAGAAAGAGCAAACTGAAGGGACTGAAGCTTAATTTGTATCACATGAAAGCAAACATGAACTTGAGTGAGAATAACCACTCCATAAAATGCTATGGCGTTAAGTATCTGTTGGAATGGGCTTGTTTTGCATGATTTAAGGGAAGGATGAGGAGGAAGGAAGAGGCTTAGATCTTGCCTGCTCTCAAGTGTTTCCACTGGATGTCAGTTCACTTGTCCATTCATTCACTCCTGAAACAGCCACTGAGCTTCTTCCAGGCCAGGTGCTGTGTTAAGAACCAGAGATCCAGAAATGAGTAAGGCATGGCTCCTATTTTTATGAAATACTATAGTCTGGGAGAAAAGCCTGGACACAACTAATCGTGTTCAAAGACAGACTGATTAAAAAAAAAAAAAAAAAAAGCATAGCCCCTGCCTTCTGGGAGCTCCTAGCCCAATGGAGGGCTATAGGAAAAATGGTTTCCAAGACCCTGTGTGTCAGGCAACAAAAGACAGTGATACCTGAGAGATGGGAAACAAACGAAGCAAGCCTTACAATGCCGTTTGCTGTCTTGGGAGAGGAATGTGCAGGGAAGAGATACCAAAGCAGAGCCCAGCAGATTTTGTAAGTGAGGAGGAGCAGGGAGTCTGGGGAGGTTGAGGCAGCGCAGCACACAGAGCAGAGTACCCAAGAGGAGAGAGTCACACAGAGGGAGAACCCCAGAAATCTGCAGAGCCTTCTCTGCAAGTACTGAGCAGAGCACTGACCAGCATATGTGCAAGAAAAGAACCATCCAGAAGGATAAAAGACGAGTATCCAGAGCTCACACAGGGCTGGGACTACTTTCCAGCCCCACCAGTCAGCCTAGAAAAATTCATTATCTACCGAGCATTGGGGAGAGCACTCAGGAGGATCTTGCTTCAGCAGTGGAAAAGAATTAGCTCTAGGCTAAATACTGTTTTCATCCCACCTAACAAATCTTGAAGACCTGAAATATAAAACTGTTTCAAGGCCAGGCGCGTAATCCCAGCCCTTTGTAGGGGCGAGGCAGGCAGATCACGAGGTCATGAAATCCAGACCATCCTGGCTAACACGGTGAAACCCCATCCCTACTAAAAATACAAAAAATTAGCCGGGCGTGGTGGCAAGTGCCTGTAGTCCCAGCTACTTGGGAGGCTGAGGTAGGAGAATGGCGTGAACCTGGGAGGCGGAGCTTGCAATGAGCCGAGACTGCGCCACTGCACTCCAGCCTGGGCACAGAGCGAGACTCCATCTCGAAACAAAAACAAAAACAAAACAAAAAATAACAACCAAAAACCTGGTTCAAGTTGTTTAATTGCCCCAGAACAAAATTCCAATTTTAGAATATTTATAGGAATACAAAAAATATCCAGGCCAGGTGTGGTGGCTCATGCCTGTAATCCCAACACTTTGGAAGGCTGAGGCAGGCGGATCACTTGAAGTCAGGAGTTCCAGATCAGCCTAGCCAACATGGTGAAACCTCATCTCTACTAAAAATACAAAAATTAGCCTGTCATGGTGGCGTGTGCCTGTGGTCCCAGCTACTTGGGAGGCTGAGGCACGAGAATTGTTTGAACCCAGGAGGCGGAGCTTGCATTGAGCTGAGATTGCACCACTGTACTCCAGCCTGGGTGACAGAGTGAGATTCTGTTTAAAAAAAAAAAAAAAATCCAGCATCCAAAAAGTAAAATTCACAATGTCTAGTATTCAACGAAAAACTTACCAGGAGGGCAAAGAAACTGGAAAATACAATCCATAATGAGGAGGAAAATTAATCTTTGAAACAGACCCAGAACCTACAAGTAGGGTGACCAAACATCCTGGTTTGCTCAGGACTATCCCAATTTTAGCAGTGAAAGTTGTACATCCTTGGAAACCCTTCAGTCCCAGGAAAACCGAGCTCACTGGTCACCTTACCTGCAACTAATATCAGACTTAATGGTGAAAACTGAATGCCTTCCTCCGAAGATCAAGAGCCCATCAGAATGTCTGCTGTCACCACTTCTGTTAACATTTTACTAGAGACTTCAGCCATTGCATAAGTAAAGAAGGAAAAGAAACACAGATTAGAAAGAAGTTAAACAGTGTTTATTCTCAGATTATACAATCATCAATGAAGAAAATCTGATTGACTCTACAAATAAGACACGAGAGCTAATAAGTGAGTGTAGCAAGATTGCAAGATTCAGGTGGGTATATACAAATCAACTGTATTTGTATATGCTAACAATGAATTGAAATTAAAATAATGGTACTATATTAGTCCATTCTCACACTGCTGATAAAGACATACCTGAGACTGGGTAATTTATAAAGAAAAAGAGGTTTAATGGATTCATAGTTCCACATGGCTCGAGAGGCCCACAATCATGGTGGAAGGTGAAAGGCACGTCTTACATGGCAGCAGGCAAGAAAGAGAATGAGAACCAAGCTAAAGGGATTTCCCCTTATAAAACCATCAGATCTCGTGAAACTTACTCACTGTCACGAGAACAGTTTGGGGGAAACCGCCCCCAGGATTCAATTATCTCCCACCAGGTCCCTCCCACAACACATGGGAATTATGGGAGCTACAATTCAAGATTAGATTTGGGTGGGACACAGCCAAACCCTATCAGGTACCCTTTTTAAGCACATAAAAAATATGAAATAGGTTTGGAAGGCAGAGGTGGGAGGATTGCTTGAGGCCAGAAGTTCAAGGCCGAAGTGAGCTATGATTGCACCACTGCACTCCAGCCTGAAGACCTTGTTTCTAAAATAAATAAATTAATTAAATAAATAAAAGTTTTTTTTTAAAAAAAGGGATAAATCTGATAATAGATGTGAAAGACCTGTACACTGAAAACTATAAAATATTGCTGAGATAAATTTTAAAAGATGTGAATAAATGGAGAGACATATCTTGTTTACAGTTTACATTAAGTCAGTGTAATATTGACAAAAAAAACCAATGGAACAAAAATTAGAATCCAGAAACAGACCTGCACGTAAATGTGTGTAGTGGATTGACTTGTGTCCCACCCAAAAAAATGTGTTCACTGGGACTTGTGAATATGACCTTATTTGGAAAAAGGATCTTTGCAGATGTAATTAAGGATCTCAAGATGAGATTATCCTGCATTTTGAATATGCCCTAAATCCAGTGACAGGTATCCTTATAAGAGGGCCACACTGAGAGCCATTGGGCTAGAAAGCCATATAAAAACGGAGGCGCTGGGTGCGGTGGCTCACGCCTGTAATCCCAGCACTTTGGGAGGCCGAGGTGGGCAGATCACGAGGTCAGGAGACTGAGACCATCCTGGCTAACACAGTGAAACCCTGTCTCTACTGAAAAATACAAAAAATTAGCCGGGCGTGGTGGCGGGCGCCTGTAGTCCCAGCTACTCGAAAGGCTGAGGCAGGAGAATGGCGTGAACCTGGGAGGCGGAGCTTGCAGTGAGCCGAGATCCGGACACTGCACTCCAGCCTGGGCGACAGAGCGAGACTCCGTCTCAAAAAAAAAAAAAAAAAAAAAAAAAAAAAATGGAGGCTACCACAAGCAAAGGAATGTCTGGAGCCACCAGAAGCTGGAAGAGGACAGGAAGGGTTCTCCCCTAGATCCTCCAGAGGGAGGGTGGCCCTGTGACACATTGATTTCAGATGTCTGGCCTCCAGAACGGAGAGAGAATAAATTTCTGTTGTTTTAAGCCACGAAGTTTGTGGTAATTTGCTATGCAACCCTAGGAAACAAATACAATACATAACTCATTTTGACAAACGTGCAAAGGCAATTCCATAAAGAAAAAAGTATGGCCGGGCGCAGTGGCTCAAGCCTGTAATCCCAGCACTTTGGGAGGCCGAGACGGGCGGATCACAAGGTCAGGAGATCGAGACCATTCTGGCCAACACGGTGAAACCCCGTCTCTACTAAAAAATACAAAAATAGCCGGGCGTGGTGGCGGCACCTGTAGTCCCAGCTACTCGGGAGGCTGAGGCCGGAGAAGGGCGTGAACCCGGGAGGCGGAGCTTGCGGTGAGCCAAGATCCAGCCACTGCACTCCAGCCTGGGCAACAGAGCGAGACTCCGTCTCAAAAAAAAAAAGAAAAAGAAAAAAGTATTTTCAACAAACGATGATCAACAATTGGATATGCAAAATCAAATAAATAAATTTTTTTTTTTTTTTTTTTTTTTTTTGAGACGGAGTCTCGCTCTGTCGCCCAGGCTGGAGTGCAGTGGCCAGATCTCAGCTCACTGCAAGCTCCGCCTCCCGGGTTTACGCCATTCTCCTGCCTCAGCCTCCGGAGTAGCTGGGACTACAGGCACCTGCCACCTCGCCCGGCTAGTTTTTTATATTTTTTAGTAGAGACGGGGTTTCACCGGATTAGCCAGGATGGTCTCGATCTCCTGACCTTGTGATCCACCCGTCTCGGCCTCCCAAAGTGCTGGGATTACAGGCTTGAGCCACCGCGCCCGGCCTAATAAACTTTTATTCATACCTTTTACCATATATAGTAGGCACCCCCCTTATCTGAAGGGGATACATTCCAAAACCCCTAGTGGATGCCTTAGTAGGGATAGTACTGGGCCCTATACTGTATAGACCTGTTTTTTCCTATGCATACATACTGCATAGCGTGAATACACTGGACAAAGGGCTGATTCATAACTCTAGTGAGTTGGAGCAGGACAGTGTGCACATTAAAACTCATGAATTGTTCATTTCTGGGATTTACCATTTAATACTTTCAGACCATGAGTAACTGAAACTGTGGAAAGTAAGACTTCAGATAAGACTACTACATAAAAATTAACTCAAAATTGATCAATGTAAAACCAAAGCTGTAACATTTCTGGAGGAGCTCATAAGAAAAAACTTTTGTGCCCTTCTGTTAAGCAAAGATTTCTTACGCATGACACCAAAATATGATCCATAAAATTTTAAAATAGATAAATTGAACTTTTAAAAATAAAACTTCTGTTTTTCATAAGACACTGGTAAGAGAATGAAAAGACAAATCTCAGACTGCAAGATATATATCTAATAAGGAACTTGTATTTCAGTTATATTTTTAAAGCTCTCAAAATTCAATGATAAACAACCCAATTTTTAAAATAGGCAAAAGATTTAAATAGACTTTTCACCAAAAAAGATATACAGATGACAAATAAGATGCTCAAAATTATTTGCTGTTAAGGAAATATAAATCAAAACCACAATGAGTTATTACTAAACACCTAGCAGAATGTCTCAAATTAAAGACTTTCAGTACCAAATACTAGCTAGGGTATAGAGCAACCTGACTCTTGTGCACTGCTGGTGGGACTGTAAAATGGTATAACCACTTTGGAAAAGGGTGAGATAGTTTCTTAAATAAACATGCACCTAACATGTGATCCAACATTTCCACTCTTAGGTACTTACCCAAGAGAAATAAAAGCATATGTCCATACAAAGGCTTGTACACAAATGTTCATAGCAGCTTTATCTGTGATGTCCTCTGTATTAGTCTGTTCTCACACTGCCATAAAGAACTGCCTGAGACTGGGCAATTGAAAAAGGAAAGAGGTTTAATTGATTCACAGTTTCACATGGCTGAGAAGACCTCAGGAAACTTACAATCTTGGTGGAAGGTGAAGCAAACACGTCTTTCTTCACATGATGGCAGGAAGGAGAAGTGCAGAGCAAAGACGGGAAAAGCCCCTTATAAAATTATCAGATCTCGTGAGAACTCACTCATTATCATGAGAACAGCATGGGGGAACTGCCCCCATGATCTAGTCACCTCCCATGAGGTCCTTCCCCCAACATATGGAGATTACAATTTGGATTACAATTCAAGATGAGATTTGGGTGGGGACACAGAGCCAGACCATATCATCCCCACACTGGAAAAAACCCAACGTCCATCAGCAGTTAAATGTATAAATCAATCACGATATATTAATACAAAGGAATACTACTCAGCTATTAAAGGAATGAACTATTGATATGTGCAACAACAGATGGATCTCAAAATAATTATGCTAAGTGAAAAAACATGGACTAAAAAAAGTACATAGGCCGGGCGCGGTGGCTCAAGCCTGTAATCCTAGCACTTTGGGAGGCCGAGACGGGCAGATCACGAGGTCGGGAGATCGAGACCATCCTGGCTAACATGGTGAAACCCCGTCTCTACTAAAAAATACAAAAAACTAGCCGGGCGAGGTGGTGGGCGCCTGTAGTCCCAGCTACTGGGGAGGCTGAGGCAGGAGAATGGCGGGAACCCGGGAGGTGGAGCTTGCAGTGAGCTGAGATCCGGCCACTGCACTCCAGCCTGGGCGGCAGAGCGAGACTCCGTCTAAAAAAAAAAAAAAAAAAAAAAAAAAAAAAAAAAGTACATAATGTGCTGTTCTATATATATAAGATTCTATAAAAGAAAATCAGTCTATAATTTAAAAGCAGATCAATGGTTACTTGAGAGTGGGGGGATGGGACTGGGGTATGGAGGGGGTGGAAAGGATTACAAGAGGCTGGAGGGAACATTCAGGGAAAATGTATATGCTCACTATCTGGTAGTGATGGTTTTACGGGTATATACATATGTCAAAACTTATCAAAGTGTATACTTTGAATATGTCATTTATTATATGTCAGTTATAATCTCAGTAAAGCTATAAACCAAAAGATAAAAGCTGATGTTGGCCAGGCACAGTGGCTCAGGCCTGTAATCTAAGCACTTTGGGATGCCAAGGGGGGCGGATCATCTGAGGTCAGGAGTTCAAGACCAGCCTGGCCAACATGATGAAACCCCATCTCTACTAAAAATACAAAAATTAGCCGGGCATGGTGGTGTGTGCCTGTTATCCCAGCTATTCAGGAGGCTGAGGCAGAAGAATCACTTGAACCTGGGAGGCAGAGGTTGCAGTGAGCTGTGATCACGCCACTGCACTCCAGCCTGGGCAACAGAGCAAGACTCTGTCTCAAAAAAAGAAAAAAAAAGAAAAACCAATGTCTCCAGTGTTCCCAGCATGAGTGCTGTGGCCACCACATTAGGATGGAGGCAGAGGGAGGGGATGAGGCACTGAAGGACTTGGGAGGTCTCTCTGCTGGTGGCAGCGTGCCAGCCCACTCGCTTGCACATATACACCTGCAGGACTGGATCACAGGCAGCACCTCCCACCCCTCACCCCTCTCAGCCCCAGGCTCTGTCAATCCCTTCACCTCAGGAGAATGTCCCGGGCTTGCCTAAGGGTTGGCTGGAGGAGGAAATTAGGGGGAAATTAGGTCATTAGAGTCCTCAGAGTAAGATCCCAAGAGAGTTATTGCAAATAAAACATTTGGTTCAACAGATGCTGTAAAGCCCCTTGGAGTAATCTCCTTTCTTTGCTCCATTTGCTTTTGCTGTCTATCTACAGCTGGATCTTTCCTTAGAATGGGGACTCTGCTCAGTTGCCCCCTCCCAGTCATGCGGCAAGTACTGGGAGGAGGGGAGAGTCCAGACCTCTGGCTGGTATGGTGGGATTCCAGCGGAATTGGGGTCTACATCTCCCAGATTTTAAAAGGTGCGATTTTTTTCCTTTCTCTTAGTTTTTGATTTTTTGTTGCTTTTTTTGAGACAGGGTCTTGCTCTGTCGCCCAGGCTAGGAGTGCAATGGCACAATCATTGCTCACTACAGCCTCGAACTCCTGGGCTCAAGTGATCCTCCCACCTCAGCCTCCAGAGTAGCTGGGACCACAGGTGCACCACCACCATACCTGGCTATTTTATTCCTTTTAATGAAATTTTTAATTAAATGTAATTACATTTTATAGTTTCATGAGACTTTTTATGAATATATATTTTTAAATGGTTTGCACAACAACGTGAATGCACTTAACACTACTGGACTGTACACTTTAAAATGGTTAAGATAGGCCGGGTGCGGTGGCTCATGCCTGTAATCCCAGCGCTTTGGGAGGCCAAGGCAGCCAGATCGCCTGAGGTCGGGAGTTCGAGACCAGCCTGACCAACATGGAGAAACCCTGTCTCTACCAAAAATGCAAAATTAGCTGGGTGTGGTGGTGCCTGCTTACTGTAATCCCAGCTACTCAGGAAGCTGAGGCAGGAGAATCACTTGAACCTAATAGGTGGAGGTTGCAGTGAGCCAAGATTGTGCCATTGCACTCCAGCCTGGGCAACAAGAGGAGTTGACCAGCCTGGACAACATTGTGAAACCCCATCTCTACCAAAAATGCAAAGAAAAAAAAATAGCTAGATGTGGTGGTGTGCATCTGTAGTCCCAGCTACCAGGGAGGCTGAGGTGGGAGGATTGCTTGAACCCAGGAGGTGGAGGTTGCAGTGAGCCAATATTCTATCACTGCATTCCATCCTGGGTGACAAAGTAAGACCCTGTCTGAAAGAAAGAAAGAAAGAAAGAAAGAAAGAAAGAAAGAAAGAAAGAAAGAAAGAAAGAAAGAAAGAAAGAAAGAAAGAAAGAAAGGAAGGAAGGAAGGAAGGAAGGAAGGAAGGAAGGAAGGAAGGAAGGAAGGAAGGAAGGAAGGAAGGAAGGAAGGAAGGAAGGAAGGAAGGGAAAGAAAGAAAGAAAGAAAGAAAGAAAGAAAGAAAGAAAGAAAGAAAGAAAGAAAGAAAGAAAGAAATGTTTTCTGCACTAAACCTAGTGTGTGTCTAGTACATGTCAAAAATGAGGTCAGCCTCACTCTTGCCTGGTTAAAGACTCAGGAACATCTGCCTTCTCTTTATAAATGATCACAAACTCAAAATTATTAGAGTCTACATAATTAGGAAAACTCAGCAGTTCTCCTGGGATCCAGATGTTCAAATAAGCATTGATGAACTCCTCTGTCTTGCAGGGTTGATTCCCAAGGACTCAGAACAGACTTCCCTCTTACAACTCCACCCCACCCCCTTCCTCAGAAAAGTTCATCATCTAATACACCTGCTTCCTGCCCTTCTCAACATGAAACATAATCGCCGACACAAGAGCAACTAGATGGCCAGGCACCAAGGAAATTGATTCCCTGAGCCAGTCCTCACCACAACCCTAGGAGGTAGATATTCTGATTATTCCCATTTTACAGATGACAAAGTAGAGGCAAAAAGAAATGAGGTGGCCGGGCACACTGACTCATGCCTGTAATCCCAGCACTTTGGGAGGATAAGGTGGGTGGATCGATCACTTGAGGCCAGGAGTTCACCAGCCTGGACAACATGGTGAAACCTCGTCTCTGCTAAAAATACAAAAATTAGCCAGGTGTGGTGGTACACACCAGTAGTCCTCACTACTCGGGAGGCTGAGGTAAGAGAATCACTTTGAGCCTAGGAGGCAGAGGTTGCAGTGAGCTGTGACCACACCACTGCACTCCAGCCTGGGTGACAGAGCAAGACCCTCTCTCAAAAAAAAAAAAAAAAAAAAAAGGGGTGAGGGTACAGAGTTTCAGGTTTTTAAAATGTTTTAATTGTGGAAAAATGCACAGTATAAAATTTACCACCTTGTGTGTGTGTGTGTGTGTGTGTGTATATATATATATATATATATTTTTTTTTTGAGACGGAGTCTTGCTCTGTTGCCCAGGCTAGAGTGCAGTGGTGCCCCATCGTACTAGGGGATAATATTCTCCCCAGAATCACACTGTGTCTGCTTTTGAGATAAGAGTAGACCTACTTTAAAAAGAAAAAAAAATAATAAGGACCAGGCACGGTGGCTCATGCCTATAATCCCAGCACTTTGGGAGGCTGAGGCGGGTGGATCACCTGAGGTCAGGAGTCCAAGATCAGCCTGGCCAACATGGTGAAACTCTGTCTCTACTAAAAATACAAAAATTAGCCAGGCGTGGTGGCAGGCTCCTGTAATCTCAGCTACTCAGGAGCCTGATTCGAGAGAATCACTTGAACCCAGGAGGTGGAGGTTGCAGTGAGCCGAGATTGAGTCATTGCACTCCAGCCTGGAGGACAAGAGAGAGACTTTGCTCAAAAAAAAAAAAAAAGAAAGAAAGAAAGTCTTTTTAATAAATGAGTTTAGGTGGCTTTCAAGAATTCAGGCAACAAAAGAAACATAAATAATAAAACAGAAATCAGGATAACCAGAGAAAATTGATATCTGAATGTGAGGTCAAAGGGGATAGATAACTTTTTCCCTCTGGTTTGACTGTGGCCTGGCATATCTTTTGCTGGGGTGTTAGCTCTTTCAACCCATTTTGTGAGCCCCAATGAGGAAGCCAGGGGAGCACATGGGGACATGTACTGGAGCCTTCGCTGGTTGTGTGTGCAGCGGTGGAGAGGGAGTGGGGTAGGGGAAGGGATTAGAGCCCCCTGCAGAGGGAAACCTAAGTCAAGAGCAGGTTGTACACACAGGCCCAGGGCCTGTCAGCCTCAAGTAAGGCCACTGCATCCCAACCTGCCAGGACCTCATCCCAGCAGTCAAGGGCCTTGCTGTGGTTTGCCTGTGTCCCTTACAAAGTGAAAGCATGTGTTGGAGAGTTAATCTCCAAGGTAACAGTGTTGGGAGGTGGAGCCTAGTGGCAGGCGTTTAGGTCATGAGGGCTCCACCCTCATGAATGGATTTATGCCAATTAAAAAAGAGCTTGAGGCTGTGAGTTTGATTTCCTGCTCTCTCTCCCACAAGTGCACTCTTGCCCTTCCACTTTCTGCCATGGGATGATGCAGCAAGCAGGCCCTCGCCAGATGCAGGCCCCTTGACCTTGTGTTAGAGGAAGTGGTCCCAATCCAGACCCCAGGATAGTGTTCTTGGATCTCGAGCAAGAAAGAATTCAGGGCGAGTCCACAGTGCAAAGTGAAAGTAAGTCTATTAAGAAAGTAAAGGAATAAAAGAATGGCTACTCCACAGACAGAGCAGCCGTGAGGGCCGCTGGTTGCCTATTTTTATGGTTATTTCTTTATGATATGCTAAAGAAGTGGGGAATTTTTCATGCCTCCCCTTTTCAGACCATACAGGGTAACTTCCTGATGCTGCCATGGCATTTGTAAACTGTCGTGGTGCTGGTGGGAGTGCAACAGTGAGGACAACCAGAGGTCACTCTCCGTCACCGTCTTGGTTTTGGTAGGGTTTGGCCGGCTCTTTTACTGCAGCCTGCCTTATCAGCAAGGTCTTTATAACCTGTATCTTATGCTGACCTCCTATCTCATCCTGTGACTTAGAATGCCTTAACTATCTGGGAAGGCAGCCCAGTAAGTTTCAGCCTCATTTTACCCAGCTCCTATTCAAGATGGAGTTGTTCTGGTTCACATGCCCCTGACATTGACCCCCTCCCTTTTATAAGAGATCCCTTAATCCTAAGGGTTGCAGAGGGGCAAAGATCCATCTTCTGCCACTTCTTCAGGTTGAATAGGGGCGATGAATAGATTAACTTTCCTAGTAAGCAATTTTAATTGTGTACTAGGTGCAGGGTCTAGCCTAGGACACACCAGGCCGAAGTGCAGATAAGGGCTTACTCTCCAGCATAGCTAAGAGAGTTAACCTATTCAGGCTAACTCCACATGTCCCCAGGCCTCACCTTACTGAAGCAGGCAAGTTGTACTGTAAGAGTCATGGTGGCATTTTATGAAGCATTTAGGAGGCCAAACAACCTTTGAATTGCACAGCATTTCTTACATAAATTCCCCTCCACGAATCTGTTCATGACTTACACAGACCATCTGAGACATTCTCGGACTTTCTGACTTGCCCTCCTTTTAAACAACCATTCGTTTTACTTTAGGACAAGAACTTACCACACAAGATCCTTTCTTATATAAAATCTCTTTCTAAGGCCGGGCGCCGTGGCTCAAGCCTGTAATCCCAGCACTTTGGGAGGCCGAGGCGGGCGGATCACAAGGTCAGGAGATCGAGACCACAGTGAAACCCCGTCTCTACTAAAAATACAAAAAATTAGCCGGGCGCGGTGGCGGGCGCCTGTAGTCCTAGCTACTCAGGAGGCTGAGGCAGGAGAATGGCGTGAACCCAGGAGGCGGAGCTTTCAGTGAGCCGAGATCGCGCCACTGCACTCCAGCCTGGGCAACAGCGTGAGACTCCGTCTCAAAAAAAAAAAAAAAAAAAAAATCTCTTTCTTTATAATCTTCATTGTATAATTAGGGGGCATGGCTAATTCCACATGTCCCAGGTCTCATCTAGAAACTAATGGCTTTCAGGTAGGTAAATTGAACAATTTTTAAAAGTTAAAGAAGCAGTTTAGGCCGGGCTTGGTGGCTCATGCCTGTAATCCCAGCACTTTGGAAGGCTGAGGCGAGTGGATCACGAGGTCAAGAGATCGAGACCATCCTGGCCAATGTGGTGAAGCCCCGTCTCTACTAAAAATACAAAAAATAGCCAGGCATGGTGGTGCATGCCTATAGACCCAGCTACTTGGGAGACTGAGGCAGGAGGATCACTTGAACCCAGGAGGCAGAGGTTGCAGTAAGCCAAGATCACACTACTGCACTCCAGCCTAGTGACAGAGCAAGACTCCGTCACAAAAAAACAAACAAACAAACAAAAAGGAGTTTATGACCTTAAAGTATTTAGCAGCTTAATATCTAACCTGCATAATTTAGACTAAATGTCTTTATCAATAATTTTTGTTGTTGTTGTTGTTGAGATGGTCTTGCTCTATCACCCCGGCTAGAGTGTAATGGTGCAATCTTGGCTCACTGCAACCTCTGCCTCCTGGGCTCAAGCGATTCTCATGCCTCAGCCTCCCGAATAGCTGGGATTATAGGTGCATGCCACCACACCTGGCTAATTTTTGTATTTTTAGTAGAGACAGGGTTTTGCCATATCAGCCAGGTTGGTCTTGAACTCCTGACCTCAAGTGATCTGCCCGCCCTGGCCTCCTAAAGTGCTGGGATTACAGGCACGAGGCACCATGCCTCGCTTATCAATAATTTTTAAAGCCGTTTTTATTTCCCAAAGATTACTAAAGCTACATGAACTAAAAGGTATTACAGTTTTTATTTTGCTTTTAAAATATTTTATTTAAGTGCTTATTTTTGTTTAAGCCAATTAATTAGAGCTCTTTTATATAAGCATTACACACAACACATATATAGCTACACAGAAAGGCAGAAGATTACTATGGTAGTTGTAAGATTTCTCATTTGCCAGTTGTTGTTTCTTAATTGGATTACGGGCTTTACGGTGGAGCTCTTGGAAAAATAGGGCCAGGAAAGGTGTCTCTGATGCTTCCTGCTTTTCCCAAGGAGTCCAGGCTGTTAGAGCTTGAGTATTCGCTTTTAATTAAACTGATTTTAACCATAGCACTGTTTAATAAAGTACTTTTAGAATTTCTTATGCCAAACTGCCGATATTTCTGGCTTTTGAATTTTACCAAAGGTAACCTCCCAGGTGCTTAGAGAAAGGAAAATTTAGGACGATCTGTGGAGGAGAAGAGAATAGACAAGGTCACGAAGATATTAAACCAGAAACAACTCACTTTCTAGGTTGGGAATGGAATCCAGATCGCCACTGGAAAGAGCAAAACCTCACTACTGAGCTACAGCACAGGGCAGTGTCTAGGGACTTTCCCAGAAGGAGTCTAGAGTTATTAACTTTGAGCTTGCAAAGGCTTTTAACTATCTCACATGATTTTTAGAGCTAACTATGATGTGAACCCTAAAATTCCTGTTCCCCAGAAGGCAGAGACCAAGAGAAAGTACAGCCACATGGTTAAAATGTTAAGCTCCCAAGGACATAAAACAAGGTGGAGACTTCATCCCATTTTTTTGGTGGTTTCAGGGACCTGCAGCCAAGTTTGTTACTGATCAGCTTGCAGGTCATCTTGAAAAGTGGGCTTACAGGTGTTCTAAGCCCGTGTTTTATCCTGAAGTACCCTTCAACACAGAAAAACGAATGCATAGCACAAAATACACCAGCTTAAAACTAGCCTTAGAATTCTTTTTCACATTAATCAAAACTTTACAGAGGAGATAAGCACTGATTTATTTTATTTCATTTTTTTTTAACCATTCATTCAACCGTTTGCATACAGAGAGAGAAGCCAGAAATCTGACTGGTAAGAAATTCTTACCCTTTTGTCAGCATACCAGGTTTCTGGGTTCCCTTTCTCTGAGTGGCCCTAGTGATCCGCCTTGTGGCACCATCGCCCTGGGGGCCAAGCTGCCAATATCAAACTGGCAAAGTTTAAATTTGCCCCTAGATAGGCCCCGTCATCTTTAATCCAGCCTCTGACTTGGAGTTTCAACACGTGGTCACTGGGCAAGATGGTTGCCCTGAGTAACAGGAAAGATAGGAAAGGAAAAGTAGAGAAGGAAAGTATTGGTTGTGGCAGGGTGGGGAAGGTGAAGAGCTTAGGGAGGCCAGAGAAAGACCCGCTCATTGCAGCCAACAATGAAAAGTTCAGCAGAGCAGAACTGAAGGAGACAGAGACACAAAAAACCCTCCAAAAAATCAATGAATCCAGGAGCTGGTTTTTTGAAAAGATCAACAAAATTGAGAGACCGCTAGCAAGACTAACAAAGAAGAAAAGAGAGAAGAATCAAATAGATGTAATAAAAAATGATAAAGGGGATATCACCACCGACCCCACAGAAATACAAACTACCATCAGAGAATACTATAAACACCTCTATGCAAATAAACTGGAAAATCTAGAAGAAATGGATAATTTCCCGGACACTTACACTCTCCCAAGACTAAACCAGGAAGAAGTTGAATCCCTGAATAGACCAATAGCAGGCTCTGAAATTGAGGCAGTAATTAATAGCCTCCCAACCAAAAAAAGTCCAGGACCGGCTGGATTCACAGCCGAATTCTACCAGAGGTACAAGGAGGAGATGGTACCATTCCTTCTGAAACTATTTCAATCAATAGAAAAAGAGGGAATCCTCCCTAACTCATTTTACGAGGCCAACGTCATCCTGATACCAAAGCCTGACAGAGATACAACAAAAAAAGAGAATTATAGATGATTAGAGACTCTAACTCCCCTAAGTTGGGCCTCTAACCCAATCCCATTCTTTCCCCGGGTACCCCACCACTTACCTGAAGCTCTCCAATCAGTGCAGCAGTCTATTTCCTTTGGGTCGGGGGTCTCCTCAGTCCCTTTTGTGGCCCAAGAGAAAGATGTTATCGGACCCCAACACTTACCCCAGGTTAACCTTTGGGTCGGGGTTTCTGCAGTATAGTCGCTTCTGTGGTCGCCAGAAATATGTTACCAGAAGCGGGTCCCAATCCAGACCCCAAGAGAGGGTTCTTGGATCTCGTGCAAGAAGAATTCAGGGCGAGTCCGCAGTGCAAAGTGAAAGCAAGCTTATTAAGAAAGTAAAGGAGTAAAAAATGGCTACTCCATAAACAGAGCAGCCCCGAGGGCTGCTGGTTGACCATTTTTAGTTTATTTCTTAATGATATGCTAAACAAGGGGTGGATTATTCATGCCTCCCCTTTTTAGACTATATAGGGTAACTTCCTGATGTTGCCATGGTATTTGTAAACTGTCATGGCACTGGTGGGAGTGTAGCAGTGAGAACAACCAGAGGTCACTCTCGTTGCCATTTTGGTTTTGGTGGGTTTCGGCCGGCTCCTTTACTGCAGCCTGTTTTATCAGCAAGGTCTCTTTATGACCTGTATTTTGTACTGACCTTCTATCTCATCCTAGGACTTAGAAGGCCTTAACTGTCTGGGAATGCAGCCCAGTAGGTTTCAGCCTCATTTTACCCAGCTCCTATTCAAGATGGAGTTGTTCTGGTTCACATGCCTCTGACACTTGGACTTCCCAGCCTGCAGAACTGTAAGATCTCTGTTCTTTATAAAGTACCCAGTCTCAAGTATTCTGTTATAGCAGCACAACACAGACTAAGACAGTCCCCAAACTGGTCTGTGTCTCCTCCTTTGGGACAGGATGAACCTGGTACTTTGTCCCAACAACTTGACAACCTCCCAGGGAATTCTTGGAAGGTGCTGAGGAAAACCCATTTCTGTCTCCTCTGACACGAGGCTGCCCTGGGGTCCCAAGTGGGGGAAGCAGGTGTGTCTGTGACTCAGTCGCACCGTGCAATGAGCCCTGGAAGTCTTTTTTTTTTTGACAGTCTCTCTCTATCACACAGGCTGGAGTGCAATAGTGCGATCTCAGCTCACTACAACTTCCACCTCCCAGGTTCAAGCAATTCTCCTGCCTCAGCCTCCTGAGTAGCTGGGATCACAGATGTGCACCACCACGCCCAGTTAATTTTTGTATTTTTAGCAGAGACAGGGTTTCACCGTGTTGCCCAGGCTGGTCTCAAACTTCTGTAATCGTGTGACCCGCCTGCCTCGGCCTCCCAAAGTACTGGGATTACAGTTGTGAGCCACTGAGCCCTGCAGGCCCTGGAAGTCTTAAAGGCACAGGAGGATTCCTCCAGTATCACTCAGTTAAAACTTCCGTACAGAGGAGTGGGGCGGACAGAATGTGCGTGCTCTGGAAATCAGCTCAGTGCATTTGCAAGCCTCCCTTGGCCGTTCTGACCTGCCTGTGCAGCTGTCCCCTGCAGTGGCACAGCTGAGAGCTTTATTACAGCTTAGAGCAACCTCTTATTTGGGTAAACAAATAGCGATGCTTAAATAGACAAACTAATCAAGAAGTCAAAGAGGCAAGACACACTGGGCTCTTCTGGCACATGAATCCCTGGAGTGCTGAGGCTCTTCCATGGAAAACTCTGGGCACTCTGCCCTTCACACACACCTATTTAGCACGTCACCCTCCCGTGCCCTCTTCTCCCCACAAAGCCAACACCCTTGTTTACATCATGCATGAGGCACTGATTTTGCACTATCTGGTGTTGTGATGACAGTTTGCAAATGTAGCCTGATCGTGGGCTGCAGTTCCTGGAGCAAGTTGAGGCCCGGATTCCTGACAACTCTTGTCCTATAAGCCCTCGGGCTAAGGAGGTGCTGAGCCAGGAAGCATCTCTGGCCTCACCAGTTCTGCTTGGTGGGCAGAGAGCACAGGGCCAGGCAGGCAGCCAGCTCAAGAAAGGGCTACGGTTATACTGAGGTTTGCTTGATAACCTCCTAATGCTCCAATGTTTGCGCCAAGGAGGCCTGTTCTCCATAAGCACACAGGAGAATTATCATTCTAATAAAATAATAACTAGCTAATGTTTATGGAACTTGTACTAGGTCCCAGGCACTTGACATGCATTGCCTAATGTAATCTTTGCAATTTTAGAAGTCAGTACTAGAAGTTAGGTGCTATTTTTATCTCCTTATTAAAGATAAGAGAAATGGACCTGGAGCAGTAGCTCATGCCTATAATCCCAGCACTTTGGGAGGTCCAGGCGGGTGGATCATTTGAGGTCAGGAGTTGGAGACCAACTTGGCCAACAGGGTGAAACCCTGTGTCTACTAAAAATACAAAAATCAGCTGGGCATGGTAGCGCGCCTGTGATCCCAGCTACTTGGGAGGCTGAAGCAGGAGAATTGCTGGAGTCCAGGGGGCAGAGGTTGCAGTGAGCTGAGATCATGCAACTACACTCCAGCCTGGGTGACTGGGCGACACAGCGAGACGGCATCTCAAAAAATAATAACAATAACAATAAGAGAACTAAGTCTCATTAAGTGGAAGGCCAGTTCTTAAAGCGAAGTCTGCTTGTCCCCAGAGCCATGTTTGTACCCTGTCCCAGGCTTCTCAACTTCCAGGAGCATCAACATCCTGCGTCAGTGGCCCCCAGAGGGCAAGGTGAAGCCGCCTGCTGGGCCCTCCCAGCTCCTGATTCACTAGGTCTGCATGGGGCCTGGATTCACCTTTCTCAAAAGCTCAGGCAGTACTGCTGGCCCGGCACCCACCCTTTGAGACCACTGCCCTGCACTACAGTTGGGGTCCCAAGCTTCCTGCAGAGACCACCTGGGGCTTTTACAACCCTCTAGTGTTATCACTGTTTGGTCTTTATCCAGGAAATCCACCCCCTAAAGTGTGTCATGCATCCCTGCCACTTCAACCAGAGCGTCCCTCAGTCCTCTGCCAAAAACAGTGCTGCAGTGGGGACAGGCACAAACCAATGCACACATCTGTGCTCAAGATGCATGTTTTGCAGCTGGCAGAACACTTAACAGCACAACGAGGCTGTTCTACACCTGAGTGGTCTTTGTCCTCACGTGGAAGCACAGGCTTCACTAACAGGCCAGGGGGGGCAACATCAGGGTTAGCTGGGGGACGAAGACACCCAGCTAATTGCTCTTGCATCCACTTGCTGTCATGGGCAGCACTTACCACCATTGTCATTTTACACTGATGTCAGTATTGTTTAATCAGCGACCTTTCCTCCCACTGTAATGAAAATCCCGCAAGGACATGGCTCTTGTCTGTCTTGTTCCCGCTGTGTGCTCAGCAACTGGGCCAGCAGCTGGCATACAGGTGTGGGCAAGAAAATGTGTTGGATGAACAAAAAAAACAAATGCACAGGTGGACAAGGAAACATGAGTAAATGAATAAGCAAGTGCAGAGCCGGTCATAGGCAGATCGTGGAGTAGGGACCCATTGACTTGCTGGGAACAGCTGCAAAACTTGGTTGGACAGAGAAACAAGAAGGGGAAGTTGGGAAACTCAGCTTCCCCTCCTCCCTTCTGAAAGAGGCCCCCCTTTTCACAGGTGTGAAAGGTATAACGCTGTGCGTCTTGCCCACACAGTAATCTGGGCAGAGGTGCATTCGTTTGCTAGGACTGCAGTAAAATGTAGCACAGAATGAGACGTTTATATAACAGACCTTTAGTGTCTCACAGTCCAAGAGGCTGGAAGTCCAAGATGAAGGTATCAGCAGTGTGGGTTCCTTCTGCGGGCTGTGAGGAAAATCTGCTCCAGTCCTCTCCCCTAGCTTTTGGTGGCTTACAGGCAATCTTTGGAGTTCCTTGGCTTGGAGACAAACCATCTCAATCTGTCTTCATCTTCACATGGGGGTGTGTGTGTGTGTGTGTGTGTGTGTGTGTGTGTCTGTAGCCAAATTTCCCCTTTTTATAAGGACATCAGCCATATTGGATTGGGGCCTATCCTATTCCAATATGATCTCATTTTAACTAAATACATCTGCAAAGACCCTATTTCCAAATAAAAGTCATATTGAGAAGTACTGAGGGCTAGGATTCCAACATATCTTTTCTGAGGGACAAAATTCAACCCATAACAGAGGTGTAGTTAGTAGTTGTGCTTCCAGGCACAATTTACAAACACAGGTGTTTTTTCCTTAGTTTCTGGAGGCCTTCTGTTGAATGGCTTTTCGTCTGTTAGGAAGCTGTGTTGGAAGCAGTGGGAAGCTGTGACCTGTGAGGCCTGCTGAGAAGGTGTTCGGAGGCTCCTGTTCTCCATAGCTCTTTACCTTTAGGCTGTGTGAACAGGGACTATGTGTCCCAGGCAGCGCATTTACTGTGGGAATTTTTTTTTTTTTTTGAGACAGAGTCTCGCTCTGTCACCCAGGCTGGAGTGCAGTGGCGCACACCAGGAACTTTTATGCAGCTCCAGCTGTTCCCTGGACAGGTAGATAAGGACTGAGGGCCTGAGGGGCGAGGTAAAGCCCCCTGGCTCGTGAGCCTTGCTCGCTATACTCGTGGCAAGAACAAAAGTGGCCAGAGGAATGGCTCCTCCTCGAATTTCGGACTTCCTTTTCTGGGCCTTTCCCACCGTTGGTACAAATTATAATCCCCTCCCCTCTGCCCGCCACTACCTCTTTCATTTGGCACAGGAAGAAAGGAAGTCATTTCTGGGAAATGGACCCAGTCGGGCCAGGTTGAGCTGCTGCCATCTGGTGCCTATCTTTCCTCATGCCCTAGGGGCCCTATTTCAGCCCCCTTTCACCACCTCCATCTCTTCCTCCCAAGACAATCACAGTGGGCAGTGTTTACACTTGCACAGGATTGGGGGGAGAAGAGGACACCTCTAATTTGCTCCTCTATTCTAATTTTCTTTCTCATTTAATTAGGCTAAAAAAAAACCCCTCACTTTTAACACTCTTACCAACAGCTCCTAATGAAAGCGGCAGCCACTAATTACATAAATCATTTATTGGAGAGCTATTTTAGATTCCTCATTTAATGAATGCTGCAGAATTTAGCTGGTTTCCGATTCATCAGGATGGAGCTTGGCAAAGTCATGAAGATAGAGACCCCCCTCCCTGCACACTCTGTTTCGCTGGTGACTGTCCGCCTGTGACCTCTGCTCACTTCACTCTACCCTGCAGGCTCCCCTCCAACTGCCCCTCCAGACACCTCCTCCTCACTCACCTCTGTGGCTTCCACTGTCATTACCTGTTGGTGACCCCAGATCTCTAATGTCTCCTTCCCAGATCATCTATCCACTGCCTACAGGAATTTCCAGTTGGAAGGCTACAGGAATGACATCCTCCTCCCCAGACCTGCTCCTCCGTCCTCCTTATCGCACATGACATTATTCACTCGCCTGGTTGCTTGTCCAGCAACTGAAGCTCAGAGAGGTTAAAACCCTTGCCCAGAGGCACACAGCTAGTGAGTTACGGTAAAGCAGAGATTTGGACCCAAGTCTGACTGTTCTCAAAGCCCATGCTAGTACCAGCATGCTGTGCCACCTTACTGATGAGGTGAGCACGTGAGCTCCTTTCCACACCTCATGCTGTTCCAAGCACTGGCTCTATACGATGTAATTGAACTGACACACCCCAACTACCCATTTGTGATGTGCCAGGCTGTGTTCCAGGTGTTGGGATCCCAAGTTGCCTAAGATACAGTCTTGCTCTCTCAGACTCAGAGAGGAAAAAAAAAAAACCAACCAACCATGGCCATTTAGTGTCTTCCATGCTTTGACAAAGGTAAGTACATGTGCCTGTGCTCAGGGAACACATGTAAGAGCACCACCTACCTCCTTCCTTGGGGATTAGGGAAAGATCCCCAGGAGGTGAGCCTTGAGTTGGGTTTTGAAGGTCAAGTAGGAGAAGCCAGAAAAAAAGGTCTTGGGTAGATGAGAAAAACACAGTTTCTTTACACTCACACAATATTTCTGACACCAGAGGTGTGGGTTATTTCCCGCAGTGACCAGTTCTCCAACACCAGCTGTGTGTCCTACAATTTAATTCTGACACTATCAAGCTGCAGTTCCTGTCAGATCCCACACGTTAAGGGCTCAGTCCCACCAGACTGCCCCCATTGCAGATGCCAATGGCAAGTCTGGGCCTCAGGTATTTCTGACCAAACAGCTATAAGTTAGCGGTTCCCATGGCCCCCTCCCTTGGGTTCAATATCGTGCTAGAATCGCCCACAGATTCAACGGCCCACAGATCTCAGAGAAACACTACTACACTTACCAGCTTATTATAAAGGACACAACTCAGGAACAGTCAGATGGGAGATGAATAGGGCAAGGTAGGGGTGGGGCAGGGGGTGGGGCTTCCATGTCCTCTCTGGGCACCCACCCTCCAGCACCTCCATGTGTTCTGCAGTCTAGAAGCTCATCAGATCTCACTGTTCAAGAGCTTTCACAGACCTCAAAATCCAGCACCCAACTCCCATTCCCAGAGGCTGAAGTGTGGGTGGGGTAGGTGAGGGTGGGGTTTGAAATAATATATATTGATGATGCTCCAGCAGTTTTAAGCAAAATCTTCAGCCATTTATGTCCAGAATTTTTGACAAACAAAACCAGACAAAACAACCAATCACACAAAACGAAACAAAAACCAACCAGCCAAATAACCAAACCAAACCAAACCAACCCTAGGCTTCATTGTTTGGGGATGCACTGAGTCACACTGAATCATGCCTGTGCCTGATGTTCTGGAAGAGTTCCGTTTCCTCTCAGGGTCATCAGTTATGTGATAAAGAAGTGTTAAATACTTGGTGATGATTTAAAATCCAATCTCAATTTGGTCCCACCTTGAGATCTGTTCATTCTTTTTTTTTTTTTTTTTTTTTTTTTTTTTTGAGACAGAGTCTCGATCTATCTGCCAGGTTGGAGTGTCATGCCGTGGTGCAATCTTGGCTCACTGTAGCCTGGACCTCCTAGGCTCAAGAGGTCCTTCTTCCTCAGCTCCCCTGAGTAACTGGGACCAGAGGCATGTGCCACCCTGCCCAGTTAATTTTAAACTTTTTTGTAGAGACGGAGTCACATTATGTTGCCCAACTTGGTCTCAGACTCCTGGGGTCAAGCGATCCTCCTGCCTGGGCCTCCCAAACTGCTGAGGAGATCTGTTCTTACTTTCCTTCTTTCTTTTCTTTTCTTTTCTTTCTTTTTTTCTTATTGAGACAGGGTCTTGCTCTATCACCCAGACCGGAGTGCAATGATGCAATCTCGGCTCACTGCAATCTCTCCCTTCCAGGTTCAAGCAATTCTTCTGCCTCAACCTCCCGAGTAGCTGGGACTACAGGCATACACCCGGCTAATTTTTGTATTTTTAGTAGAGACAGGGCTTCGCCATATTGGCCAGGCTGGTCTCGAACTCCTGACCTTGTGATCCACCCACCTCTGCCTCCCAAAGTGCTGGGATTACAGTCATAAGCCACCACACCCGGAGAGCTGTTCATTCTTAATGGAAAAATGCTTGGTACTTTATAAGCCAAATGGTGACACAATTGGCCCTATTTTAGTCCAACAGGGAAAAAGGCAAAAATTATACATTTCAGCAGACCTGGTACACTTGATAGCTTAAACTGACAAAAATTGTCTTCTAAAACTAAGATAAAACAAAATGGGAATAATGATACTTCCTCATGGAGTTGTGGGAAGGGCGGAGTAAGATTCATGTGCAGACAGTTTGCACAGTGCCGGGCACATCAAGGACATTGATGGGTCAGAGTCCCCAGTGTTGGCACCATTGCTGGGGTGGGAGTGGCCTGTGCTTCCAGCAGGGAAGAAGGGCAGATGAGCCTTCCGAAATGTACTTCTCAGAACCTGGGTCCTAAGTCTGTTTGCACACATGTGCCCTGCGTGTGTTCTCTGAGGGGCATTAGCGGACAGGGACCCTTGTCCACATGAAAGCTCTCAGGGAATCATGGCTTGCTAAAGCCAGAGCACAAGGCGGAGATCACTTGCACCAACCCACCCCACATGGAAAGGAGAGCTGAGTCCTGAGAGGGCTGTAGGGTCACAACTTCCTAGGAAGCCGGGGCTGGAGCCAGGCCGCTGCCTGCTCTCTCCGTCGCTGTGCCCCGCGCTGTGCTGCCCAGGCAGCTCCTCAGCCACAGTGCCTTCAGTCCCACCTGGCCTACAGGGAAGGGGTGCAGGGTCGCCCGGCCCCTGGAAGCTCGCCTCTAAAGCCCCAAGGGCACCGTAGGGGACGCTATGTCCACAAAGGCTTCTAGGAGGAGCTTTCATGACACTTTATGAGAAAAAGTCCCACAGTCCTGGGCTGAGCCTTCACCTCACCTGGGCTCTTCTTAAAGTCAAGTCACAGTGGGCGGGGGGCAGAAACTGAAGTGCAGAGTGAAGGGCTCCGAGCAAGCACTCCCAGGCCTGGGCCAACAGGCCTCGTGGCACCTTCGGGAACATCTCTGTCCATGAAAAGCTGCAGTCTGCTGTTACTGTTTCAGTAACGGGGTCAATATTTCTATATTCGGACACTGCGCAATCTCTAGGCCTCCCGAGGGTTTGAGTTCTCCGAGGTCCAGACTCATAATCCACACCTCCCTCCCGCTGCAAAAAAGAGCGTGCAGACCCAGGTAGGTGAGCGGCGGGACTGTCCCTTCAGCGCCAGGAGGGAGAGTGCGCCCCCACCTGGTGACAGGCAGGATGGCAGCGAGAGGCCAGGGCTGAAGGCGGCGCAGGATCCTCTCCTGGTGGCCTTCTCCCTGGAAGCCCCTCAGAACCACCGGAGACATCCCCAGATTACAGAAACCTGGGCCCTCACCACAGACCCTGAATCAGGAAGTACGAGGTGTGCCCCCAGGCATTTTTTAAAAAAAACAACAACAAGCTCTATAGAGCTTCTGATCAACACCCAGTTGAGAACTGCAGAGTATTAAGATCCGAGATGAGGTGTCACAAATAACTTCTAGCTAACAATAGTTAAGGTGCCAACACTTGTGAATCATCTGTCGTTATATGCAAATTAGAGGCCCGTGGCAGTGACTCATTCCTGTAATCCCAGCACTCTGGGAGGCTGATGCAGGAGGATCACTTGAGCTCAGGAGCTTGAGACCAGTCTGGGCAACATGGTGAGACCCCATCTCTACTGAAAATAAAAGCGAATTAGCCAGGCCTAGCCTGTAGTCCCAGCTACTGGAGAGACTGAGGTGGGAGGATTGCTTGAGCCTGGAGGTCAAGGCTGCAGTGAGCTGTGATTGCTCCACAGCACTCCAGCCTAGGCAACACTGAGATCTTGTCTCAAAAATAAATATATATAAAATATATTTTTTATATATATATATATAGAGAGAGAGAGATACACAGCTCCAAGATGCTGCTAAACCACATATACATGTATGTATGTATAATTAGAGCAGATATGAGGCCATTCCTCTAACTCTGCCTTTCCCTTGCATTCTCGGAGAGAAAAGGCCAGTGTGGGGGCTCTGCCAGGTGCCCAAATGCCTGCAACCCTCCTGAGCCTTGCTGGAGACTATCATTGATCTCTGCCCCCAGTTGGGATGTTTTCAAATTGGTCTAGTCTAGGGCTTTACTGGCTTCCCAAAAGCTTTGGGCTAAGTTCAAATGGGGAACTCCCCTGGAAGTGTGCCTCAAAAGCAGATGTCATCCACAGTGTGTTTCTCAGCAGGAAGTCGCCCTCCCAGCACAGCTGTTCTCCACTGTGACAAGCATGGGAGCCCCCAGGGACTGTGCTGAAGAGCAGATTCTGATGCGCAGGGCCGGGTGGGGCCTGAGAGTCTGCATCTCTAACAAGCTCCCAAGGGACACCTTGTTGCTCTCCAAGGACCACATGTGAGGGTCTACACCACTTACTGACAACACTGCTCTAGCTATGACCAGCTGGAAGGGCTTCCGAAGAGGAGCTTCATAGCTAAGCTGACCAACTCTCCTGGTTTGCATGGGGCTGAGGAGTTTGCCCAGACTTGAAACCTGGGATGGTCCCACGGAAACCAGAATTCTTGGTTACCCTGTGCACAGCCATGATCCAATACAATTAGTTTAGGTAAAGCCTTGACATAGACATCTGAGAAAGGCTCCAGAATGCTTACAAAGAAACAAACAAGGTGCCCTAAATCAATCTAGTGTAGAAAAAATACTCTTAAAGCACCGAGGGAAGGTAGATTAAATTCAAGGTCATCATGAAACTGAGCTTCTTGAGAGCTGAGTTCTGAGTGGGATGGGAAAGAAAAGGGATGAGGGAATGATCTAGGCTGGGTTGAAGGAAAGGGCTCCCATTACTATACCTGCCAGCTTTGGTTAGCGCTGATTTCATGAAAAGCCAGGTTCATCTGAGTTGTCAGAACCTACAAGACTGTTAAAATAATTTTCAAGTGAGTGCTGTTGTATTTGTATTAAATTCCTGTATCTATTTTAGGCCACTTTCTCTCCCCAAAAGCCATGGCAGTTAACCTGGCCCTAAACCTAAGTTGCCCTGGCCTCCCTGTCCAGGTGGCTTCTAGAGAATGTCACATAATGCAGTAGTTTAATGGCCTTCCCTGGTGACCACAGCCCTGGTCTGGACGTGGTTCTGTCTCCGCCCTGCCGTGTGCCATGTGACGTAGGTAGGAAGGGAGTCAGTGTCTACCTGCTGTGCCTGTCCCGCCCTTACAGGGATGGCTGAGGCATGAGGGCTCTGACAGCCCTAGAGACACACAGAACCTCACCAATATGGAAGAGTCTGGGAAAACCTTGGGCCACCCTGAGAAGGCACCTCACAACAAAGACTGCACATGGTATTTTTTGGAGGGCAGCCATACTCTAGCCTATGGGTTTGGTTCCTCGAACTCAAAGTATGTGGGTTTCCCGAGTGTGTAAAATCCTGAGAGATGGTAATAAACCAAACCCTTTGGGATGAGGTACAGGGAGACTTCATATTTACAAAATATTTGAGGCCGGGTATGGTGGCTCATGCCTGTAATTCTAGCACTGTGGGAGGCCAAGGCAGGAGGATTGCTTGAGCTCACGAGTTTGAGACCAGCCAAGGCAACATAACGAGAGCCTGTTTCTACAAAAATAAAATAAAATAAAAAGTTAACTGGGCATGGTGGTGTGTGCCTGTGATCACAGTTATTCAAGAGGCTGAAGTGGGAGGATTGCTCTTGAGTCCAGGACTTTGAGGCTGCAGTGAACTATGATTGCACCATTGTACTCCAGCCTGGGCAACAGAGTGAGATCCTGTCTCAATTAAAAAAAAAAAAAAATATATATATATATATATATATATGTATATATGTGTGTGTGTGTATGTATACGTGTGTGTGTGTGTATATATATATATGTATATATACAGCTTTATTTCTTTAGCTGTGGTTAAGATTTGAACTTTGGAATCAGGCAGAACTACAGGTCCAGCTGTGGCATTTTCTCACCCTCTAGAACCTGGATTTCCTCATCTGTAAAATAGAAATGGTAACAGTGCCTCCTCTTCGGGGCACTGGGCCTTGGACGGCACACGGTACTCCTCCAAGAGCAGCTATGTTATCACCACTCTTATCTCACAGACAGCTGGAGGAGGGTCACCAGGTGGGCCAGCGCTCTGCAGGAGGCCTCCTTTAAGGGCAGCCATCATTAGCACACTGTTAGCAATGGGAAGCTCCAAGATGCTGCCAAACCACTTAAAAAGATGTGTTAGAAATCCCCATTTGATAAAGAACAAAATTCTCAGTTCATGGAGCTTAGTCAATGCTTTTGTTGTCATTGTTGTTAATAAATGCTTTATTTTTGAAGAGTTTTAGATTTATAGAAAAGCTGTAAAGATAGTACAGAGAGTTCCCATTTCTGACAGGGAGTCCTGCACCCCCTCCCTGCTGGGGCGGGCTTGCAGTGGTCCAGTGGTTCAGTTTTTGTCTGGCTTCCTTTTTTCTGTGGTAAGCATCTAGCCCACAAGCTGAGTTATGGAGATGCTACAGCTTTTCTGTTTGTAAAAATGACCTCGATCCCCGCCTATACCAGTTTCCTCTGTGTGCACAAACACACGTGTGCACAGGCCCACCCACAGCATGCAGCAATGCAGTGTGAGGAGCACACCCACTGAGCTAGGCTCAGGTGACCCCTGACTGCTACCCCTTGCAGACCCAAGGTGGATCAGAGCCCCTGCAGAGGAGGCACCGTTACCGTCTCATGGCTTCTGGCTGGTCCAGAGGGGGTTTCTCGGAGATAAGTGAGCCAGGCCTCCAAGAATCTGTAGGGTGGGTGGGCACATCTGGGTGTTCTCTTTGGCAGATGAGAAGTATTCATGGTGGCCTGAGACTTGAGGTTTAAACACTATGAGCCTCGGTTTCCTTTTTTTGGAAAATGGGAATAAACCAATGCTTCAGTCCTGGGAATGTGGTGAAGAGTGAAGGAGAAGCGTGAGTAGCACTGGGCCTGGCACGGATGAGTGTGGTGCTTTTATCATTCCAGCTGTGTGGATCACACCAGCCACTCCAGGTGGACATGTGGCCTCAGCGCACCAGATGATCCTGCCCTCTGCCTCTGCCCAGGGTGGAGGGCAGTGAAGAAGGCAGTGCCACAGCCTGGCACAGACCTGAATCATTGTATGCTTGAGAGGCTCCAAGGCCTCCTTAAGTTAGGTCTTCGCTCTGTGTACCATGACATTCCTCCAGAAAAACAAAAGTGCAAAAAACATCTTCTAATTTATTTTTATTTTTATTTTATTTTATTTTATTTTTTGAGACCGAGTCTCACTCTTTCGCCCAGGCTGGAGTGCAGTGGCGCGATCTTGGCTCACTACAAGCTCCACCTCCTGGGTTCAGGCCATTCTCCTGCCTCAGCCTCCCGAGTAGCTGGGACTACAGGCGCCCGCCACCAGGCCCGGCTAATTTTTCTGTATTTTTAGTAGAGACGGGGTTTCACGTGTTAGCCAGGATGGTCTCGATCTCCTGACCTTGTGATCTACCCGCCTTGGCCTCCCAAAGTGCTGGGATTACAGGCGTGAGCCACTGCACCCAGCCACATCTTCTAATTTAAAGCATGTTTTATGGCCAGGCTTGGTGGCTTACGCCTGTAATCCCAGCACTTTGGGAGGCCGAGGCGGGTGGATCATCTGAGGTCAGGAGTTCAAGATCAACCTGGCCAACATGGCGAAACCTCGCCTCTACTAAAAATACAAAAAAATTAACCTGGCATGGTGGTGTGTGCCTGTGATCACAATTATTCAGGAGGCTGAAGTGGGAGGATTGCTTGAGTCCAGGAGTTTGAGGCTGCAGTGAACTATGATTGCACCATTGCACTCCAGCCTGGGCAACAGAATGAGACCCTGTCTCAATTAATATATATATATACTTATATATATGTATGTGTATATATGTGTGTGTGTCTGTGTGTGTGTATATACAGTTTTATTTCTTTAGCCGTGTTAAGATTTGAACTTTGGAATCAAGCAGAACAACAGGTCCAGCTCTGGCATTTTATCACCCTCTAGAGCCTGGGTTTCCTCATCTGTTTGTAAAAATGACCTCAATCCCCGCCTACACCCATTTCCTCTGTGTGCACAGGCCCACCCACAGCATGCAGCAATGCAGTGTGAGGAGCACACCCACTGAGCTAGGCTCAGGTGACCCCTGACTGCTGCCACTAGCAGACCCAAGGTGGATCCAGCTCATCCAGCTACTCAGGAGGCTGAGGCAAGAGAATCGCTTGAACCCAGGAGGCAGAGGTTGCAGTGAGCCAAGTTCGCGCCACTGCACTCCAGCCTGGGTGAGAGAGTGAGACTCTGTCTCAAAAAACAAAACAAAAATAAAAACAAAAAACATGTTTTACTCAAGAAGACTAGTTTTTAATGTAATCAGTAGCAAGTACTTTTACAAAGTGATGAGAGCTTTATGTCACAACTCCCTTCCCCCAATTATTCTGTGGTCAGTTCTGATTTCACTGTACTTTGGGTTCAAGCTATGTATTTGGGAGAAAGACATACGTGTCATTTCTCATAATATTCACCAAATGAAGAACTTCGGAAGGCTATGCAGGAGTCTACAGTTCAACGGAGGCCACACGGCAGATCTCCCCCAAGGAGTTTCCAGCTGTTTCCTGAAAAAGAAGAGGAGAGAGAGAGAGGTCTCTGCATTGTATCTCAGATCTGAGTGAGGCCAGTTCTGGAACTTGTGGCCTATTGGGGAAGAAATTAGGTCTGGAGGGCCATGGACCAAGGCCTGTCCTCTCTTCAGCTGCCCCTCAACTGCCTCTCTGCCCTAAATGGGTAGCTGAAGGGGGATGAGAAAGAAGAGAGAGAGAGATAGAAGACAGGAGCAGCAGCAGGAGAGTGCGGGCACTTGGGAGCAGCTCACATCTGCCTCTTGGTTGGGGAGTGTATTGAAAACCACCCTGAGAAGGCTCATGCCTTGGCCTCGCTCCCCTTGTCTTGGGCTGACAGGACAGCTATACACTCAAATGCCCCTAAATGCAGGTTTGAGGACCCTCCTGGGGCAGGATGCCACATGGGGACAGGCAGAGCAGAAGCCAGGTGACAGAGCCAGGCCAGCTGGGAAAGTGTGCACCCTCAGAAACGCTGGCTGGGCGGCCCTGCTGGAGGTTGTGTAAAATGCCCATCGTGGTGCCTCAACAGTCAGCAGAAAGCTTGAGGTGTTAGGTTTCCTCTATGACTTCGTCCCTCCCCCAAAATAATTATACTAAAAACCATAGTAGCTGTTGTGTCTGGGGCATCTAAGCAGGTCAGACACTACATGCCTTATTTCATTCACCCTTCATTGAAACCCTATGAAACAGGCATTATTTCCCCCATTTTACAGGGAGGTACTGGGTCTCAGCGGGGGCGTAGGCAACTGCCAGGGGTCTCGCCCAGCTTGTAGGTATAGGGCTGGGCGTCAGTCTCAGGTCCACATGACTCAGGTCAGGAGCTCAAAGCCGCTGTGCCACCACACAGCCCTCAGCGTGTTGCGCTGTTGCAGTGGACAAGCTCTCTGGGGTCTGGCAAGGATGGTGAAGTCCGGTCAGAGGGTAGATGCCAGGCCTCATGGCACAGCTATCACACCAGAACCTAAACTGGAAATTGGGTTGTTGCTGCTGTTTTTTTTAAAAATCCCCTGCATCTTTTGTTGTTGTTGTTGTTGTTGTTGTTGTTGTTTGAGATGGAGTCTCGCTCTGTCACCCAGGCTGGAGTGCAGTGGTGAAATATTGGCTCACTGCAATCTCTGCCTCCCGGGTTCAAGCGATTCTCCTACCTAAGCCTCCCAAGTGGCTGGGACTACAGGTGCCTGCCACCACATCTGGCTAATTTTTGTATTTTTAGTACGGAAGGGGTTTCACCATGTTGGTCAGGCTGGTCTTGAACTCCTGACCTTGTGATCTGCCCCCTCAGCCTCCCAAAGTGCTGGGATTACAGGTGTGAGCCACTGTGCCCGGCCAACATCTTAAACTAGGTAAGCTACATAAGCTGGCTTTCAAGATCTTGGATCTCAAGTAGATCCCAGTTGGTCTTCAGTTTGTATCTGCCACTCACTACCCTGAGTCAAATACTTAAGGTCTTTGTGCCTCAAGTTTCTCACTGGTAAATTCTCATGGGCTGTTGCGAAACAGAATTAGATGATGCTTACCAACTGTCTGGCCTGAGAGCTCAGTAACCAGCCGTTCTAAGAACTAGAGGAACAGGCTGTAGCTTTAGGCTTTCCTTTCTGCCCTGGGATGTCCTCCCTGTCAAAAAGAACAGCATTGAGACTGCTGTCCTGGTGGGTTCCACCAAAGGATTAACACTGAACAGCAACAAAAAAGGGCGGGGGACTCTTCCTTCTGGACCGAATGCACACTTGAGTTTGTTGCAAGTAGCTGAGAGCTCATTACCTGCTTTGGCTGTGGAATAGGCCCATACCAATGCTTACGTCTTTCTGTTCTATCCCCTGAAAGTCAAAACAAAAGTTTCTCATCTTGAGGTGGGACTCGACTCCAGAGGTGGGGCTTGGACACTAGACTAGATTGTAGACTAGCTAAAACAGAGCCGGGGTGAAAGCAGCTTTGAATCAGACATGCCCACCACTGAGACATGTCAGTTTACTGTAGCCATGGCAACACCCGGGCGTTACCACTCCTTTCCATGGTAATGACCCCATGACCCAAAAGTGCCTACCCCTCCCCTAGAAATTTCTGCATAAACCGCCCCTTAATCTGCAGGGGCAGATTAGAGGGAGGTACTGGGTCTCAGCGTTGAGTTAAAAGTGGGCATAAATATGACTGCAAAACTGCCCTGAGCCGCTACTCCCTGCCTAGGTTAGCCCTCCTCCGCAGGAGCAGTCATGGAGTTGTAACACTGCCTCTTCAATAAAACTTTCTTCTACTTCTGGCTTGCCCTTGAATTCTTTCCTGGGCAAAGCCAGGAACCCAGCAGGCTAAGCTCCACTTTTGGCCTTGCCTGCCCTGTATCACTGACCTCCTTCTGAACCTTCCTCACACTAAGCAAATGCTTAGCCACCTGCCACGTTTTCCCCACTCCCTTAGCCCTTCCCAAGGTCTGGGCTGGGTTGAATTCAGATTGGTGTGGTCACCACTTTCACAGTGGCACAGCTTGTTTGGGGAACTCACTGATGGCGGATAAGGGGAAGGCGTAAGTTGTGACATGTCCTATAAGGTGATATGTCATGAGCTTGTAATATGAAATCAGCTGCAGGCTGATGCCATGTGGGTGGTGCCCTCCTCTGTGGGAGTAGAAGGCCTCCTGGGCAGGATTCTTGTTCTCCTGGGGCACAGGAACAAGGTGCAAACACGCAGAAGGGTAGGTTCCACGGCTGCTCTGGAAGGCTCACCGGGCTGTCCACACACACTCTATCAACCCCCCTCACTATCTTGTCCCAATGTAACTTCTGCTGGCTGGCTTCAGCCCCACTCAACTTGCAAATGCTCTTAGGGAGGTCGCTATGCGCTCCAAATGACCAAACCAAGTGTTTACAACTCTGCCCTTACCTTATTTGCTCTTTCTGCAACATCTGGCGTCATGGACCACTTCCGCGTTCTGGAAACCATTTTTCTTCTGTGGGAACCTGTGTGACAATTTTTTCCATATTCTCTCCTAGTCCTCCGGATGCTTCCCTTGGTCTCCTTCACTGAGTTTTCTTCCTCCTTCTGCACAGAATAACCTCCATGGTTCCTTCCTGTCTCCCTTCCTGCTCTGCCACTCTTGGAGCATATTCAACCCCAAATGTGGCTTCTGTTATCACCTCCCAGCTCTCTGTCTCTGGCCTAGACCAATCTATTGAGACCTTGTATCCAACTGCCTGTTGACCAGCTAGCTCCTCATAGGCCTCTGGGGCTCAACATGAACTCAGTATCAGCTTTGCCCAAGCTGCTCCTGTCCCAGCATTTCCTCCTGTGGTGAACTACGCTACCATCCACCTGGTCACTCAAGCCAGGAATTTCCCTCCCTGTTTACCTTATGTACAATTGATCACTATGTGTCATCTAACCCATCTCCCAGGCATTTCTGGACTCCCCTCTTCATTCCCACAGCCATTGCCTCAGTTTAGTCAGTGTCATTTCCCTAGCGTTGCTGCCATAGCCTCTCACACTATATTCCTATGCCCCACTTTCACTCTTTACCAGAGAAGTCTTTCTAGAGCATACATCTAGTAGTGCTCGTCTGCTCAAAGCTTCCACTGCGAGTCCATCATCTTCAGAAGACTGCCTCAACTCTTGGGTCTTGCTGCTCACCTGTCCATCCACCTATCTTACAGGTAATGAACCACAGGTACCCTTTGGTCCACCAGCCCAACCTGCAGGTCACAGCAGGCCTCCATGCTTTTACCCACAGTTTCCCTTCTCCTCATTCCAACTGCTCCTTTAGATGGGATTCAAGTGTCACCTCTCCAGGAACATTTGCCCTGACCTCCATGCCCTGCCATCTTTATCAAAATCTGGGTCTTCCCCTTTGCATTTTAGGCAAAGCTCTTTCAGAGCAATTATCATACTACATAGAAAGAGCTGATTTACACAGCAGTTCCAGTGAAGTTTTGGTGAGAGGGGATGGAATCACAACATTTAGATCAGGAAGGGTTTAACAACTTCATTTTATAGAGCCCAGAGAAGGGATGTGAAAAGTTAACGCAGACATAGCTACTCAACAAAAATTGTCATTCGGAGTCAGACCAATGACTAAACAGCCCAGTGTTCCAGTGAGGTGAAATGGATTCCCTTGGTCACATAACTCATTAAGACAGAACTAGGCCAGGCAGGGCGACTCATGCTTGCAATCCCAGCACTTTGGGAGGCCAAGGCAGGAGGATCACCTGAGGTCAGGGGTTCGAGATCAGTCTAGCCAACATGGTGAAACCCCGCCTCTACTAAAAATACAAAAATTAGTGGCATAGTGGCAGGTACCTGTAACCCCAGCTACTCGGGAGACTGAAGCAGGAGGATTGCTTGAACCCAGAAGACAGAGGCTGCAGTGAGCCAAGATGGCGCCACTGCACTCCAGCCTGGGTGACAGAGCGAGCAAACAAATAAATAAACAAACACACAAAGGAGACAAAACTAGAAGAGCCTGGGAACCTGCAGCTCAAGCTCACTGCTCCTACCATCACTGTGCTGCCCCCCTGGTTGAAAAGGTAGGTGTGTTCTCTAAAAGCTCTTAGTCCCTTAGAAACACATGATGGTCCTGTGCAAGGTGGTTCAGGCTGCTATAATAAAATACTTTAGACTGAGTAATTTATGAACAACAGAAACTTATTGCTCACAGTTCTGGAGGCTGGAAAGTCCAAGGGGAAGGTGCCAGCAGATTCAGTGTCTGATGAGGACCCGTTTCTCATAGATGGCATGCTCTATGTGTCCTCACATGATGGAAGGGCAAACACATGGCAAACAAACTCCCTGGGGCCTTTTGTATTGATATAAGGGCACTAATCACTCCCCCAGAGGCTCCACCTCTTAATACCATTAGCTTGGGGGTTAGGTTTCAACATATGAATTTAGGGAGGTCACAAGCATTCAGACTCTAGCAGGCCTCACCGTCCATAATTAGTTTTAACATTTGTCTTATCACATTTAAGTGATGAATATTCTTAGAGATAATAAATATCCTGAATTTACAAATAACAGGAAAAAACATGGAAAATTATGAATGTCTATCTTTGAAAGTTTATCCTTATATCGAACAGAAATATGTTTTTCCCTAATTTGTACCCTTGGGTTGCCGGGTGCAGTGGCTCATGCCTGTAATCCCAGCACTTTGGGGGACTGAGGTGGGTGGATCACGAGGTCAGGAGATCAAGACTATCCTGGCTAACACGATGAAATCCCATCTCTACTAAAAATATAAAAAATTATCCGGGCGTGGTGGCGGGCGCCTGTAGTCCCAGCCACTCAGGAGGCTGAGGCAGGAGAATGGCGTGAACCCGGGAGGCGGAGGTTGCAGTGAGCCGAGATCGTGCCACTGCACTCCAGCCTGGGCGGCAGAGCAAGACTCAGTCTCAAAAATAAATAAATAAATAAATAAATAAATAAATAAATAAAACAAAAAAATTGTACCCCTGGGCATAAATTTAAAACTATTCCCTTTTAAAATGTGGTGGAGCTCTTAACTAAACACTTTGGTTTCAAAGATAACTTTCTTCTCATCATATTCTTCCATCAGCTGCCTGCCATTTAGCTGAAGCTGTCTCTCAGTCTGCATCTTGTCCTGTTTATGTCACGTGGTATGTGGCTGTTAAGAACAGTCTGCCTAACACCTCATTCTTTCTTCTAGAACGTGTTTATTTGTTGAGCGTATAGTATGTCATGCATCTTTTTTTAAAAGCATCTCTTAGCTTCTGATTGTTATAAACAAAGAATCTCTCCTTTTTCCTTTCTAGAAATCTTTTTTAATCACTCGAAAGAATTTCCATAATCCCTGACTTCAAATTGCTTCAAGTAATTGTGGAGATAAGACTTATACACAAACATCTTGTCTGTTTTTAAATCCTCACACATGCAAATCTGGGGATTTCCTGTAGGGACAGGCTCCTGCAGGCGGAGTAGTGCTGCCGCGCAGGCGCCAGCTCCTCGTTTATTATGCAGTGATATACAGCCCTCTAGTGGGTCTTTAAAGCAACATAAAAAAAAGAAGCTGAGGGCAACGAAGTATGGCTTCGTTCATTCACCCATTCACGATGTACAAGTGCTGGGTGCCTGCTTTGTTCCAGGCACATTTTAGGTGCTGGGAATACTGCAGTAAATCAAACAAACAGCAACAAAATCAGATGCATTGGTTACTGGAGACTACGAAGATAGAGAGGAGAACAAATTTGGGATGAAGATCAGAAACTTGATTTTTGGCACATTAAGTTTGGTATGCTCATTAATCTTCAAGTAGCTTCTTTTAAAAATTAATTAGGTGCTGGTTGCAGTGGCTCACATCTGTAATCCCAGGACTTTGGGAGGCCGAGGTGGGTGGCTCACTTGAGGTTAGGAGTTTGAGACCAGCCTGCCCAACATGGTGAAACCCTATCTCTACTAAAACTACAAAAATTAGCCAGGAATGGTGGCCCGCACCTATAGTCCCAACTACTCGGAGGCTGAGGCAGGAAAATCTGTTGAACTCGGGAGGCGGAGGTTGCAGTGAGCCAAGATGGCACCACTGCACTCCAGCCTGGGTGACAGAGCGAGACTCCATCTCAACAAAAAAAAAAAAGAAAGAAAAAAGAAAATTAAAATTAATCAGGCCAAGCGCGGTGGCTCACGCCTGAAATCTCAGCATTTTGGGAGGCTGAGGTGCTTGAGCCCGGGAGTTCAATATAAGCCTGGGCAACTTAGTGAGACCTCATCTCTACAAAAAGTTAAAAAAATGGCTAGGCATAGTAGTGTGCACCGGTGGTCCCAGCTACTCAGGAAGCTGAAGTGGGAGGAACGCTTTATGCCCAGGAGGTTGAGACTGCAGTGAGCTGTGATCGTGCCACTGCACTCCAGCCTGTGCTACAGAGTGATACCCTGTCTCAAAAAATAATAGTAATAGTAATCAGTGTCCCTATGGATATGTACAGAGTGCCTGTGGGATAAAATGCAAGTGCAAATATTCTCTTATTTGAGATTTCACCAAATTTAAATGAAAACTGACAACATGAGCACAGTTAGCAAGAAAAGTGTGAAGACAGTGAATTAGACCGTGGATGTGGGGAGAGTGGGTATAGAGAAGTTCAAGGGTTGGCCCCACTCTTATGCAGCTGCTCATCTTCGTCCTCTGTTTAAATGGAATCATCTCAGTTCTTCGTTTGTTTTCTTCTTAATTCTTGCCACAATTTGTCACAGTGGAGTTTCTCTGTGTACTTAGGTTATATCCATCTCTTCCACCTACAGGATTATATATCTGTCCTATTCACTGTGGTATCCTCAGCATGTGGCACCTGGCTGAGCCTCTATTTATACTTGTTGGAGGATGAATTTTCCACGTAATAAGGCAGACAAGATGGATACACATGAGAAGCTAGTAATATGGCCTAGTATAATTCTAAATGAGTAAAAACACAGTTGATTACTCTTAAGAGTAATTAGAAGATCATAGTGGGTTGAAGTCAATCAGGAAAAATTTCAGAGAAGAAACTGCACATGAGCTGAGACTTAAAGGATGGATGGAATATGAAGGGAAAAGGAAAGAAGTTATGGGGGAAGAGATGTTCCCTGTAACCTGTCCCTGTTTGACTCCCACATGCTCCTCATCTCTCAGTGTCTCTTTCTATTCTGGTGTCTAGTGGTCTCTGCTAGGCTATCCTGCCCTCACTCATGATGCGGGCTAACTCTGGCCAATCTTTAGGGTTTGTCACATGATTCCTATGCCACCCTTTTTTTTCTCTTTCTTTCTTTCTTTTTTTTTTCTTTTTTTTGAGACAGGGTCTCGCTCTGTCGAGCAGGCTGGAGTGCAGTAGCGCAATCTCGGCTCACTGCAACCTCCGCCTCCCGAGTTCAAGCGATTCTCCTGCCTCAGCCTCCCGAGTAGCTGGGACTACAGGCGTGCCACCACACCCAGCTAATTTTTGTATTTTTAGTAGAGACGGGGTTTCACCATATTGGCCATGCTGGTCTTGAACTCCTGACCTCAGGTGATCTGCCTGCCTCGGCCTCCCAAAGGGCTGGGATTACAGGCATGAGACACTGTGCCCAGCCTCCTATGCTACTCTATTATTGTCTTTGTGGCTCCACTGTCTTTTTTAAAATGAAAACCCAGGATGTCAATGCCTGGCCCATAGCAAGTACTCAATAAATACTTGTTGAATGAGCATATGTGCCTAGGAGCCACATTCCGTACTCTTGGGATGGCTCCTTCCCAGATATTTAGTCTCTGCCTAGAGCTGGGGCATTTGGAAATTGCTTGAGGGGCCACTCAAAATCCTTGCATAATTATTAATAAGGGTCTTTCTCAGATTTTTATTTAACAAAGCTTTACTGCATGCCTTCTCTATTACAGGACTTACGCTGGCTATAAGCAGTTTGGAGTTCAGCTACTGTGAGACCCATGTAAACAAATAATGAAAAGCTTTGATTTATGTATAAAGTGGTCTATGAACACTGTAGACAGAGGACTGACTGTCCAAGTATACCAGAGAGGCTTCTCAGATTACAGGACAGAAAGTTGGAATTGAATCTTGAAGGATACGTTATGTCCTCTAGGCAGACATGACTGGAGTGGATAAGGGAGTGGGTTGGATGGTATTCTAGGCAAATGCAATCACAGGTGCAAAGATGGTGGTGGTGGTGAGGAACTGAGAAAGTGTGTGTTTAGAGCAAAAGCAGAAGTGGCCAGAGAGAAGGTGCAGGACTGGATTTTGGGCAGGATAACCAAAGGGCTCTTTTTTCTTTTTTTTCTCTTGAGACGGGGTCTCACTCTGTCGCCCAAGCTGGAGTACAATGGCGTGATCTCCGCTCACTGCAACCTCTGTCACCCGGGTTCAAGCGATTCTCCTGCCTCAGCTTTGGGAAAGTAGCTGGGATTACAGGTGCCTGCCATCGCACCTAATTTTTGTATTTTTAGTAGAGGCGGGATTTCACCATGTTGGCCGGGCTGATCTTGAATTCCTGACCTCCTGATCCACCCCGCCTCTGCCTCCCAAAGTGCTGGGATTACAGGTGTGAGCCACCGTGCCCGGCCAGGGCTCTGTCTTATACAGTTTCATGTTGCTATAACAGGATGCCACAGACTGGGCAATTTATAAACAATAGTTTATTTGGCTCATGATTCTGGAAGCTAGGAAGTCCAAGATCAACAGGTAACATCTGGCAGCAGCCTTTTCTCTGGGTCACAACATAGCAGAAGGCATCACATGGTAAGAGAAACAGCAAGGGAAAGCCAAACTCATTTTTATAACCAACCGACTCTCAAGATAACCCACTCCTGTGATTACATTAATCCATTCGTGAGGGCGTAGCCCTCATAAGTCAATCAATTTAAACCTCTCACCTCTTAACACTTTTGCATTAATGATAAAGTTTTCAACACGTGAACTTTGGGGTATACATTCAAACCACAGCAAGCTCTATGGATACCGATCTGTAAGAGGCACAAAAATAAAAAATGATGCTAATTAACATAGCCATCTGCAGTGCCTTACATAACTTTTGAAACCTAAAATTGTCCTATTCCCCTGAGGTAAGACAGTACCCTTGAATGTTAATTTAAAAATTCTCCTGGTTGGCAATTCCAGTTATCTTATGTTATATTCAGTGCATGTAATAAGTCCCTTATTTTAACATAAAGAGCTTTTAAATTCTTATTAATAGAAAATCAGGTTTCTTTTAATCCTATGCCAAACAGATATTTAAAGAAAACTGGCCTGTTTATGCATTGCCAAATTATTAGCTTTCTGGTAATGTACGTATTTCTCCAACAAGCCCTGGATGGAGGCCTCTAGGTGCTCCTTCCCTGGTAAACATGGGACTGTTCATTTGGCTGCGTAAGCTGGGAAAGTTGGTTTGTGTGGGTGCCTAAAAAAGAATCTGTGTTCAATGAAGTATTGTCAATAGGGTGAATTATGTGTTTGGCACACATAAACGGGACAAGATGTGTAAAGTGCTTGGTCAGAGACCGACTGTATTTCTTCTTCTTTTTTTTTTTTTGGAGACTGGGTCTCACTGTGTCACTCAGGCTGGAGTGCAGTGGCGCAATCTCTGCTCACTGTAACCTCTGCCTCCCGGGTTCAAGCAGTTCCTCATGACTCAGCCACCCAAGAAGCTGGGATTACAGACATGCACCCCCATGCTCGGTTAATTTTTTTTTTCTTCATTTTTAGTAGAGACGGGGTTTCGCCATGTTGGCCAGGCTGGTCTTGAACTCTTGGCCTCAAGCAATCCCAATCCGCCTGCCTCGGCCTCCCAAAGTGCTAGGATTATAGGCGTGAGCCACAGCGCCCGGCCTAATTTTCGTATTTTCAGTAGAGACGAGGTTTGCTATATTGCCCAGGCTGGTCTGAACTCCTGGGCTCAAGCGTTCCACCCACCTCGGCTTCCCAAAGTGCTAGGGTTACGGGCGAGGGTGAGTCACGGCGCCCAGTCTAATTTCTAATTTGTATTCAGCTCTCAGCGTGTCTTCAACGTGACCCCACCCAGGTTCAGGGTACTGGAACCTGAGCGAGGAAGGCGTGTTCGGGGAGAGTAGGTAGTGTGAGGGGCCAGAGTGCAAAGGTCAGAAGGCATTTGGTGGAAGCTGTGTGCAAAGAAGCCTGAGGGGAGGTCCTTCGATCTCGGTTACCTTGGCGATCTCTACCAGAGGGTTAGAGTTGCCAAGAGGCGCCTGCTGCCGCTTCCTTTCTCCCGCCCTCCCTTTGGTTTAGCTCCGCCCCCTGCTCCCACAGGTTAAAAGCAGACGCCGACGCGGTTGCCTAGTGACACTTTTCCCAAGATGCCTAGGGTATTGTTGTGTTCTTCTTAGCCAATCAGAGAGGCGAAGCGGGCCCACCGCCTGCCAATAGACTGCGAGATCAGGGCCCGCGACAGTTAAACGGGGCCGAAGGCAAGGGTGACTGGTTAGCGCTGCTCGGGGGCTTCTCCGTGCTGGTCCCTGAAGCTCCCGGTCCCGGTCCCTGGAGCTCCGCATTTGGGGGCGCAACCTGCGTGAGGCAGCGCGACTCTGGCGACTGGCCGGCCATGCCGTCCCGGGCTGAGGACTATGAAGTGTTATACACCATTGGCACAGGCTCCTATGGCCGCTGCCAGAAGATCCGGAGGAAGAGTGACAGCAAGGTGAGCGTGGTCCCTTCCCTGTGCCAGCCCCTGCTTAGGGGCGAGCGCCCTGCGCCACCGAAGGGAACCGAGAGGGCTGGGGATGTGGGTGCCCGGAAGACTCAGCCGTCTTTACTGAGTCTGCATCTGACAGCCTGTCCTGGGTCGCTTAAAGGATGGGAGACCGCGTCTTTTGATATATGTATTTCCATCTTTTCCCGTTTCTCTCCCCATTTCTCTCTTCTGCTTTGGGTTGCTAAGGACCTTCCATTGGTGACACGTAGCTAACTCCTGAGCTGTTTTTAGAGCTCTAAGAGTGGCCCTCTCAGACACAAGAAAGGGGCAGGACCACCAGAACCCGAAGCTTTGTATCTGCAGTCAGACTCCCTCAAAATACCCATTATTCGGATTATTGGATTCATATTTCCCAATGTATACAGGTAGACCTTTTACAGAAAGTAATATTGGACAGGAAACTGCCTGGCTGCTTTTCCAAGGTGTCTCATCCTGGGAAAACACGACTGAAGTGGAATGGGGCAGGGACTTTGACCACCTCCACCCCAATTTTGACTAAAGTACCTTTTTGCCAACTTCCCACTAACCAACTGAGGGTAGGGGTTGGGGGAGACCTCATGTGCCTTATTCCCCTTTATCTCCCTACAACATCATTTACTGCTTAGAAATTGAAAGAAGATTATGGAAGTAAACTCACAGTTCCTTAAGTTCATTGAACTAAATTAGATAATGACCTTGATTGTAGGATATAATTAAAAGGAAGGTTATTTTTTAAATCTTGGAACTTTCATTCTTTGTTTTTGAGCGTAATGAGTTCATTCATACCTTGGAAATTCTTATTTTAGATATTAGTTTGGAAAGAACTTGACTATGGCTCCATGACAGAAACTGAGAAACAGATGCTTGTTTCTGAAGTGAATTTGCTTCGTGAACTGAAACATCCAAACATCGTTCGTTACTATGATCGAATTATTGACCGGACCAACACAACACTGTACATTGTAATGGAATATTGTGAAGGAGGGGATCTGGCTAGTGTAATTACAAAGGGAACCAAGGAAAGGTAAGCATAATCTTTTAAAAATGTAAGCTGAAATTAGGTCTACTTTCATTTATTTTAAGCATCTTGTTTTAGGATCAGTAATATGGAAGAGTATACTTGCATTTGTTTGGTAGGTCCATAGTACTTTAGAAAATTCCCGGTGAATCAACACCCATATTTTATATCAAAATAACAATCTATAGGCTGAGTGTGGTGGCTCACACCTGTCATCCCAACACTTTGGAAGGCCGATGCAGGAGGATCACTTGAGCCCAGGATTTCAAGATCAGCCTGGGCAACATAGTAGGACCCTGTTTCTACAAGAATTAGCCAGGTATGGTGACATGTGCCTGTAGTCTAAGCTACTTGGGAGGCTGAGGCAAGAGGATTGCTTGAGCCTGGGAGGTCGAGGCTGCAGTGAGCCATGATCGTGCCACTGCATTCCAGCCAGGGTGACAGAGCAAGGCTCTGTCTCAAAAAATATAAATAAATAAATAAATAATTTATTTCCCTATTAGTACACTGGATAATTTATATCATCCCATCTTGGCAACGATTTTTTTTTTTTTTTTAGAAGTTATATGCTGTATAACTGCTTTGGTTTCAGGCAATACTTAGATGAAGAGTTTGTTCTTCGAGTGATGACTCAGTTGACTCTGGCCCTGAAGGAATGCCACAGACGAAGTGATGGTGGTCATACTGTATTGCATCGGGATCTGAAACCAGCCAATGTTTTCCTGGATGGCAAGCAAAACGTCAAGCTTGGAGACTTTGGGCTAGCTAGAATATTAAACCACGACACGAGTTTTGCAAAAACATTTGTTGGCACACCTTATTACATGTCTCCTGTAAGTATTTCAGAATTTAGATACTTTTTAAAACATCTTTTATTTTTGTTTTTTTGTTTGTTTTTGAGACAGAGTCTCGCTCTGTTGCCCAGGCTGGAGTGGAGTGGTACGATCTCGGCTCACTGCAACCTCTGCCTCCTGGGTTCAAAGGATTCTCTTGCATCAGCCTCCCGAGTAGAGTAGCTGGGACGACAGGTGCATGTCACCATGCCCGGCTAATTTTTGTATGTTTAGTAGAGACAGGGTTTCATCATGTTGGCCAGGCTGGTCTCAAACTCCTGACCTCAAGCAATCTGCCCACCTCAGCCTCCCAAATTGTTGGGATTATAGGCGTGAGCCACCGCTCCCAGCCAAAACATCTTTTAATGTTAAGCATTCTGAAGCAGGGAAATTGAGTTTTCTGTTTGTTTAAGAATTGAAAATACTGTTATATTTTTCCACATGGACCACCAGACCAATAAAGTCTATGAGTTTTTGTTTGCTTCATGAATTATGTGTAATAATGTAAGTATGATGAAGACAGATTCCTACTCTAAGGTTTGCTACTGTTTGTCATCTCTCAGTGGGTTCAATTTTTTGAGCATTCATGCAAATTAAAGCATATTCAGTTCAAGCTTTTATGGAATGATTACAATGCATTAAACTCAAGGATTACAAAAATGAAATGGATTTTGTCCCTGCCCTCAAGAGCTGTTTCCAATGTGTAGGTCCTGGTCATCTGCATCAGACTCACTTGGAGTGTCTGTTTAAAATGCAGAGTTCTGGGTGCTAAACCAAACCCAAATCCCTCGAGTGAATTTCGATCTCTGGGTAGGTTCTTGAACTCTTGTTTTGTTTTTGTTTTTTTTTTTTTTTTCTTCAATATTGTACTTTTTATTTTAGACTTTGCATTTTAACAGACTCTGTAAATGATTCTTGTGCATGCAGAATCAGAGCTCAGGAAGTTTGCTCACTGAGATAGCATGTTTTTACAATGTAACTTTTTGTACGTGTTATTTTTTTGTTGCCTTTTCCTGAAATATCGCGCTGAGTCCACTCACCAATTACCTCTATTGCTGGATATTTTGTTTCCAAAATGTTTCACCATTCTTAGAAGTACTGTTCTGCATATCTTTGTATGAATTATTCTTTCTTCCTTTTTGGTTATTTCCTTGACATGCAGCTCATAAAATGAAATTGCTGGGGTAAAAGGTATAAACAGTTTATGGCTGTTGTTAGATATTGCCTGACAGCTTTTAAAAAGTTTAAGTCAATTGTGATAGCACTAATGTGTTAGTATATGACATCTGAACAGATAAAGATGAAGAAATATTTATTAGTATTTTAGTAGTTCACCTTTCTAGGATTTTCCAGATCTTTATAAATTATGTTAACAGATCTGACTGTAGTATAAAACTTTATAAATTAGTGATTTTGCTTTTGACTAAGAATGGCCAGAACAGTACCATTTTCTCACTGTATCAAATTCCAAATAGAATGTTTTTAACATAAAGGACAATTATCCAGAAGTGGTTCTTGGAAAGCTTGAAACCTATTCTTTTGTTCCTTTTCCCTCCTGCCCTTGTAATTAGAGTGGTTCAGCTTCCCTAAGGCACTGATTGTCAAAAAGTGGCATCAGACTTTAGTGTTTTAAAGTTGGACTTTAAAACACTAACCAGCCACTAGAGATTGCTTCTATTCCCTCTGTTAAGAATAAGAGCTCTGGTAGGCTGTTGTTACTGTAGATGTGGAAGAAAGGCAAACAATAAAATAGGTAATGATAATATTAGTTACTACTGTGATTTATGCAGTGGACTAAGAAAAAATACAAATGGGTAATTCAATTAGCTATTTATGTCTATATCCATTTAAATGTGGACTAGATACATATTTTGATTATTCTTAAATTTTCTCTAGTTCTTTTAAAATGGTGTTTCTTAATTTGCCTTGAGAGTAGAAGTCTGTCATATTTACCTCTGAATTGTCAGTGCCTAGTCTATACTAAGCACTTTCATTTGTGAATGAAAAATGAGTGAATGAATTATATATGACAGTGTATTGGGACAAGAGCACTGCCTTTTTTTTCCATTATAAATTTCAAGATAAAGTATAAGCTAAAAACTTTGAAGTTCGGTTTTTACCTCAGGAGTAATTTAATGTGTTTTATAAGTTTCAAAACAAAATAAACTCTTAACACCTTCCACTTTCTTACCCTTTTTCCCTGTATAGGAACAAATGAATCGCATGTCCTACAATGAGAAATCAGATATCTGGTCACTGGGCTGTTTGCTGTATGAATTATGTGCATTAATGTAAGTATGATGAAGACAGATTCCTAGTCTAAGGTTTGTACTGTTTGTCACATTCCACTGGGTCTAGTTTTTTTTTTGAGACGGAGTCTCGCTCTGTCGCCCAGGCTGGAGTGCAGTGGCCGGATCTCAGCTCACTGCAAGCTCCGCCTCCCGGGTTCACGCCATTCTCCTGCCTCAGCCTCCCGAGTAGCTGGGACTACAGGCGCCCGCCACCTCGCCCGGCTAGTTTTTTGTATTTTTTTAGTAGAGACGGGGTTTCACCATGTTAGCCAGGATGGTCTCGATCTCCCGACCTCGTGATCCGCCCATCTCGGCCTCCCAAAGTGCTGGGATTACAGGCTTGAGCCACCACGCCCGGCCAGGGTCTAGTTTTTTGAGCCTCCACGCTAATGAAAGTATATTCAAGTCTGAAAGAATTGTACCTTGGCTAAAATTAAGGTAGATGGACAGGCTAAAAGAAACTATTCACAAATTAAAACTGTAAGCCATGAGGCTGGGTCTTGACTGTTCAAGTGTCTTGGCTGGTTAGGCGCTTTCCTGTTAGACTGACACTTAGCTCAAGGGAGAACACATAGGTCAGGCAGGTAAGATAAAGCTACTGTAAGGATGTGGAAGAAATGAAACAAGACCGGGGTAGAGATCTGGGGATCTTTAGAGCAGGGAAGAGCTCCAGTTCTTTTCCTTTGTTCTTCTTTTCGTTTTTTTCCCTTTGAAACTATTCTGTAGAGCAGTGATTCTCAACCAGGGATAAGGGAAGCAAATTTGCCTCATGCGGGGCATTTGACAATGTTTGGATAAATTTTTAGTTATCACAGCTGGGGAGTGTTCCTGGCATCTAGAGGTACAGGGCAGCGAGGCTACAAAATACCTATAATGCACAGGACAGCCCCCCACAACAAAGAATTATGTGACCTCAAATGTCAATAGTGCCAAGGTTGGGAAACTTATAAGAAGAAAATCCCACAAGTAGAAACTTAAATACAAACTGGAGCTTAAACTGTGCTTTTGATTTAGTTCCTATTGTATATTTTCATTTTTACAATTTGAAAATGTCTTCGTCGTCTTTTCCTTCTTCTTTTTTAATCCCAGGCCTCCATTTACAGCTTTTAGCCAGAAGGAACTCGCTGGGAAAATCAGAGAGGGCAAATTCAGGCGAATTCCATACCGTTACTCTGATGAATTGAATGGAATTATTACGAGGATGTTAAACTTAAAGGTAAAGATGATAAGATGATATATTGTCTGTTTCTAGCTGTCAGTTAAGTGTTGGAACATACATTCTCTCTTGTAGATCAATGGAGACTGAGGAAACATTAAATATAGTTTCTTAGCTAAATATACTGTGTTAACACAAGTGAAAACATATGTAAATTTGGCAAATTGCACATCCTTGCTGGCCCACCTTCTGCCCTTTCTTTATTTCTCTGCCCACTCTGCCATGCTAACAGATGGGTTGGTAGCAAGGAAAGATTGCAAAAAGAATTCAAATCCTCGTTCCCCTTGTCCTTGCCTACCTCACAGTGGCAGGTGGTGAGGGAAGGGGCCAGAGATAAGACTTTATTACTCTGCCTCTAGCTCTAATTGAGAGATTAGAGATCAGAAGAAGGGGAGGGGTGATGGAGGGTGGAGGGAGGACAGCTAAAAAGCAGAGGGAAAATCAATAAAGAGATTATGTGGAAAAACTCTGGCTATAGAATGGGGAAAGAAATGTTCTGGGGATCAGGCTGACATAAGAGAAGAAGGAAAATGCTGTAGGATCACAGACAAGGATACAGATGAAGTGACAGGATTGAGAGTCAGTGAGAGAGTATCTTGCTAAATGTAGTTTAGAGATGCAAGGACAGTACTTCCCCTAAAACAGACTCTAGCAGTGCTACCAAGCATCAGCACAAGATGTACCAATCTTCAGGGATTGAACCTTCTTAGAAAGGTGAAAAGGGGAAAAGGGAAAAAAGGTAAATTAACATCTGCATTACCTTGTGGACCCAGAACCTCGTGGGTTAAAACCACCAGTGAACTTATTTTTCCAAGTGTTTAAGACCTAGCCATAAAGGAGTCCTTTCTTTTGTTTTGGAAATACATATATGTCCTTTTATTGTAACTGCTGTCTTAGGAGAACTCTTCTGTTACGCAATCTGATTATATACTGCGTATTTTTTCCCCAGGATTACCATCGACCTTCTGTTGAAGAAATTCTCGAGAACCCTTTAATAGCAGATTTGGTTGCAGAAGAGCAAAGAAGAAATCTTGAGAGAAGAGGGCGACAATTAGGAGAGCCAGAAAAATTGCAGGATTCCAGCCCTGTATTAAGTGAGCTGAAACTAAAGGAAATTCAGTTACAGGAGCGAGAGCGAGCTCTCAAAGCAAGAGAAGAAAGATTGGAGCGTAAGTCTGAATGGGGGTCAAAGCAAAGGAGAACTACCAAGTGGGTTATTTTGATGTGTCTGAATATCTCTTTGAGCAGAATATTTTATACATACAGATCTTATTAGAAGCTTTTAAAAATACTTGAGAAACCAAAATATGTATTGTAGATTTTTAATAATCAGGCTTGCTAGCACCTTCATGTTGGACGTCTTTCTCTGAGATCAGTTGCTAGTTATATAATATTGGGCCTTAACAGTGATGGCCTTATACTTTATTGTAGAGTTACTTTTTTCTTTTTCATCTCTACTATGAATACCCTAATGTTTTCCCACTGTAAAGGAAGGTCTTAAAATTGCTGCTTTCCATAATAAAAACCATGACTTTTGTCTTTTGAAATGGCCACTCCAACAGAATTCCAGGTCTAAAACCCTACAGTATGTAGATGAGATATGTTCAGGCAATTCTTTTCTTTTTTTTTAACTTTTTATTTTTGAAAATGAGATGGGGTCTCACTATATTGCCCAGGCTGGTCTTGAACTCCTGAGCTCAAGCAATCCTCCCACCTTGCCTCCCAAAGTGCTGGAATTACAGGTGTGACCTACCACACCTGGTCTGTTCAGGCAATTCAATAGAGAGTCTAGATACAAGATATTTTAAGTCTATAAATAATACTCTGGTGGGTATTAACGTTAACTTACGAGTATTAACTGATTAGGTGTTAATTTAGTTTTGATGTTGAAAGTGTATCTACTCCACCAAGATGAGAGCTACTAGCAATCATTTAGGGTTACGCAAGGTAGCTACAGAGTGAGGTTCTTCATTTTAACATCAGGAGATGAGAGATGGGTCATATTTGTCACCTGTCACCCTCATGACTCACCTGATTTTACTTCTGCAGCTTTATACCTAATCCAGGCTTTAAATAATGAAATACTATATAGTCCTGTGAGATATGCTTACTGTATAGGTACAACCTATACTTACATAGAAACCTCTGTAAAAAATAAGAAAACTTTTTCTTATAACTTTCCCCAGTGTTTCATAATTTCTTTTCTTTTCTTTTTTTTTTTTTTTTGAGATGGAATTTCACTCTTGTTGCCCAGGCTGGAGTACAGTGGCACCATCTTGGCTTATTGCAACCTCTGCCTTCTGGGTTCAAGCAGCTCTCCTGCCTCAGCCTCCTGAGTAGCTGGGATTACAGGCGCCTGCCACCATACCTGGCTAATTTTTGTATTTTTTAATAGAGATGGGGTTTTGCCATGTTGACCCAGCTGGTCTTGAACTCCTGACCTCAGGTGATCCACCTGCCTTGGCCTCCCAAAGTGTTGGGATTATAGGCGTGAGCCACTGTGCCCAGCCATAATTTCATATAGCAACTGAAATCTGAATACTTTCTGAATTTTGGGCCATGAATAAATAGTAACCTTTGTTATTAATACTAATCCTATGAACTACCGCCTAACTGAATTGCGTTTTTTTTTTCTTTTATTTGAGTGTGGTCATTCAACCAGAAAAAAAGAAGATTTTTGTACTGTGAGGCCAGATCATGTCCTGAAAATTAGCTGTTGCCTATCTTCAATGAAGAGCAGAGATAGCTTTAGTTTTTTGTTTTCCCAATTGAGTTACTCCCACAAAAGATGACCAAAGGTTGAAGCTAACTTTGTATTTGTTTAAACAAGTCCTTTCAAGAAAATCTAAGATAAACATACAGCCTACTAAAACACTCAATTAAAAACTAACACAATCAGTTTGACTGAGGCATAGTGAGAATCCTTTCCCCAAACATTGCTTATCAGTATCAAGCATGCTAGTAGTGATAAGATTGCCAAATGTAAATCGTTTTTTAGTGAAGGTCACTTGTTAATTTTTTTTTTCTTTGTCCATTCTCTTTTTAAAGAGAAAGAACAGGAGCTTTGTGTTCGTGAAAGACTAGCAGAGGACAAACTGGCTAGAGCAGAAAATCTGTTGAAGAATTACAGCTTGCTAAAGGAACAGAAGTTCCTGTCTCTGGCAAGTAGTCCAGGTATGAGAATCAACTTGGTCAACAGAAGCTGGTGCTACAAATGAAGAAATGTGCACCAGTGTTGCTCCCAAAGTGGCTTAGGTAGCCCTTTTCATTTACAAAGTCTCAAATTTTAAGATGGATTTCATTGAATATATGCATTTCAATGGAAACAAAATTCTGTTATAGCAATGATTTATTTCCTGGGTTCATAGACCTGAGGCAATGAGTCACAGAATTTCATGTTTGATTTTCTTAACCTTATCAAACCACATGTTTAGTAATTGATACTTATTAATATTATTATTATTATTATTATTTTCTGAGATGGAGTCTCGCTCTGTTGTCCAGGCGGGAGTGCAGTGGCGCGATCTTGGCTCACTGCAAGCTCCGCCTCCCGAGTTCACGGCATTCTCCTGCCTCAGCCTCCCGAGTAGCTGGGACTACGGGTGCCCGCCACTACGCCTGGCTAATTTTTTGCAATTTTAGTATAGACGGGATTTCACTGTGTTAGCCAGGATGGTCTCAATCTCCTGACCTCATGATCTGCCCACCTCAGCCTCCCAATGTGCTGTGATTACAGGCATGAGCCACCATGCCCGGCTGATACTTATTTTTTAAAATTAGGGCATTTACAAAACTATTGTGTGTTTTAGATTTCAGAGAGATAAACTGCATTTCAAGTAAAAATCAAAATTTTAATACTGCCATGCCTCATCTTTCATAGAAAGCATGTCTTGAAAGGCATGATAAGCCACCTGCAGAATAGGCTGTCACGTTTGGATCTTTGCTAACACCCTTTCAAGCTGAAACACATATTTGTGGAAATTTCATTGTTTAATATCTACATATGTTCTCTGCATTTTCTTCTTTATTTAAAGTCTGGTATATAGATGTTCAGCTTTCTCAGGGTCCTGCCTTTGTGTGGCATTGTCCCTTCACTCTGCCACACTGAGATGTGGTTATCGTATATACCAGTGAACCATTGTCTAACATTCTCCATTTTATAGAAACCTCTCAATCTAATTCAGTTGACTCTATGTAAAATGCAAACTGTGAAACATCTTTTTGCTTGATTTCTTTAGGGCACAAACTAACTGTTAAAAGTTGTTGGTTTAAAAAATCGAGCATCTGAATTTTCAATAAAATTTAGAGTTTTTTTTAACTCCCTTATTCCATGTAGGACAGCATATATGAAAGCTATTATTCTTATCTTTAATAAATTGAGATGTGATCAATTTAGTGAGTATTGGCAGCATTTTGTAAATGGAACAGACAAAAAACCCTACTTAAGTTAGATTGATGATCACAGTAACTTTGTAGTGAACAAGTGATGGAAAGAAATGAAACTACTGATAGAAGTAAATGAAACAAAGATTGTATGAAACTTTGGCTTGATCTCTGTTAAGATACCTTCTTTTTTCTCAATATTGCCATCTACCATTTCAATATTATAAACATATTTATTTTGGCTTTTCATAGATTCCACACTGTCATCCATAAAGACAAAGTATACTTAAATCATGATTAGGGTGATAAAATGAGGAGAAAATTATACTGGATGAATTTCATGCATCAAACCCATTGCAGGAAATTACTTAAGACCCTGTTGGGGATGGCTCTTCAGTTAAAGAGTTTATTTACATTTGCCCTGATAGTCTTTGAGCAAAAGATGAAAATAGCTAAGTAAGCATGATGTGTTTTACTTTATAGGATACACAGATAAGTATGGGAATCTACTTATATGTGAATCATGGCAAATATTTAAAATGAGCCATAGGAATCAAGTATCCACTGGGGCAAGCAGACATTTTAGAGTATTGAGTGCTGAAAGTAGTGAACACATCAGAGCTATAAGATAAGCATCATAGCAGTGGGGAGCTGGTACTATTCTGAACTCAGGACAGTTGGAAATATCCTCTCCCCATCCTTGGGCTATAAAATCCACACATGAGGAAGCCATCACAAGTGTATTGAAATCATCACAGCAAGCAGCAGTATCTTTTTTTAAAACTTTTCTTTTCTTATTTGATGAAATAGTCATTATTCTATTTAATGGAAGAATTTTAAACATTTTTTAAAAACACTTTTTTCTTATAAAACTATCCCATTAAGAGCCAGGTGTGGTGGTGCACCTATAGTCCCAGCTACTCTGAGGGCTCAGGCAGGAAGATCACTTGAGCCCAGGCGTCCGAGGCTGTAGTGCACTACAGCTGCACCTGTGAATAGCCACTGCACTCCAGCCTGGACAACATGGCAAGACCCCATCTCAAACAAAAACAAAACTATCCCGTCAGTAAGACAATGTTGACTTACAAATCTATAGGTATTTGTGATAATAAGAAGGTGGATAGATTTGAAACAGTGGAGATAAAGTCTAAAGGCAATCCAGTTTGCTTTGAAGCAGAAGCGATGTATGAAGCAGGAATTCATAGGACCCTTGGAAGGCAGTGCATCTGTGTGCCAGCATTTCCTATTTCTTCTGCCTGGAGCACTCTTCATCCAGATAGCCCTGTGGCTTCTTACTTCAGAAATGACCGTATGAGGCTTTGTATCATTACACCTACCACCCAGCATGTCCCTGTTTCCAGGGTTATTTTTCCTAATAGCACATATTACCATCAAATATTCCCCACCAGTACTTGTTTATTTGTGTTTGGTTTATCTCCTCCTACTAGAATAGGGCCTGTTTGGTTCACAGTGGCCCATCCTATGAGCTCAATAAATATTTGAACATACAGAGGAAAAATAAAAAGATCTAGAATCTGTTTAGGCCTCCAGCCCCTACTAATTCTGTCAGCAGTTAATAGTGTTGCCACTTTAAGTAAATAAGATTATTATTTATTTTTTCCATGAAAAGAATAGTTTACATTTTTTACTACTCTTACTTGATTTATCTTTTCCACACCGAATTTGTTTAGGTTTTTTGGAGACAAATTTCTGGTCAGTTAAGATGCTTTGAACTAAGTTCTTGAACATTTAACCAAAACTGTAGGTGTTCTCTATTTTAAAAAATATATACAAAAAGCAAAAACCAAAAAAAAAACACAAACTGTGCTTCTATACTTTTCTGTAGGTAAGGTGTTCTGCATAGAATGGCACTTATTTTCAAGGATAGAGATAAATAACATTGATTTCCAAAAGTTTTATATTGTCCATAATACTCAGTGTGTTTAAGAGTAAAATTGATTGTTCGTTGTTAAGAGAACAAAACTTATGTTCCTTGAATTTCGGCACATTCCAATATTTTTTCAATGCTGTGGATTAAAAGGCTGATTTCTGCCGGTCCTACACCCCTAACCTCCCATCCCAGAGAAAATAAAACAGGTACCTAGATTTCAAATGTGAACCATAAGAGCAAATACTTTTTGATAAGTGTAAGTATGAAGGAGTTGAACTCTGTTCAAGTAACTCAAAGCCCTTTTTCTTTTTCCTTCTAAAGAACTTCTTAATCTTCCATCCTCAGTAATTAAGAAGAAAGTTCATTTCAGTGGGGAAAGTAAAGAGAACGTCATGAGGAGTGAGAATTCTGAGAGTCAGCTCACGTCTAAGTCCAAGTGCAAGGATCTGAAGAAAAGGCTTCATGCTGCCCAGCTGCGGGCTCAAGCCCTGTCAGATATTGAAAAAAATTACCAGCTAAAAAGCAGACAGATTCTGGGTATGCGCTAGCCAGGTAGAGAGACACAGAGCTGTGTACAGGATGTAATATGACCAACCTTTAAAGACTGATATTCAACTGCTGTAGTGTTATATACTTGGTTCCGTGAGCCACGCCTTTTTGTATAGTACACGTGATATTTCGGAATTGGTTTTGCTGTTCTTCAGCAACTATTGTACAAAATGTTCACATTTAATTTTTCTTTCTTCTTTTAAGAACACATTATAAAAAAATACTTTCTTGCTTGGGCTTTTTTAATCCTGTGTGTGATGACTAGTAGGAACATGAGATGTGACATTCTAAATCTTGGGAGAAAAAAAATAATGTTAGGAAAAAAATATTTACGCAGGAGTAGCAGTCACTGAATAGTTTTAAACGACTGAGTGGTGTGCTTACAATTGTTATATATAGATTTAAATTTTAAGTCTGAGATTTTAAATGTTTTTGAGCTTAGAAAACCTATTTGGATGCACTTTGGTCATTAATACCATGACATCTTGCTTGTAAATATTCCATTGCTCTGTAGTTCAAATCTATTAGCTTTGTGAAAATTCATCACTGTGATGTTTGTATTCTTTTTTTTTTCTGTTTAACAGAATATGAGCTGTCTGTCATTTACCTACTTCTTTCCCACTAAATAAAAGAATTCTTTAGTTTCCCTGTATTTATGTGTCTTGTATTTGTTGGTCTCTTAGTTGATGGGAGTTGTGTTTATGATTTATAGGTCTTCATCATAGGGTATGGAAGGAAACATGGATCTGATGCTCAAGAGAGTGGCATTCCAGTCCTAAACTATATGGCGCTTTACCTCCCATCTCGTTAATCCATGTATGTAAGCCAGTGGTCCTGAACAGGGTGATTTTGCTCCTCAAGGGACGTTTGGCAATGCCTGGGGGTGTTTTTGATTGTCATGATTTGGGGTAAGGTGCTACTGGCTGCTAGTGGGTGCAGGCCATGGACATTTTACATTGTAAACATTTTACAATGCACAGGACAGCCTCTGACAACAAAATGTCAAATGGGTTTGGATCATATTCCTACATGACACAATTTCAAATGCTAAAATTCCGAAAGACCAAAATCCCTAATGTCTTAAATCCCAAAAGATCAAAATCCCTAACGTGTGAACTTCCAAAATCACAATCCTGAAAGATTAAAATCTCAGATGTTAAAATCCTGAAAGCCAAATTCCAAGGCAGGGATTAGTGCAGTTTCAGCTGTATACAGGATAACCGCGTCATGTCAGGCAGAACTATTACCTTGTTATTGTCTTCATTTGCACATTAAGTATGGTTTAAGAGATGTGGATGGATATCAAGTTGATAAGGGGTGAACTTGTTGATTTATATGTCAACTTGACTGGATTAAGGAATCCCTAGAAATCTGGTAAAGCATTATTTTAGGTGTGTCTGTGAGGGTGTTTCCAGAGGAGGTTAATATGTGAGTCTCAGTAGACTAGGTGGGGTATATCTTTCCTCAATGTTCAGTGTTTTGAAGATCATAAAAGTGACTTTTCAGGTGAAAATTACGAGAAATCTCTCCCGCCAAATTACTCAGTTATATACAACTTCTGCTCCTTCATGAATAGTGCCACGCTTGCCTTCAAAAAATGCCCTTTGTCTGAGAATAAAATTCGACAAGCTGAGCAGCCTTGTGAACCAAAGACACTTGCTGACATTGAGGTTCCTCCAGCGTCACAAAACTCATTAACCAAACTGTTCTTGGTTAGAGATTTGAGTGTTGAAGAAGACCGACTGCTTATATTTACCACTAAATCTAACAGAAAAACTATCACATGCTTCACTTTGGCTAGTGGATGGCACTTTCAAACTGTCTGCACTGGTTTTTATCAGCTATACATGATTCATGCCCCTGTTGGTTCTGAAGATTCTAGAACTCATCTAGTCATTTAAACAATTATTTAAAGATTTGCTGCACTTTGCAGAAGAAAACAGCTTTCAATTGAATCCCCAAACCATAACAACAGATTTGGAATTAGATGTGATCAAAGCTTCTAAAAGTGAATTTCAAAGTGTTACCAATAAAGTTTGTTTTTTTCCATTCAGTGCAATGCATTTGATAGAAAATTAGATGAGTAGATAGGCCATGAGATACAGCAATGACAAAAACTTCAGTTTAGAAGCAGGAACCCACATCAAGGAATAGAGCCCTTTGCTCCTCCTTCAGAATGAATGGAGACCAAAAATCAGATGCTTATGCCCAAGAAAATCAGGATTTCATTCAGCACTTCTCCCAGATTGTTAGAGTGCTGACTGAGGATGAGATGGGGCACCCAGAGATGGGAGATGTTATTGCCCGGCTCAAGGAGGTCCTGGAGTACAATGCCATTGGAGGCAAGTTATCACCAGGGTTTTTCATTCCGGGAGCTGGTGGAGCCAAGGAAGTAGGATGCTGATAGTCTCCAGCGGGCCCTGACTGTGGGCTGGTGTGTGGAACTGCTGCAAGCTTTCTTACTGGTGGCAGATGACATCACGGATTCATTCCTCACCCACTGGGGACAGATCTGCTGGTATCAGAAGCCGGGCGTGGGCTTGGATGTTGTCAATGATGCTGTGCTTCTGGAAGCATGTATCTACAGCCTGCTGAAGCTCTATTGCTGGGAGCAGCCCTATTACCTGAACCCGATGGAGCTCTTCCTGCAGAGTTCCTATCAGACTGATCGAGCTCTTCCTGCAGAGTTCCTATCAGACTGATCGAGCTCTTCCTGCAGAGTTCCTTTTTTTTTTTTTTTTTTTTTTGAGACGGAGTCTCACGCTGTTGCCCAGGCTGGAGTGCAGTGGCGCGATCTCGGCTCACTGCAAGCTCCGCCTCCCAGGTTCCCGCCATTCTCCTGCCTCAGCCTCCTGAGTAGCTGGGACTACAGGCGCCCACCACCGCGCCCGGCTAATTTTTTGTATTTTTAGTAGAGACGGGGTTTCACTGTGGTCTCGATCTCCTGACCTTGTGATCCGTCCGCCTCGGCCTCCCAAAGTGCTGGGATTACAGGCTTGAGCCACCGCGCCCGGCTCCTGCAGAGTTCCTATCAGACTGATCGAGCTCTTTCTGCAGATTTCCTATCAGACTGAGATTGGGCAGACCCTGGACCTCATCATAGCCCCCTAGGGCAATGTGGATCTTGGCAGATTCATGGAAAAGAAGTACAAATATCAAGTACAAGACAGCTTTCTACTCTTTCTACCTTCCTGTAGCTGCAGCCATGCATGTGGCAGGTATTGATGGCGAGAAGGCACACACCAATGCCAAGAAGATCCTGCTGGAGATGGGAGAGTTCTTTAAGATTCAGGATGATCGGCCGGGCGCGGTGGCTCAAGCCTGTAATCCCAGCACTTTGGGAGGCCGAGACGGGCGGATCACGAGGTCAGGAGATCGAGACCATCCTGGCTAACACGGTGAAACCCCGTCTCTACTAAAAAAAATACAAAAAACTAGCTGGGCGAGGTGGCGGGCGCCTGTAGTCCCAGCTACTCGGAGGCTGAGGCAGGAGAATGGCGTGAACCCGGGAGGTGGAGCTTGCAGTGAGCTGAGATCCGGCCACTGCACTCCAGCCTGGGCGACAGAGGGAGACTCCGTCTCAAAAAAAATAAATAAATAAAAGGTTCAGGATGATCACTTTGACCTCTTTGGGGACTCCACTGTGACTGACAAAGTTGGCGCTGACATCTAGGACAACAAATGCAGCTGGCTGGTGGTTCAGTGTCTGCCATGGGCCACTCCGAAACAGTACCAGATCCTGAAGGAGAATTATGGGCAGAAGGAGGCCGAGAAGGTGGCCCAGGTGAAGGCACTATGTGAGGAGCTGCATCTGCTGGCCATGTTCTTGCAGTATGAGGATAACAGTTACAGCCACATTATGGGTCTCATTGAACAGTGCGCCATTTTTCTGGAGCTGGCACACAAAATCTACAAGCGGAAAAAGTGACCTAGCGACCGCAAGGGCAGGGAGAGGAGGGAGGCTCTCAATAAATTATTGTGTAACCTTGAAAACAAAACAAAAAACTTCAGTTTAAAAATGTACTTTCCAGCTGGGCGTGGTGGCCAAGGACGGAGGAACACTTGAACTTAGAAATTCCATAATAGCCTGGGCAATGTAGTGAGACAGTGTCTCTAGAAATAATTTTTTAAAAAGTTAGCCAGGTGTGGTGTGTGACTGTGGTCCCAGTTACTTGGGAGGCTGAGGCAAGAGGATTGTCTGAGCCTGGGAGGTGGAGGCTGCAGTGAGCTGTGATCAAGCTACTGTACTCCAGCCCGGGAGACAGAAAGAGAGACCCTGTCTCTTAAAGCTGGGGGTGGGAGTGTGGGCGGAAGGGGGTTTCCTTGTGTGCAGTATGTATTAAGAGATGAGGAAAAAATGTGTCATTCGCCTGCCTTGGCATTCCTTCCAGCTGATGACTTTCTAGAAACTTTTAATGAATTAAAGCCACATTTGCCTGAAGACGCCAGCAAAGTTACTGACTGGTTTGAAAATAAATATATACGTGGTAGGATAAGAAAATACACAATGGTGTTGCTGTTTGATCACCAGTATTGTTTCTGTCAAATTTGTGGTCTAATGAGTGCATGCAGAACAGATTTCTGAGTACCGAAAACGACACAGAAGCATGACACAGAAAATAAGGAAATTTAGTAGGGAACACTCATGTCAGTGTACATGGAATCACAGAAGAATGCCAGGAAGAACAGCACCACGTAGAAAATGAATGTGAACATACTCTCCAAGTAGAGCCATGCCCTAAAAGAGAAAAAGCAGCTATTCCTTGTGATGCAAGACTTTAAAATACAGTGAATGATTGTGCAGGTTGGCCAGCTCTTACGGACTATCTCAGTGCAATTGCCCATAATCCATTCCTATAATACACTTTTTCGTATGTCAAATTTTCTTGTTTTTTTCTGTTTTCTGTTGTTTTTTTTCACTATTTAAAATTGTCAGCATTCTTTTTTACAATTTGCTATGCTATATAATTCATCTTCAAAACATTTCTGATACTGGAGGCATAATTTGTGTAGAGACTTTTAGAAAGTTCTGGGTTTTTTGCAAATTTGACACCATGAAAGTACACTGTCACAGCATTGACTGTGTGTAAGCATTGTTCCTGTACATAAAAACACTGACGCGTCCTCAGTAAGCGAAGAGATGTCCTTTTTGTACATCTGCATTTGTGAAAGGTAAACTTTTTGAACATCTTGGCTCGTTAGGTGGCTGCATATGCAGTAGTGACCCATCCTGTTTTTGATAGATCTCATCAAAAGACTCTTAGGTTGTTATGGGATTTCAGATGACCGAAGGCATAAAACTGGGTGCACACATTTACCAACCATAGGGATATGCATTTACACATTTCCCTTTTTGACCTATTTCTTTTTTTCTTTCCTTTTTTTTTTTTTTTTTTGAGATAGAGTCTCACTTTGTTGCCCAGGCTGGAGTGCAGTGGTGTGATCAGAACTCAATGTAACCTTGGCCTTGTAGGCTCAAGTAATCCTCCCACTTCAGCCTCCTGTGATGGAGTCTCACCGTGTTGCCCAGGCTAGTCTTGAACTCATGGGCTCAAGCAATCCTCCCACCTTGGCTGGGATTACAGGCATGAGCCATTGCTCCCAGCCCCTTTATGACCTATTTCTTTATGAATGTGGCTTGTCTGTTCATTACTGATATAATTATGCAACTTTCATTGGTATATATGAATGTTTATGCTTGCACAAAAATGTATGTTATTATTGCCTATTTTATTGCATAAAGTGACTTATGAAGTGTTCAGTGTTTTTATGTTTCTCAAATAAATTCCCTTTTAAAAACGTAAACTCATGTAAATGTAAAAAAAAAAGCGTAAATAAATATCTTTTAAAGAATTTTTAAATTATATTTTCCAGAATTGCATTTTTGGAATTCTGCTCTTTCAGGATTATGATTTCCAGGTTTTAGACTTTATGGCTTTTGACCTTTTGGGACTTCAGGATTACAACAGTTTGGATTATGGCATTAGAAATTGTATCTCTCGGCCGGGCGCGGTGGCTCAAGCCTGTAATCCCAGCACTTTGGGAGGCCGAGACGGGCGGATCACAAGGTCAGGAGATCGAGACCATCCTGGCTAACACGGTGAAACCCTGTCTCTACTAAAAATACAAAAAAACTAGCCGGGCGAGGTGGCGGGCGCCTGTAGTCCCAGCTACTCGGGAGGCTGAGGCAGGAGAATGGCGTAAACCCGGGAGGCGGAGCTTGCAGTGAGCTGAGATCCAGCCACTGCACTCCAGCCTGGGCGACAGAGCGAGACTCCGTCTCAAAAAAAAAAAAAAAAAAAAAAAAAGAAATTGTATCTCTCCCAATGTCAATAGTGCCACTTTTGAGAAACCTGATCTAAGCTCACACCTGTTGGGATATATCTCAGCCTTGAAGGAAAGTTATTTTGGATTTTGATGGATATTTAAATATATATATATCTGACTTTTAGTATAAATTAGCAGTCTCTGCTGTGCCTTTTCCTTTGTGAGATTTTCCTGGCAATGCTAGTCCTTTTAGCTTAATGAAATAAGACCAAGTAATAAAGGGTTAATAATAAATGAGAGGAAATAGCTCCTTCATATATGTAGGATTATTATACAGCTGGTAGCATAGTTCCATCAAGTACAAATGATACTATCCAAACACAATCAGAAACTGATTACCAGGCCTTTAATCCTAACAGAATCACCTTGACATGAATGCTGAGTATAACTCCTGGCCAGCTATAAAATTTGCAAGACCCAATGCAAAATGATAATGTGGAACTCTTGTTCGAAAAGCAGGAAACAAGTACCCTAAAGGTACCTATAAAGCTTTTCCCTTTCTTCCAAGGTTTCTCTCTCTCTCTTTCTCTGCTTATTGTGATGTTATTTGCTATTTAATATTCTAAGTAAAGAAACATTAAAAATTGAAATGATTAGCATGAATTTTACCATTTATATTGTGCAATGCAAATTTTAAATGCAAATGGCAGAGCATTCAGCTGAGATAGGGAATGCATTTCACAATTCATATTTTGTGACTCTTCTCTGAGGATGCCTTAAGTTGACCAGAGGAGACAGACACACCAGACCCTCAGGCGTCTGGGAACCCCTGACTCTGACACCTGCTCAGTTCTCCCTTCCTCCAGTCACCAGACCTACGCAATGCCAGGCCTGGAGGAGCAGAGCCAGGCATCTTCCTTTCACACAGGCCAACGGCCCCAGCCCATGGCAGATTGGCCACATCCAAGGATCTTTAAACCTCCAGGCTGGGACTTTATACTTGGATCAGGGTACCTGGATGGCCCTCACCAAGACATGGCCTCCAGCTGGCTGCCCATCAGACATGCCATGGGGCTGCCATGGGGGAGAGGGGAAATGGGTTCAGGACAGCAGCCACCGCCATGCCCTGCCTGAGGATGCATTGGAGCCTAGACACTTAACGCTGACCCTTCCCTTGCCTGTGCCCAGGCCCCTTCTGGTCATGGGAAGGGGAGATTAGGTGGGACCCAGTGCACTAGAGGGTAGGGAGGGGTCTGAGAACCATCCTGGGAGTCTATGGGGGCTGATGGCAAGTGGGACCATGCATGAGGCGAGGCCCTGAGCCCCCATGCAGGCTCCCACTGTCTCATTGGACTCCACTTACAAAAGGCAAATTCAAAGACAAAAGTATTAATCAGGCGTGGTGGCTCATGCCTGTAATCCCAGCACTTTGGGAGGCCGAGAGGGGTGGATCACCTGAGGTCAGGAGTTTGAGACCAGCCTGACCAACATGGTGAAACCCTGTCTCTACTAAAAATACAAAACAAATTAGCTGGGTGTGGTGGTGGGCGCCTGTAATCCCAGCTACTCAGGAGGCTGAGGAAGGAGAATCTCTTGAACCTGAGAGGTGGAGGTTGCAGTGAGCCAAGATCGCACCACTGTACCCCAGCCTGGCGACAGAGTGAGACTCTGTCTCAAAAATAAATAAATAAATAAAAAGATACAAGTATTAAGAATTTCAGGACCTCAACCTCAGAGCGCTAGACTCCAGGTGCCAGGCCCTTCCGAATACCAGGTTTTTCTACACGTGGGGTCCTGTGTGGCTGTGCAGGTTACTCGGCTGTGAAACCACCACTTTCTCTAGGAAACTTCTTTCTCCCTTAGAAAATAATACGTTTTCTTCTCATTTTGAAAGCTGAGGCATGCTGGACAGCTTCTCGAATTTTCCCCATCCCAGATTTCACCTTTATTTTCATTCATGGCTTAATTCAACCGACAAGCAGTTATTGAGCACCCACTATGAGCCAGCCAGTGTTTCAGGTGCTGAAGATGCAGCCATGAAGAAACATTGAAATCCCTGCCCTTACTGCCCCCTTCAAATGGGGCATGACAGTCAGCAACTAATCAGCCACAGGGCATGTCAGCAACAAGGAGCAGAGCAAAGTGGGAGAGAGGGGCAGGAGTGGGGGGCTAGCAATTTCAGAAGAGGTGGTGATGAGGGGTGCAGCAGGAAGAGGAGGAGACTAACCATAGCAGGTTACAGTGGAGGTGGGGATGGAGGGGAAAAGCAAATGGAATGGGAGACCTGAGGGGGCCGGGGGAGAGGGAAGGGAAGACAGCAGACCAGTGGTGGGCTAGGGGGCTGGGGAGGGGAGCGGGGGTTTGAGCGAAACTGGGAGAAGCAATATGGCAGGACTTGAAAGGGGGCAGGGGCTAGGAAACTGAGGAGACATTTTAAATCTGATCATGAATCCCTTCTTCTTGCTCTTAAGCTAACAAAACCTTGTTTCCAGTTCGTCGCTGAAGCTGGGAACGTCTGGAGTATTTGGGCAGTCATGGTAGATTAGAAGGGGGTCACTTTGATGAGGGCGTGGAGAGCGGGTTCCTCCCAAATGGTGTTTCTCCAGCATCACACTGTAAGATCTTTCTACGATGTTCTGCTAGACACTAGCACTGTACTTACCATTACACAGTTTACATGTTTAAATAATGATGAGTTCAACCAGCACAGCCTACTCACAGGCGCTTGAAAAAGGGTCACTGGATTTTAATCTGATTAACCAGCTGTCCTGGCAGACAAAACCGCAAGGTGGCGCCATGGCTCTGCTAGAGCCGCAGTCCCACCCTCCCCGACTAGCCTGAGCAATTGGGAGTTACTGCGAGAATCTATGCCCGGCATTGGATAAATGCCTTCTCCCCATTATTTCCTTCAATCCTCACGATACTCCTGTGAAGTAGGTATCCTTCGAGTCACATTTTACACGGGGAAACTGAGACTCAGAGATTACAGCTCCAGAGCTCAGGCTTTTGGCAATAACCCTCCACTGCCTGCCTCCTCAAGACAGCAAAAGGTTGGCTTTGTTCCCCAAGTCATCCAGTTTCCCACAGTGACGGGTTAAGCGTCATAACCCATGGCTTTACCCAAGACATTTGAATTGAAGAGGAAGGTGGACGCAGAGCCAGCATGGTTAGGGCCAGTGGCCTTTCCAGACTTGCGTACCAGGAGAGATGGGTTAGTGTGGAGGAGGCCGGAGAAGGGGTTTTCACGTGACCCCGCTAGGACCCCACGTCTCTCTCCCGCCTTTGCTCAGCATCATCTGTAGCATGGCTCTGCATTTCCTCAAAAGCCCAGGACAGATGCCCAGTACCCTCAGGCCGTCCAGTGTCCCCCACACCCTAGAGACACCTCATTCAGGACTGCCCTCCCCTGAAATGTTTTATGTTTCCAGAAGACCCTCCTCCTTCCAGGGCTAAGCCCTTTCAGTTAGGCAAGCTAGTTCCCTCAGTGACTGTCCTCCTAGGCTGAACTTGGGCTGAATGCAAAAGGCGATACAAGGCAGCTGTTTAAAAAAGAATGAAGCAAATTTATATGCACCAAGAAGAAGAGCTTATTGCTCATTGTGACTTGGTGGCTGGGAAAATAGGAATCCCTGTTAGACTGATGCATTTCACACCAGGGAGGAGGATGGAACCAGCCCTCCCAGAGGGCTGTGCTTGCTGCTGGCTAGCTGATGAAACACATGGCTTACTTTACCCCTTGCTCAGCCCCAGCCTGAGCCTCCCTCCCTCTACGCGGGGAGGACAGAGGTCAGCTGCTGAGGAGTCTCCTCCATGCGAAAGGTTGCATTCCACCCCGCATTCAGAGGGGCACCCTCGCTAACCTCCATGGAGGCACCTTGCTTACATTTCTGACACCACAGCCACAGCGACAGCTCCGGGGCCCTACAGCTCCCCTCGAGCTGCTGAAATCCCAGACAACCAAGGCTGCTCATCCCTTGATGCCCTACGACCACCCATCCAGGAAACAAATCCCCCCTCCTCCCAGTGCCCGGACTCTGAGACAATCTCTGGCCATCTTGATGCAACAGAGTGTTCCATAATCCTAGTCACACGTTCACAGGAGGTGTTCACAGATGATTCAGTCTATTAAAAAAACAAAACAGTTAAATTATGAAGTGACAACATCGTTGTAAAAAATTCTAACAGTATGGAAAGTGTGTATAGTGAAAATTAGAAGGTAAACATTCCTCACCCATTACCCTAGTTTCTATCTCTGCTTTCAGAAGTAGCTATTAACGATTTGGTGTTTGGTGGTCCTTTCCAGACCGTGTGTGTGTGTGTGTGTCTCTGTGTGTGTGTGTGTGTTGTGGGGTGGGGATGGTGGCTCTGTGTATGGGGGTCTGTGTGTGTGTCTGAGTGAATGCATCTGAGTATGTATATTTAAAACATACTTAGGCTGGTTGTAATGGCTCACGCCTGTAATCCCAGCACTTTGGGAGGCTGAGGTGGGCAGATCACTTGAGCTCAGAAGTTCGAGACCAGCCTAGGCAACATAGTGAAACACAAAAATGCAAAAAATCAGCCGGGCGTGGTGGTGCATGCCTGTGGTCCCAGCTACTCAGGAGGCTGAAGTGGAAGGATTGCCTGAGCCTGGGAGGTGGAGGCTGCAGTGAGCTATGATTGCGCCACTGTATTCCAGCCTGGCGACAGAGTGAGACCTCATCTCAAAAACAACAACAACAACAAAAACACACTGGGAAAAATGGGATCTGAATACATGTACTATTCTTTAATTTTTTTTTCCAATTAAAAAGAATCCTTTCTTGGCCGGGCGCGGTGTCTCACGCCTGTAATCCTAGTACTTTGGGAGGCTGAGGCAGGCGGATCACGAGGTCAGGAGATCGAGACCATCCTGGCTAACACGGTGAAACCCTGTCTCTACTGAAAATAAAAAAAAAAAATTAGCCAGGCGTGGTGGCGGGCGCCTGTAGTCCCAGGCACTCGGGAGGCTGAGGGAGGAGAATTGCGCGAACCCAGGAGGTGGAGCTTGCAGTGAGCTGAGATCGCGCCACTGCTCTCCAGTCTGGGAGCCAGAGCAAGATTCGTCTCAAAAAAAAAAAAAAAAAAAAAAGAATCCTTTCTTATTGGTTGAGATAAATGAACCTTTCTTTTTCAGACAGCTGCCTTGTGTCATCATTTACCTTCATCCCGAGTTCATTATAGAAGGCAACTTACCTTGAGTCTTCAGGGAACTAGTCTGCCTAGATCAGCCAGCAAGGTGGAGAGTCAGCTCCTGCCTGGAGAACTCAAGGCCTTGCAGCTGACGTGGGCACACACCTTTGAAGCCCTTACCTATTCCCACAAAGCAGTTCACCAGCTCCAGTCACAGAATCACTGGCCCCAGCGCTATCCTTAAGAACCTCATGCTTAAGGCCAGGCTCGGTGGCTCATGCCTGTAATCCCAGCACTTTGGGAGGCCGAGGCATGTGGATCACTTGAGATCAGGAGTTCAAGACCAGCCTGCCAACATGGTGAAACCCCATGTCTACTAAAAATACAAAAATTAGCCAGGCATGGTGGTGTGGGCCTGTAATCCCAGCTACTCGGGAGGCTGAGGCAGGAGAGTCACTTGAACCTGGGAGATGGAGGTTGCAGTGAGCCGAGATTGCGCCACTGCACTCCAGCTTGACCAACAGCGTAAGACTCTGTGTCAAAAAAAAAAAAAAAAAAAAACCTTGTGGTTGATTAACTGGGGGAGTGGTCATAACATAAAGAAGACCCCCATTAAGGTGTGGCCCCGAAGCACATGCTGGGGGAACCCCACAGTGGTTCACTGACAGCCTCAGGGCTTGCCAGAAATCTGACCCACACCTCCCCTCAACTCCCTCTCAGCACTGTATTGGCCGCCTGCTGCCAAGACAGGATCCAGGTGGTCCCTGCTGGGGCCCAAACTCTGAACACAGAGAGCTGAGATGCCCTGGCTTAGACACTCACAGTTGTCCTGAGCCTGGCTTGCTAGTTTCACCTCTCTGAGCTTCAGTGTCCTCATCTGTGCAATGGGGATAATAACACTGGCAAAGATCAAGAGGGAATAAGCCATAGTCAAGGACCTAGAACAGTGCCTACTTATAAAGTTATTCCACTTGGCTTCAGGAAAGATTTAAAGTGGCTTATATGAATACATGGTTATAATGAAATGCATATATTAAAAGTAAGGAAGAAGAAGACAAGCTAGGGTGAAGCCAGGGATCAGTCCAGCATGAGAATTAGCATGATCGTACACTTACTGTTGTTGGGCCACAAATCTGGCTCTAAGCTTCCTAGTGGCCAAAACAAAAAAGGGCAAATGGATAGTTATCCCCTAGAGGCCCTTAGTAAAATAAAGGCAGTTCACTTGCCCAGGTAATATTGAACCACTCTGGATCTAAAGTAAGGCTTTTCTCCTTTGCATCCTTAGACAAGGGACAGTGTGGTAGAAGGAGTGTGCTCCTGTGTGACATCTATGAAGTGTGTGCCACCCCTTCCCACCTCTACCCATGTAGCTTGCTGGCATCACCCCAAGCTCAAGTCAGCAAAAGCTATTGTAGCTGGGAGAGTAGTTGTGAAGTACGTTCATATCTTTCTCTCTTTCTCCATTCTGTATATTTGCCTCTCTCTCCAGTGCCATTTTTAAGAAGAATGCCCTGAGGAGGATTGGGATTGTTATGGAAAGAATGTCAAGAGAAAGAAAAAGTCCTATGCAGCCGGTGACATCCAAGGCCTGGAGGCAAGATAATTGAGTTTGCAGCACCTAGAAGTCAAGCTTTGACGAGAGAGAAAGCTTTCCTAAATTTGCTGAGTTCCACCAACATATCAAGAACCAGGCCTGGCAGACCAGATCCCGGAGTCTGACATAAGGGAAGGAGAAGACACCGCCAGGATGTGCTGCAAGCCAGCACCGCTTCTCTGAATCACCTGGGCACCTTGTTAACATACAAGCCCTCGTTCCGCAGGTCCGTGGTGGGGCTTGAGAGCCTCCATTTCTAATAAGCTCTCGGGATACTAACACAGCTTGTCTGTGGCCCACTGTCTAGTGGCAAATACGTTAAGGATATCAAGGCTAAAATTGAAAGGGATTAGAGCTCCCCTCCAGGCCCAGGAAATCGCGGGAAGAAGACGGGCTGAGGCTGGGGACCTGGGTGGTCACACTCATGTGGGCTGATCTTCCTACTGCAGGCTAAAGTCCCAGGGTAGAGGACAGGATTGGTGGGGGATGAGTAGGGTGAGCAGTTGAATAGATTGAGAGAAAAGGCAAAGACAGAGTATTTTGTGCCCTGACCCCCATTTAGAACTTTGTTAGTGGGGAGTGGGTTGGGAAAAGGGAGGGTGCTCTGCTGGGGACAGGGGAGTACTTGGTTTGACATTCCCAAAGCCCTCGATGCCACGTAATGTGGGAGGAACTGGAAGAGACCCACTTTCTTGCGTGTTCCTATGGGGGTTTCCAATGAGGATCTGGCTGGGGGCATAGGGTCTACATGGGTCTTGGGCTTAATGGGAGTCACGACCATACTTTGGGGGTCAGCAGAGTTTTTGAGAACAGAGGAAGTATCCAATGGGTTGTGTAAGCTGGAGGTTACACTCACCAAGGATGTCAACAGCAGATGTCCCCAGGATTGCCAGGGACAGACTGGGCCAGTCCAGCTCATGGACCAGACAGTCACCTAGAGCAGAGATCTGTGCAAGGACCAGCTGGGGACCCATCCCACCACTCCCTTGAGAAATGCCATGAGGACTTCTAGGGTTCCTAGTGCCATATTACCAAGAGGGCCCAGGAGAAGTGAAGTGGCTCATTAGGGTTGAACTTTGGATTCACTGAATATTTACCCCAGACCGGTCAATTGATTAGCCTATCAAATGCTTCTCTCACTAATCTTGTAGAGATTGTGGCAATATTCAATTTGTTACAAGTATCAGAAACAACACCTTTGATCATCTGGGTAGAGTGTGTGCATTTTTTTTGTTGTTTTTAGCAGACATAACAAAAGTGATCTGTAATGCTGCTTAATAAATAGTCCTTACTGGCTGGGCGTGGTGGCTCACGCTTGTAATCCCAGCACTTTGGGAGGCCAAGGTGGATGAATCACTTGAGACCCGGAGTTCAAGACCAGCCTGGCCAACATGGTGAAACCCTGTCTCTACTAAAACCACAAAAATTAACTGCGCTTGGTGGCGCGTGCCTGTAATCCCAGCTACTCAGGAGACTAAGGCACAAGAATCGCTTGAGCCTGGGAGGCAGAGGTTGCAGTGAACTGAGATTGTGCGATTGCACTCCAGCCTGAGTGACGGAGCAAGACTCTGTCTCAAAAATAAATAAACTAATAAGTAGTCCTCACTGCTGTTGGATGAAAATGCATAACTGGCAGCTTCTGGCTGGGATCAGTAAAGACGCAGGGACACAGGGTGGGGGCCACAGACCTGGGGAGGCCTGGGGGTTCAGTTGGAGGCATCCCCAGAAGCTACAATTTGAGCAGAAGTTGGGAAGAGAGGAGATACCCACATTGGTCAAGAGGGAGGAGAGAAAGGACATAAGAAGGTTTAGGCAAAGTATGGGGGAAGGTCCCGTTTATTTGTCTGAGAGCTTCTGTTGCATGCCTGCCACGGAGCCAGGAACCCGGGCGTCAGAAAGATATTCCATGCCTCATCAGGCTTGTTCTCCAAGGAGAGGATGAAAGGACGCTGCACACCTCCTGACCTCTGAACAGGAGCACTGCAGGGAGGTGCTTTTGAGAACCAGGCGTTCAAAATAGTCCTGCCAATCTCCCTACGGCCCTGCCCTGCCCTCTGCCCTGGAGAGTCTGGAGATGGGGATCTGGATGGTCGGAAGACCAAAGCAGTATATCCCTCACCCCATTCAGATATTTCCCAGGGAGAAGGGGGCAGCCATTTGTATTTAGAAAAAGGTTCCCAGTGAGGGTTCTTTTTTGCCCCTTTCCTCCAGCTTCCGCCAAGCACACACATGCACACCCACCCACCCCCACACAAACACACACGTGTGTGCAAGCTGAGGTGTCCAGGGCCTGAAGTTCACACTGGGGCTTGAGGACAAGTGGCATAATCTACCGGGAGCAGGAAGAAGACAAGTTGGAAGACCTTTAAAGTCTCTTAGAAGGGATCTGGCTTTATTATTACATTATTTTTTCAGTTGCAAATTCACCTTCATCAAGTTCAGTCCCTTATTTTACAATGGGGACCCAGTGGAGGGGAGCAGAGAGAAGGGCTGGCCTGGGCTCACACAGAGCCAGGACTCACTGGGCGCCTGGTGGCCAGGCCTGCTGCTCTCCATAACTCGGAGGCTGCTGGCAGTTTCCCTCCAGCATGCAGGAGAGGATGAATTATTATTATACATATTTTTTGCGACATAATTTCGCTCTGTCACCCAGGCTGGAGTGCAGTGGCACAATCTCAGCTCACTGCAACCTCCACCTCCCAGGTTCAAGCAATTCTCCAGTGTCAGCCTCCTGAGTAGCTGAGATTACAGGCATGAGCCACCACACCTGGCTAATTTTTGTATTATTAGTAGAGGCAAGGTTTCACCATGTTGGCCAGGCTAGTCTTGAACTCCTGACCTCAAGTGGTCCGCCTGCCTCGGCCCCCCAAAGTGCTGGGATTACAGGATGGAGCCACCGCGCCCAGCCTAATTATTAATTTTTATAACAACCCAGAAATGTATCTGTGAACCATGAGCCCCGACACTTCTTTTCCAGTATCCAGCCACTTAATCGTGGTTTTAGCTGGGTCAGCTAAAACGGTCCCATCAGCTCAGAAGTGGAAAGCAGTGAAGGCCTTTATCAGCCATTCCTGGGGGCAAAGGCCAAGTTCACTGGGAGCAGCTGGTGATGTGAGAGCCAATAATATTCTCTAAGAATCTCAGAGGCCTTTGCATATCAGAGCTGGGCCTCGTGCTATTCCCTTTCCTGGCATGAGTCATTTCTTACCTTTGTGTTACTTAGCTGCAGTTTTCAAAGCACTTTCACAAGACAGAAGACCAGACGACTCCCAAACAACACTATAACTAGACTGGGTAGATATTGTTCTCATGGAGAAAATAATGACTCAGAGAGGGAAGTGACCCATCCAAGGTCACACAGACACAACGACTTCTGCCCTCTGAACATGACCCCATCTCTGGGGACCTCCCACCTGGAGGAATCCCTGTCGGGGCCATTGTTTTAACACAGGAATATTAACTTAACCCAAGATCCTTGAGTGTGTTTTGGGGTTGTCCGTACATCCTCTGAAAGTGTCAACAGCATTTGGGGCATTTGTCTGAGAGTCCATAGAGTTCATCAGATTCTCTCTGATGCTGAACAGTAAGAACAGCAGCTTTCAAATAAGTAGTCCGAAGTCCTACTGCACAGCAGCCACTTTTATGAAGTTTATCCTAAGTATGTTGACAGAAATGTGCAAAGATGTTTGTGCAAAAGTGGCTATTGAATGTTTTTTATAAGAGCAAAAAATAGAAACAACTTAAATGTCAAAAAATGAACGGTTAAAAAACTTTTAGACTGGGCACAGTGGCTCACACCTTGATCCCAGCACTTTGAGAGGCTGAGGTAGACAGATCGCTTGAAGTCAGGAGTTCAAGACCAGCCTGGCCAACACGGTGAAACCCCGTCTCCACTGAAAATACAAAAATTAGCTGGGCCTAGTGGTGGGCACCTGTAATCCCAGCTACTCAGGAGGCTGAGGCAGGAGAATTGCAGAGGCTGCAGTGCGCCAAGAGCATGCCAGTGTACTCTAGCCTGGGCGACAGAGTGAGATTCTGGCTCAAAAAAACAAACAAAACTTTTGTTCAATCACACAATGGACTATATGCTGCCACTAAAAATTAAAAATAATCTTACCAGCCAAGCATGGTGGCTCATGCCTATAATAATCCCAGCACTTTGGGAGGCTGAGGCAGATGAATCATTTGAGGACATGAGTTCGAGAGCAACCTGGGCAATATGGTGAAACCCCCATCTCTACTAAAAATACAAAAATTAGCTGGGCATGGTGGCACATGCCAGTAGTCCCAGCTACTCAGTAGACTGAGGCATGAGAATCGCTTGAGCCTGGGATGTGGAGGTTGCAGTGAGCTAGACTGCACTCCAGCCTGGGAGAGAGAACGATACTCTATCTCAAAAAAATAAAAATAAAAAATCGTACTGAACATTAATTGATTGATTGGGAAGAAATACTTAGATAAGAGTGCTAACTATGACACCAAGTAGTATATATTGTATGATATCTTAAACATACCAAAATGTACGCCAAAAGGGTCATCTCTGTGTGAGGGAGTAACTTTGTTCTTTTTCTTTATTCTTTCCAAACTCACTATAATAAACCTGCTTATATCACAATTCTACCAAATTTAATAGGGATTTTTTTTTTTTCTTTGAGACAGGGTCTTGCCTTCTTGCCCAGGCTGGAGTACAGTGGCATGATCTTGCCTCACTGCAGCCTTGACCTCCCAGGTTTAATCAAACCTCCCACCTCAGCCTCTCAAGTAGCTGGGACTACGGGCGCATGCCACTACGCCGGGCTAATTGTTGTGTTTTTGTTTTGTTTTTGTTTTTTGTAGAGATGTGGTTTTACCATGTTGCCCATGCTGGTCTCAAACTCCTTATCTGCCTGTCTCGGCCTTCCAAAGTGCTGGGATTACAGATGTGAGTCAGCCACCACGCCCGGCCTTAATAGGGATTTTAAAAGTTCAGTTTAGAATTTTTAAAAATTGGGATCTAGGCTGGGTGGCTCACGCCCATAATCTCAGGGGTTTGGAAGGCTGAGGTGGAAAGATTGCTTGAGGCCAGAAGTTTGAGACCAAAGTGAGCTATGATCTTGCCATGCACTCCAGCCTGGGCAACAGAACAAGACCTTGTCTCTCTTAAAAAAAAAAAAAAAAAAAAGTAAAAATTGGTGTATTTCCAATTTTTTGTGCATTTAAAAGTCAATTATTGAACAGAGGTTTTACAAAAGCTACTCTTTTTTTTTTTTTTTTTTTGAGTCAGAGTCTCACTGGAGTGCAGTGGTACAATCGCAGCTCACTGTAACCTCTGCCTCCTGGATTCAAGCAATTCTGCTGCCTCAGCCTCCCGAGTAGCTGGGACTACAGGCGAGCACCACCACACCCAGTTATTTATTTATTTATTTTCAGTACAGACGGAGTTTCACCATGTTGGCCAGGCTGGTCTTGAACTCCTGACCTCAGGTAATCCACCTGTCTTGGCCTCCCAAAGTGCTAGGATTACAGGTGTGAGCCACTGCACCTGGCCTACAAAAGATACTTCTCATCTTTGTTTCTCAAACTGGGGTAAATCTGTGGCATCTGCTAATAGGTCATCACAAGAACATGTGCGCAGTTTACTTGACTAATCCTCCCTTAGACGTTACTTTTATATGAAAACAAATCCAAATGAATTATAAGAGAAATACGAAATGCTTATGGTTTCTTTTTCCAGATAGAGCAAGAGACCAGGCAGCCATCGACCCCCAGATGGCAGCTGCTTAGGCAGGTCCCTGTCCATGAGCTCTGCCTTAGCTGCTTCGGAGAGGAGGAGGGGCCTGGTGCAAGCCCATGGCACTGCAGCGACATTTGTCCCCACACCCGGGGAAGTAGCCAGTGAAGCCTTATGTTTTCTTGAAAGTTCAAAGTCTCAGGTGTCACAAATCCCCTCAGCCAAAGATTCCTCAGGTGGAGCCTTGCTTCCCAGAAGTCTCCAAAACAAACAGCAATAAGTCAATGAGACCTGAGAAGCTGGCAAGCAGCCAGCTTGGGGCAGGATGCAGGGCTGGGGGTGGCGGGAGTGCAGAAGAGGCTGAGCGCTCCCAGCACACCAGCCTGGTGGGGCAGCTCCTTTCCAAGGACCTCATGCTTCCCTCAGCAGCCAGTGCCTCTGGACAGGACACGGTGCCCAAAATGGGAATGCCCACTACCTGAGTGAAACTTGGCTGGGTCTGGGAGCAGGCTGGGCTGGCGGGAATGCTGTGAAGCTGGCAAATTCTGTGCAGGGTGAGGCAGGGCTCATACCAGCTGCCCGCACAATGCCAAGGCCTGGGGTGCTAACTGTGGCTCATCTCACCAGGGCAACCTGTGTCCCAGGCTGCTCAGGGGTGCCAGGAAAGATACCCAGGGGCCGAGCTTTGGCGTGTCTCGCACTTTCTGGGCCTCTGAGTCCACGGATGTTAGCCCACACCAAAGAAAGAGGCTCAGCATTCAGGGGCGTGGCGGGGCAGTGAACTTCCCACAAGCTCTCCCTGCTCTCACCATGGGCTGCAGCCTTGACCTTGGCTTTGTTTATGACGGAGATGGTGAGGAAAGCTTTCCAGCAGGGGGCACGTGTGGGGGAGACTACAGGACAGCCAGCATTCATGGAGCTTTTATTCCAGGTCAGACCCTGTAATAGCTGCAGACATGCATTTTCTCACATTTCTCGTCACAACTGCTGGATTATCTCCATTTCACAGGTGAGGAAACTGAGGCTTGGAAACAATCAGTGGAGATAGAGGAAGGTCACACAGCTAGTGAATTGCTAGCTGGGGTGGACGGATACACACACACATCCACCAGGCTCCTGAGCTAGGCCATGTCCATTGCCCCAGCCCTGTGTCATTATGGAGCCCCCCCCCAGGCCCAGCCACTGCCACCCTCTAGGCCCTTCTCAGCCCACAGCCCCCCTGTGCTCCCCTGCCTTGCATCCTTGATCAAGTCCCCAGGGATCTGGCCAGTTTCCTCTCTTTGAGAAAGCTGTCACTCCCCTCTCTGGCTAGGACATGGCTGGAGGTAGAACGCTGACCTCCCCTCCTCTGCCTCCAACACAGGCTCATGGGCTTCTCCTCCCTGCTTCCCTGAGTTGGTTTTCCTCTGGAAAATTAGGTAAGTGATCATCAAAATGGCAAGCATGAGTTTACAAAGGTTCTAGAACCAAGCTGAGCTCTCATACCCACTCCCTGATTGGTACTCGCTGACTGCCTCTGAGAAGGACATTGGAAGCCCAGGTGGAATCTGAACTCTACGTTTATTTCTGAGAGTTAAGTTTATTAAGATCCCCACTTTTACCCCCACCCAATTCTTTCCTTCCCTTAGCCCGTTTCTGTGGTCTCTTTTGGTGGCCAGAGGCAGTGAAGGCAGGAGGGCTCACCCTTTCTGGTGGGCTGTTTGCTTCTCTGTGTTTTCCATTCCATCCCACCCCAGCCTCCTCCTGTTCCCAAGGAAGCCAAAAATGAGGCATTAGATTTACGTGTTTCGGAGTCTTCTATCTTCGCATGAGCAACGCCCAGACCCTAATTGACCCTAGAGATGAAAGCTGTCTCAAGATCCACTCGGGAGACCACACCTTAAAAACATGGAAGAGTGGGGTCTACTGATTTTGTTTTCTAAGCTAAGTCAAAGGTTCGAAACAATAACTCTTTCTCTATGCGGGAGGAGCAGTGCTATTAGCTCATGGCTGCTGAACCTATTGGATTTCACCCACAGCTGTGTGTGGGCCAGCAAGGTGGAAGCTTAGAGATGCAAAAGTGGGAAGGGGTCTGGGCATGATGGCTCACATCTGTCATCCCAACACTTTGGGAGGCCAAGGCAAGAAGATCACTTGAGCCCAAGAGTTTGAGACGAGTCTGGGCAACATAGTGAGACCCCATCTCTACAATTTTTTTTTTTTTAACTAAACAAACAAGTGAGAAGGGAAACTCTATTTCACAGAGTTGTTGAGTGAATTCACTAGACAACATTTATGCCATTCCTGGTACATAGCACCAAATACATGTTAGCTGTGATTATGCTGTGGAATCATGACTCTTTGAGGTCCCTGACATTCACTGAACAATATGACAATGTTCACTGGATGGAGAAGCTCCATGGACGAGGCACGGTGCAGGGCACCAAGGAGCCAGTGGTGGCAAGATCTTGCCCTGACTTTGGGAGTCCAGTGTGAAGATAGACAATAAACAAGTAACTGCACATGGTAGGCACTTAAAAAATATTTACTGCAATATATAAATGCAAAATAGGTGTGTGATGAGTTTTTGATGGGAATATGCTGTTAAATCAAGTTTAGCCTAAAGCTGCCTCTTCACATATTTTAAGTTCGGCTTAAAGGTTTCTCTGTACATTGTGAACTATTACAAGTGGAGGTGTAAACTGACCGTAGCCTGCACCTGTGCCAGTCACTGAGTTTTGGCCAATCAAATGTAGCCAACTGTTTGAACTGTGTTCAAATAAGGCAAACACCGAGGTGTAACCAGTCTGGCTGTTTCTGTACCTCGTTTCTGTTTTCTGTACGTCACTTTCCTCTTTCTGTCCATAAATTCCCTTCCACCACGTGGCTGCGCTGGAGTATCTCTGCATCTACTGTGATTTGGGGGCTGCCTGATTGTGCGTTGCTCAGTTACACTCCTTTCAATTTACTTTGGCTGAAGTTTTTCTTTTAACAATGCAAAGTGCCGTATGGGTGGACTTGGGGATCAAAGCCAGCCCAGGCCTCCCTGGGGAGGTGATGCTGAAGTGGAGTCTCAGGATGAGAAGGATTCAGCCAGGGGCTTCACAGCAACTTTGGACATTTTCCAAGAGCTTGGTTGGGCTAAAGGGTTGGTCTTGGTTAGGAGGGTAGACCATTCAAATGTACCTCAATGGATAAATGGATTTAAAAAATGTGGCGTATACATACAATGCAGTATTATTCAGCCTTAAAAAATCCTGACATTTGCGGCAACATGGATGAACCTAGAAGACATTATGTTAAGTGAAATAAGCCAAATACAGAAAAACAAATACCGTATGATGTCACTTACACGTGAAATCTAAAAAAGTTGAACTCATAGAAGGAGAGAGTAGAATTGCTGTTGCCAGGAGCTGAGGGGACGGAAAATGGGGACATGTTGGTCAAAGGGTACAAAGTTTCAGTTATGCAATATGAATAAGTTGTGGTGATCTAATGTACAGCGTGGGGACTATAGTTAACAATTTTATATTATACACTGGAAATTTGCTAAGAGGATAAATTTTTTTTTTTTTTTTTTTTTTGATATGGAGTCTCACCCTGTCATCAGGCTGGAGGGCTGTGGCATAATCTCAGCTCACTGCAACCTCCGCCTCCCGCTTCAAGCGATTCTCCTGGCTCAGCCTCCCAAGTAGCTAGGACTACAGGCACGTGCCACCACGCCGAGCTAATTTTTGTATTTTTAGTAGAGACGGGGTTTCACCATGTTGGCCAGGATGGTTTCGATTTCTTGATCTCGTGATTTGCCTGCCTCGCCCTCCCAAAGTGCTGGGATTATAGGAGTGAGCCACCACACCCGGCTTAGGATAGGTCTTAAGTGTTTTCATCTCTCACATACACAAAGAAGAAAATAGTGACTGTGTGAGGTGATGGATATGTGAATTAACTTGATGGTACTGATCACATCATAATGTGTACATATGTCAAAACATCAAGTTGTACACCTTAAATACACACAATTTTTATGTGTCAGTTATATCCCAATAAAGCTGTTTTTGTTTTTTAAAAAAGAGTTCAAAGTTCTAATACCTAGATTACTTTTCCAGGCCTGGTTAATTCCCATTCTCTTGCCAGTAACTTTTAGTAGAAGGAAGGACAGTTTCCCCTCTCCCTTCCCAATCCTCCCCTCCACCCTAGCCCTTGTCCCAGTACAGCGGCTTTGATGAGTTCTGCTCTGAAGTGCCCAGTAGTCAATAAGCACCAAAAATCCTGACCCAGCCAGACATTATCTCCCGGCAGGCTTGCTTTTCACCAAGGCCTCCTGGTCCTCACATGTTGAAGTTATTTCATCTTGCCTTCAAAGCTTGTAGTGATCAGAGGTATTAAACTCTGGAGCCAACAGCTAATATTTGTTGAGCAAGATCTCATGCAATCTTTCTAGCAGCCCAGTGAGAGAGGTTCCCCCGCTATCAGCCTGATTTACAGAGCAGAAAAGTCACTTGCCTGAGATCACACAGCAAGCTGAGAGGCTGAGATTCAGATTCACACATCTGACTCCCAAGTGCTTGGGTTTAACCCCCAAGCTGCCTGTCTCTTGGCAGACCCCGTGGATCAGTCCGCTAAAGTCAACCCGAGGAATGTCCCTCCTTCACCTCTGAGCTTATATCCAATCCTCACCCTTCAAGTTTTCATCACTCCTGGGATATTTTCCTTTAGAGGTAACTGACTTACAGACCCGTGGAGTCAGAAGTTTACATTGCACTGACAGATCAGTCAGTCCCCAAGGGAGGATGTAGAGTCCCTCCTTGCAAGAAACCCCAAGGACCAGCAGGTCTCTCTGCTCCAGTGCCCCCAGGCCCCTTGTCAGCCATGGCCAGGGTTGGGGCAGGCAGAAACCAGCCTGAGAAAAGCATGGAAAACAATGTCCAGAGCCATGATCAGGGGTGGATCCGGGGTCCTGGCATGCTGAGCTATAGCGGGACTCAAACATCGCTGGAGCGAGTGTGGAACCAGATAACTCAGTTTCTATGCACATCTATTCTCAACTGTGATGTGAAACTTGGTCTAGCTTCTGCCAAAGAAAACGCAGCCATTGAGTAGTAATAAAATATGTATTTGTCCCTGGTCCACTCATATCTATTGAAAATGTTCTCATAGGCTGCCTGGTACAACTTTTCCTGAAGTGGGCCGTGCCATGACAGGAGCTATTTCCAGGGAATAAGAGGCTTATTAACTGAATTTAAAACACTTTGAGAGGCCGGGTGTGGTGGCTCATGCCTGTAATCCCAGCACTTTGGGAGGCAGAGGCAGATGGATCAGGAGATCAGGAGTTCGAGACCAGCCTGACCAATATGGTGAAGCCCTGTCTCTATTAAAAATACAAAATTTAGCCAGGCGTGGTGGTTGATGCCTGTAATTCCAGCTACTGAGGAGATTGAGGCAGGAGAATCGCTTGAACCCGGGAGGCGGAGGTTGCTGTGAACTGAGATCGCGCCACTGCACTCCAGCCTGGGTGACAGAGCGAGACTATGTCTCAAAAACAAAACAAAGCAGAGGCCGGCCGTGGTGGCTCAAGCCTGTAATCCCAGCATTTTGGGAAGCTGAGGCGGGTGGATCACGAGGTCAGGAGATCGAGACCATCCTGGCTACGGTGAAACCCCATCTCTACTAAAAATACAAAAAATTTGCCGGGCGTGGTGGTAGGCACCTGTAGTCCCAGCTACTCGGGAGGCTGAGGCAGGAGAATGGCGTGACCCCAGGAGGCAGAGCTTGCAGTGAGCTGAGATCGAGTCACTGCACTCCAGCCTGGGTGACAGAGTGAGACTCTGTCTCAATTAAAAAACAAACAAACACTTTGATAGGTTGGGATCCGTGGCTAATGCCTGTAATCCCCACACTATTGCTGGAGGCCAGTTTGAGACCAGCCTAGGCAACACTGGGACACCCAGTGTGGTGTTATGAAATAGATTGGGTTTTGTCCAGGAGGGTTCCTGGCTCATAACTCCCACAGCCCTTGTTTCAGTCTTTTGTTAGATGTTGGGTGCATTAGGCCTCAGGGGCAGCATCTGACCTTCTCCCACCCTCTTTTCACTAACATTCCCTCGCCTTTCTGACTGTGGATTTTAAGACTGTCCCATGAGAGGGTCCCACCCTATGCCCTGGGGAAAAGAATGCTGTTGTCAAGAAGCTTCCATAAAAGCTCAAGAGGACAGGGTTCAGGGAGCTTCCATCCGGATAGCTGAACACAGGGAGGTTCCTGGAGTGCGGCGCCCAGGGAGGGCGTGACAGCTTCGCACCCCGTCCCTCATACCCTGCCTTACATGCCTCTTCATCTGTATCCTTTGCAATATCCTTTGTAATAAACCAGTAAATGTAATAAGTGTTTCCCTGAGTTCTGTCAGCCGCTCCAGCAAATTAATCGAACCCAAAGAGGGGGCCATGGGAAGCCCAACTTGAAGCTGGTCAGTCAAAAGCTCTAGAGGCCTGGACTTGCAACTACTGTGTGGGGCGGGGCGAGGGGGCAGTCTTGGGGGTCTGAGCCCTCAACCTGTGGGGCCTGACACTGTCTCCAGACAGATAGTGTTGGGACAGAATTAGAGGACACTGGCTGGTGTCTACTGCTTGGTGTGTGGGGAGAACTCCCACACATTTGGTCACAGAAGTCTTCCGTGTTGATGACTGTTGTGGTGTGACAGTTGATGAAAAACACACAGAGAGCTTTCCCTATGCACCCTGTCTCTACAAAAAATAAAAATAATATTAGCCGGGCAGAGTGACGTGCACCTGTACTCCCAGCTCCTCAAGAGGGTGAGGTAGGAGGATCGCTCGAGTCCAGGAATTGGAGACCGCCACAAGCTATAATTGCACCACTGGTGAAGGCTGTGAGACTCTGTCTCTAAAAACAAAATTAAGGCCGGGCACAGTGGCTCACATCTGTAATCCCAGCATTTTGGGAGGCCGAGGCAGGCAGATCACCTGAGGTCAGGAGCCAGAGACCGGTCTGGCCAGCATGGTGAAATCCCATCTCTACTGAAAATACAAAAATTAGCCGGATGCGGTGGTGCATGCCTGTAGTCCCAGCTACTCGGGAGGCTGAAGCTGGAGAATCACTTGAACCCAGGAAGTGGAGGTTGTAGTGAGCCGAGATTGTGCCACTGCACTCCAGCCTGGGTGACAAAGCAAGACTGTCTTAAAAAAAAAATTAAAAGAAAACAAAACCACTTTGATGTATCTCCTGTTGTGAGCAGTGTTGGTCGTGTACTGCATTAGCCAAGGGAGGGCTAGGCTGCGGTAACAAAGAGATCCAATATTGATGTAGGGCAGGGACCAGCAAACTTTCTGTAAGGGGCCAGAGAGTAAATAGTTCAGGTTTCACAGGTCATATGTTCTCTGCTTCAACTGCTCCACTCGATCCTTGCAGAGTGAAGGCAGTCATGGACAATATGTAGATGAATGATTGTGGATGTATTCCAATAAAATACTATTTACGAAAATAGGCGGCGCGAGTGTTTGCCCACCCCTGCTGCAGCTTAAAGATGATAATTTCTCTTCTATGTAACAATGGTGGAGTGAGTGGCCCTAGTTTTGGGCACAGTTGTTTAGGGATCCAGGTCCCTTCCATTGCAAAGGAGGCTGGGAGATGTGGTCTGGTGGTGTGTCCAGGAAGAGGGAAGAACGGATGTTGGCACATGGCCCACAGTCTCTGCTTCCCCACCAGCTTCCATTGTCCCTGCCCCTTCTCACTGCCTCCATTTTTTGTGCAGGTGTCCACTCTGCCCTGCTCCCCTACCCCTATGCTCCTCTGCCTCCCCACAGAGCCCCTGTCCCAGATGGTGCAGGGGAGGTTGACTCTACTCTTTTTTTGTTTGTTTGTTTTTTGAGGTGGAGTCTCGCACTGTCCTGGGCTGGAATGCAGTGACGCGATCTCGGCTCACTGCAACCTCTGCCTCCTGGGTTCAAGTGAGTCTCCTGCCTCAGCATCCCGAGTAGCTGGGATTACAGGAGGCCACCAGCATGCCCAGCTGATTTTTTGTATTTTAGCAGAGACGGGGTTTCACTACGTTGGCCAGGCTGGTGTTGAACTCCTGAACTCATGATTCTCCCACCTCGGCCTCCCAAAGTACAGGGATTACAGGCGTGAGCCACTGCACCCAGCTGACTCTACTCCTCCATTGGGGTTGGCCTGATGGGTCATCGCAGGCCTTTTGTCACAGTGATTGGGGCAGGCACCCAGGCCTAAGCCCAGGAGTGCAGAGCATGCTTCCTGGCCACAGGGATGTTTCAGGAGTGAGAGAATGTGACGCTATTGAGAGGGCTGGTTTGTTAGTAGTAACTGGAAAAGAAGTGTCCTTTCCCTTGAAAGGGAGTCTTTCTCTTCAAGGGGATATGGTGGCAATTCTGGGGCTACTATAGCCATTTTTTAAAAAATTGCGGTAACATATTTATAACATAAAATTTATCATTTAACCTCTTTTTGTTTTTTGAGATGGGGTCTCGCCATGTTGCCCAGGCTGGTCTTGAACTCCTGGCACAAGCAATCTTCCTGCCTCAGCCTCTGGAGCAGCAGGGACTTCAGGCGGACACCTCACACCTGGCCGTGTACATCACATGTTGTTTATACATTCGTCTATCAATGGACATGGGCATCACCTCCACCTTTTTAGGCTGGTCACTGCAGCCTAAATTCTGTTTAATTCTGTTTTTAATTTTAATTCTGCTCCTCTGAGATGAGCCAGCTTGAAGCAAGGCTTGAAGGAAAACATGGCTGCATGGATCGCTGGGCCACTGGACTGAGCTGCTTTGAAGCTGGCAATCCAGGAACCTCCGGATTTGCGGATCTGTGAAGCAATGAGTTTCTTCATTGCTGTATTGAGGTTTAGGTCTCTTACAGCTATGAGGCACCTAATTGATGCATCTCCCGAGAAGCTGCCCAGTTTCAAAAATTACAGAAGAAAACAAAAATGAACAGAACCACAGGAAAGTGGGAATTATTCTGCTGATGTGAATGCTGGAAAAAAAATTTAAAGTATGTTTTACAGCAATTTTAAAGCAAGATTTTGTAATTCTATCTGTGCGAGTTACTTCTTTCCTGATGTGTGTGAGTGACTAATCTTATGAGTGGTGGAAAAACAGAAAAGAAATACAAATTTGGTTAGGTTAAAATGTTTTGTTATATCCAAAGTATGTCATAAATCTCTTATTTTGACCTTTAAAGAAAGACTTTTATTGGCCAGACACAGTGGCTCACGCCTGTAATCCCAGCACTTTGGGAGGCTGAGGTAGGCAGATCATGAGGTCAGCAGTTCGAGACCAGCCTGACCAACATAGTGAAACCCCGTCTCTACTGAAACACAAAATTTGTATTACTGAAAATACAAAAATTAGCCGGGTGTGGTGGCAGGCGCCTGTAATCCCCGCTATTCGGAAGGCTGAGGCAGGAGAATTGCTTGAACCCGGGAGGCAGAGGTTGTAGTGAGCCGAGATTGCACCATTGTACCCCAGTCTGGGGGACAGAGCCAGACTTTGCCTCAAAAAAAAAAAAAAAGGAAAAATCGGGTTTCCATATACTCTGAATAAATGCTGTGTGTATATGCAGAGATGGAGAACCAAATTATAAGCCTCCCCAGGGCTCTCACATGTCCCCATCTGCCTCAGCTGATGGATGAGCTAGAGGTTCATACATGTAAGTCCCCCTCCAAGCTATGACACCATTTGGTAGAAAATGCCCTGAACCAAATGGCAACTCTGGGGATCTTCCCCAACTGAGTGACCCTGGGACTATCTAACAACTCTGGGCCTCTGTTTCCTCATCTGTATAATGGGTTTCCTAATACCTACCCTATCTACTCTGTGGTGTTGGTAGTGAATGAGAAAAGACCTTGAAACTAAAAAGGGTTGTGCAGATTTAAAGTCCCTGGGGGCAAAATATTAACCCATTCTTTTATGCAAGTTCAGCGGCCTGGGGGAGGGTGGTAATCACTCTCACAAAAAGCTAAGTCAGCCTTTTTATAATTATTATTTATTTTGAGACAGTCTTGCTCTGTCGCCCAGGCCAGAGTGCAGTGGTGTGGTGCCATCCTAGCTCACTGCAGCTTCGACTTCCCGGGCTCAAGTGACTCTCCTAGCTCAGCCTCCCTGCTCCTAAAAGCTAGGACCACAGGCATGTGACCTCGCCTGGGTAATTTTTAAATTTTTTGTAGGGATGAGGTTTCACTCTGTTGCCCAGGCTGGTCTCGAAACTCTTGAGGCCAGCCCTTTTGAGTTGGCAGTATGGAAGCCCAGGCTGCTAGGCCCAGCAGTGGTGGAGCACCCTGGAAATGGGCTCCTGAATGCCTGTGGCAGCAGCTAATCATGCATGTGCCTTCAGGGAGGAAGATGCAGATTTCTTTCCCTTGATCCGCTTGTAAAGAGCTGGATTCTGACGCTGGGGTTTGCACACTAACAGACATTTCAGCTCCTCCAGCTACCATGGGAGATGTGATCCTCATCTGACAGTGAGGTAACTGAGGCTCAGAGAGTATACACACTCAGGGTCACACAGCTTGTCAGTGTCAGAGCCCAGATTTCAACCAAGAACCCTTGTCTTGGTCTCCAGAGTTCTCCCCAATCTTCCGTGCTGCCTTTGTCTCCAAGCTTTTGGCTCTTTCTCCTGCCACGTTCCTAGATCTCTGAGGGTTTCCTCTCCGCTCTCCAGTCTGTGGCCCTAGGCATTTTGGGGTGGGAGTTGGGTAACCAGGAGAAGAGCAGATCCTTATGAGTAGAGACAAGGCTTTCCAGGGACAAGGGTTGGCAGCCCTGGGGGCCACGCTGCCTGTGGTCTTGCCCCCTCACTCTCGCCCTGCCGTGGGAGCTGCCCATGGAGTAAGCATTGACACTTGAGAGGTTGCGGTAATAACAGTTTTTTAGTGAAATCGTTTTCCATTTATTGATGCCAGAGGAATAGTCTCCTCTGGATATGTGTGTAGGTGGCAAAGGGACCCAGAAGCAAGAGCTACCCATCTTCTATGGGTCCAGTGAATCACAGAGCCCTTGGTTCCAAGGGCAGGGACACTATCTCATTCAATCAAGTGTCCAGAGCCTGCCAGATGGCCTGCTGCACAGCTGGCACTCACTACGTATGTGTTAAATGAGTGAATGAATGAATGATGACTGCCGTGAAGGATCGTCCCATCTGCCTCCCTTCCCGTGCACTCTACATCTCCCGGCTCTTGCATTCTCCTGCTCATGGTCTCTCCTACAGCTCCTTCTGGCTGTAGTCTCCACCCACTGACCTCCTGACCTGAGTTCATCTCTTCATCTCCCTCCTCCTGCCCCTCCCTATGTGCTGCCAAGGCACTAAGGGCTGCTTTATAGGTTGGTTTTAGTTCATCCTTGCAGGCTGACATCCCCCAATCCACAGCTGACAAAGCTGGGACCTGATGAGGCCAGGTGGCTCACCCAAGTTTCACACGTAGGAAGTGGCTGGGCTGAGACACCAGCTCCCAGTGGCTGAGCTCTGCACCTCCAGAACCCGACTGCACAGTCTGTGGAGCCCTTCCCCCAGAGACAGCTTCCCCTGGAACCTTCCCAAGATAGAGGTGAGGGGAACAGCCCGAGCTTCTCAAGCATGCTGCCAGCACTGAGCGTTCTCCAGCCAGGCACAGGCCTGTGGCCTTGGCTGCATTCCCCGTGTGGGGAGAGAGGAGCTGTGGGGCTGAGTGAGCTGCCAGCAGAGACCTTCTCTCCTGCCCAGCTGCTGATACGGGCCCGCGCCTCGGAGCACAGCCCCACGAAGGCTGCCGCCTCACTGTCTTCCTCCGGGACCAGGCCATGTGGCTCCCTCTGGGTGGGGTGGAAGAGAGGGCTTTCAGAGAACCCCCTCTGACGCATGACTCTGCAGCAGCAGGGGAAAAATCCCAGGCCTGTAACAGAACCTGTGGTTTCTTAGGGAAAACCACAGAAAACTCAGAGCTTGGGATGGTAAACCCACAATCCCCACTGCACAGGGTGTGACCCAAGGGTACCTTGGCTGTCAGTACCTATCTCGGCACAAGACTCCACTGGCAGCACCTTCTGCTTGCAGCCATTAGCGTTTTTGTCTGGCAGTGTCCCCTGCACGGGGTGGCTGTGCTGTTGGTGGCCCTTGCTGAGGGGAATTCCATGGGAGGAGGAACAGGAAGGCAATGTCGTGTACCCTCCTTTAGCCTCTACTGACCAGCAGCCAGGTGGGGGATGGGGAGGCTACGGTAGCTTTGATCCCACCGCAGCCTGCAGCAGCTCCTCCAACATTGACTCCTGACTCACCCTTACTCATAGCCTTCCCACCCCAGCCTAGTGGGCACCCTCTCCTTTCTAGGCCTCTACAGCCACAGGCCTGGCTACAGGTGGCAGAGCTGCCACCATGAATTTCTAAGCCTCGAAAGCACACCGCGCTTAGATGCATCGCTTGGCAGTGGCCTTTCTGAGCAAGGCCCCGGGGGACTGTGTGGAGCTCGGGCGAGAATGTGGTTGTGGAGCTGTACATGGAGCACTATCGGTGGTTTCTGTGGTGGGCCCACACAGAGACCTCTGTTGTGCTTTTCCCCTGAAGCCAACAATGTGCCCCAGCTATTAGCTCACTGGACAGTCTCCGGGAACTGGGCCCATTGCTGCTTCCTCCCGTAAAACAAAGCTATAAACTATTGTTCCTGCCCTCCTCTGTCCACAGGCCCCACTGCCCACAGCAGGCATGTCTGCCAAGGCCAAGGTCAAAATTTGCCAATCAGCTCAGCAGCGGAAACTCAGTAGGCTGCGCTGTTACCTCCTCTCTCCCCATCAGGGCATTGGCGGTCATTCCTCTAATTTTCTTTCTTTTTTTTTTTTTTTTTTTTGAGACAGTCTTGTTCTGTCTCCCAGGCTGGAGTGCAGTGGCATGATCTTGGCTGACTGCAGCCTCAACCTCCTGGACTCAAATAATCTTCCTACCTCAGCCTCCCAAGTAGCTGGGACTATAGGCGTGCACCGCCATGCCCAGCTAATTTTTGTAGAGATGTGGTTTCTCCATGTTGCCCAGCTGATCTCGAACTCCTAGGCTCAAGTAATCCTTCTATCTTGGCCTCCCAAAGTACTGGGATTACAGGGTTGAGCCACAATGCCTAGCCCCTCCCTCTCTTAATCTTCCCTTTCCTTTGCCCAGTGGTGACATCTCAGTTAGAAGGAGCCTTGGCCGTCGGAGATGGACCAAAAGTCAAGGATTTGATGCTGACTTCCATTTTATGTGTGTGTGTCTTCCCAGGGCTTCCTGGCTGAGCCTTCCTGGCTCTGCCTTGACATCCCAACCCAGGAGTAAGGACAGTCACTAAGGTGTCGGGACAAGGGTCTACCTGCTGTCTCTGCTTAGGCTCCTCTGCTTCTCTTCTCGACATTGGCTGTCTGTCTGGGGTTAGGAGAGGATGAGAGGATGTAGAGGATGAGGCCAGGGTCCACACTCATGGGCAAGAGTTCCCTCCTCTGATTTGGAGTCACAGGCAGTAGCCACGACCCAGCCAACCCTGTCCCAAGGAAGATCAAGAAAAAGCACAAAGGGCTTAGTTCACAGCTCCCTTTCCTGATGCGGCCAGAGAACCTGCCTCCTGCCTCTGGATCCACCAGCGAGTGCTTAGGCCAGTGTAGATAACTTCCTTTCTTGTCACCCCTACCCCTGCACTCGGAAAGTCTCCTGAATTGGAGTGGGAGAAACAGTATGAAAAAAGCTGGGTCTGACCCGGCGTAGGAATAACGATCTGGGAGCGTGACAGGCTGTTCTGGAAGAAGGGGTGCTTCTTTCTCTCTTCCCACTCTTTCAACAGCCTGGCTCTAGTGGCAACATGTATCAGGGAATTACTATTATTATTTCCATTCGGGATATAATTATAGTAGCTCTGAGAGCAAAGCCTTACACCCTTGGCACTGCTGGGGAACATCGGCATGTAATTACATCACAGAGTCATCTTATCTCACCCCCTCCACTGTCTTCTCATTGCCCTCCAGCCACGTTCCGCCCCTACAGACATTTATGAGACTTCTCTGGCTCTGGGCCAGGAAGATCGTTTTGACTCCCTCCCCACACCCCAATGCCTCTGGAGGGCCCCCCTTTTAGCTGCATCCTTCACTGGGTCCAAACCCAGCAATCCCTTGGTTGGAGACTGAACAGCTGAGATCACTTGTCTAGAAGGGCCTTGCTCTGGATTCTCAGCTGGGGTGGGGTGGGGGTACACAGAGCCCTGGCAGCCGAAGGAACAGGGTCAATGGCTGGGCAGGGTTGAGGAGGTACAGGGACCTGGGTGTGCAGGGCGCTTTGGGGTCAGTTCTCTGACTGGGATTGCTTGTGGAAACTCCCTCCAGCTCCACAGTAGCCCGGGACTGAGGGGGGCAACCTCAGCGATGTTGACCGGGCACGGAGAGGGTCCTGGGGCCGGCCTGTGGCCAGGAAGCCTGGCTGCTGGGTCCTCTAGGAGCTGCTCAGTGCGGAGGTGAGGCAGCTTGGTCACATGCTGGCTTCTTGGCCATTAGTTGTGGATGCAGTGCGTGGCACCAGGGCTGTGGAGATAAGCTGACAGCCTCCACGCCCCGGGGGCCCCCTGCAGTGGCGATACTGTAGCCTTGTTATCCTTCCGGAGGCAGTGACTCATGAGAGAGGCAGTGTGGGGAGGGCGCCTGGAGCCCTCTATCTGCAGGAACACATCCCAGGAATGCCTGCCGCCTATGAAAAGCCTGTGAAACCCGTTGAGGATAGCTGGTGGCCACACGACTCCCCCCAGGATTCTGAAGGTGTGAGAACAGGCACAGCCCGTGGTCTCCCCATCAGCTACTCCCCTACTTCCCAAATTCTCTTATGACAAAGCCATTTGAGATTTATGTCCTTGGCTGTCCTTCTTCTTTCCATTGAGTGCATTTCTGTTTTTTTTAATTTTAATTTAATTTAATTTTATTTTTTGAGACAGGGTTCCCTGGCTGGAGTGCAGTGGCACAATCTTGGCTCACTGCAGCCTCTGTCTCCTGGGTCCAAGTGATTCTTGTGCCTCAGCCTCCCAAGTAGCTGGAATTACAGGTGTGCACCACGATGCCCGGCTAATTCTTGTATTTTTTGTAGAGACAGGGTTTCACCACGTTGGCCAGGCTGGTCTCGAATTGCTGACCTCAAGTGATCTGCCCACCTTGGCCTCCCAAAGTGCAGGGATTGCAGGCGTGAGCCACCGTGCCTGGCCTAATTTTTATTTTTTAACTTTTGTGAGTACATAGTTGGTGTATATATTTATGGGGTATATGATAAATTTTGATCCAGGCATAGAAGTGTAATAATCACAGGGTGGATAGATGGGGATGCATCCCCTCATGTTTATCCTTTGTGTTACAAACAAGCCAATTATATGCTTTTAGTTAATTTCAAATGTACAATTAAATTCTTATTGACTACAGTCACCCTGTTGTGCTATCAAATACTAGATTTTGTTCATTCTTTCTATTTTGTGCCCACTGAGAGTACTTCTGCTTAATCAAATCGTTCAGGAGGTTCAGATCATTGTAGGGTAGAGAATGCTTACAGGGATGGGATGACACGACCTTGAAGGACAGCCTGAGTTGCTAGGGAAGAAAGTTGCCGTTGGATTTTGGTAAGCCATCTTCTCTTTTTCACCATTCAGAGAATCTACAAAGAATCATGTAAGGAAATCAAGTGCTAGTGTGGTCACCTATCAGAGGCAGGACACACCTACAAAGTCTAAGACTTGTTCTCGTTATCCTCTATATATGTTTTTGACTTTTTTCCATCCCTTTTCTCAACACTCACCCTTCTATGTTCTGGGGGTGTTAAGCAACAGATTTACCCATGGGCAGGGGACACAGAGGGGGACATAGGAGGGAGATGGCCATCTGTGCGTGATGACCAGATATGACGTGGAGCACAGGCTAGAATGGTGAGTTCTGCCTGGGGTGGAGTGGAGTATTAGAGGAAGCTCCTTGAAAGGAGGAGAAGATCCCCCAGCGGACAAGCTGAAGAGGGTACTCTGGGCCCAGGCAGAGTCGCCAGAAGAAATACAGAACGCCCAGTTAAATTTAAACTTCAGATGAACAGTAAAACAATTTTAGTACATGTCTCAAATATTGCATGAGACATGCTTATACTAAAAAGGTGTTCATTATTTATCTGAAATTTAAATTTAACTGGACATTCTGTATTTTGATTTGCTAAATCTGGCAATCCTAGATCCACGAAACAGCAAGAGCAAAGACAGAAACGGCATATGTGGGAAGGAGGAGTGGTTCCATGGGGCCTTGGGCCATCAGCAGCTGTGATTGCTTTTACTGGGAGGTCCTGACTTAGCTCAGGATTACAGACCACCTGCCAGCCAGTGCCCACACCCGTTGCTCTTAGCTACTGCTTCAGCTCTTTCTTTCAGGACCACCTCGTCACCAGCTGGAGAAATCCAGCTTCCAGTATTCATAATCTCTTCTTTTCTTCCTCAAGCTTCAGTGTCTAGTCCTTTCCCTTGGGTCAGTATTCATTCAAGTCACCCAGCATACATTGAATGCCAGTCCTGTGCCAGGCAACGTACTTGACATTGGGAATTCAGTGGCACATGGGACAGACATAGCCCTTGACCACATGGAATTTACAACATACATTTTAAAACCTCTCTTGACAGTATACGTGATGAGTGGGCACAGACAGTAAAAAACGCACAAACACATATACAAACTAAATTTCTCCCATCCTTTTTTTTTTTTTTTTAAATAGCTATTTTAGAGAAAGGAAATTTCTGAGCCAGACATCTCTGTAATTCTTAACTCCTTCTGCATTTACAGCATGGAGCTGGAACAACTGAGTTCTCCAAGTGCTCTCTCTTCCTTCTGTCTCATGCACTGGCTTGAGAATCCCCTGGGAACAGAGCATTGCTAGAGGACACAGAGGAAGGAAGAAGGTGATTGCCCTAGCCCCCAAATACTAGTCTGGTGACAGACACAAAGCACGCATTAAAAACAGAACACTAGCCGGGTGTGGCGGCTCACGCCTGTAATCCCAGCAGCACTTTGGAAGGCTGAGGTGGGTGGATCATGAGGTCAGGAGTTCGAGACCAGCCTGGCCAACATGGCGAAACCCTGTCTCTACTAAAAATACAAAAATTTGCTGGACATTGTGGCAGGCGCCTGTAATCCCAGCTACTGCGGAGGCTGAGGCAGGAGAATCGCTTGAACTCAAGAGGTGGAGGTTGCAGTGAGCCGAGATCGCACCACTACACTCCAGCCTGGGCAACAGAGTGAGACTCCATCTCAAAAGAAAAAAAAAATTAACAAAAAAAACAGAACACCAACCCCGCCAAACCACCTCTAGTACAAATGTTAATATTTAGTTAGAAACACAAATCGGTAGCAGCAGTACTGTTATTTCTGTCAAGGCTAATGCTGGCTTCCAGGTGCTGGACATGTTCTGAGTACTGAGCATTTTCCATGCATCGCCCTCTTCAGCAGAGGCCCCAGAACAGTCCTGTGAGTTTGATACTATTATTAGCCTACAGTTGAAGAAACGACAGCTCAGAGAGAGTGGAGGATTTGCCCAGTCTGACAGCTGGCAAGTGGTAGGGCTGGGACTGAAGTTTAGGGTTTGAGACCAGGGTTTGAGACTGCAGGCCTCACACACTTAACCACAGTGCTAAAGACCTGGAGGGACTATCGCTGAAGTCTGGAATTGCCTGTGAGTAAATGCAAATGTGTGTGCATTTTCACAAGTGTGTTTGTAGTCCACATCAAGGAACTGCTCTCAACCAACCCTTTCACTGGCTAAGGGCAGTGATTAAGCCAAGAGACAGTAATTAAGTAAATTAGCTCAAGGGTAGAAACACAAACCTCCTCTCTTTGTTCTCTCCTGCCTTGGAGAATCGTAGGCTGGTTTGGAATGTCTAGGACTGGTAGTTCTTAAAGTGCAGTCCCCAAACCATCACCATTACCTGAAAACTTGTGAGAAATGTACCATTTTCTGGCCTCGCCTGTGATTTCTACTGATTCAGAAACTGAGGGTGGGAGGTGCGGTAGGGCCCAGCCATCTGTGTTTAACAAGCCCAGGTGATTCCGATGTTCCGGAGGCAGCATCACTTTCCAGATGCTACGAAGTTTCTAGGGCCTTTGCTCTACCAATGAGACAGAAGGCAGCACTAAGGGATTTGCAGCTGGGACTAGGGCTCCCTCAGTCTAGTGCACCTGACATGTGATAGATACTCAATATGTGTATTTTGGATAAATGAGTAGATGGCACCCAGTGTCCCAAATCTCTGTTACTATGACAGGGGCAGAATGTCAGTAGGATGATACCTTGGCTCAGTTGGCCATGTCAGAATTCTCAGGGGCTCAAGCTGACCAGAAGCACCCTGAAGAGCAGAAAGATGAAATTTTCTGTTCACTTGAGTTTCAGGATGAACACAGACCATGAGAGGGGCTCACCATCCTTCTAATCTTTGGAGTTTTAAGCAGGAGGTGTCAAAAGGATTAAGTTACGACAGGGATAACTGGCTTTTCTAGTGATGTGCTGAGAAACCAAGTCTCTGTATAGAAAGCCCTCACTCGTAGCATTTGCTAATTCCCTTGGTGTAAATACTTCCACCATGGCCCGTGGATTTTCAAATCATGAGCCGATGGGAGCCCGCTGCAGCATACAACTGGCCCTGGAAGGCTTTGTTACCAACTTCTTTAAAACTGAAAGACTACTTGTCTTTAAAGCACACAAGTTATATATATATGTGTGTGTGTGTGTGTGTGTGTGTATACATAATATATGTATATATGAAAATCAAACAGCACAGAGGGCCTAAAATGAGAAATCTTCCCCTGATACCCCGAGTCCCACCTCCAGAGGGAATCATCTTTTCTGGTTTTAGTTCTACTGAAGATCCCTTCCATAGGTCCAAATGGTGTGCTTAAAGCAGCACATATTGGTCTATCATCCACAGGGGGCACCAATGCCATGGTTTGGAAGACCAGGAACCTAGCTCTTCTCCAGCGCTGCCCACTCCCCACTACACTCCTCCATTCACATGGCTATTTTGACGATATTTTGCAATTCATCTATTGGTTACTTCTTTGCCTTTAAGTAATAATAGCAGTCACTTATGTAGTATTTACTTTTAGAACAGGTGCTGATATAAGCACTCAAGACATTAATGATTGAATCCTCACAGTGACCCTCAGAGGTAGGTACTATTTTCATTCCCATTTTATAGATGAGAAAACCGAAGCACAGAGAAGTTAAATAACTTGCCCAAGCTAGTAAAAGGCAGAGATAGGATTCAAACTCAGACAGTGTGGCTCCAGAGTCCATGTTTTTAACCTCTCAGAAGAAGGTTATAGAAAGTTACTTACTCAGTGTTGGGGGGGACAGTTGCAAGGGAAATGACAATAGGAATATAAATAGATGAGCAAACTGCAGACTATTTGCTTTTATTGCCCTTAGAAAAAACCAAGGCAGGTGAAGGATGATGTCTATACAAGCCTATGTCTGCTCTGTCGTGTAGACAGAGATGCCCACAAAGTTCAGGACACTGTCCACCACAAGAAATATGGCAGATGGGAGCTGTTAATGGTCTGTGGATAAAATATCATTTGTATTTGCATATGAAGGCCCTGGTAATTTAATGAAGATATATCTATGATGTGGGCTTTCCCCCAACCCATTTTTCCTTCACTGTACTTGGTGGGCCCTTTCAAACTGGAAGGTTTCAGTCCTTTTTCAGATTTGGGAAACTTTCTTTAATTATTTATTTGATAACATCTTCTCTTTTATTTTCTCTGTTGGAGTTTAGGCTTCTTAGATCGATTCTCTGTCTCCATTTCTGTCTTTTTGGCTTATATTCTGGGAGACTGATTCACCTTTTCTTCTAGCCCTTGTATTAAATATTTTATTTTAGTGATTATACTTTTAATTTCCAAGAAACTTTCTTCTTCTTTAATTGTTCCTATTCCACATTCACCTGTTTTTGGTTTATAGCCTCCATTCATATCTTCTTGGGTTGCTCTGAAGTTACAAATTAAAATTATCACAGAGTTCCTTGAATTAGCTTCATTTCCTTTGGGGCCAGTTGTTCTGGTTCTTATCTTGATTTGACTACTTCCTTTGGTTCTTTGAAATCAGCTCACACTCAGTCCTCATTTGTTTAAGCTACTCTCATTGAGCCTGTACTCTGTCTCTGTGGGGTGCTCTGCCTGGGCTGGGAATATAAGGTTGACAAGCCCCTGTCCTCATGGGGCTTTCCATTTTTCAATAGACTCTATTGTGACAGATCAGACTTGCTGAGCATTGGACCACCCTGTGTTGATACTTCCCACACTGTACTTAACATTTTGGGTTGTCTGCCAGACCCAAGAGGCTGTGAGCAGGGGCTTGAGAACCATGACTGTGTCTTATCGATATATTTATCACAAGGAGGCCCTTGGTAAAAGTTTGATAACCCTTGGGTTACATAGAACTGAACTGAGTTTTGTGATGGTTGATATATTTATATATGCACACACTCACAGATGAGGTAGAGGTGTGTCGGGGGCTGCTGGAAGGATGAGAAAGACCAGTACCAAACGGCATTCTTCTGAAAGGTTTTGGAGGAGCATGAGAATGTGAGTTTCCCCAAGCTCACTGCCCATCCTGCTCACACTCCATTCACATTCTAAATAAACACTAAGGCCACCATTGCCTCTTCTCTCTCCAACAGTTACAGTCACTTTGCCTGGAGTTTTTTAGCATCCAACCTTCTGCCTTGTAAAGTGTGAAAACCTGTAATTCTGTACTCAATCATTTTTTAAAAGGAGGGTGGGCAGGAGTGTACTTATCTGCACTTCCAGAAATGGAGGCCTCTTTCCAGAGGGCATGGCCCATGGGTCTACAACTTGAATACATTCATTGGTTCATGTATTCATTCATTCAGCCAGCCATCAATCTTTTTTTCCCTACAGATGTAGCCTTGCTATGAGTGACTCCAAGTATAATCATACCTCACGGCAGCCTCTAACTCCTGGCTTCAAGAAATCCTCCTGCAGGCCGGGCACGGTGGCTCACGCCTGTAATCCCAGCACTTTGGGAGGCCGAGGTGGGTGGATCCCCTGAGGTCAGGAGTTGGAGACCAGCCTGGCCAACATGGTGAAACCTCATCTCTACTAAAAATACAAAAAATTAGCTGAGTGTGGTGGCACGTGCCTGTAATCCCAGCTACTAGGGAGGCTGAGGCAGGAGAATTGCTTGAACTCAGGAGGCGGAGGTTGCAGTGAGCTGAGATCACACCACTGCACTCCAGTCTGGGCAACAAGAGCAAAATTCCATCTTAAAAAAAAAGAAAAAGAAAAAGAAATCCTCCTGCCTTAGCCTCCCAAGTAGCTGCAACTAGAGGCATGTGCCACCATGCCCAGTTCATCAATCCTTTATTAAGGAAATCTTGTGTGTTAGACTTAGCAGTAGGCTCTGGAAACAAAAAATTAGATATGATGACCACCTTCCAGGAGTTTACAGTCTGGGAGACTGTAAGTGAAGTATTTGACATTTCTCCAGGAATGAGCAACAGGGTCTTACCTTCCTTAACCGTGTGCTTTCATTGAATTTGATCTCTGTGGGTCTGTCCCACATTAGACTACTGCCTCCTTAGGTTGGCACTCAGTAGATATTTGTTGGTTGTATGAATGAGTGAATGAATGAATGAATAGCATTGCCTAGCATGGTGGGACATGCCCAGCTTCTGCACTCTGAGGGGACCCATTGCCCACTCCCTAAGTACCATGGAATCCCAATAAGAGTTTGAGGCCCATGATAAGCAAAGAGAGACCCAAATTATCTGCAGCCTTCTTACTTCTTCCATAGACTCACCCTGGGGAGGAGCTGACTCCAGACCCAGGCACCCCACTGGGGACAGCTGGGCTTGTTAAAATGGGGATCAAAGTGAGCATGAGAAATGCAGAGTCTCATTAACAACCAGCCCAGACAGCCAGGCCAAGAGGGTGAGGGGAGCAGGAGTAAGGGGGTGGAGGGGTGGGAGTAAGTGGGTGGGTGAAGGGAGGCTCCAGGGTGCAAGGAGTTGCTGCTGGTCCATTTTAGGGTTAAAGAAAGAAAAACACATGTTAACATTAGGGCCAGGGCCTGAAGTCTGTGCTGCCTGTTCTGAGGCTGAGGCTATGGCAAGCACAGAGGGCTTCATCAGGGCGTTCTGCCAGGTGCGGTCCTGGAGCCAAACTGATCTGTGAAGTCACTGGCCAGTGATAGGTGACACTGGAATTCCCTCTTTCTCCTGTCAGAAGCATCTGGCCTGTCAGAGCATAGGTTCTCCCATTTGCTTCCCAGGAGGTGGGGGAGGACCTTCTCTGAGAAGTCATCAATCCTCTCTTCTCCATGCTCTTGTGCAGGAGGGCTGGGCTGGAGGTGTAGATGCTGAGTTCTGGGAAGTGGTGGCCAGGAATTCACAAGAGGAACCGGCTTCCTCCAGGATGCATGAAGAAGCTATAGGAACCTCCCCTGACTGGCTCCCTGGGACAGCTTAGCAAGAACACAGTCAGGCAGGAACAATGGGCCGATGGGCCCTGACATGCGGGATCCGAGGCTGGGTCTGTGGCCCTGTGAACATCCGGGGACCATATAAAATACAGGGGTCCTGTTTGTAGGGGCATGGCTGCTGGGCCTGAGCACAGGGGGGCCTAAGCACAGGTTGGCTTGGGCATGCCGGGATGGATGAGTTGCTTGGGAAGGAGCTTGAGGAAATAAATGGTCCGGAGGCCCAGCTGCCTCACAGCCAGCCCAGGAGCTCCTCCTGCTCCTGTCTCCAGAGCCCCCAGCCTCACCCAAAGTTTACAACATTATGCTTATGGGCGAGGTGTGGGGGGTCTTGGGAGGCCCCAGGAAGGTGGGCAGGTAGGTTTCCTGTGGCAAACCTCTTGGGGGCTCAGGGTCTCTGGCTGATCAGGTGGGAAGACCTTCTTTGGGTTTATATTGGGGTGGGGGTAGGACTGACCATACAGGGGACACAGGGATATGGCTCCCAGAGACCTTGTAGTGAAGACAGAATTGTCTTCAAGAAAAGAGCAGCAACTTGAGAAGCTCTTTTCGTAAGCCCCTGAGAAACTGGTGTTTCCCCTTCCCCAGCACCACCTCCCCCTCCCCAGCAATTCCAAGAAGCCGTGACCGGTGGGTGACTGTGGTGGTGTCCAGCCCCAACCTGAGCCCCAGGGGCAGGAGCAGCAGTGAAGGCCCAGTCCATCCTCCACAAACAGGGAGAAAGGCAGCTCCTGAGACCTTTCTGGAAGTGGCCCAGGCCAGCCCGCCAAGGCTGGGCGCCTCCCTGCTGGTGTGGGGAAGCCCTCTTGGGTATTTCTCTGCGTCCCTTTGTCTTGAACACCTCCAAGGGTGGGAGGGAACAGAGTCCTACTTCCCCCATGCTCACAGAAACTATAAATGAACAAGATCTTGTCTCCGCATCACTCCTTGGCTCAAAGCTGTGCTGGGTCTGTGTGAGTGACTGTGAATGTGTACGTGTGCCGTGTGTGAGCCAGTGTGGGGGTGTGTGTGAATGTGTGTGTGGGTGTGTGCGTGGGTGAGTGTGTATGTGTGAATGTATGCATGAGAACACGTGCGAGCATGGGGTGTGTGTGAACACACATGTTGGTGTCTGCAGTGTGTGCATGACCTGTGTGCGGCAGTGTGTGGAGGTCAGCCTGTGTGTGGTGAGTGTGGGTGGGTGTGAATGGGTGTCTATACAGCGAGTATGAGTGTGTGAGGATGTTCCCCAGGCTGCTGGGCCCTGTGTTCCCCACAAAGGCCCCTTGCAATTGATCCTGGTGCTCTCCTGGAGCCATGGTTGGTGGGATGCAGAGATTGTTTCCGGAAGGTCCAGCATTCTGGAGCTCTTTCTCCAGTTGCCTAGAGAGTGGATCCTTTGCGGCTAAAGGGACTGATGGCTTCCTGCATTTGCCTTCTGCCTCTAACTTCCATCCCATGAATGTGCGTGTGCCTGCCAGTGCACACTAGCACACTGTGTAGTCACTGCCTATGGGACCCTATGGGACTCTGTGGAGCTGACCCCAGGCTTCAAGCCACCAGTGTGAATGGTGCATGTGTCTCACTGTTGTTGGTGAGGGCAGTTTCGGCCTCTCCAGATGTAGGAGACATTTGCCTTTGAGCTTTTTCAGGACTTTGAGTCCCTGTCAGGCTCCAATAGGGACACTGGCCTGTGGGCACGGCATTGCCTTGAAGCAGAGAGCGCAGTGTGGCCCCTCAGGAATCAAGCCCACTGCCTGGGCCACTGAGGCCTCTGCTTCCTCCCAGCCCCTCATGGGGTATGTTTGGGCTCTGGGGGTGGGAAGGGCTGGCCCACAGGGCCCCCAGCAACTTCTTCCTCCTCTTTGGGTCTCCAGCCAGAGACTCCTGTACACCAGAGCCTTCATGGGCCTAGGTGGGTCCAGAAGCCAGGGTCTTTGGTGGGAGAACGGAATCCCTTCTGGATTCAGGCAGGGTGAGAGGATCCTGCTGGGGATGAGTGTGTCTTGGTAACAAAGCAGACTTTCAGCTGAGTAAGTTCCTGGGGCCTCAGCTCAACCCTCTGACCCCACAGGGCAGAGGTGAACGGCTCAGCCTCTGGGATCACACAGATCAGAGTTCAATTCTGGGCTCTACCACTCACTGTGCTGTGGGAAATTGGACGAATTACTTCATTGCTCTGAAGCTCAGTTTCTGCAACTGTACAATGGGTGTGATACTGTTTACATCGTAGAAGTGTTTTGGGGAGTAGTCCATCTTTAGAAGCATCTAACATTTGGAACATAGAGGATTCCAGTGACTTGTGAGAACTGTGACAGGAGGGACCTGGGTGGGCAGACATAGATGCGTCTGTGTCTGGGAGGCTCTAGACACCAGCCAACTGCATTCCCCTTATTCTCTCCATGCCTCACCCCAAATACACTGGCCTGGGGTGTCCAAGCTAGAAGGACCTTGGACACTACCCCTGGCTGAGAGAAGTGTCAACCTACTCCTCAGATACAGGGCTGGGACTAGAGTTCTGCCCTCTAGACTTGGTGGGACTCTGCAGTGATTAAGAGAACCACTTCTGGAGTCCCTCAGATCCAGATTCAAATCCCAGCTCTACCACATCACTTCACCGCTTTAACCTTGTTCTCTTGTCCGCAAGATGAGAATACTACTAGGCCACATCTTGGAGTCATGCTGGTCAATATGGTAGCCACCGGCTATGTGTAGCAATGGCGCAATCTCAGCTCACTGCAACCTCCGCCCCCCAGGTTCGAGTGATTCTCCTGCCTTAGCCTCCCAAGTAGCTGGAATTGCAGGCGCCTGCCACCACGCAGGCTAATTTTTGTATTTTTAGTAGAGACAGGGTTTCACTACGTCGGCCAGGCTAGTCTTGAAATCCTGGCCTCAGGTGATCTGCCTGCCTCGGCCTCCCAAAGTGTCGGGGTTACAGGTGTGAGCCACTGTGCCCAGCCATGTGTAGCTATTTAAATTCAAGTAAAATTAAATAAAATTTAACATGCATTTTCTTAGTTGCACTAGCCACATTTCAGATGCTCAGTAGCCACATGTAGCTAGTGGTCACTGTTTTTGGGCAGTGCAGACAGAATATCTCCATTATTTCAGAGAATTCTATGGGCACGTGTGGCCTCCAAAGGTTGTTTGTGAAGACAAAATGAGACAATGCAGATAAAGTGCTGGGCTCAGAGCCTGGCTCTGCATCAGTGATGCCGGCTGTCACTGTTGTTATCAGAGCCTCCTAAGAGGTCCTCCTTCCAGCTAAGGGTGGCCTAGAGATCAGAGCATTCCTTGGGACCATGGCCATGCATGGCAACACATCCCCTAAAGCCACAGTCTGAGACTGGGAACACATTGTTTGAGCTCTGTTCTTTCCTGATGAGGAGACTGAGGCCCAGAGAAGCAAAGTAACTTTCCCAAAGTCATCTGAAAGAATGGAGGCCAGAATCCTGTTTGCTGACCCTTGCCCAGTGTCCCATTCTACTTTCCCTGTTCACAGGCACTCAGAGCAGGTGCACCAGGGCTATCTTCTTTAAAAAAAAAAAAATAGATTTTTAGGACCTGTCTGAGATAGAGTGAGTGAGCCAGAACTTACAGGGTATGGCCTGAGGGCTGGTTTGTTTGTTTGTATGTTTGTTTTTTGAGACAGGATCTTCCTCTGTCATCACCCAGACTGGAGTGCAATGGCGCAAACACAGCTTACTGCAGCCTCGACATCGGGGCTTAAGCAATCCTCCTGCCTCAGCCTCCTGTGTAGCTAGGACCACAGGCACCACCATGCTTGGCTAATTTTTTAACTTTTTGTAGAAATGAGGTCTCACTTTGTTGCCTAGACTGGTCACAAACTCCTGGCGTTAAGCAATCTTCTGCCTTGGCCTCCCAAAGTGTTAGGATTACAGGGTGTGAGCCCTTGCTCCCAGCCTGAGATCTGCCTTTTTACTAAGAGCTCTAGATGCTTTTGATCTTTAGCCAGATTGGGGCACAGTTTGGGGGGAACTGTGTCTCCTCCATCCTCTGCCCAGGACTTTGTAGTTCTCACCAGTGGGGGGGGTGGGTTGTCACATTCACCAGCCTCCCAGGGTCTGACCGGCTCCTTGGTGGAGCAAACGAGGAAGCAGTGGCCTTCCCCCATCCCCCAGGCTCCCCTGAGCTGGCTTCCCCAGCATGTCCTTCTTCCACCTTGCCATAGACATCAAAAATCCTCAGGAAAGGCAAGTGAGCGGGGACCTTGGCCTGCTCCCACTGGATGTGCTACAGCAGCTGCTTTCACTAAGGTGGGTCAAGCTGGGGCTGAGGAGGCCAAGAGAGTGCCCAGGCCTCAGCACAGGGATCCCTCAGGGACTGTTTTTGGCCCAGACACCTTGACTTTGCCTCAAGCAGGTTAGCCTTCAACGAGGGAGCCAAGTCCCTCCAGCTCTGGCTGCCAAGGAGGCCCCACAAGATGGCCACCGGCCAGGCCTTAGTGTTGTTTGGCTCAGGAGGACTGCTCTCTCCGACAGGAAGTCTTTAATCTCCACAACACTGGTAATCACGAGTTCGGAGAGTCCAGCTTCCCATTCCAGGGAGCTCAGTGGGATTGGCAATCCTGCCCTTTGCAAGGAGAGCCCTTTCATCTGAACACACCAAATGTCTTGTCATCCTGGGGCCTGGGAACAGAGACAACAGGGCTGGTGTCTGCCTCCTGTGTACGTGCAGCTTAGCTGTCGCTCTGAAAACTGGTGAATGAAGCAGGGCTGTAGGGGGCTTAGGCTGGGGATGGGCAACAGAATGGCCCATAATCACTGGGGGTGGCCCTTTCTGAAAGTTTCCCGGCTCTCGACGACGGGCTGCAGACCCTACCCCATTCCTGTCAGGAAACTCACAAGAGCGGGGATTCCCTTGGGATGCGGTGGGAATTGTGTCTCCTCCATCCTCTGCTCAGGGCTTGGTAGGTCCCAACAGAAGGCTCATCACAAGCACCAGCCTGTCTCCCTCACCCCAGAGAGCAGAGCCCAAGGAGACTCTCTTCTGGCTCATGCTGAGAGAGGGTGCAGGCTCAGAGGACTGTGGGTTCTGATACCCACTCCCCAGAGAAACTGACATGGAAGATATTTACAGGGGGTTAAACTACCTCAGGGTGCATTCACTCCTTCGCTCACTCATTCATTCAGCACGTCTCTACCGAAAGCTTCTTATGTTTCTAGCCCCTGGGAAACTGTGGTGACCAAGAGACACAGTCCTTGTCCTTGTGGAGCTTACGTTCTTACAGGGGAGTGGACAGATAGAAAATAAATTAAAAAATAAACAGGGTTATATATAATATGTATGTATACACACATACACACACATATAATGCAACGTGAGTTAGAGAAAAGGGCTATGAAAAAAATTAAAGCAGAGTATAGACAGGAAGGGGAAGGGCTATTTATTTCATTTTTTATTTTTTTCTGTAGAGACGGGATCTCTCACTATGTTGCCCAGGCTCGAGTTGAACTCCTGACCTCCAGCCTCCCAAAGTGCTGGGATTACAGGTGTGAGCCACTGCACTCAGCCAAATGACTTTTGTTGATTTCCCCAGCCAATGGCACTTGGGGAAATTGGCTGAAGAAGGACTCATCCCACCTTTCAAGGAAGTGTTAAAACATCCTTGACTCACCATTGTCCCCACCACTTGCAGCATCGTAAAAACCAAAACTTTGCCCAGGTGCAGTGGCTCACGCCTGTAATCCCAGCACTTTGGGAGGCCGAGGGGGGTGGATTACGAGGTCAAGAGTTCCAGACCAGCCTGGCCAACATGGCAAATCCCCATTTCTACGGAAAATACAAAAATTAGCCAGGCGTGGTGGCAGGTGCCTGTAATCCCAGCTACTTGGGAGGCTGAGACATGAGAATCGCTTGAACCCAGGGGGTGGAAGTTGCAGTGAGCCAAGATAGCACCACCACACTCCAGCCTGGGCAACAGAGCGAGACTCTGTCTCAAAAAAAAGAAACCAAAAGTTAAAATACCCATTGCAGACCCCTTTTTCATCTCCTTATAATTCCCTTTGTATATTCCTTTCCTTGGAGTCGAATATTCCCTTATCTAAATTTATCAACCACAAACCACAGAACTTTTGTGATGTGATAGAAATTAGCAGGTAGACGTTACATCTGTTTCCTTTAAGGCCACTGCAGTCTAACCTGTGGCTGACAGGAAGCTCTGCTCACAGGGCCATGGGCTTGATGGCAGGAAATTGTCCCCTTTAGGCCACTGAAGGGTGTTCCCTTTAGGTTCTTTTAACTTCCACTCTCCTGACCTTGGAATCAGCCTGCCAGGCTCTGTCCTTTCAGAAGGACGGAGGTGCACAGGTGTAATGTACGAGATAGGAAGATCTGCCCTGAGGCCACTCTGCTGGTTCTGATAACGATGGGTACCATAGACTGATAGGTGTTCAGTCAGGGCACACACAAGGTCATCCTGCGCCAGGAAGGCAGTGGGTGTGGTGGACTTAAGAGGCAGAGATGCAGCTGGAGTCCCGGCTGCCCTGTGGCCTGGAGGCAGCGTAGTCTTGAGAGGCAGACAGACCCACGCACGGTGCTGCCACTTCCCAGGCAGCCCAGTCCCTCTGAGCCTCCGTTTCCTCATCTATAAAGTGAGAACCTTTTTTTTTTTTTTTTTTTTTTTGAGACGGAGTCTCGCTGTGTCGCCCAGGCTAGAGTGCAGTGGCCGGATCTCAGCTCACTGCAAGCTCCACCTCCCGGGTTTATGCCATTCTCCTGCCTCAGCCTCCCGAGTAGCTGGGACTACAGGCGCCCGCCACCTCGCCCGGCTAAGTTTTTGTATTTTTTAGTAGAGACGGTGTTTCACCGTGTCAGCCAGGATGGTCTCGATCTCCTGACCTCGTGATCCGCCCGTCTCGGCCTCCCAAAGTGCTGGGATTACAGGCGTGAGCCACCGCGCCCGGCCTAAGTGAGGACCTTTAACTTCCTTAAAGAAACTGTGAGGCCGGGTGCGGTGGCTCACGCCTGTAGTCCCAGCACTTTGGGAGGCTGAGGCAGGTGGATCACCGGAGGTCAGGAGTTCAAAACCAGCCTCACCAACATGGTGAAACCCCGTCTCTACTGAAAATACAAAAAATTAGCTGGGCGTGGTGGTAGGCACCTATAATCCCGGCTACTCAGGAGGTTGAGGCAGGAGAATTGCTTGAACCTGGGAGACAGAGGTTGCAGTGAGCCAAGAGTATGTCACTGCACTCTAGCCTAGGCAACAAGAGCGAAACTCTGTCTTAAAAAACAAACAAACACACAAACAAACTGTATGCAAATCCCTGGCATCTGTTAGACTCTTGATAAATGACAGTGGCTACAGCTCATTGGACAAATAGCTTAATCACTCTCAGCTTTGATTCTTCATCTGTGAAAGTGAGATATCAATATATCTGTCTCTCGGGGTCATTATGAGGATGAGATAATATGTGTGAAACCGCCCGTCACAGGGCCTGGCACTCAACATATGTTTAATCTACATTGGGAGCTCGGCCCGGAGTGAGTCAGTGGCTGGGTAGGTGTGGAGAGGGACATTCATAATGGCTGAGCAGCCCTTCACATTGCCGGGGATGGAGTCCTTTTTTCTGTGCCCAGTTTTGTCAATGAAGAGAAAGTAACAGAGGGGAAGTGGGGGGAAAGGATTTTCTGGATTTTTTGCTGCTTTAAATTCTGGCTTCAAAATTAGCCGGGCATAGTGGCACGTGCCTGTAGTCCCAGCTATTCGGGAGGCTGAGGTGGGAGGATTGCTTGGGCCCAGGAGGTTGAGGCTGCAGTGAGCCAGGATTGCACCACTCCATTCCAGCCTGGGTGACAGTGAAACGCTGTCTCTTTGAAAAAAAAAAAAAATTCTGGCTCCAGAATTGGAATTTACAACACTGGTAATATACCAGCCAAACAGATTACGTACTCAAAAGAGGGTGGGGTGGCACGAGAGCAGGATTGCTCAAAAGTGCAGTCTCACAGCCTCCACTTCCCCTGCGGGGAGCCGGCCTCTGCGTCCTGGGTTCACCATCAGCCCTTCCATCTGCTGACTCATCCTCAACAGCCCCAGCCCAGGACCGCTGAGTGCGTGCAGGGAGGCCTATTAATAGCCTCTTCCTGGGACACTCATGGTGCCTTTCTCTAAGGCAGTTTGACTACAAGCCTGCTGCCCTGCCCCTCATTCTCACCCCCACGCCCCCAGCACTCTCCTTACAGACCCTGAAGTAACAGTGTTGGACACTGACTGGCGCCCAGAGAGTGCTGGAGCTTCCATTCTGTCACATCTGGATGTGTCAGCATTTCAAAATGGTGGCCTGTCAGTTTTGGTCAGAGAGCAAGGCTGAGGTGAAGCACTTCCGATAGTAGTCCAGAGGGGTCCACAGGATCTCCACCCAGTTGCCAGCTGAGAAGCTGTCGGTAGTGGTGAGGAGGAGGATGTAGAACCCTCGAGGTGCCCGGCCTGCAGGGCAGGAAGCACAGCACCAGCCACTGTGGCCGAGTTTGCACGGGAACAGGCTTTGTAGGCCCTGGGCATTGCTCTCTCTAGGGCATAAGCAGAATCCGACCTTGCAAACAGGCCAAGGGCTGCAGAGAGCATCTGGGCTGTGTGTTGTGAGGAGGGCCGTGGCTGCCTCTCTGGGCACAGCCTTCACAGAATGACCCGCTTTGGGTGTGTCTTCCGCTCCCACAGTGACTGGGTGAAGCTGAATCCATGGCAGGACAAGTTGAGGCCCCTGGGCAGGCTTGAAGAGGTAAGAAGAGGCCCTGGTTCTCAGTCACTGTACTGGGAGACTGCCCGGAATGCTCTCCACGGGGACATCTTGTATGTGTGGATGAATAAGACAGCCCCGTGTAGTACAAAGAACACATCTTATTGTCTCAGCTTTATCACTCATAAGCTGTGTGATCTTGGTCAAGATACACTCCTCTCTGAGCCTTAGTTTCCTCAACTATAAAAAGATAGTGTTGAGCCTGGGCAACATAATGAGACCCCATCTCTACAAAATATTAAAAAATTAGCTGAGCGTGGCATCATGTGCCTATAGTTCCAGCCACTTGGGAGGCTGAGGAAGGAAGATCGCTTGAGTCCAGGAGTCTGAGGCTGCCGTGAGCCATGATGGTGCCATTGCACTCCAGCCTGGGCAACAGAGTGAGACCCTATGTCAAAAAAAAAAAAAAAAAGTTTTGGACAGGGTAGGGTGAGCTCTGAGGTCTCTGCTCTTCCAGATCTGAGCTTCCTAGTTAATATCTTGTGCCTGTTCAGAAAATGTTGATCTGTTCAGGAAGTGACAGAGGAGCAGCTAAAGAGGTCAGTAGACAAACAGGTTGGGGGAAGAGAAGGGGGAAGAGATTGAATTGGGGACTTTCTCCCTCTCTCCCTTGGAAGTTCTCCCCCATCCCTTTCATTAGAAAAGCTTCTCTGCAGGTTCCCCACACCCCATCTCCCTGGCAGGGGCACTGCTTCACAGAAAAACAGAGGCCATGGTGTGGCTTCTCCGGGCCTGAGACATGCCTTCCACCATTAGACACTGTCAGCTGAATCTTTGCTTCCTCTTCCATCCCCCATGTCACCCACAGTTCTTCCCCTTTCCCCCAACTCTTTTATGCTCAAGCCAGGATTCAGAAGGCTCCCAGGGCATGGGAGGGCTTTGTGAAAAAGGGAGAGTGAGGTGAAGGGGGTCTCGGTGATAAACAGAAAGTTTGGCCTACAGGGACTGTAGGCTGGGAAGAGAGGCAGAGAGAGGGAGAGAAAGCTCAGAGCTAGACAAGGAGGTAACCTCAGTGCTCCCTGTGACAACCATACAGACCTGCGTGGCCCTAAATAAGTCGTTTGCCCTCACCTCTCCATCTGTAAAGTGGGCAAACCTGCCCTTCTGCCTCAGGAGGAGGTTGGTTGGAAGCATCCACAGTCCCTAAACAGCCAGAGAGACTGCTGATTTTCCAGCCTTGGTAGAGAGGTCAGGGAGAGGGAGGTGCAGCTGCCTCTGGCAGGGAGCAACCCTGGGGACCAAGCAGACCATGGGTTAATGTTTTGACTGCTGGGGTGGGACTAGCTCAGCCCCTAGCTCCAAGATACCTCAACACCAGTCAAGGGGAATCCAGGCTAAGATGTCCCTCCCCTGTTCCCTGAACTTGGCATGCAAGGAAGATGAAAGTGGCTGAAATGATTTGCTGGCTGACGCTTCAGCCTGCACGTCTGTCTGGCAATTGGTCATGCCTGTGGAAGCCGCCTTGCACACGGCCCCTGGATCCAGATTTCTACAAAGCAGTGCCAGGAAAACATGGGAGGGAGGTGGAGCATCTGGCTGATGAGCTCGCTTCAAGCCAAGAGGGAGTTTTTGGTTCAAAAATGGATTGTCTTTTGCTCTGTTGATATTTCTCTGGCATTAGTTTCCTGACTGTGAAAGGGAGGCTTTTGGCCAAAAAGTAAGTGTTCATGGAACAAATTGGCCAGTGAGGACTAACCCGACATAAAGAGAGAGGGTAGTTTTCCTCTTCATCACAATAAATCTGTAGTCAGCACCAACTGGAGAAGGGGCAATGTGCTAAGAGCACAGATTCTGGAATCAAACTGGTTGGGTGCAAATCACCAGCTCTCTGACTGGTTGTGAGTCATGGCCTCAACTTCCTCATCAGTAAAGTGGGGATAATGTAGATGAGGCTTTACACCGAGGTGTTTTTAGTTGTTCTATAAAACAGTTAGAGCTGTACCTGGTACATGGTAAATGCTCAGTAACTATTACTTATCATTATCATTTTATTATAGAAATTTAGTGCCATCATCTCTATTGGTAAGGAACTTTATAATCTAGTTGGGCTACTCTATGTATGGGGTAGCCCTGCTCTGTCTATGGAGTAGCCAAAAATAATAATAATACTAATGATCTAGTTGAGGAGATAAGAAACAAACATACAAACAATGTAGATAACAAATTTTTTTTTCTTTTTTTAAGACGAAGTCTCACTCTGTCGCCCAGGCTGGAATGCAGTAGCATGATCTCGGCTCACTGTAACTTCCGCCTCCTGCGTTTGAGCAATTCTCCTGCCTCAGCCTCCCCAGTGGCTGGGACTACAGGCATGTGTCTCCACGCCCGGCTAATTTTTGTATTTTTAGTAAAGACGGGGTTTCACCATGTTGGCCGGGCTGCTCTTGAACTCCTGACCTCAAGTGATCTGCCCATTCGGCCTCCCAAAGTGCTGGGATTACAAGCGTAAGCCACCGAGCCTGGCTGATAACAAATATTTAAATAATAAACATTTAAATAGCTCCATATAGCCTCACACAGTGGGGTGTGTGATTGAGGGCCAAATGGGTGGGACAGCATCCTGAAAGGCCAGGTGGTCTCACCATGCCCACAATCCATTTCTAGGTTGCCAGGCCTCCCCTCTCTCAACCCATATATAAAGGGTACCTACCCCAAAGGGGACTCTGCAATCCATCACCTCCCCACAGGTGTTTGGAACAGGGGCGATCACTTGACCCGGTGTCTGGCCAGCCATAGGCTAGGCAGGGACCCAACATGGTCTAGTGTAAAAGGATTAGTGGTTCCCATTGGACTGTGTCTAGGAAGTCTGATTTAGACCCAGGGAGAAAATGAAACAATCAGCCGAGGGAACAGGAGCTGGAAGGACATCCTGAGGTAGAAGCTGGGGCTGTGTGGGGCACAGGTAATAGCCATCACAAGGGAACAGCAATGGTGATGAAGAGGCTGCCTGTCCACAGAACTGGGACCAGAGCAGGCACACAGAGAGAGCATAGAACAGCATGTGAGGGCCGCCAGAAGGCCTTTGATGAAAGGCAGGAAGGAGCCACTGGGGAGCTGCCTTTGTTCCCACTGGCCTTCTGAAGGAACTAGGTGAGTTTTTGATCCCAGTGACCAAAGAAGCTGGACAGTTATGCAGAGAAGGCAGGGGGCGTGGAGGGCTGCAGTAGTTGTTGGGGGCTGCAGGGGGCATGGAGGGCAGTAGCAGCCTACTGGGCCTGCACCAGGAACAGGGAGAGGCTCCTGTATGGAAAGCCAGGGGGATGCCAAACAGGCAGAGGGGCTGAAGGAAGGAGCAGAAGAGAATGATCATGAGATGGAAAAGCATGAAGAGGACCTGGGGAGAGGTGAGTAGACTGGTTTGGTTGGAGCCAAGGGCTGGAAGATCAGAATTTGGAAATATTCAGAAAAATACATTGTAAGGATGCTTTCGCTTGCCAGTAACAGGAAACCCAACCAAACCTGGGTCAAATTCTAGCAGGAATAGACTAACTCATGTTTTGGAAAAGTCAGGAGGTGTGGCAGGCTTCAGTCAAGGCCAACCCAGAGTTCAAAGCCACACCAAGGACCTTGCATTTGTGTCTTTCCTCTCTTCTTCTGAAGGCTTTGTCCTGACTCCACCCCCCTGGCTTGAAGTCAATGTGCCAAATGACAAATTTGCCAAAAACACGCTTTAAGGAACATGCTTTTTTAAAACAGTCAATGACTGTCCTTATATATATACACATATAATATATATTACATATATATTTTTTATACATTACATATATTTTATATATATATATATATATATTTTTTTTTTTTGAGATGCAATCTTGCTCCGCTACTCAGGTTGGAGCGTAGTGGTGCTAACTCGGCTTACTGCAACCTCCACCTCCCGGGTTCGAGTGATTCTCCTGCCTCAGCCTCCCGAGTAGCTGGGATTACAGGCACCCACCACCATGCCTGGCTAACTTTTTTTGTATTTTAGGTAGAGACAGGGTTTCACTATGTTGGCCAGGCTGGTCTCGAACTCCTGACATCAAGTAATCCACCCACCTTGGCCTCCCAAAGGGCTGGGATTACACGAGTGAGCCACTGTGCCCAGCCTGAATGTGCTTATATTTTCAATTTGATTCAGAAATTGGCTTTCAATGAATTGGCTTTCAGAAAATTGTTTTTAGGCCAATTGCCCTGTTTCCAGCTATTCTTGAGAACCACGATGGTTGGCAGCAGCCCCTTGCACTGTAAGCTTCTCAATTCATGTCCAGGAGAAGAAAGAGCCTCTATGCCCAGCCTCACCAGCACAAGTCCTGAGGTTTGCTCTGGTGGGTCAGCAGGGCTCACAAGCGGTCCCCTGAGCCAACGACTGTGGCCTGGAGAACATGCTGGCTGGCTTGGATCTAGCTCAGTGTCTTTTCTTCAGCCAGTAGCTAGGGCCACGGTGATGGGGCTATGTTGGTGGGCATAAACCATTTGAGCCCCACTCCTAAGGAAGGGGGTGGGTAAAGTCACACCCTGGGCACATGGCTGGGGAACTCCTGTTAGGAAAGGCCGCGCAGGCCACAGATGTGGAGAACATAAGTAACAATGCCAGTAACAGTTGAAGACATTCCCGAATAGCCAGCCAAAGCGTTTGGACTTTGTTCCACAGGCAGCCAGGTGACATTGGAAGCTTTTTAGATCTGGGAAGAAAGCTCTTCCTGGCGGTGATTTAGGAAGATTAGTCTGACCATAAATTGGATGAAAGTAGAAAAAAGACTGGCAAACCAGTGGGGTGATGAGAGAACCCAGGGGAGAGGCAATGAGGACTGAAACTAAGGAACTGCAATGAGAAACCAAAGAAAGGGAGGACAATAAAGTATTCTGAAAGAAGAAGTAGATGGGGCACCGTAGCTCATGCCTGTAATCCCAGCACTTTGGGAGGCTGAGGTGGGAGGATCACCTGAGGTCAGGAGTTCAAGACCAGCCTAACCAACATGGTGAAACCCCGTCTCTACTAAAAATACAAAAATTAGCTGGGTCTGGTGGTGTGTGCCTGTAATCCCAGCTACTCGGGAGGCTGAGGCGGGAGAATCACTTGAACCCAGGAGGCAGAGGTTGCAGTAAGCCAAGATCGTGCCATTGCACTCCAGACTGGGCAACAAAAGTGAAACTCTGTCTCTGTCTCAGGAAAAAAAAAAAAAAAAAAAAAAAAAAGCAAGCAAGCAAGAAGTACCAGGAGTTAGTGTCTTACTGGACATCAGGGAAGTGGGTGGACAGTGATAGAGGGAGGAGTCAAAAATGGCTCCAAGGTCTCTGACCTGGGTGAACTCATGGAGCTTCTGCCCGTACCATTAGTAACTCCTTTCTTCGAGAGCTGTCCCCTCACTCACAGGGAAGGGCCTGTGTCCTGTTCGTACTGGGTCCCCATTGTTTTTGCAGCCTGGCACTTTCTCCCTTTCTGGGGATGGACACTTCCCTCCTGGGAAGCACCCACTGCTCCCCCATCTCTCCACAGCTGTTGTGGAGGCCACTGTGTAAATGCACAGCTCCTGTCTAGGGATGCCGGACCCAAGATGGGTCAATCAGAACTCTTCTTCAGCTTGGGACTAAAGCAAAGAAAGATCTCTCTCTCTCTCTCTCTCTCTCTCTCTCTCTCTCTCTCTCTCTCTCTCTGTCTCTCTGTCTCAGAGGCTGAAGATGTGATTGGGCCAGCTGGTGACCTGCTGCTGGCCTCATGCTTCCAACATGAAGATGCCAGGCTGCAAAATGGAGAAGAAGGAAGCCCATGCAGAGACCGCTTCTGAGTGAGAGCCTAGGAGCAGCTGCCCGGGTGCCTGCAGGCTGTCAGATTTCGAGATGCACTTCCTGTTCTTGGGTTCCGCAAGACACCCTCTGGCTCTTTTGCATACATTTTAAGCAACTACTTCTGAAGTTGGGAAATCAAGAGTAGCCACTGACTCGAAAGAGAAACTACATCAATTTGGAATGTATTTGCATTATCAGTGAGTTTACTGGAAGTATTAAAGCTGGACCATCACTTGGAGATGTTGTAAGGAAATGTGAACATTTGGTGAACAGACCTTTAAATAAAGAAGGAAGCCATGGGAGTGGCTGAGATCTCCCTGAGAGAAAGTGGAGAGATGTTCACAGGTAACTTTGTTTAGAAATCTTTATTTAAAAATCACATTTAGAAACTAGAAGGTGTGGGGGACCCAGTAAAGGAGATAGAAAGGAATTTACCAGAGAGTTGGGGGAGCTACGACTGTGGTGTCAAAGAACCAAAGGGAGGAGCAAATACAAGATC